>NC_066262.1:725758-1325758 GCF_000011425.1 Aspergillus nidulans FGSC A4 | reverse complement strand
CCAGTTTGAGCTCGGGGTTCGGACCATGCCGTACGGATTCTGTATTGTTGGCGGTGCTATCATCTCTGCCATTTTGATTTCAGCATTTAAGGGGCATCTGCGACTTATCATGACGGGATTCTGCGTGGTTCAAGTGGTAGGTAAGTGTCTCACCTCACCACCAGCACCCCGTCTGCTCCTTCGTTTTATAGACTCCACTGACACAGGCAGGAATTGGTTGCATGGCCGCTATCAGGACCTCTGACATCTCCACTGTTTGGGCGCCCCTGATCTTCAGCCTTCTGGGCATCGGCGGTGTCCTCGTTCCAAATCAGATCATCGTGACGATAATCTGCCCTGACGACCTCCTCGCAACCGCAACGTGTCTGACAGCATGTCTCCGCGCCGTAGGTCAGGTCATCGGCACAAGTATCTTCTTCAATCAGTTTACGTCTGCGCTGGTCGCGAATACGTATAGTCATGTTGTGCCGGCGGCGATCGAGGCAAAATTCTATCAGTTCAATATGATAGCGCCGATGATGGAGACGCTTGTTACGACGCCCTGGAAGGAGTGGGTGGTTACTGTTAAGGATACAATTACCCCTGAACAGGCGACTATTCTGCATACTGCTGTCGTCGAGGCGTTCAGACTTGCGTTCGAAAGGGTGTGGTATATATCGATTGGATTTGGCGTCGCAGCTGTGCTGGCCAGCGTGTTGATAGAGGACCTGGGTGCGTTGATGGACGGGCATATTGCCGTGAAGTATCTCTAGGCTTAATGGCGGCAGTTGTGAGCGACTCTGAATGTTTGTCTTAAATCCATCAAAATGAAAAGCTTATTTGAGATGTTCTCTCTATATCCGTTTATGCTTGAAAGCATATCAGAGCTAAACCACTGGACAGGCGACATATATCTCTATCATGCCCATTACAAGCCCTTCTCCTTCCATTTTCCAGAACCTGCTCGTATCTCCCAATGGAAAATCCAGCAGCGAGTCTTGTAGCAGCAGGTAGGGGACAATGTACTACTTGATGAGACCCGCCACAAAGCAGAACGCAACCCCGGCCTTTTGCAAGGCAACCGCCGACTCAACATGCCCGTCAGCCAGAACAAAGTAACTTGCAGTGACTGTCAAGAACCCCAGATCAACGAGGGGAACACCAGAATATATGCAACGTTGCTCGGCAGAGAAGCAACTAGGAAGGTAAACACGAACACGGCCTACAAGGTCATGAAGAAGCCAGCGGATTTATTGTACTCCACTGTATCTGTACCGCCGTAGACTTGGGCAACCTCAAACGCGGGTGTTAGGCGGGCGCCGTAGCCGGCATAGAAGAGACCTAAGCGAGGCGCTATTGCTGAAGCCCTATTTTTCATAATGGGGAGGGACTGATGGGCGAATATGCACCAACCGCGCTGAACGTGTACGCGAACCCATTTCCGATACTCAGCTCCCACTGCGCAGTGACCCCGAGCCCAAAGGCGACCATGAAGAAAAAGTTCGCGACGAATGCATTCTTTGTTTTGACGCCTCGGTAGGAGTATTAAAGTCCCATCCGAAGTCTGCTCGCGAAGGAAATCTGGCTTTATAGTAGGCGATGCGGAGGTGGGAAGGAGAATACCGTTGCAGTCTGGCAGCGGCCTCTCCGCCACCTGATCGAATTTGGGGGGATAGAATGATAAGATAAGCTCCGCGAGGCCTTTGTCATAGTGCGTACATTATTTTGCCCCTTCTCACTGCCAGACCTCTGTTGTGAGCATTACCACCATCCCACCTCTCGTTGAGACGAGACATTTTCAGCCAACTTCCTCAGCTACTCTTGAACCGAATTAGTGCGTGAAGGCCGTCGACAGAGATTAGTTTCCTTGCACTAGTTCGTTGGCAATTTATTACGGTTTACCTGCTTTTGGGCTTTCAGTGGGCGGTGCGGTCTCCTTGACCACTTCGGATTTGATATACACGTGTTAGTTGACTACATGCATACCGCGTCCATTATCAGTCAGCCTTTACATCTTTGCAACCTCCACCCAACCATATGGAACGTGTGTGTGGTCGGTTAGTGCCTATATCACGATCAATAGTCATCTATCCTAGATAAGCAATGCAGCATTCATTCGGAATGGCTGTCCGGCAGATATAATATATCTGATATTCAAGTTGCTGTCACCTGCTGAACACCATAGACTTTGCCTTGAGAATCAGGATTCCGGGCAATTGCTGAGCCATTACTTTACTCGAAGATTCAGTTCACCCCGGAAAAGAAGCTGCATTTCTCTGGTCTTGAGGCCCCTCCGCCTATCGCCCAGCTTTTACGGACTCTCATTTCCAACCCTCAACTGGCGGCTTACATCAAAAGCTTTCACTTAGACGGTTTTGCCTGGGCCGCAGAGGCAGTCCGATTCAAGCATCTTCAGATTATATTTCCCACGGTCAGCTCAACGAACCGGTCGTTTTCATCCAACGGTCTGGAGTCCCATAGAGAGACTGGTGGAGTTGGGAACTCCGTAATGGCTCAGCCGATGCTCTTGTGCGCTGCTTTTATCGCAGCTTCAAAGTCTGGAACATCTACATCTTGGCTACACTTTCACACGACAGAGTGCGTTTACTGGTTTAATGCTCCAATCAGCAGTCTGCGAGCCTGGAACCTATTAGCTGGTGGAACCTATTAGCTGGGCAATTTCCAACACCTTCAAGAACTGTCATTCCTTCGTTTTGAATATGGAGACAAAGGATGCGGCAGGATATCAAGAATACTCCAGCTATCTTGCATTCTTCTATCTACCAAATCTTCGACACATGTCTGCCTCCATCCATAATCCGGATAAGTGGGCATGGCCCGCATCATACCCACCTGTTCCATCAAAGCTAAAATCCCTTGAAATCTTCTCCTCCGTATACATCGCGAACCTCACTCTACCAAAATCGCGTGGCGATTCCGCGGCACTCGCAAACTTCAACATAACACACCCGCCCCATCCGCCGGCCAGCCATACACCATTATCTTCTGCTCCTCCTTCGTGCTCTCCCCCAAGCCCACCTGCACTTCAAACCAATCATGTCTTTTCCAGAACGTCGCGCCAGTCCGCAGCAGGACATTACAAAAATTGTCTTCTTCATCGGTACTGGGTGCACGCTGCAATGCATGAGAGCGCGGGAGCGACAGGAAACCATGTCAAGGAGGTCAGACTCATTAATTTGAACGCCGCCGGGGGACGAGTAGCCGTAGACCGTGTATGCTTGGGTGTTGAAGGCGGTCCGTTCTGTCATTGAGAGAGCAGGGTTTGTGGGCCGGCTTGAGATCTCCCGGTTCTGTGCATCGTCTGATGCTCTTCGTTGCCCAATATGAGGGAGAAGGTCCCCGTTGATAGGGAGGAAGCGGTCCATGGTTTGGTGGCAGAGAGTTGACAGGCAGGCTAGGGCGATGGCAACAAGAACGCTGCTAAACAGCATGTTCTATTTAGGGTATTGCCTTTAAGTATCACGTGGCGCGACCTCTGAGCCCATGATCGTGCTCTAGGGGCCATATGGAGGTAGGGACCGTTATTATTATATTGGAATGTGGTTACTTACCACGCTAAGCTGCCAAGAAATGGGTTGGATCATGTTTTCTGGAAACCCGCTGGGTTTTGGAACTTAGTAGGTTATTTAGTAGATAACGAAATAGTCTGTTGGTTAAATTACTCTATAAACTAGAAGACGGCATCTGGGCTGCCCAAAACGGCCGCAGTCGACGCCGTTTTTTGCCGTCCATCTGCCACCGCTTCCGCCACTACCCAGTGCACTTATACCCACGCACCGCTAGGAGTGACTTGCACTGGCACCATGTGTCTTTGGCTTTACGTAGCGCGCTAAACTGGAGTCCCCTGCGCCCTGTCAGGGCGGGCTTGGGGCTGCCAGAGTCAGGACTCGGCATCAACATTATGATAGAGTACTAGGTAGTGTAGCTTTCTTCAGTGTCTAGACGAATATATGTGTAGATATGAATGGGTTAGGAAAAGTTGTGCAGCTGACAAGTGCCGTCTACTCGACTGTAGCCAGTGTATATTATATGGACCGGATTGATGTAAATCAAAATGATGAGGTCCATTAGCTGCAATCTGACAACTGAAGATCGTCATCAAGATAAGGGATCAGCCATTAGATCAAAATTGAAAGCGCGGTTTTGGACTCTGATCCTTGGGATGGCTAGTAGCCATAGGCATTCTGGACCGGAGGAGAGACAATTAGTCCCGTCGCCTGCAGCACACAAACGCGGCAGCCAAAGCCGGCGATATGCTTAGATTTGGTTGGATTTCGTGTGGTCTACATTGCATGATTCAAGCTTAGATGAGGTGCTCGCGGATCATCAGGCATAATCCAGGTCGAATTTCGACTTCTGGCAATCGGCGTAGATCTATCATGACAAAAAGCCTTCAGCGAATCTGTCGTATGTAAAGAATGAAGTCGAAATCGACTTTTGAAATTTAGTTGTTACGGAGTAGTCGCGGTATAGAAAAAAGGCAGCACTCCATATTAGGGCACACCGTATCACTTCCCCACAACTAGCTAACATCAAGAACCCCAGAGATCACCACGCACGTGGATACACGAAAAGACAGTCGTTGAGACAAATCAAAACAGAATTGCGCGATAGATTCGATTATGAGGTGATGCCCCGAGCACCAAGTACCCAACTGGTCTTTCCCGGTCGCCAGTGGGTCGTCGATCGGGCGTTCATGCTAGCGATAACGACATCACCCCTCGATCTGACGAGCACGAGACATACACAATTGTCGGCCGAGACAAGCCATTACCAGCATCAACAAGCTGGGAGTTTGTATGAATGCTGCTTATTGCATCATCGATGATGAATCTCATGCAATCCACAAACTGTGCTCGGCAGGGGTAGATATACCACCGCTGTTCCTGACAATGGCCCATGGAAACCAACAACTTCTGGCTCAAAGACTTCACGATGGCATCTAACGTCCCCGCAACTGACCCCTCCGTCTACGACACCTACAAGTCCAAGTGGTCCACGCTCCCCGACACCGCGGAGTCGTGGCTCGCCCGTGCCAGAGAGGTCTCTGAAGTTCTAGCGCAGGATGCAGCGCAACGAGACCAGGAGAACAAGTCGCCGCGCGCTGAGATTGCGCTCCTAAAACACTCTGGCTTGCTGAAGCTCCTGGGCCCGAAGAAGTATGGCGGCGGCGAGCAGCCGTGGAGTGTCGGGTATCAGGCCATTCGCGAGGTGGCGAAGGGGGACGGGTATGCCCATTCCGATACGCTTTATAGTCAACGACACAGTTAACCAACCAGGTTCCAGGTCTATTGGAATGCTCTTGGGCTACCATCTCCTCTGGTCAACGACCGCCAACGTCGTGGGAACACCTAAGCAAATTGAGCAGACGCACGAGCTCATCATCACCAACAACTACTTTGTCGGCGGAGCCGTGAACCCGCGTGACAGCGATCTGAAGATCACCTCTGACGGAGACAGCATTATCTTCAACGGCGCAAAGTTCTTCAACACGGGCGGTGTCGTGTCTGACCTCACCGTGCTCGAAGGCGTCCTCGAGGGGACAGACAGCCACATCTTCGCGCTCGTCGAGACCCGGCAACCGGGTATTCAGTTCGCGCATAACTGGCATAACATTGGACTCCGTCTTACTGAATCCGGCGGTGTCAAGATCGAGAACGTCCGCGTTCCGTGGACAGATGCGCTGGGCTGGGACGCCGCACAGAAGAAGCCGCGCGAGGATATCCTGGCCACGTCGTTTGCAGCCCTGCTTCTCCCCACGTATGTCTTGCTCGCCCGGCTCGCGGGCCGACTGTGAACGTGCTGCTAACTGTGTTTAGTATTCAACTTGTCTTCAGCAACTTCTACCTTGGCATCGCGCTGGGGTCGCTGCAGTTCGCCTCAAAGTACACCACCACGACCACCAGGGCGTGGCCTTACGGCGGCGACAATAAACCCGCCGCCACGGATGAATTCTATATCCTCGAGCGGTACGGCGAGTTCTTCGCGCACCTCCGAGCCGCAGAAGCACTCGCCGATCGAGCGGGAGACCAGTTGACCAGTCTCTACACTAAATACAGCTCCAACCGCACTGCCCTGACGCCTCAGGAGCGCGGAGAGGTAGCAGAGTGGGTGGCAAGCGTCAAGATCGTGACAACAGATGTCGGGCTCAAGGTAACTAGTGGGGTGTTTGAGGTCACTGGGGCCAGAGCGACCAGTCTTAGAGTCGGGCTTGATCGGTTTTGGAGGGATGTCAGGACGCACACGCTGCATGATCCAGTGGCATATAAGCGGAGAGAGGTGGGTAGGTATGTGCTTCTAGGGGAGCACCCGACTCCTACATGGTATACGTAAGGCTAAACTGCGTGTGAGGGCCATGATTGATATTGTCGGATGATAGAATTATTGTATATGGAATGATAATATGAATGATGGATGCCTATAAATATGCGAACAAAGCAGGTAAATCATTCCAGTAAGGAAAACAAGCTTTAAGATATCTTCACTGCCAGCTTCTTTAAGCCTTAGGGCTCATTGAAGTGCGCCGGCCCAGGGAGAGCTTCAAGGAGCTGCTCAATACGCACGTATACAAAGGCCCCATTTTACAGACAGCAATATTGATAAAGGCTTTACCCATATTTTAGCTGCCCAGTACTAGCTGAAGACGGTGCCGGCCTTTCCGCGCCTCGAATCTTATACGCTACATATCACCAAGGTTACATGTCTTCTTACAAATATCTCGAAGCTTGCTCTTGTAGTAATCAATGTCCTTTAATCCCTAATCATGGAGTACAGCCCCCTACTGAGCCTTATGGTGTTGTCAGCCTCAGAGACTCGTCAATGCTAGCTCGTTCCGTGCACAGATTCTCATCTAGATACCAGTCAGATGGCCTAGCTGCGAACGTAGATATGAAGAGGAGAAAAAGAGATACAGAAACATTCCGAACTGGGTGATGTGACACCATACCTGATTACTCCCATGACAAACCCATTAACCCAGTTCCCTTAACGCAACCCACGTATTCAGCTTCTATTTCTTTGCTTTTGAGAATGCTCGCCTCTACCCATAGACACAATTTGCCCGGTAATCGTCCCATCGGACCGTCCGGCGCATAGCTCGCCATGAACTCCCGTCTCAGGTTAACATGACCCTTGTTTTCGCGCCCGATCCTCTCCATGGATTCCATATCTTGAAAGTAGAAGAGCTGAATTTTGCGGTTGTAGTTCAATGCAGAGGGAGCACCATCGGCATCCCGGTAGGTTCCGCAAACGGGTTCATAACAGAGTCTTGCATTGAGAACTCCATGCTCTGGACCCGCGGCCACAAGGTTTATGATCCACCTTGTGACTGCCGCGTCAAAGTGCTCGAACCAATGGGATCTCTCTTCGGATGATATAGAGCTGTGGTCCTGACCTTCTACCACGAAGGCAATGTTATCAGGGAGGTAACCTGCATTGAGATTGACCCTTCCCCGAAGAATCTTCTCACCGGTCAGAGCAGAGCTTGACTGGGACGGTGTCTTCGAGGCGGCAGAGCGGATATCGTTTCTTCTTTCTCGAGTAACGTCGGCCATTCGATCATAGTAGCATCCCCAGTATCCCGATTTCTCACTGATATCTTCGAAGATACCCAGGTTCGCCATGCCATTCACTCTCTCAGTTGCATTTGTACCATGCTGAGTTCGACCAGGAGGGACGGTCATAATCTCGCGGTATACTCCCGCGTCATCAGGAAGTGAAGACCAGAAGGATGATACGGGTCCGCTATTCCACCATGTCTCGAAGACGGCTCTAGAGGGCCAATATGTCAGCCAGAGGCGGGTTGGTGTTGGATCATCCTGTTCTAGGTGTTCAATGATCGGCACATTGGTGGTGAACACGGCATTGAACGCGTCGATCAGTAAGTTGGCGTTGTTCGCTTCGAGACGCTGGATGCCGAAGACGGCCAGGACGATGGGAGTGTTCGCTGGGAGCTTTAAACCCCACATCGCATCTTAATGTGCCAAAATAAATTTGATATCTGTTGTCCTTAAGTGAGTATGAAGTTTTAGACGAATAATGGCGGCGATACTTTGTACTTTGGGCAGCGAGGCCTGTCCGCAGTTGGGGGATGATGCGCACTAAAATGGAAGGGGTATTTGCCGGCGAGAAGACGAATTATAATGTTTTGAGCGTCTACATACTAATTTAGGAAGATAGAGTATGGTGATATCATGATAGGGGTCAGCAGGCCAGCCTGATCGAGGCTTGAGCATCCGACTGTAGATGAGGAGTAAGAACCACCCAGCCATTACCCTAGAATTTCTGCACAGCCGCATAGAAACCAGTCCAGGGAAATATCGCTTCACCCCCTGGTAATGACCAATCGTTTCCAGATACCGCTAGATGTCGAGAAGGTCCTGTACGAGGGAGCGCACTCCGGGCCGGCATTTTGTAGTACCTAGGTTACGCAATTGTTGCACGAGTATCAATGTGGCTTCAGGTATTTGTCTGGAAAGACCGACTGCATTTGCACAGCTAGGTCCAGGCCACTTATATCCGAAGGTTGATGTTGTGCGAACCGTGGCACAGATTCAGTACAGTAATATTATTTATGGATCGGTTCGGGTTACCCCAGCTTCTTGAACACGTGGACATCACAGGCCTTACGGAAGAACCGTTCTGCAGTCATTCTGACAAGCATCCCTTTCATGTCAATAGACAAATAAGAAACTCGAGAGAAGCCAGATATTGTGAGGTCCAACTTCTTTGTACTCTGGAGACTGAGGTCCACCGCGTGCCTCTCAGGAGCGAGGCAGCATGAGAGACCGGAACCGTCGTAGTCTTCCAGACACCCGATCTGAACGTCAAGGCCTTGGCTATTGGTGACCTGGCAGATTGCACCGACGAGCGATGGATCGTCGTCGAGCAGGGCTCAACGCGGACGATGATTTCATCCTCAACCAGGGACGGCGACTCCTGTTCGTACTCAGTATACATTGACTTTTCGCGCCTACCCGGTTGGCGAAGGAACAGCTGGTTGCAGCGGACGACTTGACTTCCTCGATACGGGAATTGCTGACGATTGGGTGAGCCACTGGCTTGCGGTGCTGTCATCGGACACTGTCGGTATGCAAAGTTTACCGTTTGAGGCGATATAAATGGCCTCGAGGTCATCTATCGAATACTTCTCGATTTTCTCAACAAACCTTGGGATGTAACCTAGAATGTGAGTTGGGTATCAGATTAGTCCACTGGCAAAGTTACAAACAACTTTCTTGTATAGTCTGATGCCAACGCTCGTCCCAATCCTTCCATAATGTGCTGATCAGAGCGAATTATGCAGACCATTGAGAAATACCAGCGTGGTTGAGAGGTTGAAAGCGAATGCGTTAGCATCCGCGAGGCTGACGATAGGCCACGGCTGAGCCTTGTTGATTGTAGTTACAACATCCCACTGATCTTGAATATCAGAGTTGACGAGGAACACCACATCCGGGGGAGAATCCGTCTCTGGTCCATCCTCACCAATTGCTGTGGATATAACGATGCTGCTGTACCGGTACTTCTCCTTTTTCTGAACCAGCACCTGCACGTCGACACCAGAGGAGCCATTTCCTTCAAAAGCTGATGCCACTGTTTTTTGTGATGCAACGACTGAATCTGAACGGGTCTTATAATGTAGGCAGTCTGACCATCCTGTCAGCACCCTGGACACAAAGGGCAAATGCAAGTGTCTGGTTTCATTTTTTCAAGCAGGACCAACTCCTCACCTGGCTTGAGGACCTTGCGGGTATTGGTTATGGCGTCATCCAGCTTGCGGGTTGCATGAAGCATATGAGATGTTATGACCAACTTGTAGCTCGCCAATCCAGATATCTGAATGCCAGGATCCTGAGAAATGTCGGATAAGAAAAATCAAAGAATGTCACTACTTCTGGGATCTCTCTGCCCCCGGGCGAAGAGGACGGATGAAGTATCTGATAGTCGTATCTTGTAGACTTTGAGCTCGTCTGACGCAAAGGACTCGAGGCTGCGGAGCGTCATACCCCCAGCGCCATCACTTATCTCAATGGTCCTCATTGCCGGGTTCTCGAGAGAGGTTTTAGGCTGCAACTAGGTGCGCGTGATGTGGTTCGATAAGACCTGCTCTGCGAGACCGTCGCGGGATATCAAATCAGTGGATTCGTTTCGCCGGACAGAATGCTCTCAAATTTTGCCCAGCGAGCATGAATAGTTGCCCTTCTGGTCCAGAGCTCTCTACCCTGGCAATGAGCAGCCCGCGATACTCTTCAAAGGCTAATGAAGACTGGACAGTTTCCCTCAAACGCCGCTTTACGAGGATCTGCTGCCGGCGTTTCATCCAGAATGTATACGGTTAAAGGTGTTCGGGACCGTTGAACGTAAAGGGTTGCCAATGTATTCTAAAGCCTGCTCGATGAAGCAGTGTATGGCGATATTCATGGCTTCATAATGCCAATCTAGCCATCCCTCCTCTTATGGCCTCTCAAACAGCATGGCTTCTCGTACCTACTCGTCATTCATTATTGTAATGGTCGAGCGCCTCAACATTTCGTGCATAGTGAGCCTGCGAGTGCATCCATCTCGGTGTTAACTGCGTCAAAGAACCTTGTTCCGAATCTTTGGCTGACGGCCGAGCTCGCTAGAATCTCTTGTAGCTACGACAAGTACCCGGAGTATAGGCAGCAACCGGGGTGATGCTGACATAGATAAATATCCATCTCTAGAGAGCCCCAGATTACCCAGAACTGGGCGAGACAAGACTAATAATAGCTATGTGCCATCTGGGTATCTTCCTGCAAGCCATCCCTTGGGGGACACAGGATCTCTATTGACGAACTGATCAAAGTTACAGCCATGTATACTCATTGCTGTTCGGACTACATTTCCTATAATGAGGGGATCCCCAATAGATGACCAAAGTTACCAGTGGCAGACGCTCTAAATACCAGCTTCGAGATTATATTTATTGATATTATAGCAGAATGGCCGATCTAGTGACGTGTCGAGGTCGGTAAGCGTGACTGGGGGCTGGTTGGGTTGAAACCACCGTCTGGGTAAGCAAACCTCGCTGACCATGCAGATAAACCGTCAGAATGGTCACACAAAAAATCCATTGTCTCTTTGTGACAGAGATATTCCTCCTCTGAAGCGAGGGAGACTTTTGAAACTCGTACTGTAGGGTCAGCCCTCCTGCCAAAGCTATTCATGTTACAGAAGTTTAAGCCAGCAATATTAACCCCATAAGAGGTACACTGCCTTCTAGGGTAGTCATTCGGTTCCGTACAGTTTCTCATTTTATTCAGATCATCTTTAACTCTTCTACTTTCTTGGTGATCGCGATGGAGTCCCAAGACCGGCTCCCTGATGGGGTCAGCCACAGGAACCGGGTCTCCATGGGAATCACCGCGATGGTGACCTTTTTGGCGACCATTTTTGTTGGTTTGCGTCTGGCTTCGCGACTTCTCACAGTCAAAATAAAATCCGACGATTGGGTCTGCCTCGCAGCTCTGATATTCGCGTACGCCACCCTAACCACTACCGTACTCACCGACACTGTTGGCCGCAGCGGTTGGGATATCTCACAGTATGACCGTTTTACTATCGAGCGACGCAGCAAGGTTCGTGATCCACAGCCATAATTTAGGATTTTTCTTTTCTCTGAAGATCTCTGAATCAGATTGTGCTCGCGAACAATTGCCTCTACAACACGACGGTATCCCTGGCTAAAATATCGATCATTCTCTACTATCGGCGTATTTTCACCACTTCAAGAACATTCGTGGCCGCGACCTGGGCCATGGGCGGGCTTATTCTGGGATACTGGCTCGCCTGCATATTCGGGTTAATCTTTGCGTATAATCCTGTCCAGGCACAGTGGAAATCGTGGTTGCCTCACACGAGTATCAACAACCAGGCCTTCTGGATGGCCATGGGCATCATCAACATAGTATACAACATTACCATACTATGCATGGCCCAGCCATTGGTATGGAGCCTGAAGATGAGCTGCCGTCGCAGAATCTTACTCTCAGGTGTTTTTGCTCTGGGCGGATTGTGAGAACCCCCTTTGGGACGGTGGAAAAAAGTGGCTGATACAGTACTCTTTTCAGCGTCTGCGTCACAAGCATCATGCGCGCCTACTACCTGTCATGGTCCCAGATTGATAACATCAACTGTAAGTCCGCTGCAATCAGGGAAAAGCGGCGGATTCACCTTCACGAGGCTAAACCAGTTTCCATGGACAGACACGCTCTACCTTGCAGGAATCTGGACGGCGGTGGAGTCTAACCTCAGCATAATCTGTGCCTGCCTACCTATGCTTCCTAGCCTCGTCAAGCATTTTCGGGGTCGATCCGAACGAGGGCTGTATTCGGCGGGCTTGGGAGAGTCAAGAATGTATCTCCGCCGCCTGGATGGGGCAATATCGTTCTCAAAGGCTACAGCAAAAGGTTCAAACAGTTTTATCAACCCGAATACTTGCTCTCAGGTACGCATTCAGACGGATGTCGACATTGAGTGGGACCCGAGGCGCTCCTCTATCGAGTAAGAGCATGGAGGAATCCCTAGAAACTTAGCGTACCTGTTGGGATAAAGAACAAATTTTATTTTTTATGTCCATTGAATTCTAGATTGCTCAACAACGTAGCAGCTGATTACTACTGCCATCTTACCTGATTTAATCGCGCTAAGGCTTATGTACGTCAACACCAAGCCCTCCCTTTGCACGGCAACCCCTATCTATATAGAAAATCACTTCTTCCCATTGTCGTCGACCTTCCACCAATTGCCAATATTCTCACAACAGTAAGAGTAATACGATCTCGCCACCTCTTGCGGCTGTTCAGTCCCTCCACCATGGCCAGAGTCAGCGCTCCTGCCAATCCCAGAACTACGATCATCATCTTGCATGGCGCGTGGCATAATCCCACCCATTATTACGATCTTGCCGCAGTCCTTCGAGCTCTCGGTCACAAAGTGTTGATTCCAAGACTCCTATTCATGAGCGGTGCGCGGCCGGCAAACTCGGGCCTCTACACCGACAGCGACCATATTCGCAGCTATGCCGAATCCCTCGCCGACGCAGGCCACTGTCTCGTGGTCTTGATGCATACCTACAGCGGGCAGGTCGTACCAACGCACTGGCCGGATTGGACATAACCACACGCAAGCGATTGAACCTTCCAAGCCGTGTCATACGTCTGGTTTACCTGTGCGCTCACGCCCTTACCATAGGACTGCTCAATGTTTGGCATAGTAAAAGCCGCTGGCCGCCAATTTCGCCGACGACGGCACGGTCGAGTATCGCGATGTTGGCGAGCGCATGGTTGGACCGGGTCTCTCAAAGGAAGATCTGGAGTCTTACATTGCGCGGCTAAAACCCTGGAATGGGCAGGCGCTGTATCAGGAGATCCGGGAAGTCACCCGGATGGATATTCCAGTCTCGTATATCCTCAGCCTGCAGGGTATGATGCTGCCGATCGCATATCAGAACGTCATGGTGGCGGGTATAGGGGCTGCAGGAGGGAAGTTGAGACTTTTGGGCTAGATACCGGCCACTGTGCGCACGCTACAATGTCAGCAGAGGTGGTGCATACAGTCGCGAGCAGGGAAATAAAGGAACAGTGACGGTAGAAGGTGTCAGTCGTATTACTCCTTTCCTAGGTCAGAGTGATCAGCAAATAATGTACTACTTTTACACTTCTACTACTTTCAGACTTCTACTACTTTCCGACTTTCACTACATTTAGTACATTCGTTCGCTAAATCAGCAGGGATCTCGTAATCTAGACATTCCTGACTTCACTCGCTTAAACCCAACTCCCTTAATACAACTAATCTGATATGTATTCCCTCTGCTTTTCTTTGCTCTTAAGCAGCAGCTTACCTCCTGGCTTGGGTATGGTCACATCAACAACCCCTTTACCAAACCAGGCAGCTTTTATGCAGCCTTGTGCCCAACGACAGTCCTTCACGTAAACGCCCAAAATACGCCCGCCCTTGTCTCCTGCACAGCCTGCGGCATGAACACCGCCAACCACTGCCCAACGGTCGTGCTGCGCATTAGCGAGAGCCAAGTGGGGGTTGGAGCCCGTTTAGCCCTTGTTCGCCAACCTGCACTTTTTGAAATAGAGGCTAGGTTGACCGGTAAGAACAACATTAACTATTTTTTTATAATCAACATAGGTCCGTGCGTCGGGTCTGGGTACAAGGCTGAAGGCTAATAGTAGCAGTTATTATCTCGGGCTTGATTCTTCACAGGATCACGCATCAAATTCATTCAAGTCACCAGAACGCAAAGGTAGCCCCCGCACAAATACACTTGGCAATTGATTTAAGTTGACACCAAAATACTTCAGTGTGTTGTTTGTAAGGCCATCCGTAGTCTTCTTCGTTGAGAGTTTCTACACAGAAGCCTCGTGATAAGCTCCTGAATACTCTCTACCGACGAATAAGAACTCGCGAAGTGTCCTGCATTGCCGCGCCCGAGAGTTGTTCATCGCTATAATCTTCTTGCTCAGGAACGAGCAAAGATCATCGGCTTGTGCTGGGTGGTTCCGTGCTGAGAGCTATATCTTATCCCAGCGACCTTGAGCCCATCCCCATCAAGAAGTGTGATAGCGTCATCATCCCTGGATAGAGGGCAATTCGGAATATCAAAGTCTTCGGTAGCCAAAGGAGGTAAGACCGCATCTCTAGGAAGAACTTGTTCTGCCCCTGATGAGTTGCGGATCTTCCATCCTGACAATGGTATCCGGCGGTTCATGAGGTTCGCCAGGGTCACAGATTGCCGCTGGTCCTCTGATGCAGGCGGATTCACGGCCGCCTGCCTGATAACTACGGAATTTTCGACAAGGTCATCAAGAAGGACATCTTTCCAGGTCACTCGCGATATGGCGTGGCCAGAACCATTGCCAGTATGCACCGACTGCGACGCAAACGCAAGAAAAACGCCCAGCCATTGATGGGACTCTGGGAAATAGAACACGAGGGCCCCGTCCTGGAACGGTCCATCGTCACCAGAATACATAGCAATATTGCCCTGGTTCATGTGGATATTGTGCATTCCATCTTGTGAGTTATACCGCTCGCCAAAGATGTGAACAGTAGCTCCTTCATCAATTGCTGCCTTGATTCTAGGCTCCAGGACGTCGATGATGTCGTTATTCGGGCCTGGAATATCATGGGGAAGAACTCGACCGCTATCAACGTCGAAGAGATTGCGTCGAATGTAATCTAATCGTATATCGTCTGGAGAATCTGGCTCTACATCGTCTAGAGGGTGGTAGCCGGTTCTGAGATGCGAGAGTCTTTCAATAAGTCGGCGGTCGCTGACTTTCTCATCCACCCAGTATACAAGTCGAGATTCCTGACGATCTCCAGATTTGATATTTATGGCCGATTCAGAATCACCACCGCCGTTATCACGATGGTATAGGAGTAGATGAGGCTTTCTCGTACCACGGCGTTCAACATGGTAACGTACTGGATGAGCTTTCCAAACGCCGTAATTGTCAAGGGGCATGTTGTCTATTAGCTGTGTAAATTTTTGAACTCTGAAGCTCTATGAACTGGGAAATCTCTAGAAATAATTGAGGACTTTTCTAGGGTGTAATAAATTTGACCAAGGACATATACTTTGTAGGTGTTTGGTGTGCGGTGAGGAGCTTTCCTATAACGTCACCACTGTTGCTTGATAATTCCTCTACCGCGGTTGGCTGCTACGATTACAGATATTCGAACCGCAGTTTATACTGGTTACTAATATTGATAATTATGGATTCCCATAGGAATGGCTGTTATAGTAACTTAGTCCACTTTAGATGAGTGGCCGCCCACTTCAATGACTCAATTCCTCGCTGCCGGCTGTACTTCTACGAGCTGCAAAGTAGCTGGCTTGAACTAACTCCCCTCTTGACAAGTCTCTCCTGTGCACCGGTCGTGCTTTTTCCCTCGTTGAGCAGACAAAAAGGGGATGGGTGAGGTGGGGTGGATTGGTGGATTTATCAACCTGCCATGGGCATCAGTGCAAGGCGTACAGTTACGAGGAGAAAATGTTATAAGAGGTAATATCACGTTCAATTCATTCCTTAAATCGGCCCTTGGATTTTTCTGTGAGAGTTACATCCAGCCTTTCATCACTTCCAGGGCCGAAGTATCCATCTACAGAGGAGACTGGATTATTTCCAGTACTTGACAATACAGCAAGTCACTGTACTATGACCCTATTCATGACCTGCGAAACAAAAGGCAGCAACAACAGAACCAACAGATCTAGGGGAAATTTGAATGCTACAAGAATGGAAATCTGTGATTGACCTTGAACAGCAACTAGCAGGAAACTTGGTACTGGATTCTTCCTTAGAAAAGCAGCCACTGGAATAGTGTTCATATTCTTCTGGTCTGGAAATAGTTCGTTAAGTTCAGCAACAGAACTGGTAACAATGGTCACTTTTAGAGCGCTGGATTTGTATCTGACTACCCCTCTAACCAATGCTGGGTACCTAGATCGCGCACCTCCTACGGTCATGCTATAGATGTTACCAATTACGTCTCCCCATCTGGTTTCAGCACCTTTATTTCCCGCCAAAACTGCCAAACAGCCCAACAAAGCACATGAGCCAGCGCTTCCACCTGGGGAGCTTTTGCCATACAAACCGACGTGGGCGTTAACGTCCGCTCCATTATCCAAGGAAAGTATTTTTTCTATCATACTAATAGTTTCTAAATACTATTCGTGTGATTTTATATTCTAGTAAAAGCGGGCCACCACATAAGGGCCCTGACATGCTGGCAACCTGTCAATACAGGCTTGCCGTAAGGATATCTTTGCCTAGTAGAACTGTATTATCCTGATTTCGTATATTTCCAAGTACATACGACCATAGGGTGTGGAGAACAGGGCTTCCCGTCCGCTCAGCCGTACTTAAGCCACACGCCGGTAGGTTAGTAGTATGGTGGGTGACCACATGCGAATCCCTACTGTTGTATGTCCAAGTTTTATTTCTTTTTTTACTTATCTTGCCTATGCCCCAACGTCCTTCTTCGGCCCTTTACGCGAAGGCCCTGAAGGCCTCGATAAATATCTCCTCTTCACGATACAATACATAGAGGGGTCAGATCAGGGTCAGATGCTGGGCCGCTTATATCACGTGGCGTCAAGTGTACACGATAAAGGCCACTTGATATTTCCGTATCAGGTACAAACTTGAATTGTCCTGCTGTATATGCATTGGGGCTCGGAAAATAAATTCAGGGCTAAAGAATTTGTGATAAGACTCTGCTACTGCTATTATTGATTGGATGAGATAGGAGCACTGGCCCTGCAGCATCGCCCACCTGTAACTGGGGATTGCACTGCCTACCGTTGCTCACACCCGCTCCCTATTGGCGAGTGGAGGACCCGACCCCTGCTACCGAATACGGCCTTTCCGCCAATCACATATAGCCCAAGCGTTAGGGCAGCAGCATTTGATAGGCTGCATTGAGGCTGCAGTGCAAGGCTGTTGCAGCGGAGACTGCGCTATGACCCGCACAGAGGCCGACAGCGGGTTTGATAGTCAGGCTTGTCTGGAGCCGCAGCCTCTATAAGACCGGTGAAGGGTTCTCTTCTCTCCTCCGTAAGAAATCCTCAGCCGTTCAAAAGGGCCCACCTCAGTTCATGTCCAGGATAGGATGTCTCCATCAACCAGTGGCCATGTTGACTATGACCGCATCTCCAACAAAGGTCGCCAATCACCGCGGCCACTACAAGGCGCAGAATTACCGGCCGCATGGGGGATCGGCTGGAGGTGTCCAACTCTGATGGTCGGGCTTGTCACTTGCGGGGCGATGCTTTCAGTAGGTCATCATTTCTACTACCGCAGTTTTGATCAGACCCTTGTCGATTCTAGGAACCAGCAAGCGTGGGCAATCCGAATTGGGACCGGCTTTGCCTTTCTCGTCAAATCATGCCTTGTCTCCGCGGTTGGAGTCGCTGCAGTGCAGGAGACCTGGGCCACCCTCCGCCGGAAGAGTGTGAAGCTAAGTGGGATTGACAGCATGTTTGCAGTCCTGGACAGTCCGCTTGCCTTTTTCACCCCTGACCTATGGCTGTATGCAAAGACGCTCACGGCCCTGGCAATCATCTCCTGGTATGTACCAAGTCTCCACTCGTACTGGCCAGAATGAGCCTATGACTTACCTGTCCGAATCGAACCAGGCTGATACCCTTGACTGCTATTATTACGCCGTCTACTCTCTATGTTGTTGCCATGCAAGCCCGGCAGACCTCCAGGCTAGGTGTTCCAAGCGTGAGCTTTGCTGATTCCTTCTGGTCTGGTGAGGCGGCATTAGAAGGAGCAGGACGCATTAATGCCCCCTCACCAAATCTCAGCCGCCTCTTTACAGTGACTGCCTCATCTATGCAAGTACTTCCAGTCCCTGCACCGTTCCCAAATTCGTCCTACTTGTTAGAATTCTGGGGCCCTTCCTACAAGTGCCAGAGCCTCAGCGAAGCTCTCTTGAACGTGCACGGGTTGAGCCAGGGACTATGGGATAGTGAGATTGGAAACAAAACAGACTGGCCACTAGAAGTCTACTCTGGGGCTGCTCCTCATGATCTTAACAATACACTTTTTTATATGGGCTGCAGGGCAGAACCCACTGTGGAATAATAATGCCTCTCAACCAACTGAGCTTGTCTGCCAGCTCTGGAATACCTCCTACATGGTCAGCCTTACTTTCAACGACGGCATTCAGACCCTGACACCTATATCAGTCGATCACATTGCCTATTCTAACTGGAGCTCAGAAGCTGGTACTTACTCTCTACTCCAGAATAGCGATCCGACAGTCAATGGGGGGTTCTACGTGGTACATATGCTATTTTCTGGCCTTATCCAGGGTAACTTGCGCACTGGTGTTTCAGGGTCAGTGAGAGAGAACATTACCTCACAGACAGCATTTACCAAGTTGTCCATTGCACAGACTGGTCTCTTTGCATGTCCAGAGATGTGGAATGGCAGTAACAGTGATTATCTTTATGGCAACAGCTTAATGACTTCTTGCCGGAACAGAACGCTGGCGCGAGCAATTGAAGATCTCTCACACAATCTCACCTACAATCTCCTCAGCCTTAATGCCGCAAACACCACTGTTGATGTGCTGGATTTGACCTCGCGCAACTTCTACATTTATGATCAGGAGTACCTGATATTAGCCTATATGACTGCGCTTGGTGTTACTGTTGCTTGCATTATTATTGGATTCTTTGCCTTGCGGCGAAATGGTGTCTCACAGAGAACCTCATTTTCAAGTGTTCTGATGACGACGCGGAATCCGGATTTGGACCGTCTGGCTGTCGGCCATTGTCTGGGAGCAGAGCCGTTAGAAAAGGAGATTGGGAAGGTCCTGTTGCAATATGGGGAGATCGAGAGCCCCGGTCAGCGGCATAAGCACGCAGCATTTGGAACCAAGGGGTCAGTGGTGGCTCTGTCAAAGGGAGAAGACTATTACTAGGTAGATCAGGTGGAAGGGGCGGCGCTTTCCTGCCGTGGGGCGACTGGTTGGTTGATTCTATCGATGGTGCTCCGTCGTTGTTGCAAATTGTGCTGGGATATACTTCAAGTAATTGCCCACTTGGATGTATATAATACTAGGTAAATTATATGGCGTTCAGCGCCTAATCAGCCCTAATCCTAACATATCCTACAAGAATTCATCATAAATGGCCTTGATCATCTCACCATTACCGAGCTAGTTGTGGTACCAGCGCCAGAGTGTGGCAGAGTAATGTATGCCAACACTGTCAATGCCCCTGATCTCAAACCCAGCAGCCTCAAGTTCATCAACAAGGAATCCAAGGGGAGTGCTGGCATCCGCGACGAGGAAGACGTATTTGTTCATAAACGGGCCCCAGATGAGATCGTCGTATTTCCAGGATTTGCGGAGATCAGGAGCATCACGATAGTCCATACACGATACGGATCCAAGGGCATCATCTCAGAACTAACCGTGGGGGTTCAAGACCATCAGCTCGGACAGGAAGCCTGCCAAGTGTGGAATGATGTAGACCGAGGTTCTTCCGGCTGCCTTTCGGCCGCCAGACTACTTGCGTCAGTTTCGTGCACATCGTCAACCATGGTTATTGAAGACTCCAAGAGGGCTCTGTGGTTCCCACTCATCTTCAACGAAGCCGACATCATGGGGAGAAACATGCAAGATGACGGATTCAATGCTGGGGCATACCGTCTATTGAACGACCTACAAAAGTAACTCGGACTGGGAAAATTCCTCCGCCGGTTCCTGAGGCGTGTATGCAAAGCGTTAGTGTATTACGATGGTCTCGACATGTGTAATTCTTTCCGACCGACAGTGATAGAGGACAAGAACCGGTTTGACGGAGTGACTCCCGCCCTAATACGAGATGCTTTCAAAAGAGTGGTCAGTGACAGCTTTGGAGACAGAGCAGAGGGGATATATGAGCGGGCTGAGTGGGCGTATACGACCCAGGGTCGGCTCTGTATCATGGTTGATGAAGAAGCCTTACGGTCTGTGTTGAGATTTCGGTGGAGGAATTGAATAAGTCCAATGTCCTATGATACTGGGTTTGTGGTCCCGATCAATGGGCAGTGGGCGGCGGAGACGGATCCCTGTATGCTGCTCGAAGGGGGAGAAGATGATGAGTATGAGCCATTGAACGGTTGTACGATGGATGGCGTGGGCTAAATGAGAGTTCCCTATAGTCAGGCGCAGATTGAAGCGTCCTCTGCGATGCACTATGACTCGTATTGGGACCTTGAGTATCGACGGCCACCCGCCATTAGTTTTCATTCTGAAAAGAGAGTAATCCCAATGTGGGACTACTTAGCTGTTTCCTAAAAGATACGATGTATCTTACTGGCCGATAATACTTTCTCTTTTGTCTGCCATTAATATGGTCTTCGCACCCGCCTCTCGAAAAGGACCTCGACCACGAAGATCGACTGCCATCCGCGGAGGCCGCCAGGATTTTTCAACTGAATAGAGCCGTAGGCGGGGCTGTGGAAAAATTTGTAGATCAAGCTGATGCTCCTGAACCGTGTGAAGATTAGACCTTGGCGCAACCCGCAAGTTGGGATCTGACCTTGAACCCGCCACGGGTTTTGTTATTGTCGAGGGTGAGTGAGAAACTTGAGGTCCTGTCTCGTGTAGACAGATAAGAAAGGCTCTCTCACTTCTTTTCTATTATATCTTCAGATTCAATCGGTGTCTTGCCTTCACTGCTTCTTTTTCTCTCCCATTTATACACCGCGCACGTGCCTTTTAACATGGTAACTCGTCACTGTTATTGATTTGGAGGTACTTTCGTTACCTCTGACAGGTTCGATTCATTTTCTTTCTCAGCTTCACCTGAATACACGCGTTCCAATTGCTATTGCAAGCATTTCAGAGTGCACGACGTTGCACAAGTGACGATTCATTGGGTCTATCCATATGTACATAATTGCGGCAGGCCAATATCAGATCCAAGTACAGAACTGGCGGAGCGCTACGATAACAGGGCCACCAGAGGTATCCTGTTAGACTAGCCTTGCTCCTTAAGCCAGTTGCCCGCTGTTTCTCCTGAAAGTGGCGCGAGTATATGCTGCTGTACAACTACCACCTGCGTCGCGTGCCAATTTCTTGCCTCATCTTACTACTAAAGACCAGGTATATGCTGATATTAGCTTGTAACTATCCTGTTATATATTAATATGAATTCAGATTGACATCAACAATGTGTCGGAAATATCATCTTGAGTAACCTACTACCGCCTCGTAGGCCAAGTCAAGCCTGCATGATTCTGCGCAATTCACTTAATAGTTCAGTGTTGTGTCAACCTTCCCCCCAAACATGCCATCATTGTTTCGCGAGACCCGGTACGTTAAAGCGTTGGGAGCGCTAAGCCTAGGGACGTCTACATCAAGACCCATACCCCCAATGTGAATAGTATATGACCCGGGCGCCCAATACTGGATTGCGATGGTCGTGTGTACCTCTTGAACGATTGAGTCTGGGAAGGAGGTATAGATCTCGTTTCCCCACTGCCCATCCCACGTATTGATTCGGATTGTCCGATCATAGCGGTTGAATGCGACGTGCAGAGAAATATGGCCATGCTCATCCCAGAGGCTCAAACTGTTGTGGTCCCGTGGGTCGTCGCGGAATCCAGACCAGACAGCCCCAAGCTTGATGTTGAGCGTATCACCCGATGCCATAAAACGGTTGTACTCAGCCACGCCCTGGCTGTAGTAAGCGGCTGCCTGGACACCAGATTGCTCTACCAGTGTCTTGGTGCGCGCGTTATATCTGGAGCGCAGGTTAGTTATTTCAAGAATCATGCCTTCACCTTATATTCAGGAAAGATTCTCTCATACGTCTTTTACTTACCTGGCGCTGTGACTATGAGGGCTCTCCATAGCGGAGAGGGATACATGGCGGCGTACGAGAGCCTCATCATGAGGATATTCGGGCAATTCGTGGTTGGAGGCCATGGTTGAATGTCTGGAGATTGCGACTGCTTGATCAATGATAAATCTGCGGTTGATCAATGATGAACTCTAGGTAATAGATGGGCTTCTTATATGTGTTTTCAGGCTAACTCACTCAGCTGTAACCTGTTTGTGTTTGTGGCTGGCTGGGTCTGACGTGGCTAGGGCGAAACTACAGTCAAACACAAACATAAACAGAGCAATGACAGTGCAAGTCTACCTTGGCGTTAGCGCAAGAGATTCATCAATACGAAAAATCCTAAAGGTTGGGTGGACCAACATGTTTGAGTATAGTTTGCTTACTTCTTTGATGTAGCCGGGAGAAGTACACGAATAAAGCCTGAATGGAACCAGAAAACAAAGAAATATCCATTCTCAGGAATCACTATTCACTTGGACATTAGTAATTGCTCTGTTGCTTCTTTTTGGTAGGGGGAAATTATTCAGAGACTAGTCGCCTATCCAAATCTTCAGTTAATCCGGACGCTCAGCTGCCACTGCCAAAGCTAATTACGAGGGGCGGGATAGTTAGCTTGGTACTGTGGCAGCTGAAATATCCCTGATTATTGGAGAGTTTGCATGACAGCTGTTATAGCACATTACTATAAGTACATCCTGCACATTCAGCAAGCCACACTGAAAGTCCTGTTCTGGCTTCCACTGTAACGGGCGTAGGCAGTATTATTTTCAACTGGCTGTCCTGTATAAACGAGTATCACAAGCTTAGAGAAAGAAAAAGAAACAAGAGATAAAAGCGCAGATATCTCCCTCCTCCCTTTATCAACCTTTTCTGATCATACGTCAGGACTTCTGAGTTCCCGGACCTGTATACCGCCGGACCTACATGCCGACGGATCTCTTTTCCTAAGCTACGAGGCTGCAATTCCGAGGCTGTATACTGATGTTGCAGAAACCTTATCTAGAACTAGGTTGAGGGCATGGCCGACAACCAAGCTCCAGGCCATAGCCTGTGACATCCACTCCATATGCCTAAAATCATTACAGCTTTCGAGAAATCTTTTTATTGTGGAACAAGTACAACTACGTAACTAGAGATGTCTATAGAGAGTAATAGTACGGGAGTCAACCCTGCAGAGGCGACAGAAATGGAAAACCGGTCCATTGTTCTGTAAGACATCAACCGCCAATTTGTGCTTTCCCACTCATAACATGATCTTCGAAAAAGAAATAAAAAAGAAAGCGCATAATCCAACAGAAAGATCATAAACCCTATCCCAAGGTGCAGCTGACATTAGTGTTCCAGCAAACGGATAAAATAGGAAGGACCCCGTGAGTCCTAGTTCTATCACAGCAGGGGCGTGTCGCATTGTGGTTAATTCAAAATCAAGTGTGTATCAATAATTCATGACTATGTACTATCTAAGATCCTCGGTGCCAAATATATATTTACTCAAGCACGTAACTTTCTTTATCTCTTATACCTGTGATCATCCAAGCTGTTGTCTGAACGCCTCTGAATGTGGTAAGAGGTTTGGAGCTTGTTGTACTGCCATCCATCTTGATGTGTATAGCTCAAGGACACCAGGCCAGCTACGAGTCCGTGTTCTTTATACGTGGCTACATAGAGCAACGCATCGCTCTGTGATAACAGATATTAGTCACTATACCCATTTCTACTTTATTCCTGTAGTTGTGATATTGTTAACCGGCTTCAGGGCTGGTGGCCCAGGCTTTTTTTTTTATGGACAACAGTAGACTATTTAGTCTTCAGACTCCAATTCAAGTCTCACAGCGTATGTAGTGGCATGGGATAAGGAGGTCTAGAAATCAACCCTAGAGCTGTAGATTGCAAATTGCACAAGCACTGACCGTCGATTGCCAGTAAGCATAGTATTCGGAGAATTTCACTGCATTGGGTAGGCAGGGAATTTGCTAAGAGCATCACTAACATATGCTTAATGGCGTAATGAAAAAGCAGCTGCCTAACCATGCCGAGTTGTCCGCAAAAAGCTGATATAATATGCTGTATCATATTGCCATCTCTGGCTGCGTCCCTTACGATGGATACGTGGATCCGATGCGGATAGCCGCAAGCCAATCAGTGTCCCTTACATAGTGGAGAGGACCCAGACGATTCACGAGACGTTGTGCCTGTTATGTATTAGCTTGCTTGGCTATCTGGCTGACAGTACACTGGGACGTCATACCTTGTCCATAGTCACAGCGGGCACGAGGCAAAATGCAATTTCAACCATCAAAGCTGTAGGACGGGCACTATAACGGGGGTAACTGGCACTAACTGCAAACTAGCCTAGTCCTTGACGTAGACCAATTAATGACTGCAATTTTATCTCTGATCTGCATCTTCCCAGATCAAATCTTGTGAGTTGCGGCTCTTCTCATTCATTATGACCGGCAGCTGTTTCCCGACGCAGCAAAACGCTACGTGGAATGTGTTTTGGATGTCGTGCTGTCTCAGAAGTTCAGCCTCCAACGAAAAAGTGGGCTTTGGACGACCTGGGTCAGTACTGAAATTCTCGTCCAGCTGATGTTATGCCCTGTGAAGCAGTCATAAGCAACAATATAACCGTTATACCTGGTGTTATGCAGTCCGGCAAAACTCTTGTCCTCTCGGAGGGCTAGAGGGCTATTAATAGTTGGTTGCTGCTTGATCCGCCTCATCCGAGTCCCAGCCAGAGCTCCATCCAGAGCCGGATAGGCCGGCAAGGACCGGTTTCCTCGCGCCGTGCGCCGAGTTCGAGTCTGCGTCCTTCCAGTCTCGGTGGCAATATCCCACTCTCTCGCCCTGGTACCCAATAACAACACGTCTCTAACATTCTGAGTGTGGCAAATGGCAAAGGACAAAGCTTGTTTCTGGATTGTCCGCACGATCCAGCTGCTAGATGCCATATGCCAAGTCTAGGCCGCCGAGGCCGATGTGATGCAAAATGTGCCTGCAGCCGTTGCCGAATCCTGAGGCTGATCGGGCCGGTGCATATACGCCTCTTGCACTAATCTATTGTTCGGTTTCGTCCAAAATCCCAAACCGGCAACATGATGGTGAGGCTTTTTCTTTATGGAGGACCGGCCCCTTTCATCCCCCTGATATCCACCCCGGGGAGATCGGCTTCGTGCCGTGGGCTTGATGACACCTAGTAGAACGCTATGGTACCTGATTGCAACCTGAATCAACGATCCGATTATCCTGATCCCAGTAGTATATCACTCGAGGGTCCCCATGTAGTTTACTATCCCCTGGAATACTAACCCACTGTTTCATTCTTTCTCCCTTCCCTTTGATCTAGTTACAGACATCTCCCCTCTTCTTCATATTCAGTCCTTTATTCAAAATTTCCTTTATAGTATATTCTTCCAGTTTTTATTCGGCTTCAACTTTCATTATCGACAATGGACAACGACGGCCCCCCGGAGAAGGAGCAGACTCCCGCTTCGAACCTGCACCAAGTCTATAGTCAGGAAAAGCGCGTAGCAGACAGCCACGATACCCTCGTCGTTCCACCAGGCACCCCCACAGGAGCAACAAGCACAGAGACGCTCGCCCTCGCCCACCCGTATCCCCCCACGACATCAACAGCGCCAGTGAAGAATACAACATGGCGGTTAACAGACCAAGTCGTCAAGAACCGAGACCGTGACCGAGCGGCTGGCTACAAGCCGCGTGAGCTGGGTGTGACATGGCAGGGTCTCTCCGTCGAGGTTCCTACCGCCGAGGCCTCCGTCAACGAGAACCTGTTCTCCCAGTTCAACATCCCTCAGGTTGCAAAGGATTATTTCCGGAAGCCGCCTGTGCGTCCGATCCTCTCGGACTCTCATGGCTGTGTCAAACCTGGTGAGATGCTGCTTGTGCTTGGCCGGCCAGGATCCGGTTGCACAACGCTTCTGAACCTCCTGTCGAATCGGCGTCAGGGATATCGCATGATCAAGGGTGATGTTCGATTCGGGACCATGGATCCTAAGGAAGCTGAAAGGTATAGGGGGCAGATTGTGATGAACACGGAGGAGGAGCTCTTCTACCCGCACCTCCAGGTAGGGGCCACTATGGACTTTGCAACGAAGCTCAAGGTTCCCGCGCATCTTCCGGATGGAGCAGACTCGATAGATGGGTATGTTAAAGAAACCAAGGACTTTCTCCTAGAGTCCATGGGAATTTCACACACTGCACATACGAAGGTCGGTAATGAGTTTGTGCGTGGTGTATCCGGCGGCGAGCGAAAACGTGAGTTACAATTGACCATTTTCAAGAGCCAAGAACTGATTATAAAAGGTGTTTCTATCATTGAGTGCCTGGCAACGCGGGGATCAGTGTTCTGTTGGGATAACAGCACCCGTGGACTCGACGCAAGCACTTCGCTGGAGTGGGCGAAAGCATTGAGAGCAATGACCGATGTCAACGGGTTAGCGACGATCGTCACGCTCTATCAAGCGGGAAATGGCATTTACAACCTCTTCGACAAGGTCCTTGTCCTGGACGAGGGGAAGCAGATATACTATGGGCCAGCGGCAGAAGCGAAGCCGTTCATGGAAGAACTAGGGTTTGTCTATACTGAGGGTGGAAATATCGGTGAGTGGCATACAAAGTCTTGATAAATCTCGTTTCTAACAAGAGATAACAGGCGACTTTTTGACCGGTGTCACAGTCCCGACTGAGCGCAGAATTAAGCCTGGCTACGAGAGCCGCTTTCCCAGGAATGCCGACGAGATTAGGGCCTTGTACGAGAAATCGCCAATTTACAGCCAGATGATCGCGGAGTACGACTATCCGCAGACACCGCTAGCCAAAGAGAGAACAGAGGCGTTCAAAGAGTCCGTCGCATGGGAACAAGCCAAAGAGCTCCCCAAAGGAAGCTCGTTGACCGTCGGCTTCTGGTCACAACTGCTTGCATGCACCATCCGTCAATATCAGATTCTCTGGGGTGAAAAGTCCACGTTCCTGATGAAACAAGTTCTATCTCTGGCTATGGCGTTGATTGCAGGATCCTGTTTCTACGATGCTCCCGACGATTCCTCAGGATTGTTCATTAAGGGAGGTGGTGTCTTCTTTGCTGTACTATATAACAACATTGTCGCCATGTCTGAAGTCACCGAGTCCTTCAAGGGTCGCCCTGTGCTGGTGAAGCACAAGTCGTTTGCCATGTACCACCCAGCAGCATTCTGTTTAGCTCAGATTATGGCTGATTTCCCTGTCCTGCTTTTCCAATGTACAATATTCAGTGTCGTGATGTACTGGATGATCGGACTAAAACATACTGCTGCTGCTTTCTTCACGTTTTGGGCCATCCTGTTCACAATTACTCTGGTAAGTCTTAAAAGCCGAAATGGGAAATGACAACCTTGCTAACCCACGTTGTTCAATAGTGCTTGACAGCAATGTTCCGCTGCATCGGCGCCGCTTTCAAGACATTCGAAGCTGCATCCAAAATCTCAGGTACGGCTGTAAAAGGCATCGTCATGTACGCCGGTTACATGATTCCCAAGCCTGATGTCAGGAACTGGTTCGTCGAATTATACTACACTAATCCGTTCGCCTACGCCTTTCAAGCTGCCCTCTCCAATGAATTTCACGATCAGCACATCGCTTGCGTCGGCGAAAACCTTATACCAAGCGGCCCTGGATACGAAGACGTGGGTGCCGGCCACCAAGCCTGCGCTGGTGTTGGCGGTGCACTCCCTGGTGCTGCTTATGTTACTGGAGATCAGTATCTCGGCTCCTTACACTACAAATTTACGCAGCTTTGGCGAAACTACGGTGTGGTCTGGGGTTTCTGGGGCCTCTTTGCCGTTTTGACGATCATTTTCACTACCTTCTGGAATGCAGGGGCTGGCAGCGGTTCGACCCTCTTCGTGCCCCGAGAGAAGATCAAGCAGCATCAAAGACACAAGGATGAAGAGTCCCAGTCGCAGGTTGGAGCAGCCACCGCCCGAGACGGTGGTGATACATCGCTGGATGAAGGGAATATCTCGCGCAACACGTCTATCTTCACCTGGCAGAATTTGACATATACTGTAAACACCCCTACCGGTGAACGTGTGCTCTTGGACAAGGTCAATGGCTATGTAAAGCCCGGAATGCTGGGTGCTCTCATGGGATCGTCTGGTGCAGGCAAAACGACGCTACTGGATGTTTTGGCGCAGCGCAAGACCGACGGTACTATCAAAGGCTCTATCATGGTGGACGGAAGACCTCTCCCTGTTTCCTTCCAGCGATCTGCTGGATACTGTGAGCAATTGGACATACACGAGGAATATGCTACTGTCCGAGAAGCATTGGAGTTTTCTGCCTTGCTTCGTCAACCTAGGACCACCCCCAGAGAGGAAAAGTTGAAATACGTTGACACCATCATCAATCTCCTTGAGCTTCAGGATCTGGCAGATACCTTGATTGGGGGGGTTGGAAACGGCCTCAGCGTCGAGCAGAGAAAGCGTGTCACAATTGGTGTTGAACTTGTTGCGAAACCCAGCATCTTGATCTTCTTAGATGAACCTACCTCTGGGCTTGACGGGCAGTCGGCCTATAATACAGTCCGATTCCTGAGAAAACTTGCAGATATTGGGCAAGCTATCCTGGTTACTATCCATCAACCGTCCGCCCAGCTCTTCGCCGAGTTCGACACTCTCCTTCTACTGGCGAGGGGTGGTAAGACCGTGTACTTTGGAGACATTGGCGAGAACGGACGCACAATCAAGCAGTACTTTGGCAAATATGGCGCACAGTGTCCTGTCGAGGCCAACCCGGCCGAGTTCATGATTGACGTTGTCACTGGCGCTATCCCAGAGGTGAAGGACAACGACTGGCACCAGATCTGGCTTGAATCACCGGAGAATGCTAAAATGATCAAGGATCTGGAGGATATGATCGCCGACGCAGCCTCTAAGCCCCCCGGGACACATGATGACGGATTCGAGTTCTCGATGCCTCTATGGGAGCAGATCAAAATCGTCACCCACCGCATGAACGTCTCCTTATATCGAAACACTAACTACATCAACAACAAATTCAGTCTACATATCATCTCCGCCTTGCTAAACGGGTTTTCATTCTGGAGAGCAGGACCCAAGACAGGTGTGAGTGACCTGAACCTGAAGATGTTCTCGATATTCAATTTCGTGTTCGTCGCCCCCGGTGTGATCAACCAGCTTCAGCCACTCTTCATCCAGCGCCGAAACATCTACGACGCGCGTGAAAAGAAGTCCAAGATGTATTCGTGGATCAGTTTTGTGATTGGTCTTATTGTTAGCGAATTCCCCTATCTTTGTGTCTGCGCAGTGCTCTACTTCCTTTGCTGGTACTACTGTGTCAAGCTTCCGTATGACTCCAGCAGAGCAGGATCAACGTTCTTCATCATGCTCATCTACGAGTTCATCTACACCGGCATTGGTCAAACCATCGCGGCAATTGCTCCCAACGCAACGTTTGCAGCACTCGTGAACCCATTGATCATCTCTATCCTGGTTCTCTTCTGCGGCGTCTTCGTCCCATACACCCAGATGAACGTCTTCTGGAAGTACTGGCTGTACTACCTCAACCCTTTCAACTATGTTGTTTCTGGCATGCTGACCTTCGGTATCTGGGGCAACAATGTCATTTGCAATGATGATGAGTACGCGCGCTTTGATCCTGTGAACGGGACCTGTGCCGAATATCTCAAGGACTACGTCACTGGTTCTGGTTGGGCGATTAACCTCGCGAATCCAGAGGCGACGTCTGACTGCAGGGTGTGCCAATTTCGCGATGGGAGTGACTTCTTGACGACGCTGAACATCAAGCACTACTACTACGGCTGGAGAGATGCGGGTATCTGTGTGATCTTTGCTATCAGTGGGTACGCGTTGGTGTTTGCCTTGATGAAGTTGAGAACCAAGGCGTCGAAGAAGGCAGAGTAGGGTGATCCATCAGCCCTTCTGGCAAATGCTTTATGGTTTGAGCTGTTGGCTTATAGTTTCGCTTGGATGGGACGCTCCATCGAAAGCAGAGGCAGAGGTTGTGTGTACAGGGTGAGGTTGGGTGCAAATCTGTGAATTTTCCATTACTTGTTTATCATTTGTGTCAAGGCATCGCGCGCTGAAATTTGTCGTAGACCGCATATAGATTGCTATAGACTGTATATAGATTGCATATAGACTGCATAGAGGTTAGCGCATATATTTTTACTGCAACTGACAGTTTCTAGTGCTTGCTCTTGGTATACAACGCATCTCTGTCCAGGTGTCTGCAATGAACACTAGGGATGTTACGTGCTTTCGAGCTCTCCTGCCTTAGGTCCAGATGCATCTACAAGAGCATGTCAAGTACTAGGATCGAGTTAACTGCACAATGGTGTTGCTTAGAAGGGTGTTGGATGATTCAACAATCGGAATGACTAAAGCTATGTCTCAGCTGCACTTGCCAGCTTCACACCGTATTTCAGTCTTCCAGTGGCGATAGATCAGCAAGTACTCATATCGTGTACTGAGAAGCTATTTAGTGATGATATCCCTGTTTAGATCAACGGGCATCTTATCCAGAATCTTTAGGCGGCGTGAGATAACACTACTAGCATTCAGATCAAACTGACATCTACGGGCTGCGACAAGAGGTGCTATAGGGTCCAGACTTATATATGGATTCTCCCGGATGGTTATATGATGTATACGTTGAAACTCAAATGCATTCCAAAAGGTATATTCCCTACTCAAGAAAAAGCCAGGCCGTCGGTAAAATCGCCAAAGGTTGCAAAGTAAAGATCAGAAAAGTAGCTAACTCGCGACACCCACGGCCTTCGTTCAGAGGCTCTCGGCATGTCCTTTGCGGCGCGCTTGATGTACGTAGATGTGAGGTCCATGACTGTTCGGGTCTGTATGCAAGTTCGTTTCTCGCCTAGGGTTGGCATCACAAACGTCAAACTTTGACGGTTCATATGCTCCACGATCTTGCAGGTGACCCGCATAGCGAGGTCGGCCCCAAGTGTCCAGGAAGCATTGCTAAACCCCATAACAAGAATCGCATTCGGTAGATCCTCCAGCATCAGGCCATTCCACATATACTTCTGCGATGGATCCAGCTTCTCACCGTTGATATAGATGGGAATACCGCCGAAAAGCTGCATCTGCAGGCCGGTTGCAGTGACAATGACATCGGCGTCGAGTCTCTTACCTGAGACCAGTTGGATACCATCCTCCTCAACCCGTTCGATCACTCCAGTTTCGACCCTGGCTTTTGTGGATCTGAGGGCCCTGAAGAAGTCTCCATCTGGACAGAAACAGAGTCTTTGCTGCCAGGGATTGTAGCGAGGGCTGAAATGAGGAGCGAGGGGCGTGTTATGAGGAAGCTGCGCCTTCATGCCATTTTGGAGCACGAATTTCGCGACAGCAGGAAACTTTCGACAAAACTGATAAAATAACTGAGGCACCGTCAAGTACCAACAGCGGCGAATGTAGTACAACACGGACTTTGGGATCAGGCTGGCCCACTGCGGTTGGCGGCGTGCATTGGGGACAGAGGCAAGATATGTCGGGCTTCGCTGTAACATCGTCACCGAACAGGCATCCTCAGCGAGGGATGGGACCAACGTCACAGCTGTCGCCCCACTGCCGATTATTACTATCTTCTTTCCAAGGGCATCAAACTTCTCGGGCCAATATTGGGGGTGAATCACTTCGCCCTGGAAATCCTGCAGGCCAGGGATAGTCGCTTCCAGAGGCTTGTGGTAGTCATAGTAGCCGGTTGCGAAAATGACAAACTGGGCACGCAGTTTCTCAGCCGTACCATTGCTTTCTATATCGAGTGTCCACTGATGGCCGTCCCAGTGGGCGGATTTGACGGGGGTGTTGAAGCGAATATGCTGCGTGATGTTGGCCGCTGCTGCAGCCGCATCATTGAGGTATCTGAGGATGTCCCCTCCCTCCGCTATGGGGTTTGACTGATTCCAGTGGAACCATTCAAGGCCAAATGTATATAGATCCGAGTCAGATCGAATACCTGGGTAGCGAAAAAGATCCCATGTGCCTCCGATGCTATTTCGTGCCTCCAGGATGGCGAAGCGACGGTGCGGGAACGCACTCTGCAGACGGTACGCAGCATTGATTCCGGATATCCCTGCCCCGATAATGAGAAAGTCAAACGAGGCAGATGTCATCTTATCAATATGTGGATACTTGCTTGATTGACCAGAGATCTTCGCTATCCAAGCACAGAGGGTTGCCCACAATATATAACCACGCCAGCTACTAGATGGCATGATGGACAGGATATATTGGACAGGATATACGCATCCATTACAACCGGCTGTCTTGACTAGCAGTACCGAGGCTCTCCTCATACTCATAGCACTTCCCCTCATCCTTAAATAATACAGTGGACTGATGATTGGTGGTGAAGTGGAGTGGCTTCACAGACTCCGAATGCGGTAAAAACCCTCCGCTCCGGCCAAGCCCACGCAGTGACAACCTCGGGTCATGCATGACCGCAGCCATGGAACATGTACATCATTCTTGTGCCTAGGCTGATCAACTTCGGTTGGTATTGATTTATTTAAGTAATCCTGTACCGACCGCTGCAGCTCATTTTTCACCGTGAAGCCCTGCTACTGCCACCACAATGGCACTGTCATCCAACCACCTTGTCCAACTTTGTCTTGAGAAGGCCCAAAGCCTTTTCTCTTTACTTCCACCCAATGTGCAAGACTATATTTCCCGCCCATTGGTGCGAAAAGCTGTCGCGATTGTGGTAGCCCTCCAGCTGCTCAGAGGCGTCAACCGCTACCTCTCGCAACAGGCGCAGAACAACTGGGTCCGCGCGCGCCCGTGGAATTCGTCGCGAGAACTGGTCCTACTCACCGGAGGAAGCAGCGGTATTGGAAAGCAGATTTTGCTTGATCTGTCAAAGTTGAATGTGAGGACTATAATTGTCGATGTGAAGGAGCCCGATTTCAGATTACGTGAGTCGACGAAACCTATGTCTTTGAAATTGGAATATTTTTTTTGGCTAATCACCTGCGACACAGCTCCAAATGTATTCTATTATCAAGTGGATATCACCTCTACTGCTGCCTTGAAAGAGACAGCAACGCAGATCCGGAGAGATCATGGCCATCCAACCGTGCTAATCAACAACGCCGGGGTAGGATTGTCAGGGACCATTCTCGAAGAACCGGAGGAGCACATCCGTCTGACTCTCGAGGTAAACACGCTGGCGCACTTCTGGACAGTGAAAGAGTTTTTGCCCAGCATGATCCAGAACGATCACGGGCACATTGTGACTATCGCCAGCATGGCAAGTTTCGTGGCTCTGGGGGAGATGGCTGACTACGCCGCCTCGAAGGCCGCGGCGCTGGCTTTCCACGAGAGTCTGACGCAAGAGATCAAGCACTGGTATGGCTCAAAACGCGTTCGCACCAGGTAGGTTCTCCTCATTTACCAGTTTCTGTCAACATGGCAGTTAACAGAAATTACCCAGTATCATTCATCCGCTGTGGGTGCAAACACCCATGATCAGCGCTCTCGTTGCACGCCGTGCCCAATTCAGACAGCCAATCATGAGCCCAGAAAAGGTATCGCAGGCTGTGATCAAGCAACTGGTGAACAGCAATGGAGGCCAGGTGGTCGTGCCGGCGTCGTACGGATTTGCAGCCCTGCTCCGGGGCTTTCCCAACTGGTTACAGGAGCGCTCGCGAGACAGGGAATCGCAAAAGCTTGTTAGGCTACAACGTCTACAGCAGGAGCCGGCTAAGAGCTTGCAAAATTAGCCAGGCTCGGGTTGGTAGCCAAGTCAAGTCTCCCTGAACTCGCACATGCTGGTCCTTGTACCCTACTAGGCAGACGTTTATCGAGTGTAGACGCGAATGCTTTATTTCGCTCTCACTAATATTCTCTTACGCTATTCCGCAAACTGATAAAACCCTCCGCTCCTAAGCCCCGCATTGTACGTATGAATATCATTCGGTGCATTACCTAGATACGGGATATTCTGGACGTTCATGATTTACCCCGCAAAGTATAACCCAATGATTGGATGAATTGCGAGTTGTAGGGGCATGTCATTTATCTTCCTCGTGTAAATTATTTCATGCCAACCTGCGTTGCATTCCTCACTCGCTACTATCAGCCCAGCAGCCAAGCATTCCAGACTAAGCAAACTCTGGATGAGTCCCCAGAAACTCAATATTTTTGTCTAAGCCAGTTAACAGTCTGTATTTTATATGATAGAACTATTTTACTCTCGTAAAATAAATATCATGAGTTAGACTTGTAAAACCCGTCCCAAAACCTGCCTGACCCCTGACCTGCCCCAACCCGCCAAGAATTGGTTCAGAGCCTCTGATGGTATTATTGTATATACATCCAGTAACTTATCTAGACATGTAGGTCCGCCTTAAGACATTGCCCTAACAAATCGAGGCACTACGAAAGTTCAAGGGTAGACTTTGAGTTCTCTAGACCACTAGAATGCTATGCTCTGGCTTCGACTGTAATATCTGGCTGGCGAGTTGGTTTGGCGAATCTATTAAGGGAATAGTAGAGGTAAATACGTACTTTGACACCAGTAATTGACTAAATGCATGTCGGATAGATCGATTAATGTCGATCACCAATGGAAGCGTATTCAGCGTCATCCGGTCAGCCTTGACTTTCACATATTCTCAGCAGGGAACAAGAGGAAAAGTGCGTTCTCTATGGGAGTGGGAAGGGAGGTGCATGGCTATATAGATCGCGCGAAACGTCCAGGTGGCAGCCGGCGGGCTCAGAAGCGTGGTCGCAAATAACGTCGGAAATCCTCTAGCTCCAATTGGCATATAGCTTTCAGTTAGTGCAGCCAAAAAGGAATAGCTTACTGTTAGCTACTTCCCAACTTCTCTATTCCCTGACTCTGAGTATCTTTCATTGCGAGAGATATTCGTTCTCTAACCAGTTACAAACTAGCCAAGGAGAGATTTGGCGTGTAGCTCTCTTATAGCATATTGATTATACCTTGAATTCCAGAATTACAAACAAGTCAGTAAATGGTCTGAGACTATTTATCTTCTAGAGGGATCGAAGTAGAGGTAAACTACAGAGTAGACGAGAATGTATTACCAAAACTGGTCGTATTATATTTTAGCTAATCTAAGCTGACTTTACTACTTTAGGCTAGCAGATTACAAAGAGGAATAGCCGACCTAGAGTATATGGAGCGTCGGATTAGACGTAGTTACCAGCATCAGCCGTCAAATAATATAGGAGAATGAAGGTCTGCTTCTTCCAATCTAGCACTATAGGTCGGTTTAAATACATAAGAAATAATAAGCAACCTAGCCTATTACGGCAGTTGGAAGAGACATAAACTTTTGAACCGGGGAGATAGCTGAAGTCTCTGCATAAGCATCGGCGAGCCGGAGCTTGCAGTTCCGATATCCCAAATAGGAAAGTTCCATATATGACTAGTTGTCACATACGGTCGACAAGTTATCTCTCACCTTTCACTATTACATATGGTCCCCAACGGCGAGAGACGGTGGCGATGCCAAGCGGAAACGCTAGGCCGTAAAGGAACTAGAGATTCCGCTTTGAGAGGCGGTGAGGGGGGCAGAACGGTGGTACAGAGGGACCTGTTTCTGGCTCTCCGCTGTCCAGCACAACGGATTTCCAGAGTAGCGTCTTTATTGAATACATAAAGGATATTATACAAAATAGTGGACAGCAACTTATATATAATATTATCTTTAAGTTCTTATATAGTTGAGATTCACGGTATATATTATACTGTATAGAGTACAAATTTATGCTTCTAGGTACTTAAATCGGAACTTACTAAATATAAACAGAGGCCTGGCAGCATATTAATTTATTTCGGTTTCTCCACATTTTGCTTACAGAACTCGTCGATCAGCGAAAATTCCCCGCAAATTGCATGTGCACTGGGTAACGTGGACGCTGATAACTGTTTGAATCCACCACCACTACCCAACAGTACTGTCAACGGTAAGTGAAGCAGGGGAAGAAAGCCAAAATGCAACGCAAAGCATGTGATCAGTGCTATAGCAGAAAGAAAAAGTGTTTGATGGACGCCTGCTCATCCGTCTGCGTTCGATGCGAGAAGTTGTCCCTCGCTTGCACTGTATTGCGCCGAGTACGGCGGCCTGGACGGCCCCCTGGACATGGCCTCCCTGGGGTAGCTAATAGATTATTGGGGGTTTGGGAACGCTCATCAACGGAGGGGAATTCATGTCTTATTTCAGTTGATCATGAGCGAGGGAAGCCGCCGACTGCGTGTGATGCTCCAGAGGCCAAGCTCAGCGCTCCTGACTCTTACCGACTCCCTCCGGAACTGCAGGATAGCGACTTTTATCTCCTGAGTGATATCTACATGTTCGGTCCGACCTTTGCGAGGGACCTCCATCGAGCTTTGGAGTACTGCCATCGGCACTCCCCCCATCTGCTCGCAGAGATCTTCCGCGCCCTCGGCAGCTGTCTTTCTTGGGCACGGCTTGGGGAGCTCCCAGAAGACCAGGTCGATGTTAAGAGCGGCGCCGTATCGATTGAAAAGCTGCGGAATGCAGAGATCAAGAACCTCCACGATGCTGTTGCGGTCCTGATGCTCGGGCAAGCACTGGCCGCATTTGACTCACTTGTCACATCCACCGGGGCGATGTCGATCCTACGATGCTCGCTCTCCCTGATTTGCCCGTGGTATCCGGATATTGCTGAAATACAGCTGCTTGAGACGATTGCGATTGCTCCAGTCTTTTGGGACACAGTCTGGTGCTTACTGCACCGCGAAGTTCCCGTTCTTCAGCCCTTGGTCACTTGGACAAGGGTTGTCGATCGTGTAGCAGGTCTCTGCACTTCTTTGCTGCCGATACTCTACAATCTTTGTGTCTTCGGCCAGCGTTGGAAAGACGGAGTCCCACAGCCACAGTGTATGCTGGACAGTATTGAACAACAGATTCGGACGTGGTCTCCAGACGACTCGGCATTGACTCTGCAGCGATACAGCACGATCGAGATCCTGTCCATTCGCACCCAAGCCAGCATGTATCGGACAGCAGCCCTCCTACTTGTCCATTGGATTCGTCACCCTTTGGCGTCGCCGGATCCCACGTCAACCAGCCTTGCGAATGATATTATTAGTGCTAGAGAAGAATTTTTCGCGAGCGCCGGACCCTCTGCAAAGTTGCAAAACACGTCTTTTCCGCTATCCCTGGCTCTGCTGGAAGTACCGATTTCCCCAGACAGGTTCTGGGAGAGCTCGACTTGGCTTCGCACTCGGCCTGCCTGCGTTAGACATCTGTCCGCCTTTACCGGTTATGTGTGGGACCAGCGATATGCAGGCTTCGAAAGCTCACTCTTTGATCTCGTCAAGAGCGGCCCTAATTTTGTTCCTGTGCCGTAGGGGTCGTGTAGAGTTACGCCAGACAAAGCTTATGTATAAACACTCGATCAAAACGCCTATTTTGTCAGCTTTCTTGACTTCTGCGCAGCCACTTACCGGGTCGACCACCTAGAATAGTGGTCCTGATCAGCCGAGTGATTAAGATCAGGCCAGCTGCTCTATATTGGCGGTCTATTGAGGTTTACCACGCCGTTGGGGGCTATCGCAGGTAGAACAGTTTCGCATTTGGGTACTCACTCGATATACCTACTCCTGGAAACGTCCAACATCATATTCAAGCACGCTGAGTGAAAATGGCCTGAGAAAAAACATTACATGCCGCAGAAATAAGGTAGAAGGGACGAAACTGCATACGCTCAATTTGCGGCTCTTACAGCATTCTCAGCAAATACTGAGAGAAGATAATATTAAGGCTTTTTCTATTCAAAAACAGACTAGCCGGATCAATATGGGCCGATTCATTTGCCTACCAAGGCAGAACCAGCGCCATTCCCGAGAGAAGAGACAGAATCAGGACCACCGCGAGCCCAGCAATCTGGCCCCAGCCAGACTGTGAGTGACCCACGCGAAGGGCCGACGCGGCATTCGTGCCTGTGCTTTCAGCCTCATTGCTTGTGCTGTCTTGATCGGATCCACCCGTTGCTGAAGCAGACGCCGTGCCCTCCAAATCAGACGGCTGGTGAACGATATAGATCGGCCCCATCTGCGAATGAACCAAAAGGTGCTCCGTGCTGCTAAAGGTGGTCTCGACCGTTGTTGATGGGAGATGGGACGTCAGTGGCATAAGCAATTGGACCGTTGAAGTCGTCCCATTTATGATCACCGGGGTTGTCGATATGTCCACCGGCCGCTCTGACCACCTAGTTTCACACCCGGTGCTCGGGGTATATGGAACGGCCGAGACACAGACTGTTAGATATTCTTCCACGAAGAAGGAGCTGCGGGCAAGGTCAACGAAAGGCCCCTAAAAGGTTCTGCTTCACCTGGTGAAGGGCTTACCTCGGGCAGCAGGCGATGACTGTCTCTCCAGGATCGAGCAGGACTCCAAAGGCGTCCCGGATGTGGTATCCATATATCCAGTCTCCGTTGCTGAAGTCTTCGTATTCGTATACACTAAGATAACCAGAGGACGTCACCCGCGCGCTCGGTCCCGTCGGATGGGCGATGGAACCGATTGCTTGCCATCCTGTCGGACATGCCACCCCAGGCGAGTAGAAGGGGACGATGAGGGGGTTAGTCTTGATCTCATCTTTCAAGGCCGAGTCTGTCGGTTGCGGCCAGCAGTCGTCAGGGACTCCGCAGCTGACTCCCCATTGTGACTCTCGCAAGTTCTGCCAATCCAAGATCAGGGAGCTGGCAGCGGTGCATGATGGAGCGGCAGGGTACGTGGTGGGCGCTGGGCCCACGTTGGCCAAAGTCCAGCCGATTGTCGACGTCGAGGTCGGCATACTAGAGAGGGGAGAGAAACATCAACGGCCCAAGAGTACAGACGCGCGGAGTGTGGGATGTGTGATCTGGTGGAAATTTCTGTGCGGCTAGACTAAATCTTGCTAGTCCCTGAATAGGGTCCTGATGGCGTTCAGGCCGCCAATTGCCCCCTTTGCCACCAAAGCGTTGCATTCAACGTGCGCTAGGTGCACGTAGAGCGAGCCGCAACTGACGACCCGCGGTCTCTGTAGTCATGGAGTATCTGGCGCCGGTGTCAAGAGCCCCGGATGGCGATGGTCGCAGCAGGGCTGAAGACTGGATGCTCCAGCTGGGCCGCGGCTCAGGCTACCCGGTGAACAGCAGTGGGCAGACGATCCTGGAAACAGAATACCATAACCAAGTACGGAGCGAGGCACAGAAATATGGAGAAAAAATAAAATAAAAAAAAAAGTAAAGAGAATCCCCGAAAACTGGTTCCGATCCGATGGGAAGGGCCATTCTCCGCATACTCCCGTCCCTTTGGAGAGGCTGCACGTTGGGGAACGCCGGTGGCAATTCCAAGACTGCCCTAAGTTCCCAATTCGCCTCATCCCCCAGATCAGGTTTCCAAGCTACTGACGGCGATGAGAGCGAGATAAGAAGCCGCATGTCAGTTTGCAACCTTCTTGACATTGTTTTCCGGTATCCTGTGTTGCTTTGTGCTTGACCGTCTAACGAAAGATACCACGTAACGACCGTCTTGTGTACACCAACCAAAAAGGAGGTGCTAGCAGCAATTGAATCGGTTAAGCTAGGTAAACAGCTTAATTTGCATTAGAAAGTGAGGCAGTCTAGTATCAAACAGCGATACTTGCTTAAAAACATAAGGCTACCCAGGGCATAAAGAAGCAGCAATATGAGTACCTATAATTACTTAACAGATACCATGAGAAAGACTCACAAGCCTAATAAACAGACAGAGCAAGCAGATCCTTTATACCTCATAAAGAAAGCGTAGCAACTATGCCTGTGGGATAACTAGAAGAGCCGGTAAGAACTGGGTTTTGTACTTTCTCAAGTACTATCCAAATAAGATTATAGTGTACTGCTAATTCATGCAGCGCATCATTATACGTGCTTTCTTGATTTTAATCTAACCAGTATCTATCTCTAGGCATTTCAGAATTTGAATCAGCTAGCTTTTGCGGGCGTTATAGGATATCTGCTATCTATGAGGGTGGCTGCCAGGGTTCAGCTGACTTGGATGAAATTGATGCAAGATCCTTTGGAATAATCAAGCCTCGATTCCAGCTGCTACAGTGCGCACCAGTTTACCCAACTAACAATTTCTCTTGGTACTTCTTGGTTCTGTACACTATATCCAAAGTGCTAGCTTCAGGATTGAATGCATAAGAGCTTCTTTTAGCTATTAAGTTTAGTGAGCATGGTTTCACGAGTGCCTAATATTCATATAGCTGCATATATGCCTGGGGCTCTTTCAACACAGTTCCTGTAACGAGGCAATCATGTAGAAAAGTCTCCTTTTGTCAAAATAAATGTAATCACTCGTTTATTATACCGTCAGTCTCAAAATCACTTGACTGAACGTTGGATACATCAGGAGAGAACAAGAATCAAGAACTAAAGCCAATAAGCAAGGGTTACGTGTTCGGGTCCTGGCCTTGGTTGTAACGGGTTCGCCATTGGTCTACAACCACTCAACAACCTACCTGACTCCAACCTAATAAGGAAAGTTGTTGCAAAGCTCTGAGAGAGACAGAGTGAATAGCCATGGGAAATTTTAGATTTAACCTGACGAGAGTCAGGTTTATCGTTGGATAGATGAAGAAGCCAGGTATGATATGTTCTTACGGCGACGGTGCTAGTGGTTGAGGTCTGGAGTAGCAGGAATATGGACTTTTTGGGGTGAGGGGGTACTGACCTGAAGACGAGGGCTAATTTGGCGTGTTCCAGATGAATGTCTATTTGGGTAGATTGCTCGCTGGCATTTCGGCTGGGAAAAAGATCCTCAGCAATAGCATTCGCTCAGCCAATTTATAGCAGACGTAACTAAGCTATGCATTACCTACGCTAAATGATATCCCGCAATCCCTTGGAATATGAGGATATTAGCCTTGCTAGTACCAGAACAGCTACGTTTCTCCAGATCAGGTCCAGACATTAAGGGCTACGCGGGAAGGAAAGACGTCAAAGGACGCAACGATACTATAAATAATTCAATAAACACTGACTGAGCGGAAAGGTTGCACGAGGGGAGCGCGCTGTCTGCGTTACGCGGCCGGATGAACTTTACCTGTCAAGTCCTTCAAGATATAAACATGCCCAAACAGATCTGTGACATCGACAAACACCCTAAATTGCTTGAGCGCGTCAAGTGTACATGCGGCATCTTCCAGTCGCTGCAGGGCTAGCTCCATACAGCTCCGCTCAAACTCAGCGACTTCCATAAGGCTATCTTTTGCACTCTGCGACGTGCATGCAGCTCGTGGGAACAGCTGCGTATCTGAGACGGAAGGGCAAACACTGTTTGACGTCCTGAGCTCAGATACTGCACCATTTGCCTGTGCCTCTTGTTGAAAATCGAGAAAATCAAGACTGTTGAGATTCCCTTCTTCGTGATCGCGAACAGCCGAGCCGTAGTCGTTATACTGTCTACAGATCACAGATAAATGGTGAGCCACGGTTCGACTAAGGTACTGTGCCTTCGGGTGCTGGAAGCAAAAGCTCCCGTGCTTGCTGATTAGGCACAAGAAGAAAACTGCTGCGAGGGGACAGCTGGTGTCCGCTGACCCGATGGAATGAACCCAGCGGTAATATGTGAGTTGGCGGGGCTGGTGGCCACTGTTGGCGGCCAGTGTATTTATCCTTGTTCGCGTTAGGTTTGCCCGAATATGTTCGACATGAGCTAAGAGAAAGCGGTACAGCTCGTCGGCGAGCTCTCTCTGAATTTCAACGGGAGCTTGCAGGACTTGCGGGTGGCCAAGGACGTGGTTGATGAATGGAAGTAGCAGATGCATGAGATTCTCGACTCGGCTTTTGTTCAAAGGTATAGTCTTGAGATCGTCCGGTTGCACACCTGCTGTTTGGGCGCTTGAGCCATTCGAGACTCGCTGGGGTAGCTGGAAAGCGGTGCGTGCGAGACTGCAACTGCGATCCAAACGTAATAGGACCTCATCAAGTTCCGCGTCGGACATACGTATGGCAGTAGATTCCATCAATGCATCCACCTGGTAAACGAGCAGCGAGAAATGGATCATGTTCCAGAGCGTGTTTGTGGAAAGAACAAGCCCGGCGCGCTGATTACAGGACGTGAAGATGAGAGGAATCAGGTGGAATAGTTTTTGACCATCAGATGATATTGGGCTCTTAAAGATCATGGAACTTTTTTCGCGCAACAGCTGAGACCAATAATGCGCTTCCAACAGTGCAAGGTCCATAAAAGGCACTGGGGACTCTTTACAGAGAGGAGTGGCCAGCAGAAGGACCTTAAGTTCGTGCGTTGTAGGCAAGGGTTGGAATAATGAGACGAGTCTTTCCGAGCAGGGAGATTGCTTGCGAGATGCATGGATGGCTGCAACGGTGTACACCTTGCGGAGGAAGGAAGACACATACGATACTTTCTCAATCCACACATAATCTTCGCGTCGTGGTTGGACGGGATCGTGCTGATGATCTATCAGATATCCGCAGCCTCGCCGCAGCGCTGGGGCAATGTGGTCAATTTTCAGCTTATCGACGTAGGGCAAAAGCATCATCCGAGAGATTGTAAGCACAGAGTAGGCAGTCACCTCTAAAGACGAGTCCCAGGACCCGTCCGGGTGCTGTTCAATCAACGTTCGTGAGAGGATCTGAGACAGGCATATGATGATATCCCTCGACAACGAGACTTGCAATGGCCCGTGGAAGTCTCCCTTGTCATACCGGAGAAAGAGCCGAGTAAGCGCTAGTACAAGTAGCATATTAGAGTAACGAGGGGACGAGTTCCATTTGTCTTTGATGCTTCCTGCTTTCCAGCACTCTAACAGGTACGCAGCTACCTCTTCGATGGTATCAATATGCTGCAGTGCGTGACTGGATTCAACCAGTGCAAGTAATACGTTGCAGTTTGCACTGAAACTTGGATTCCGTTCATGCTCGTAGGTTTTGAAAAATGAGCCATTCCTAAAATGCTTCATAAGGGGGTAGAAGTCGACCTCAGTACCCAGCAGCTCCAGGGTCAATAACACTCTCGCTGTGTCGTCGGCATCGGCCAAGATACCCGGAGCGAATCCAGCCACCCCGTTCTTCGCCAAAGTCTCATGCAAGTATTCCTTGACCGGTGAAAGGAGTACAATGTCGGAAGGTGTTGGCGGCCCGACTGCCAGAAATAGAGTTGAGAGAGCCTGGCCAAATAGTTAGTTTGGACTTTATTGATCGTGAAGAGAGCTAGCCAGTTAGTCTCACCCACGACAGCTCGAAAATAGTGGTCGGAAACCCACTGGGAATTCCACCTTGTTCACGGTCGGCAGACGCAAGTAGTTTTCGAAGATATGACTCGGCACGGCCATCCCATCCCGAAGCATGTTTGAGGTATGCTGAAGTTGCAGCCGGTGATCCTAGAATTCCTGTGTCTTCAGTGCAGTGCTGGGTTATCCGATCCATGTCAATGGTTTCGATGAGAGCCTCTGCTGAATGGAGTATTGTTGCCTGGTACCCAGAATAAAGCATATCAGGCCGCAGTTTCTCCAGTTTTGCAGCGCGTAATGCTTCGAGTCGACACTGACAACTGAATTTAAAGGTGATGCCAAAGTGGGAAATCTGGCGAAGTAGACCGGGAACAATCACCTCAAACCCTACCTGATCAGTCCCGTCCAGATCCCAGGCTTCTAGGAGTCGCTGCAGGCTGCTCGCGGCAGCATTGATTCTGCTAGAGAGACGACTATCCTGAGTCAACCGGCGACGATCAAGGAGACAAAGCAGCGCGGCCGAAGTATTAAGAATGCCGTCTACAGTAGACGCAGGAGATGGCCAAGCACCATCTTTGAGTTGTTGAGATAACACGTAGTCGAAACATTGCGGAAACAGCCACAAAATCTGCTCATTTTCGCGGCGATTGATCATCGATAGCCAAGCACAGTCGTATATACTGGCGCTGAAGGTACAAAAGCGCTTCAGTTTATCTGGGCTCTGTGACAATTCCGAAAGATATGTCACTAGATCCTGCGGAGACAAGCAGTTCTCGATATCAATCTTGTTGCCAGATAGACTTGTCATGCTGATACTGATTGAGGCAATATAATAACCAAGATAAAGCAATCTGGTGTTGGGCGTGACGCAGCTAGTCCGCAGGCCAAATACTCTTCAACAGTACAGTGTACAAGAACCAGTACAGAGAATAGCACAAGAACAGAGAAGGAAATCATGTTACTGTCAATTTAAGTGTAGGCGAGCCTTCCTGGTAATCCAGCGTGTATTCAATAACGCGGTGGTAAGGTTGCTAACACTGTCTACCGGAGTAAAGGTGGATCGCTACAGGCAAGAAATTGACAGCTTGCTACCCAATTAGACTTAGAAAGCCAAAAATCCAACAGTGGCTGTCAGAGACCGATGTTGGTTTCTTGATCCTTGCCGTACGTGACATATAACATGACGCAAGCAGTCATTCTTCGAGCCTGACTCGGATAATCATCGGGTTTGATATTGGGTCCTCAACTAGCCCTATCGAGTGTCGTAAGACAGGCATATCAACAGCCGACGAACGTACAGAAACAGGCTACGGCTGTCTGGGTCCCGGGCGTACTGCAGCGGACTGCCTCACTTACATGCATAGACCGCAGCTTATGTTTGCCTCTGGCTGGCCCTGCCTAGCACCCAGCAAGCCCCTCCCAACCCAGGCTACGTGTATGCGTGTACGTCTGGAATCGGTATGGTATGATCCACAGACAAATATACACATAGTATAGTCCAGAGTATTTCGCATCCCTGCACGCTGAGAGGGGAGATCACCTGGAAGGCACCTCTCGTCTACGAGGGGCGGAATCATGACGCTGGCCCTTGCTCTTGTCCTCTGGAGTCATTTACCGCGCAACACAACCTGGCTGTCGTTCAATACGGCTCCTCTTGAGTCTTGGATGGCACATGAACGTGCATGTACCGTAGGATACGGTATTGGAGTAAATATACATTTTGTTATAATTGAGCCGAATTTGTAAGTGGATAAATTAGGAGATAGTAAGAAACGCGCATGAGAGTATGAGCACATGAAGCAAACACCAACCGCTGGGTCAGAATGGACAGACCCCGTTCTCTCTTCTTCTCACCAGGATCTTGTCCCATGGCCATGGGAAAAGAAATTCATGCACCAGATAGTTCTTCGGTCGGCTTCTACCCGGTAAGAATTGGAAATCATATTCAGTTAGCAGTTTGACAAAGACCATTTTCAATACGAGACTTGCAAAGTAGCGACCTGGACATGCTGACTTGCCGTAGCCAAATCCCAGTACTGTCTTTTCAATTGTCGAGAACTGTGGGCCATCTTTGGGATTGGGTCTCATGCTTGCCGTCTTCTGTTCGATGCGCCGATAGCTGCGTAGGCCGTCGAATTCCTCCGGGTTGTCCGTGTGCAAGGGGTCGTTTTCGATTGCCATCACCGGGAGGGCAACATACGTTCCAGCCGGCACAGTAATGCCCGAGGTAAACTTATAGGGCTGGAGAAAGAGGCGTTTCAGCCCCAAGATTGTGGGGGGAGATAGGCGCTGTGACTCGCGCAGCACACTGTCAAGCTTGCGCAATTTATTGTATGAGCCAAAATTCCAGTCTTCATTAAAACCGATATCTTGAATCTCCTCCTTTAGCTCCTCGAATAGCGCGGGGTGCGCTACAAGATCATATAGCACATTGACCAACCGTAATAGGATTGTATGAACCGCAGCCAAGGCAAGGAGAACCTCAATATGGGCGAGTGTTTCGGCGTTTCTATCTCGACCCTTGGCTGCCTCAACCAGCCAGCAAAGGACATTAAAGTCGCTTTCAGTCCGCTCGGGAGACCACTCTCCGGTATCATTCCTACGGATCAATTCGTCGATCTTCGGCCCAAGGATACCCTTTGCGCGTTGGAGATATCGCTTGCCCGCCCAGTAAGAAGGCAGACAGCGGCTCAATACTGGATGTGTCCACCCAGGGAACAGTCGCAGGATAACGATCGTCCTGAATACTGCGTTGGATTAGCCAGAGCACCTCTGCTTATTCTTCCAAGGAGTTTTGAGGTCTCTCACAGCTTTCAGTATAGTTGACTGAGATATCTAGCCATCTAGGGTCGCGACAAAATGATGGTCCCACCATTGCCCGCGCAGCTATTTTCGCTGCAACCTGTGCTAGAATTTGATAAGGTTTGACAATCGTCCATTCAGTAGAATGAGGAAACCCTTCTTGCACAGCTAACGACACTTCGTCTTGCAGGGAGGGTGTAAGCGCTGCAAGACGGGGTGTGAGCTTTCGCTGGACGATGGTGTGATGCATACGACTAGTGAGGATAATATCGAGACCGGTGTAGCGCCCTAGGAGGTCTCGTTCAAGTGCTCCATGGCTACTAGCCACTGATTGTGGTAGTGAGGATAGCTCATCGATCAAATGCAGCGGCAGAATCACCACACTACCGTCACCTCTGATGAGCTGGAAAGTGCGGTTTTTGAACTAAACAGACCAACAATGGTTGTCAGATCCCCGTTGCACAACTCATTGTTGAGGTTTTCAATAACGGAGTTGCTCTTACCTTGTGGTAACCTGTCTGTAATATCTCAACCGCCCTAGCTGCGAACACAAGGTTTAGACCGAAGCGAGGCGTCCACCACGACGGGCTACCCACGAGAGGGTGGTCTTTTTGTCTCTGTGCGGCACGCCTCGTTGCGATGAGATCTCCTGCAAAGTAAAGAAGAAATAGAACAAAGAGTCCCGGATACAACGATGGTAAACTGCTTGGATCTTCCATATTGAAAAGCTTAGCAGGTCGAGTACTTGCTGTGTAGGAATGACATGTAAGGGTATTAGAGGGGGTACGCAAGTCTCTATTGCACCTGTCATTTGGCTCTTAGATTAGCGAGCCGATTGTTAGATTATGGTGTCTTTCTGCGACAACCTGGTCTATAGTAGGATGCATAAGGATATGCGGTTTTATTGACCTGCATTGGATCTGTTGGACGGTGAAAGTACATGGAGTTCACATCATATGAGCTTGATATGCCCACCAATACTTGCCGTTCTTTTCCTTTCTCCAGGGCTATTTTGCGATTCTAAAGTACCTTAATCGCTGGTATTAAGGGGGTATTCTGGGGCCGTGTAGGGATGCTTTTCCTGCCGTGTAACAGCAAACAAATATCTTGGAAGGAGGCTAGCGTATGCCATCCTAGCCTACAGCGAGAATAAGTATATTCAGTTATAGCACTAGTAGCCGCCTAGTGAGTTCCTGCCCCTCCTAAATATATCCAGAAGCACAAGGAAATTACTCTCTTTAATAGGCCTTTCGTAGTTCAAAATGTTAGCCCCACCTTCAATACCAGCAGAGGATCCAGTCAGCCTATAAACAATCTGCGTTGATGAACATTATCTCAGACTAGCCTCGTGGAATTGTTGTAATGCTGGTTAGAAGTCACGTACAGCAAGGCTGTGTTCCCTTTCAGTCTCCCATAGTATTGATTGCCTAAATACAGGGATGCACTCTCATGTCAGCCACCAGGCCTGGAGACCATTATATACAGAGGAATGGATCAGCATCGTCGAGCGCACTGCTGAGCAGTTACGCTCTTCTTTGGTAATCGTGACCTCCTGATGTCATTCTCTAGGATCTTTTGATACCTGACTACCAATCTTGACACACTCCACTCCGACTCTAAGAATCTACCCACTTTAGCAATATTGGACCCGAGGTTTGATTGGTTGAAGATGGATGCTCATGCAAATGACTACAAAGCCAGCGAGCAAGCAGGGCCAATTCAGGAGCCGAAACTTTTGGACGATGACGGCGGCATTGATCCAGAAAACGAAATAACTGGCCCTCGACTACTCTTAGTTCATACCGGTCTCTGTCTCTGCACACTTTTAGTTGGCTTGGTAAGACATGCTTAACTAGTGCCTATAGCGCTGCTATGCTCACCTCGCTTTCGTCTAGGATTTCAATTTGATTGCCACTGCTGTGCCGGTCATCACATCTCAGTTCAACTCAATTGGGGATGTTGGCTGGTATGGAGGGGCGTTCTACATTGCCCTGTAGGCATCTCTCTGTGATTGCTCTTGCGGCTCTGCTGACAACGACCGCAGATGCGCGACTCAGCCGCTGGCAGGCAAGACGTTTACTCTGTTTGCAAAGAAGTGGACCTACTTGGCCTACGTGGCTATCTTTGAGGCGGGCAGCTTGGTATCTGCATTAGCGCCCTCGTCCGCAGTTTTCATAGTTGGTCGAGCCATAGCTGGTGTCGGGGCATCTGGTATCTTCGCTGGCGGCCTTGTCATCCTGACTACCGTGATCCCCCTCCACAAGCGCGCTATTTGGACTGGCACAATGAACGCGACATTCGTCGTGGCTAGTGTCATTGGTCCTGTAGTTGGCGGTACTCTAACGCAACATGTTACATGGCGCTGGTGCTTCTACATCAATCTCCCGATTGGAGGCTTCTCTATTGCGGTCTTCATGCTATTCTTTCACATCAAGCCGGCAGCAACGGAGAATGCACGCCCACTGCAGAAGCTCAAGAAGCTAGACGGCATCGGATTCATCCTTTTCGCCGGTGCAGTTACGATGCTCCTTTTGGCCCTGCAGCTCGGGGGAACAAGTGCTCAGTATGCATGGGACTCATCTCAGATTATCGGAATGTTCGCCGGCTGTGGTGCTACAATGGCAGTATTCGTGGCCTGGCAGGTCCACCTCCAGGATTCGGCACTGATACCACCTAGGCTGTTTGTCAATCGTAACGCCCCGCTTATCTTCGCGTCTGCGGTCTTCTCAAACGGGCCTTTTCAATGCATTGTTTACTGGCTGCCAATATGGTTCCAGGCTGTGCTTGAAGTATCCCCGACAGCGAGTGGAGTCAGGTATCTCCCCACTGTCATTGCAGACGTTGTGACATCAATCTTTGGTTCTGCACTCGTCACATACTGGGGGTGGTGGAACCCCTTCCTGACATTTGGAATGGCGATGATCTCTCTCGGCGGCGGGCTTCTGTCAACCATTCACCCCGGTATCTCAAACGGTCATTGGATAGGCTATCAGATTCTGGCTGGAATCGGGTACTCCCTCGCCGTCAACATGGTCAGTCTACTGCTGCTACTAACTAGTAACTTTGATTCTGATGTCACACTTATTAGGCTCATATCGGCGTCCAAGCTTCACTACCACCCAGCCTCGTTCCCCTCGGCGCAACGACTCTCTTATTTGTGATCTCAGCGAGCTGTGCAATATTCCTTGCATCCAGCCAAGCTATTTTTCAAGCGCGACTCAAAACCATCCTTGTGGGAGCTGTGTCCCAAGATACAATAGACCGAATCCTAGCCGTGGGCGCCACCAACATCCGGTCCGTGGTCGGCCCGGACGACCAGGTCTTGGTCTTGGATGCCTACAGTAAAACCATAAACCAAATATTTGTAAGCTATGCTGACACTGAACTCTCTGTACTTGCTGTGCATGTTCCTTGCTGCTGTTGTCCTGGGCAACTCGAGCTGACGTTACCGTATTAGTATCTCCCGGCAGGGGCCGCGGCGTTGTCGTTTATGTTTGTCTGTGCGACGAGGTGGATCTCAGTCAAAAAGGCAGTGTCGAAGGAGACATCTAGTGCTTAGATAAGTCTTTGGTGGTATTTCTTTGGTCTCCTCCATGCCACCTTCTACTACCGAATCTCGAGCACTAGTACTGAGAGCTTTAAGAAAGCGAACTTGAATCTGGGGCGTAGATAGAAGATGGAAGACAGATTTTAGTGCCATCATATCTGCTTAGCAGTGTGCTATCGGGTCGTTACTACTTACTGCAGGGGCGGTTCGTAGTCTCCTTTCTGTACCTATCGTACATTGTTTAAGGTGGTGGTATCCGATATGCCAAATGCATATACCCACGATGCCAACGCTGAGTATGATGAGCTGCGCTCACTTAAAGCCACAGTGCAATATCTTCCAGACTGGAAATTCTATACCTCTTCATCTAAGAGCATCTTAAAAGTGCTACAAAAACTACTGAGTTGCGAGCGCAGGGACTGCATAACTTAAGCGAACTGCCACCGACGCACCCATAATATCCCACTACACGCTTACTTCCCCTCCCTCTCTTTCGCCTGCCTTGACATCAATTCCTCATATTCCTTCATGTTTGATACCCCCTTCGGCATTCCGTTCGGCATCAGCCCCTGTTCGTCCATCAGCCGATCTCTCGTACGCATCGCCTCACGCCACGACTCGCGCATTTCCATGCGGCGCTGCCAGGCCTGGACATTCGGGTACGGCGCAAGAGGGTCTTCGCCCTCAGGCGTCAGAAGCACCATGTTGACGCGGGCATTCCAGGGGAGGAAGGCCAAATCAGCGAACGTGCATTTATCGCCGACGAGCCAGTTGCGGCCTTCTAGTGCTGTGTTGAGCACGCCGAGGATGCGATGAACTTCATTCTCGTACCGCTCAATTGCGGAAGGAAGTTTTTCAGCATGCAAGACGTTGAACCTAGGTAGGTAGAACAGTTGTTAGCGGTTGCGCTTGTGTTGTCTGCTGCGTGCTGGGTACATGAAGAAGTAGTAGGTAGACACTAGGGTGAGAGATGAAAGTCAACACGCAATCTTACCATCCGGCCTGTCCGAAATAAGGTCCCTGCCCGCTCATCTGGAAATGGAGCCACTGATTCAGAAGGTGTTTTTCCTTCAAGGAGGTGTAGGTTAGCTTTTTCTCCGTGTCGTACACATCCTCGAGATACTGGAGGATTGCGCCGGATTCCCACAGGGTCAAATCAGTGTTTGGGTCAACAATCGCTATTCATGCAGTGATTGGTGTCTCTAGTTAGCCCATGTAACTGACGCAGCTGCGGTAGAATAGAGAACTAACCGGGAACTCGTCCATTCGGGTTGATGTTGATGAACGGCGGTTTCTTCACGTCGTCAAACTTGAACGAGTGGATATTGTATGGGACTCCTAGTTCATTCAGGACCGTGATGACCTGAGGATTGTTAGCCTGTGTTCTAGGCAATAGCGCATTGCACTCACCTTCCATGGGTTCGGACCTGGGGCTGTATTCATTATTATCTTAGATCAGCCAAGTACTCACTCGCATGGCAAATTCACCAGATCAGCATCTATTTACTGGGACTTACGCGTGAGCCAGACGGTGAGTGGTTTGGTCATAGTTACAATTCAAATGCTAGATGTTCAAATGGGATACGGGAAGGATGGCGTCAAGCGAGCGGTTTATGGTTATATGTGGAGTGACTGGGTAATATAGAAGGGGCCTCCGACTCCAACGTGAGGACAAGGAATAAATATAAACAAAATCTGTAACGAACTGTCAAAGGGCCTAGTGGGGTGATAGAAGGAGGGGATTGAATTGCAGCGCGGAGTTAGACGCTAAAGACTGGTTACGTCATCCTCGCAGGCGGCCTTAAGGCGGCCTCAAGGCAGCAGCTGCTTGTTTCCCAAACCCTGCCAATTACAGGTCGATGTAGCTGGTAGGGGGTAGTTTCAGGACAAGGGCCAGTCCTATGGACAGACAGGGAGGAGGCTCCTGGTGCGCTCGGCTGGCCTCGGCGCTACTCAGTAGCGTAGTGTCTTGTTGGGGAAATAAAGCAGCCAGGTACATTTCTATTGGTACTACGATAACGATCTACAGCCATCAAATGTGATAGGCGTGCTTATCCTAGGGCTTGCCCATACAGTTTCCAACCACCCCCTCCATACCCTGGCCTCGCAAGCAACTGCGCATTACCAACAACAGATTCCCAGATTCTCTTCCCTGCGTCTGGTTAGAAGCCTTGTGCTAGGATGGACAAACACAAATTCGTGAAAAACCGAGTTGGGTGGTCGATGGCTCCCTGGAACAAACTGAAACTCATACTCATCCAATAGTTTCACGACAATGAACTTGGCCAGCAGAGACGCGAGATGCCGTCCAGCGCAAGCCCAACGGCCAGCCCCCCATCTAAATTCCTGTTGGTACACACCCTTGAAAGGCTGCGCCGCGTGATATTGCTGGCTCTCATTGTAAGCCCGTAACGCATCGTAACTTCCTGCGTTCTGATATATCTCGTCATCCTTTGCCCGAGCATAGCTTGAAACGCAGATAAATTGTCCCTTCTTGAGAGTAATACCAGTCGATAGTGTATAGTCCTGGAGCATTACGCGGCTGTAGGTCGTGAGGCTGCCGGGTGTGAGCCGTATTGTTTCTTTGAACGCGGAGTCTAGCTTGGGCAGATTATTGAAAGCTGCAAAGTCCCACCGACCTTGAAGCTCCTCGTGTTTTTGGCGGATCTCTTCCCGAATCTCATCCAAGAATTGTGGATTGGCTATCAAATCGAGGATAACGCTGACGATAAAGTTTGCCGAGCTGTAGGTGCCCCCAGCAGCAAGAGCCGCCAGGAGCTCTGTGAGTACGTACGGGTCTTCTTCCACGTCGTTCGTGGCCTCCGCTACCATCCACGCAAGTAGGGTAGAAGGCCTCTCGGTCGCAGGTCGGGGTTTTGCGGCCTTGCACTCTTGGACGATTGGAACTATGAACGACTCCAGCCTTTGGAGAGATTTTTGTAGACGCCACTTGTGGGGTAGCATCCAGACGAGCACTGGTTGCAGTGCTGCCGGCACCAGGCGCATTGCAAACATCACGGTGAACACTAGCTTTGTATGCTCGAATGTCAAATTCACGAGCTCGGTATCATCGCACCAAGGCTCTCCAACAGCCGCCAGTGTGATCGCCCTGCTCACGCAACCAACGACCAGATCCAGCGGTTCGATCGTCGTCCAACTGCTTACACTAGGAAATGTTTCCTGCATGGTTGCTTGCATGCGAGCACTGGCCGGTCCCAGGAAAGCCGGTAGAGCCGGAGTAATCCGATTCAGGAGTGTTTTCACGTGAAGGTTGCTCTTAAGGACGACGTTCATACCGTTCAGATGCCCGGTCATCGAGTATGCATGGCACATTCGGGAGTTAATGATCGACGCAGGAAGACGATTAAGCTCAGTCACGGACTCTGAGGGAAGGACAAGGTAGTCGGCATCTCCTCGGGCAATGATATATGGCTTCCCGTCATACTGATTTAGAATATTAGCTTGCAACACGTACATACATCAGGTTAGGAGCTTGCAATCTAGCCAACCTTCCGATAGGCATCCTGAAGAATCTGTTCAGCATTGAACGCAAACCGGATACGCGAGAAAACGCGGGGTTCCAGGGCACAAATGCGGTTGACAACAGGAACGCCGTCATATGAGTCGGCGTAGCGACACACGAGCAATATCAGGGCAACGAGCAGTAGCACAAGTATCGCCCAGACTGAGCCTGCAGGAAGCGGCGCTTGAGCTCCGTTCGCACAGATCTGATATAACGTAGACAGTACAGATGAAGCTGCTTGAAACATGATTTTTGGGTAGTAATTGAGATGCTGAACCACGCTGTCTGTGTCGCAGTATTGAATATATATTTTGAGGTTCGCAAATTGATACGAGCAATTTATACTACTTTCCGGCCCTTCAGCCCCCAAAGTTCTTGTATATACATAGATTCGTATTCTCATAACGCTGCACGGCAATCCTGGTCCAGCATTCTGCCTTCTATTTGCCCATCCCCAACCTGGTCCAATGTCAAACTTGTCTGACCACCTTGACCTTGCAGCCCCTCGGGAGTCTGGACCTAAATTAGAACGGCTGGTCGAGTCTCACATCTGTCGTAGCGTATTTTGTTCCCATATTTGTTCTTTCCCCTCTCGCTGACAGTCTCGCCAACCCAACAGCAAATTTTGGTTCGTTACTACTGCTAACAAGAACACGATGGAAGTCTCACCGGTTCGCGCGGTTGTGAGCACCGCCCTGATAGTGGTGTCTGCCATTTTTCCTGTCCTGTCTCTCATGGCGATCGTGATCCGGTATATGGCCCGCCAAACAGCCCGATTATCATTGCAGGCCGACGACTGGTGGATCCTGGCATCGTGGGCAAGTATTCCAAATCATACTTGGGCATACTCGGCGTTGGGCTTAGTCTATCAGTCTAACTAACATGCGACGCGCAGGTCTCAGCTTTCGGTCTCAGCGTTAATGCCTGGGTCTTCGGTTCCATCACTGGGATAGACCACTACAAGATCGATCCCGCGTTGGGGGTATCTAGGTCGCTTCAATGCCTCCTTGTATCGAGCCTGATTTTACAAGTCAGCCTCTCGGTGGTGAAGATTTCGATTTTGTTTCTGTATATGAGAATCTTCGCAACGCGCAAGTTCCGAACCGCCGCCTGGATCGCGATCTATGTAATAGGTGGATGGGGGATTATGTTTTTCTTTGTAAGATGTCGTCCACAAAAGGCCCTTTTCCTTGAAATAACAAAGTCGCAGCTGGTCCTCTTCGAAGGTGATCCAATCAGCGCTGCCTGGACCGGTATTGGCCGATTCCGGTATGACACTGTCGCAATCGGAGAGTCCCAGGTCGGCACTAGCATTGCCTTGGACTTTATTGTTCTCATGTTTCCCCTTCCTGTTATATGGAGGCTTCATATGCCTACGCGGAGAAAGATCGCCGTCGCTCTCATCTTCTGGCTTGGAGCATTGCAAGTCCATCGTCCTGCTTTATGGCTCGTCAAGAGAACCTACACTGACTGTCTGGATCAGTTGCTGTGTCGCGGCCATTGTCCGACTGGTGCTTCTGAGATCGTCTCTTTCCCAGGTAGCCACCGATGGCTCCATGGTTTGTGAGTGCCCCTATTCTCCACGATATCCCAGACTGGCGGACTTCACTGACTTATACTTACTTCGCTCCCAGCAACCCAGTCCCGACAGTTCATTTTCATGATCCTCGAGCCGAACTGTTCAATCATTGCTGCATGTCTGCCCTGTTACGGACCGCTGCTTGCACGGGGTAGAGCCCCTGAGTCATTAATCCGTAGTGTTCGCTCGGTATTCACGCTTCGCAGTCGTGATAACTCAATATGGTCATCAATGGCATCGCGCACAAACAACAGCACCGGCCCAAACAAGACGAGCACCCCTCGAGAGAGCGGATCAGCCGTTGATTTGGTTGACTATGGGGCCTCGTGGTCTAAAGGCCGTAATGAGAGTTACCAAACAGCTCGCTGCAGCTCTAGTCCTGATATAGAGGAAATAATAGAGCCTTCGTCACAGGGCATCCAAGTTACCACCAAGGTGGATGTCTCCAGCAAGCGGTCATAGCCATTGCAGTTCGGAATATGAGCGTGATATCTTGGCTTTTCAACCTTTTTGTCCCATTTGCTTTGCAATTAGCACTTTCTAGTCAATTTCTCGCAATCTGTTGTTTGGAGGTGATGCTGCTAGGGTGAATGTTATGAAAAAGGATCCCGCTCTATTCAGCAACGCCGCTATACCGAGTCCGTTTAAGGAGATCACGACAAGAAATATAGCTACAACACCACGACTAAGTCTTCCTAATATTAGCCAGAAAGGGCTATCCATAAGTCACAGAATACTGCCCGCAACTCTTAGCAGCGCCAGCATTGCCAACGTTTCTCTTGAGAGCGATATTCTGTGCCGGACAACGACGATTCTTGACAAGCTCTTTGATAGCAGTCCTTTCCTCGCTTCTTTTTCATCTGTCCTAGAATTATAGACTCCGTGGCTCCCTAATATGCGCATAGCGTAGCATTCTGAACATTCCATTCTCTGAGAGGGGGATCGGTTGGTGGTATATCTCTCACACCCGCTTCGAAGAATCACTGCTAACTACGAGACAGGTCACCAGATCTGACTTGAACGACAATTTGGGCTGTATTTCTGGTCCTGACATCTTGACCTAGTGGGTAAAAGGGCAGAGCACTAACATTCTACAAGGCATGTGCGTAAAAAGTCCGCAATTGCATTTTTTTTTCAGCCCTTCCTATGTACTTTCTGCAACTTCTATCCCTCTTACAACTCATCTAAAGAGATAAACGGTACCTCTGGACATTTACGAAGTGTCTAATGAGGCATCTATATGAAAGTTTGAAGAAAGATGAAGTCAGCCAACATAGCTCTTAAACTATATGAGAGTTTCTAAGTATGGAGGCACGGGTTTCTTTAATGGCTGCTCTTGGAGTGCACGTGTTAGCTTGGCTTGTTTCAATTGTGCGTTGGGGCAGGTTTTGACCCTCAGTAAACCGCCTTTGATTGACAGTTTATAATGTTGGCCTGATCCAACTCACTAAAAATAACTTATTTAGGTTGAGAAAGCAGTATCTACGCCTTTATATAAAATATTGCATTAATTATTGTATATAGTATGTACACAGAATGACATTATAGTAATTGATCTTTCATTTTTTGGTAACCCAGTGGGCCAGCGCACCGAGTACCTACGGAATTTCGTAGAACAGGCCATCATCCTAGGTTGCTCCAGACTTACGCCTGATGGTGGAAAAGCTGAGGTAACGTTCTCTCCAAAGGTGTTGGCACCAGTGTCTGACCTCCATCAGACACCTACCATGTTCAATTAGAGCCATGCCGTACGTTCGGATATTTCAAATATGCAGGCTGTCGAGACCCCCGCATGGGCGTGGGGCATCACGCTATCTTGCTCATATCATTATTCTCCTCATTAGTTGTACGCTGAACGGCGGATCAGCATTTTTTACAGTAGCGTATTATGCTTTCCAAAGCGATCTGGCACCGTTACTTGTTCTTCTATTCTTGTTTGCCTATTACTTATGCTTTACATGTCATAATGGAGTTATTTTTCATGTTGCCCTATGATTTCTCCTATAATTATATCAATTTTTGTATCGGTTAAGTGCCTATCCGTGGGTATGGTTTACCCGTACGAGGAGAGAAGATGGTTGGAGTGTAAGGTTCGCGGATTTGCAATTGAAAACATCAAACATGGCAACGGCAACTTCCAGTCCTATAGGAAGTTTATGGCTATTGTATACTACCTTGTCAGCCATACCATAATACTCGTGACACTGGTCAGGTTTTCAAGCAACATACCGAAAGCCCAGGAGGACGACCTGGATCGTGATGATAACGTGAAACACCTTGGCGTAGGTGTCAATGCTAAAAAAAAAGTCTGTTAGGTTACTTGACTAATCTGCTCTCCGTCAGCTGTAGATATCGACGGTGAAAACTGCCAGCCTTTTTAAAGGCCCCCTCGAATGATTCCCGTCCGTCCGGATCCCCTGGCCTGGCCTAGGGAGGGTTATTCAGCCATAAAGGGGCCTATGCTTGCAGCACAGTAATCAACCGCCAGCTAAACTCTTGCTTGTGGTCTTTGTATTTACCTCTAATACACGAAAGTATATTTCGTGATCACGCTACCATCTACCCTCTGTCGTTGTACTACGAATTGCCCGGCAAGTCCCCCTCCCCGAACCAATCAAACTTACCTTAGTCTAGTAGAGATTTCAAGATTGTTCAGACACTATGACATTTAATAAAGTGCCTGAATGTACGCAGAACAAGGTTTAGAGCTGTCTCGCTTAAAAAACTTAAAAATATATCTAAAGGTTTTCTATTCTGTGGTTAGCCTCTGGCAGGTCACTGCCTGGTGGGAAGCCTTGTTCTAAAACCTAACGTGAAGTTGAAAGCGTAATATTCGCAAACTTAATTCTATGCCGACCAAGTTTTGTCTTCCTACACGTAGTCGTGTTCTTTCCGCGTTGGATAATGACGATATCCAATGAAGCAACTGAAGACAAAGCTAAAAAGCTGCAACCAAGAGAATCATCAGATGCTCGAATGTTTTGTATCATGACTTCACTGACCGAGAACTTCAAGTCTCCTGCTCTGGGCAGTTTATGGGAACCTGCGATCCCAAAACATGTATGAAGATGTTCACTGTCATTAACTTCAAGAGAGAAGAGTTCTGTTTATTGTTTGATAATAGTACTACCTCATACCTAGTAACTCTAGCACGGACGACGTGATTGCTAAAGTAAAGGTTATGTTTTTCTCAATGCGGCTGGCGGCTGCAAGTAGCTTCCAAAGTAATCACTAAGTTTTGACGTCGTTTGATACAATAAAATGTACCAGTGCCATGGATAGTCCTAGTTAGCCTACCTATTCCTCGTGATTTCCTTACAAATCTAACTATTGTTAGACCTGGACATGGATGGCCAGCAGCTAGAGCTCTCTGCCCATTGCCTGCAACCGTTTCTTGCCCACGGGTCTGTCAATGTCTACTGATCATCTATGAAAATGGACAGTCTAGACGTTCTCTTCTCATAAGGCCAAGATAATTGGCGAATTGCTAGGTATTTAAGACTCAATAATTATAAATAGGCCCTCCTCGCCCCCAAGATCCGATTCTCTGTTATAACTCTTCATACATCCTCCACTTGTTCGGCACCTAAGGTCAGATCTTACTAAAGCCACCCATCATGAGGTTCTCCACTATTATAGCAGTGTCTGTCTTGCTGCTGTCTGGAGCATATGCACAGGACCGAGAGTACTCTTGCTGGGGTCACTGGGACTGGCGTCATAGACCTGATTGCGATCGTTGGCATGGCAATAACTGGGTAAGTACACCCATACTATTGGAAAGCCTTCGAATCACTAAAGCAGCCGCAGTATCCATATTGGTTTAACCATTGGGTAGGCACTTGAATATAAACAGCCTATAGTTCTTCAAGATTCCTACTAACATGGTGTAAAGGAATATTGGAGCTGCTGTAGAGATCACTGAATGAGTCGAAACTGCTTGGTATCCTTTCTCTACATTGGCTGCTTTTAGAATTCGATAGGGACCGATCGTGTTGCAATTGCTCCATGAATCGAATTCCTTCTGATTCTTCTTGTGCTGTAGCTAAAGCTAATGGTATATTTGCTATTCTGCCAAACATGATGGCTTCCCTATAAAGAAGTAGACAGTCGACGGCTGCGACAACGCACGTGCTATCCAGCTCCACATATCCACGGACACATACTCGCAGATCTGGATATAACCTGATAGTCAATTCTTGTAGTATAACGTAGTTAGTAGAGGATATTCACAAGACAACCTTGATTATCTCTTGAAATAATAAACTAGAACTACAACGATATACATATGATGAATTATTGCGCGAGCTGTCGCGGCGCTTACTAGGGTCAATTATTTACGAAACATATCGAAGGTTTCAACATTCTTGGTATGGTTTTGTGTATTCGATTTATAGCTTCAAGGACTTTCTAAAGGGATCTAGATATGCCATATATGACGCCTTATACGATCCGATATATATAAACGATATTCCCGTCAAACGAGGTGCTGGATGTTGACTCGTGAGGTGAGTTCTCATCCGGCTGTCACAATACCAGTGCCAGTAAAATTATAGAACTATGCTCATTGGTAAAACTCACCATTAGTGCCAAAGTGCCTTTGATATGCCAGAAGAGATCGCCCTCTTGCTGGCTTGTTACACCTACCCTCAGAGAACGCAGAAGAGACTGATAGACCTGCATACATCTCTTTCCTATGAAGCATATGGCAAAAGCGAGCTCTGGATTATTCCTAACAGTCACATTATGCAACTGCATAACACAAAGGGAGCGTTCAGTTTGGGGAAAACTCTTACTCGTAAAATGTTCTATTTCTGTCACAAACGAACTAACTAAGCTTTATAGGAGCAATTCGGGCACGGTCTGAGCATAGTCGGCCTGCTGACCCAGTTGGACTATGCTTACCCGACACGGACTCTTACAATTTCATCCAAAAGTTCTGCGGTTAGAAGGCATCAGCGACACATACTCGAAAATCTCATAAGCTATGCAAAGCGGAGACCACTACAGCGTCACTTGGACTGACCGTAAAGCCCCTGAAGCAGATTTACGGGACGATAGCTAATTCAATGAGTAGGCTTATCAGAAGAGAAGTTATTCGGCGAAGAGGTAAGCTTCTTCTGTTTCCTCCTACCTCTAGACTATGGCGAACTCTATTCAGCAATTTTATACCTATCGGAGTTTCTTTCGAGTCTTACAGATTCATTTGCGAAGACTGTCAGGATAGTACGGCTTACGGCTTCAGCTGGCTCACTATCAGTTTACTAGACCGCAGCCCATAGCCACTTGGCGTAAGGCACAGCCAATGAGTTCCACTTATTGGTTCCTCGCAAAGGCCCAAGTCACTAGCCCAATTGATATCTGGAACGCGACCAATTAGCTGGTTCTTGCGGAGCGATAATTTCCGGAGAAGTGAATGTTGGGTGAACCCTTTATAATGTTATAAATTTACCGCACATGCACGGTGTGTGCTGATCTTGATCGGCATCTCAACTTACCCCAGTCGCTCATTCACTGTCCCTTCCCATTATCACCAATCACCTAGTCATTCATTCATATCTTTGATCAAGATGCGTTCCAGTATCTGCTTTACGGTCTTTGCAATACTTTTTGATTCTTTGGCGGCCGCCATCAGCATCACCGAGCCGACGGCTAATTCGACTTTTGCTGCCGGATCCACTATCACTGTGAAATGGACCACGGTCGACACAGACCCCTCATACTTCAGTCTCTATCTCTGGAACTTTGTCTCATGGCCTCCGTCTTATATTGCTCTGGCCCTCGATGTACCTTCTGCGGATGAATCCCACACTGTGCAGATCCCGTGTGATACCAATCCTGAATGGGGATACCAGCTCAGCGCGATCAACGGGACCAATGTCTATATTATCTATGCCCAGGGAGAACGCTTCACAGTCAGTAATCCTCTGAACGGCAGTCACTGTGTCGACAGCGTACCCTCGGACACCACGTGCAGCGCCACGACCGCGGTCTCCACCGTCTATGTCACGGTAAGCCCTACTGCATCCAGCATTCCATCCAGCCCGCATCACCATGGTCATTCCCATCACGCCCCATCGTCTCCCAGTCTATCATCCACCACTACTGCCACTTCTTCCGTGTACACGAAGCCTGGAATTGTCCCTAAAACGATTGGTTGGTGCTCAGACTACTCCCACCCTGTGACCTTGGACCATCCGCCTGTTCCGGCCACCGCCATTACTACTGCTGCACCTGAGCAGGCGAGCAGCGTCAAGCCAGTTTTTGTCACCACTATTACTACCACGATTGGTGTGCCTGCTCCGGAAGGAGATGCTAGATGTCTTGCTTTATAAACTACAGCTAGCCATCCTCTCCGACTCCCTAGGTCTGCTGCTAGATATTAGTTCGTCCTCTGGCAGGTGCCACGAGGCGGAGCTCAAAGGTCGAAAATTAGTTGCATTAATGGAAGGGGTTTCTTGATCTCTAGGCCTTGCGTGGAAATGTACGACGCTTGACAGCTTCATACTTCCAGCCTGTGGTGGCACATGGCTGTAGAAATCTTGATAGTGTATTACCAAGTTTGTTTTTCGGGTCCGATACAAAGTCTCAGGGGATGCATGATATTATCAGACTGAGCTAGTAGCCTGAACCTTATTGTGCTCTACCCATAAGAGGTGTCTCTCGATGACCCTTCTTCTTCCAGGCCTCATGTATTCGCTTGAGCTGAACCCTGGTGTATGACCGCTGCAGGCGCACTCAAAAAATTACCTACGTTGGCAGACAATTCTAGAGGGTAGCAGGTAGACTTGCTAGTCATGTAGACAGATTAATCTTCACAAGAAATAGCACAGCCACTCATTATAACTATGCTTTACCGGAACTTAGCCGCACTTTTTCGGTGCTCCAGACGGCTCAAAAATTGGCATGGCATAGCGCCTTTGGAGGCAGTTTTCACCATCCATATCGCTACGATAGACACGACTGATCGTATGTGCTAGAGGTAGATGCTAGGCCATTATTTAGCCGAGTCACAAGTCACGTCGTCAAAAGTCACGTCGTCAAGGTGATTGCCATATTCCCAACGAAACCGCACCCCGTGGACATTACCATATCTTTTCTTCTACTGCAAACGCGGACGAACCAGTCTCTGATGCAATTAGTCAACCCAAGCGCAGACTAAGACACACTTCTTTTGCGATAGCCGGCCAGTAATGCGCCCGGAATATCCGGACTGGGGGTTGCCACTAGTTTGTTTATTACGCAGCTAGCCAGCCGTGTCATGTTAGGAGCATTTATCAATAGGCGCGCCTATACCGTTCATCAGCTTTTGTTTTGAATAAGCCCACACGGGGTTCGTTCAGAGGGTTTAGTCATGAGTTCCTTAACACAGATCCACCGCGTGTGCAATAGTTTGCTGCAGGGAACACCTGTCCATGCTCGAATCCCACTATAGGGGCCTAATTGGAATCCATCCCAGGTGGATCGTGATCCATATGCATGGACGCATTCGTAATCTGATGATGCTCCCATCTACGCATCCCCTTCCAGACCAAAATTCTTCCTTGAAACTGCCAAGCAGTCCACAATGCACAGAATAGATTGTGGCCTTTATACATTTTTCACTACTCCCGTGTTGTGCCAGAGACTGGACGACGCCGTTATGATAAGAGGCCCCGTAATGACGGACTGTTTCAGGGTGTATTAGCCCGTTTCATGATCTACTTCACACAGCTTGGCAGGGATAGCTGGATCCGGCCATGAAAGAGCCCTAAATAGACAGAAAAAATTGTCCGTCTTGGCTCTTCCTCCAACCCTATAAGGACAGAATGGGCACGAATCTTGTTTGACACCACGTCGACCTTGATCTACCATGGCTTCATCAACAAGATACCGCTATGCCATCGCAGCCGTCTTCGCCGCTGGGGCTCTGGCAGCTCCGGCTCCCCAGTTCCCACCGCAGTTCATCCCATCCAATCCGCAGAGCCAGGACCAGGGCCAATTGGCCAGCACGATCTCTACTAGTTCCGTATCAACTCCCACTTCGATTCCCACTCCCGGCGCCTCCCCGAGTTCCAGTGTAAGCTCCAACTCTAGCTCCGAACCGTCTGAATTCACTGCCAATCCCTCCGTTGGCGGTGGCGGCGACACCTACACCGACTCCGCGCGCTTTCGCATCTACGGCGCAACGGGCACTGACGCGGAGAACGCACTACAAATGCTCGAGTCCGCATACACCTGCTTTGTGACTGACCTCGGCTGGCGCTCTTCAGGCCTCTCCTACGACTCCAACTCTGATACAGCGGAGATATGGTACAAGGAGAATGTGTACTCTGTTGCCTCTCTCGACGGCAACGCTGCCGGCGTCATGGGCTCTGACTATACAACGGGCTACAGCTACGTACAGGTCGTAAACACGTTCCTCGCAGATCCGTCCGTTACGGTGCACGAGTACGGCCATGCACTCACCTACCACGTTCGCAACTGGGTAGACCAGACTATGACTGGCGCGTGGTGGGAGCCACTGGCGAACTGGTTCGCTGATACCTGGATGACGTCTGACCTGTGCGCGAGCGCCAGAGAGCAATATAACCAGGAGGCCGGAAGCTCGGTCATCGAGTTGCAAAAGGTCATTGGCGACAGCTACCAGGTTATCGTTGATGGCTCGACAGATACGGGCAACTACTACCAGTCCTGGCCGCTGTTCACATACATGACCAACAATCCCGATAATTTCACAGGCCTCGGTACCGACTCTGTTCTCCAGCTGAACAAGCAATATGATGTCGGTAGCAATGAAACGCCGCTCCACACCCTGCAGCGCCTGGTTGGTGCCACGCCTATCGCAAAGGTTATTGGGCGGTACTGGGCGCATATGGCGTACGTCGATATCAGTGATGCTGCCAATGAGGTCTTCCTGCAGCAACGGGAGAGTCTGACATATGACAACCTCGAGTTATCCAGCGATGGGACCTACACTGTCAAATCGGACCGCCAGCCACAGTATTTTGGAGCCAACATCAACCCGCTCACGCTCTCTGGCTCGGGGAGTGTGAGTATGACTGTTTCCTCCAAGGCAGCATTCACTGCGACCCTTGCTATCCGTAGCACGAATAGCGGGTCGGTTCGGTATGTTGATCTGGAGAACGGAAAGGGTGAGGTCATCGTTGGTGAGAGCGAGGAGGCGAGTCTGGTTGTGGTGAATACCCCTGAAGAACTCATCCAGTATAACCCCTTTGAGTTGTCTAGTGAGGTACAGGCTGGTTTGGACTATACAGTGCAGGTTACCGGCGCGAGCTTCTGAGGAATCACATAGATCAAGGCTGCGTGAAGGCATGTATATTGCAGGCGATCTACAGCCCATTTTGCGCCTAGTCTCACAGGGAGTTGCGGCAATAGAGTTTAACATCAAGTCCTTGTTACTCTGTCAAATGGATTTATTATCATACCTTGTAAGGTTCCTATCCAAGAATTTTACAGAAATTTTTTAGAAACGTCCACAGAAACCTCTTTCGCCATTGACGTAGATATATATGTGCTATACTCTGTAGTAGCGGATAGAATACAGCTCAACCAGATGACTACGACGATCACCCAGTTCACGACGAACAACATGGTCGACGACTGGCAGAACTGATATTACTACTGCCACTACTAGAAGACCCAGGGAATAAGCCTCGCCGTCGACTGATGGTACTCTACCCACTCCTCGCCGAAGGACTTCCTGAGCAGTTCCTCCTCTTGTTGAATCCTTTTGGGAATAACCAAAATAACCAGCAGCATGTAGTAGACGATGCTCAAATATCCCAGGGACCTTCCGAGTAGGTCCAACTCCGGATTCGTACTCCAGCACGTCAGCACTCCACCCGTCCGCAAGACGAGGGCACAGAACCCGATAACCAATAAAATTGCGCCAGTATACGACGGATGCTGCATATATGCATATAACCCAGATCTGACCAATCTTGTGGGCTTGGCAATCGCAAACGTGAAGTTCTGTTGCAGCTGGTGGAATGCGAGGAAGCGCAGTATCCCGCCGCAAAGCAAACTTGCTACGAACACAGCGGACTCTGCCGACCAGGAGAGAAGACCAGAACTGTAGCCTGAAGGACAGACGAACTCTTGCGTACGTAGAGGAAGGAGAGGGAGGATTGCGTGGCATAGACCAAAGATGGTGACGAGTTTGCTGTGCAACGAGAGGAGTAAGATCATCTATAGGAGACTGGGTCAGCAATAAAATGGGTGTCTGCTTGCAGCAGGCCCGGGTTAGGGAGCACCTTATTATGCCTGAACGGGTCGCCTTTCACTGTCTTGTCTGGGTTGGGATTCGGTGGGTGCAGGACGTGTTGAAAAAGGTATGAGCCGGAGATCACGGCGATGGAGAAGAAAGCCTGTAGCATCTTGGACCGAAACAGTTCTGTCTGCGTCACCCACTTATTATCTAAGGAGAAAAATTAGATGTGGAAGGTTGGGTATTTGTCAGGGCGTGGTTTGGTCACAGCTTTATACCCTTATCTTAGAGCCTTCCGTCGAGGGACTTCAGCCTCGGTAGACACTCCAAAATTGGCATCTATCAGCACCGCACGGCATATAGGTACGCCTAATGTAACATCACTTATTTCACAGCGCATGCGATTATCGCTCACCGTTTTTGTTATTGGCCTGATATGCGGGTCGAGCCAGGCGTGCCATACAGTACAAGCTTCCTACCGCGACTGCTAGCCTCAAACTAGCGGGAAAACATTGCCGGTCTTGCTGACTCCAACCGCTATATCAGGAAGCTTAGCTGTTCATCTAAAATAGATGTGAGCCCATATACAATGACTGGACTTGTAACATCTTACGGTCATGCTGCCGAGTCACCGCGCAGAGGCACGAGGATTCCAGAATTCGAACTAGATGTAACCAACAACGAATAGACGGATATAAAAAATAGGCCTGCAGAAAAGATCCGAGCTCAATAGTTTAAGAACAATGTCTAGTATTGGAACTTTGTCATTACTGACATGAATGTTATTAGTGCTCAGAACTCGACACCTGAAAAAAAAAATAAAAATAAAAATAAAAATAAAAACCAAGCATCACACCGCCATGTAGTCGTTCTAACTACCTGTACAAAGCCTAAGTTCACGACGAGTCAAGGACAATACTTTAGATACTGAAGGACAAACCCTCTTTAGCAGAGATAATACTGCCAGTACACCAGCCAAACTCTGGGTTACAGATTGTCGCGACAAACCCCGCTATCTCCTCCGCGTAGGCTGCTCGTCCGCCGAACTTCTCGCCCAGCTTTTTGACCTCCTCGCTGTCGGTCTCCCGGACGGGAACCAACGGGGTCAACGGATTCCACTTTGCCAGATCCACTTTGACTTCATCTGGCGCGGAGAGGTACATATCCGTCATGGCGAGGCCGGGGTTGATGGCGTTGACAGTGGTACGATCTGCGAGTTCTCGGCACCACACCCGGGTCATAGCTTCAATAGTGCCCTTGGTCCCGGAATAAAGCGTCGTGTTCTCCGCTCCGACCTTGGAGTTTATACTCGAGAGCATGACAATGCGTCCCGACCGGTCGGTAGGCAGGTACGGCTTGCAGACGGCTGTCAGCAGAATCGAACCGAGGACGTTGACTTCGTAGATGCGATGGAACTCGACCGGGTCCACGGACTCGAGCGGGCCGAGGAACAGGATGGCGGCGTTGTGTACGAGGATATCAATATGGAATCTGCTCTCACCGTCACCGGTAAAGAACTCTTTCGCGGTGGATATGAGCCGCTCGCATTCCTCTTCCTTAGAGATGTCGGCACGGATAGGGAGGGCGCGGATGTGCTGTGTTTCGGTGAGTTCTTGGGCGAGCCATTCCGCAGCTTTGTCGGAGGAGGTCGTCGCATAGTTCATGATCACGTTGCAGCCTTTGCTGGCTAGATTGCGGACGATACAGGCGCCGATACCTGGTTGAGTGAGCCATTGGTTGAGTAAGAAAGCAAATACCAGGGTGCGTAGAGACGACGTACTCCGCGCGGACCCAGTTACGAGGGCAAGCTTGCCCTCGTAGGTCCGAGGAACCGGGAGGCCATTTGAAAGACTGCCCATGATAGGATCAAAGTTAAAATAGAGAGCTGTGAAGCTGATCCAAGAAAGCGGATGTTGTTGGGGGTGCGTGTCTAAGGTGGGAGGGGGGACATGGCGATACACTGCAAGAGGGCCAGGGGGGAATGCTATTCACATAGTGCCTGGTTATAAATCGAGAGTGAACTCCAGTGCGGGCTATGATTGGCAATTGGCGGTCCGTCTCAGTATGGATCATGCTGCAGAGTTTCGACTACTGGTCCATTTACGGGCTCTGTAGGCGCTGGCTTCTCGATCCACCGCAGCCTTAGTGTTGCAGAGCGTGGCTGATTTTTCACCGTCTGATATTCATCTCAAAGAGCTCGTTTATCAGCATTCTTTTCCTATTGTTCTACTACCATTTTGACAAGAACCCTCCATCAACGGGCAAGGTAATCCCGTTAACGTACGACGAGCTGTCCGACGCAAGCCACAGACTTGCCTGCGCAACCTCGTGAGGCTGGCCGAATCGGTTCAGACTGCTAACTTTCGGTGCAAATTCATCGTGTGTCGTGCCCATAATCTCGAGTGCTTTGGCGGACATCTCGCTCTTCGAGCCCGTTAGTTAACTGAGAAGAGATTGACGATAAACAAACGTAGCCTTACAAAGATGGCACCGGGAGCAACAGCATTCACCCTGATCCCCAGGGGTCCTCCCTCCGTGGCCGCATGTTTGGTCAGCCCCAGCAGTGCATGCTTTGTGCTTGTATAAGCGGGCATATTTGGCTGCGGCATAAACGCATTGATCGAGGTAATGTTGACAATAGACCCCTTGGAACCCTGCTTGCGCATCTGCTGCATCTCGTATTTGCAGCAGAGCGCCGTCCCCGTCAGGTTGACGTCCACCAGGCGGCGCCAATATTCCTCGTCTGTCTCAATGAGCACCGTCTTATCGGGAGTCATGGCGGCATTGTTGATCGCTACATCTAATCGGCCAAAGAAGCCTACAGTCTGGGCAACCAGGTTCTGGACATCTTCTGACTTGGAGATGTCTGTCTTGACGAAGCGCACTTCGCCGAGCGATGAGAGCTCAGACGCAACCTGCTCGCCCTGCTCAGCTTTGATGTCGGCAATGACGACCTTTGCGCCCGCGCGCAGGAACACGGATGCTGTAGCTTTGCCCATCCCCTGGGCGCCGCCGGTTACGATGGCGACTTTGTCCTTGAGGAGCGGGAAGATGGACGCCTCAGGGAACTCCATGCTGCGTGGTTTGCGAGGCGATTTAGATTAAGCCTGGGTTATTGGGACAGAATTGACGCGATGATTGAAGAAGGGGGAAAGGATAAAAGCCAACTGGTTAAAATCAGGGTAAAGAGATAGACGGGAAGGTGATACTGGCAGTAACAATGCAACTTTTATGTGTCTGACCGGCTCTTCCAGTGCAGATGCAATAACCGAAGAGAAACCGAAGAGATGCCGGCCCTGGCTGCACGAGGGTATCGCGGCACCGGTCAAAGACAGGCCATGGACGTGGCGTTGCGCTAGGCTAATGGATTGCTGCACTATGCAGCCCTTATGGGGGAGGAAGCCCCCGCGGAGGGACTCCGAATGTGTCAAAAAGCCCCAAGTGAGAACCCGGCCGTGTTGGAGCTTAGTCTGGATCCACCATGTGAAGCTGCTACAGCGCTAAACTACCAGCAAGGTGTCAAGGCATGAAGATGACCGCCCATCTTTTCATGCAGCTAGCTTCTTTTAGCGGCTTTAGTATGTGAGCTAGGAGGACGATCTTGAATGCTCGGCATAGACAACGGCTTGACGGCTTAAGCATCAACTTTAGCGGTCTTTGAGCTGGTATATACCCCAAAGTTCAAAACCAAGGTCTTAGTCTCTTGCAACCTGAACCTAGCAACCCGTATACAGTGCATGAAAATCTCCGATCTATGTATAGGGGGCTACATTGAAGAGGAATGTGTAGTAGTATGGCAGGACGAGAAGTCGATGGCCTGATGTGTGACATGTACGGGGCCAAAAATAAAAAGAAGAGTGAGAGAGAGAGAGTCCTCTCAATCGTTCTAGCGCCATTCTTAGGAAAGACACCCTCTTCGCATGCCTTTTAGATTACGCCGACTCATGAGACTCCCACGCGGCTGTGGAGCATCCGTTGTGGAGCATTGGCGCACGAGGCGTGAGCCACGCGAGGTTCTGCATACTCTACAGCATGATGGTGAGTTACACACGGCAGGTGCACGCAGGATAGGCTCTGCACTATTCAAGGGGGCACAGCAGAAAGTTGCAGGAACCTGGCTCGGACTGCTCAATGGCCCTTGCATCTCCCCACAGACGACAGCCCACACCCCCTTCCCACGTTGGCCACGCGGCGGATGGTCTGCGGTGTGACCCCTGGCCAGGCCATGCATAGAGGCCCCTCAAAAGAGCTGATGAGGTGGGAAACGGCAGTCATATACGGTTACTATGGTCAGTCGCGGACGGGGATAGGGGTGTTGACCTCTTTGTGGGTCACCCGGTCCCATTCAGGCTCGTACTTAACTCAACACTGGGACATCAGGACTGAAGTTGCTTTCTCTTCCTGTGTCAAACCCGCCCACCATACCATTCAAGCAAGCGGAAGTCTCAGACGGCTTCATCGTCACGACGTTTGTCTCCTCCGAGAAAGACAATTCTGTTGTCGGTGTTCGCGGTCTGAAGGGCAATGCAACAGAGACAACTTTAGTCAATATCCTGGTATGCCATTGCAGTCGCCCTACGTTCCACAGCTACTGATCCATGCTCCAGGTTATCGTCGCCTCCTGCCTGGGTGGGTTTACCTACGGATTTGCAGCCAACACCCTGTCCGGCACCCTCTCGCAGACGACCTTCATCGCTAAGTTCCTGAACACGCCGAACTCGACCTGTTCCAGGATGGTCTTCTTTCTCGGTACAACCGCCTCTTTCAGAATTCTTCAGGTGTCAGTACAATGCAGTGAACTGACCGGCTACAGTTTTCTTGGCGACGACTGGTCTTTATTGTCTTGACAGGTATCGGTGTCCTGCATCTCGTCTCGCTCTTCTTCATTCCCGAGTCGCCCCGCTGGCTCACCGAGAAAGGACGAGAAGACGAGACGAAGGTTGTTCTGGAATACCTGCACCACGAAGAACGATACCCGTGCTACTTTTGCCTATGCGGACGCGCAGCAGATCAAAGCGCAAGATCTGAGCGGAATACACCTCGCGGGTACATGCATATTATTCGGACCCCCAGCTACCGCAAGCGTGCCCTCTGCTCTATTCGGCTGTGGGTGATGAGCCAGAGAACGGGAATCACGGCAGTTGCGAACTCCATCCCCACGCTTATGGGCACCCTGGGATCTGGCACAACCATGCAGCTTGGCCTTGGTGTCGTCTGGACCGTCTGCGCGGTTATCGGGTGCGGTATAAACGTCCTGCTGCTGGATCGGGTCGGGCGTGTAAAGTTGCTTGGTTCGTGACCCTTTCGTCTTCTACAGTACAGGATAACCGTGAGCTGACTCAGTACGTTGTTGACCAGTTGCCGGTGGCTTTGGCAGCGCTGCCCTGATTGCTATCATGGGCGTGCTCTAAAAGTATTACCTCAACAGCACCTACCACCCGGGTGTCAATGCCGCGGTGGCCTTTTACTTCATCTTCGGGGCCTACTTTACCTCCACAATCGAATGCACGGCATACGTGTACGGCTCCGAGATCTGCCCCACCCATATGCGCAGTGAAGGCTCGACTATCGCTTTCGCCAGTTTCTTTGGCAATGAAGTACTACATAGTCTTTGTCGCTGTCACCGTAGTTTCCCCTGTGATGATTCTCTTTTACTTTGAGGAGGTATGCTCTCTCTTATATTTTGTTAAACTGCGGTGGAATGCTAATCCATGATCCAGACCATGGGCCTGAGTCTAGAGGAAATCAACTCCAAGTTCGGTGACAAGGTCGAACTCAAGCTGAAGGATGCGCTGGACGCCCAGGGCAACCTCAAGCTTGAGTGCCAACTCTGCCAATGCTTAGCTGTGCCGTCGTCTGACAGCGATGGACACGAAATTTCCAATTGGGGTAATCTGCTGTCGGGATGACGATTGCGCGAAGGACTGTGGAGAGGCTTAGCCGGGTTTGATTCTGTAGAGGTTACCATATAAAATTTTCTCGGAAATAGTGATATGATATGATTGGCGATGTAAATACAGCAATCCCGACCTCTATCTGCCGCTCATAGAACTGCATTTAGGGCTTGCTCTCCGCCAGCCGAGTTGACCGGCCGCTGTCACTCGCCCGCCGCGAGTCCACGACGAGCCGGACCCGGCCCGCGCCGCTGATTGCACTCTCAAGGCTTGTCTAGGATCGTCTAGTGGCCTTGGCTCAAACGGTATGTGTTTCGAATTCACCTGCGGAAGCATCGTACCAATCCCCGGCAGTCGTGCGAGGCCTAGGTCTGGATGGACCAAAGTCAGTCCCAGCTGGACCAGTAGCCCATTAGATACTGCAGATATCGAAGCCGACATACGTATTCCTCGGAAAGAAAGCTATCCCCATCCGAGGTCGAACAATGCAATATCTAAGATGCAGGCTGTAAGCCCCTCGGGTATGGACGCCTCAAAAACGGCCACCAACAACGTCCACTTGCAGATAGACTGATGGATACTTCTTCTGCCTGCTCTGTAGGTAAGGTGGAGTCAACTGAGATGGCTTGCCGAGCTCAGACACAGTATTTCGTAGCCAACTTGACCGTCCACTCCATCCCCAAAGAGGCGCAGCTCACCTGATGTTCCGAGGAAATTCCTGCTTCGAATCCGACCAACTGTCAAGCTAGCAAAACTTGATACTAGCTAATGAATCCTCAGACCATAATCCATGCCATCCGATCCTTCGGACTTCCATGGGCTGGCTTGGTCCACCTGTCCCCACAAGCGCTAATCTGAGCTGTGTCAGGATTCCGAGTGGATAAGTTAGTCATTTTTTACTTCATCTGTCTAACTGCAGTAGTAAATAGCGTGCTGGATGTTGGAAACATCCAGTCACAGTTTTCCTTGAAGTTCTCATGGAGTGGTACTTGGAGCCGTCCCCAAACTGTCTGTCTGGCAGCATCCTACCTTTCTCTGGAGGTTTGTAGTCCTGTAGCAGCATCGTCGCGTCTACCTACTCTGCTAAGATTATGCAGGCCCTGGGCTATCATGCCTCTGGCTGGATACTTGCAGTGTGTGTTGCGAGTGCCGTGTGCACTAATTGGCATGATATGCCCAGCTAGACTGTTTACAAAGATCTCCGTGCACGGAAACTGTATGCACATACCAGGTGTTTTACACTGGCAGACAATCTGCAAAAATCAGCCTCGTGTTTCTAACCCCTCAACCCCTTTCCCTCTGCATGTCTAGCAAGTTCCATAAAAACTAGCAAGATATCAATTTTCAAGGGCTCAAAACAACATTTACCTCGTCCCAGACTATCGGAATCGTATCCTGGTCTTCGCACCTGTGCAAGACACAATAGCTCTCCGGCAGAAAGGCCCTACGCTCCTAGGGGTCCTCTGGATGGAAGTGTTCTTGTTTCTGGTCTTTCTCAGCGCGCGTTACTATACCAGGGCTTTCAAGCTCCGGAACATGGGGTGGGATGACCTCTTGCTCGCTATAATATGGGTGAGTCTGCAGTCTGCCTGAGACATTCACTTGTGTTTGTGAACACACCGGCTCACTGTTTGTCTGGCCCAAAATTCTGATGGCCGCGTTTGCCGGGCTTTGCACTGCGTCCGCGACGTACGGCATGGGAGTGCACGCGGCGGATCTCACCTTCCACCAGAGCACCAATGGTATGCTGCTTCTTCTGGCCGGCCAGAGTGTCATAGAGATTGCGATGGGAGTCAGCAAGCCCTCTCTACCGCTCCCTCCGCGGCCAGGCTTCCTCGAAAGACGCACCCAACTACGATAGCCTTGGCGGATCCTCCTACAGAAAGGCTACAGGGAATCGGACAAAGAAAGTTATGGAATGGATACGCTAGCCACCTCCGTTGTGCCGAAAAGCCATGATCGGCATGATAGCGGAAGTCATTGGTTGAAAGGGGATGAGGAAGACGTTGACACGAGACGAAGCCTACCAGGTTGTTCGCCTAATGCTACCGAAGGTAGTGGGTATGGTCATAATACCAATGTCTATCAAACGAGAGAGGTCATCGTGGAGTGTGAGGATAGAAGGCCTGACGAGGGGCACGGGGAGGGAGGATCTATCGGCTCACTTGGGAATGAGGAACTGGCGAGTCCCAGTATGCCCCGTTAGGGCCAGGCAACATATCTGAGTCCGAGTCTGCTGTTATCACGCACCGTATGGCTGCTTGTGGTAATCTTACTGGTTTGTATTAAAAGCGTTTAGCCTTTTGCTAAACCTGTATTACTTCTATATGTGGATACTCTTATTATATACAGCACTTTCATATCTCATCGCCACCAATCGTTTCTTACAGGTGTAATCCTTTGATGCCTCACTGAAGCCTCTATAGAGCAAGAAATGCAGAATGGGGTAGCAGGTAACTATGCCTTGAGCACGGTCAGAGTGATTAAAGGATATAAGTAGTAATAGTAGGCGTGAATAGGTATGCATACGATGCACGAGAAATGCCGTACTAACTGGGACAACATTTCACCCCCTCCATGTCATGGCGCTTTTGTTGCAGAGCCCCGGTTGGTATGTACAACCGGAGGGTGAGCGGATGTCGATATACATCTCATCAGCGGTTTTACGATGACCTCGAGTACGAATGCATTTTTATCAGAGGGCAATCCCATCAGACGAGCGCGGGTTATCACGATCGGTTGTTATCCTCATCCTTTCTAAATCAGAGGAACATCTTCCGCTGCATTGGCTCAGAGACCATCTACACAGCAAACATTAACCGGACTCTTCCCCAAAATCTCCTGCTTTTGATCAAAGACCAGGGAAAACGAAAGGGGAACATACCATATGATAATCCAGATGACTTATACCCTCTATGTAATCCACACTATGATTGACCGGAAAGCCACCAGGCAGACCCTCCAACATCTTCATGAAATTTTGCCCACGCTCCAAATGCGAAGCTCCTTGCATCTGCGCCTCGCAGTGGGTATCGCCCTTCCCATGATCATCAAGTCCGAAGCCATAAAAGACATTCCGCGAGGTATACCGCCCCTCGACGAAAGTGCGGTTGTTGATGACCTCATCTCGAACATACTTTGGGATCCGCTTGGGCTTACCGGGGCCGATACCAAAGTACCAGGCGTCGTAGACCGAGGGGTCGGCGCAGGTTATATCTGTGGGAAATACGGGGCGGTCGCTCACGAGCCAGGCGAAGGAGCCGGGATTCATGACGCCGTAAGTTATCTGGCTGTCTTCGGGCTGCGAGGGACGGAGCATTGCATCTTGATTAGGCTGTTAGTTTTGCTTCGTGGGAACAGTGAGGATCGGGGTGGTCTAACAGCGTTGGACAGTTTGAGCGCCAAGTGCTGGTACGAGGATCAGTTTGCGGTGTCCAGTGGGAAGTGTGGCCGAGTGAGCATACAATGACTCGCGAAAACAATCGTCTCCAGTGCCGGGTAGACATCTTTATTCCAGAAGATCGCTATAAATTTATCCAGACTGGGGATTTGTGTAATGAGCATGGTACTTCCGCTATTGTGGTCACGTTGAAGGAGGACAAGATACTCACGCTTCGAAAGACGATATTTTCACCTGACCAGGACCGACAGCTGGTCCCCCGCGCTGGTAGGTATTCTTGTGATAGTATATATCGTTCGGCTCCGCTGCGCCAGCAGCAACATCCTCCTTGTTCAGCCACTGGGGGCAAGCGACGAGGATCTTGCTCATGTCCGCGTTGACGCTTTCCCGGCCAGCGGCGCAGATGAGGGAGTTTCGTATGTCTATACTAGGTCAGTATTGTCTGCAAGCCAGCCAAAGCTTTTAGCAACAAGTCATTACTATTGGCATATTTCCATCCGCTAAGTGTATCATTAGCCGGAATATCAAATAAACTAAGTAGGGGAGAGGACATACTTCCTCCATATCCCAGCCGTGGTAATGACAACGCGCGTAATCTGTATAAGGTCTTTGGTGTTTTCAATGTAGTAGGGCTTCAGCCAAACATCAGTCCAGGTTGCAGTTTCAGGGGATGAATGTTCCTCACGTACCAACGTAGCATTCATATCCTCATCAACGACAAGCCTCTTTAAGTCAAAGCCCGCTACTACCGGACTGGACTTTACTATTAATGACGACTTCGCCGAGTGAGAAAGAGTCTCGGTCGAAGACATACATTTCCTTCCATCCATTGATATGGTCACCCCCAGGCGTGGCAGTGCTGATCATTATCGTAGGGCAGTCGGCCGGTTGCGTCTCGCCGACTGCGTCAGGTTGCCCACTCAGGCGTATTGTCTGTACATCATCGACAGCGCCGAATGGGGGTGGATCCCCGTTCTTGTGGTTCGCCTGCAGGTATTCCGGCGGAACTGATGCTCTAGACATGGCGGCTGTAGAAAGGGCTAGGACGAGATATACAAGACGCATTCTTCAGTATCAAATCAGGTGTGTGATGATGACAGAGAAAAAGAAAAAGTCGTTGATGCGGTGAGTGAAGAGCAAGGTTGGCCAAATAAAGTAACGCCGTTAGCTGCTAGGAGTACAAATAGCAATGCAGGGGCCCGCCTGTGTGCGGCTGAGGTTACGGTTTCTTCAGTGAGGCCAGCACGGACTCAGCCTCTCAATGAGAGACCCTACTGTCAAAGAAAGAGAGGTCGTTAAGGACTTCTGTCAGATTTTCAGCTGTCGGTGCGGTTTTCATCGGGCGTCAATCTTTCCTAATGCGATAAGGCAAATGGGTCTGGAACTTGTTAGTAATAATGGCTGTGCATATTGTGTGGGTCTCTCCCAAATGAGCACCAATAATTCATGTATAATAAACGTACTACTGGCTTAGACCGGGCTAAAACCGTCGTATCCACAAATAGAAGGGACGCTAAGAGTGGGAAGAGCCGAGTTATCCATCCCTATTTATACCCCCCACGGATCATCCAAGGCCAATGCTACTCTATATAGACCGGGTCATCTATTGAAGCTCAATATATGGCAGGCTTTACTCCGGGCGTCAAGAAACTGATAGATAATTTATGTCTCGCCTGTCCGGTTCATATTTGTGGACATTTTCGAAAAGCTCCTTGCGACCGCGCGGTCCAACAAAGCGGAGTAGGGAGTCGAGGACCTTGCGTTTCCAGTTAATTTTGACCTTCAGGTCTTGTGCGAATATATTGCACCGGATTAGCGTAAGCCAGCAGAAGGTTAGGTATTTCTTGAGCTCCTCCCGATTGTCTGGATGAAACGGATCGTGGGCAACGGGTAGTCGGCGCTGTGTATGGTCATACCCGGCCATTCCCAGAATCGACAGCACTAGCTCTGGGAGTAGGCCCTTGCTGCGCAGAATGTTGAATGCCCATGGTATATCCGCTGCCGGAGGATGATGTGGTATAGTCTTAGCGCAGTTAAGGAAGACCTCGAATGGCAATTGTCCGTAAGGGAACTCAGGCTCGTCCAAAGACCAGTTATCCTTGCATAACTTGAGTTGGTCGAGGAAATCTCTTAATCCAGGCCAGTCGTGCGCATGAGCATTGTCAATGGAGTATTCATCGTGGTACTCGAGATGTCCGTTAGGGATCCCAAAAAACTCTTGATATATATATTGTGATCGGTGATGGGTCTGCGTATGTGCATCTTCTGTCCATTTTCTGGTACAAAATTGTGTTCTTATGATCATTTTCTGTTGGCGACGCAGGGCTATGGGTCTGATTTCGTCTTCGAATTTCAGCATCTCATGATTCGGGCAAGCAGTAGATGACATTAAGGGCCAGGTAGGCATCCAACGTGTGCTGGTACAATACTTTCTAGCCGAGCTGGATAGAAACGTCGGAGCACTCTGTCACGCTCATCCATTGTACATAGTCGACCTCTGGATGAGAGCAGGCGCGCAAGATAGGGTCCATCTCTTCATACGGAAGGAGCGTTTTGACAAGCTCCAAGTGCAAAAAGGCGCCCCGGTTTGCGCGGTAGAAATTGTAGCAGTTGTTAAACACACATTGGCGCAGAAATGCGGATGCTTTCTCCTCCTTCCATGACACGGGGCAAGAACAGCCGACTGTGAACCCGCCATCCTCCTCTTTCTGCCGTATCGGATCGTCTTCCTTGCGCGCTTCACTGACGTCGGATCTATGCGCGCATAGTGCTTTTCTACCAGTCTAGCGCACGTCAAGCCACGGTATGAATCCGCTGTTGAGCTTTGTGCGCCATCTGTACACAACGCGGTTGAGTCGCTGAGCCGTGGCGTCGTCTATAAGAATGTCGTCAGGCCGAGGCGGCTCGTACTTGGCGGGATATTTTGCCCGCTCAGCTACTGTATGTTCATTCAGGTTGTCAGCAGAGGACTCGGCGAAAATAGTCAATATCCTTCGCCTGTATTGACTCGAGGCCAAGCACGATATCCGACCGGGTTTCTCTGAGAGGATCGCCGGACTGATATATCAGATTTCAGACTAGGGAGCCCCAGTGTATCCCATAAGCTTGATGTGCCATATTCAATTTCAAAGCGAAATGCTCTGACTGATTGGAAGAAAAGGAAGATGTGGCCAAAAGGCCAGATGGCCAGATGCTTATAGTGCTTATACTCTAGATTCTGTCTTTGCGCTAGGCTGAATCAGGCACGTGGCGTATCCTCATGTGCCTTGGTAGAGTCATTCCTGCCTGTGACTCGCTCTTCTTCATCGATGCAGCTGTTTATATCGATCTAATCATCATGGGAAGGATGACTTTACTGAGGTAGTTCTTTTGTCATGCTGAACCACTAAGTTCGCATAAGTTTGCAACAATACCTGTTTGTTTCTATCTCACCGTATAAACATATAATGTGAACCTTCACTGGATATCAAGCTCCACAATCCAGCCAGTCATTTGATGATGTTAACGAGGGATGAAGTGGCTTGGTTAACTACTATGTAATCATCAGGAAGAGGGGTCTAAGATGACTGGATCACGGACATCCCAATTATTATGCGAGAATAGTAGTTATCTATTTTTTTGCCTACATTTTGTCATAAAAATTAAGGAATATAAATTAAGAATAAATAAACATTTTCTTTTCGAAATAAAGGAACAGGAAAAAGAAAGAAAAAAAGGACTAGCACTATCGTTACACCCATAGGAGATGTCTACATCTAAAACACACATTACACGTTACACATTACTCCATCTATTCCCTTCGCAACCAACCCACCAAGCTCATCTATTTTCCAACCTTCTCAAGATCCCCATTCGGCCTTGGGTTTTTCTCCTTCCTGAGTCCCTGCGTCGTTTCCAACGCACGGTTCAAATCATAACTCTGCGTCAACACACTAAGCGCCAGCGCAATCCCACAAATGCCACAACAAACCGCATACACAATCCTTAGAGAGTCTGTGTACGCTGTCCGGAGACCTAATTTCTCCGTCCCGTCCGGCATGCGCTTGATGACTTCCACCAGTCCAGCGGCATCTTGCGAGTACTCCGAGGCCATGGACGCAAGGGCTGGAATCCCAGACTCAACAAGGTTAGAGTACATTTGGTTCTGGAAGACCACACCGCCAATGGCGACACCGACGGCTTGGCCCATTGCGCGGAAGAAGCTGAACATGCCGACTGCGATGGCGAGCGTGTCATTCGTGGCGGAGGCTTGGATTGCGAAACCGATGGAGGGGAAGAGAAGGCCCAGACCGATGCCGGGGACGATATTGATGAAGATGAAAGCTGGGATGGAAGTGTCAACATCCATATAGCAAAGGAGACCGAGGCCGAATGTTGACAGAACCCAGCCAAGCCAGACTGCCCAGCGGTAGTGACCGTATTTCGTTACTAGGACCCCGACCAGGCCCGCGCTGGGCGCAACGGTGAACGTCGCCGGGAACAGAGCGACACCCGCCATGATGGGGGAGTACCCCTTCACTGCCTCGTAATAGAGCGGCTGGTAATAGAGCAGACACCAGAGAACGAGACCTTGGAGGAACGAGCCGGCAAATGAGACTGCTGCTGTGCGGTTTTGGAAGATCTTAGGTGGAATGATCGGGTCCTTTGCGAAGCGGTATTCATAGAAACTGAATACCAGCAAACCAACGACGCCGATGATTAGTGGCACCAAGGTGCGCCAAGAGTCCCAGTCGTAAAGGATTCCACCCCAGGACAGCGGGATGAGGAAGGACGACATGCTGCCGACGAAGATTATCGTTCCGACATAGTCGATCTGCCGGAGTTTTTCAGCGAGAGAGGTGGGGATAATGTTGAGCTTTAAAAAGAGGATAATCGCCACCAGACCGACACCGATGAAAGGGAAGTTAATGTAGAAGATCCAGCGCTGGTAATATTAGCTACCTTCTCTCTTTCCCAAATATCAGTTGCCGCTAGAAGAGCTTACCCAAGTGACATCCTGACTGAACCCGCCGCCCAGTATCGGCCCAGTCACCGAGCCCACACTCCACATGGCTGACAAGATACCAAAGTACTGGCCTCGTAGCCTGAGAGGAACAAGATCAGTCACGATGACCTCGCTCAGGGCAATCAAGCCACCACCGCCAACACCCTGAATAGATCGCCCGACAAGCATATGAGTAAAATTATTGGCAACAGAACACACGACCGTTCCCACAAAGAAGAGCGTTAACGCCACAAGGACAAGAGGGCGCCGGCCGAAAATGCTGGAGAGAGAGGCAAAGTTCGGTTGAAAGACTGTGGAAGCGAGCAGGAATGACGTCCCACTCCAGAAAGCTTCTATTGCCGTCCCTTTCAAATCCTGCGTAATGATCTAGAAAATATCAGCATCATTTCGGAGGTTAAAGGAAGTTCGAGCTCACAGGTAACGCGACTGAGATACTCGTCCCATCGAGGGCAACCATGAGCGTTAACACAGACAGCGTGAAGAACGCCATGATACCCCGTCGACCAAGCACAAACTCATCCATCTCCTGTCCCGTCTCGGTGCCCTCAGAGTCAGACTTGGAAGGCCGAGATTGGGGCGTAGCGGGGCTGGCGACTTCAGGGTCGGGAGGAGTAAGAGTGTTCTCGTCTTTTTGATTGGCCATGGTAGCTGTGAGAAATAAGCTTTTTTGGCGGTACTAAAAAGAAGCAAGTTGTAGTAGTCTTTGATGAGTTTCACATGTCCTAGTAGAGATGCAAGCAACTCATATATATAGGCATGACGGGATCATGAAGATTTCATGGCATAGGAGTCAAAATCCTTGACGGATAGATTCCCTCCGCGGCTGAACCTAGCATTGTGGCTGTTAGATCTTCACTGGACTATGACTGAACGATCATGTTGCCCAGTTGGGGCTGAAGGGTCATCGTGATCATCGAATTGATCCACGGCCGAATGGCCGGGACAACATCAGACCGTATCGGGTTTCCCGGCGGATGGTTTATTACACCGAAGAGACAAGGTTATTCGTTTTGGCTTAGCGCATGCCCTTTTGAGAATCGCTTTAGCCAGATCCGGTTAGACTAGCGAGTCGGCCCGATTTTGGCCAGGGTTCATGGCAGAGATTGACTGCCTAAACTGCCTCAAGGGTTAGGCAACAAGGTTTCACATGCAGCAACCATCAAGCGGATTAAGTAACATTAGTTATTAGTGGTAATCTAATCTCTACAGGTATGGTATCATTATATTAGATAAAATGTCCTCACGCTTCATCAACCAGAGCCCAAAGTTTCAAGCCACTAATCCTGTGGCATATACAACTGATCTAACTCATGCATTCCGTACGCTGGTGGACACTCGTCGCTTGGGTTCAGTGTTTCTGGGAGCGGTATCGTCTCACCACAAAACGAATCTTCCCATACGCGATAGTACGGGGATAGGTATATTAGAACCGGAATGGCCAGACGGAGCTAGAACTATTAGCAGAGGACATTCCTTGGGATGGGGTGTACACACTTCGCTTTCATGACCGTCTGGATTATGCATCCGAACATGGATCTTCAACTTGTGACTGACTCTGACGCCCATATCCTCCGTATCTTGTACGCAATGTCCAAGAGCCTGTGGAAGTTGAAGTGTTCGAGAGAACTGGTACGATTCCAATGCTTTGCTGGAATACTCTTCGCCAAGTGTATACCGATCGCTGCAGACGATAGTCTCAGTGCGGGCGGCGTGAGCAGATCCTCCGTCGTTCGGTTCCACGCTAAGGTCGCGGACCTCCAGAAGCTGTGACTCGATGAATGCAATCTTCATGTCCCTCAAGAGAGGGGCAAAGACATAGTCTACATCTATGCGGGTGCCTAATGCGACAGTCCGGTTCTGGATGCCAATACGATATGCGATCTTGTTCGCCCATACTTCATCCAAAGCCTGCATACATGTTAGACGCGAAAGCGTAGCAGCCAAGGCGTACTCACAAAGTCGTGGGAGCACGGCTCCAGGTCAGGGACCCTGATCACACGTAGTGGCTTGTCGAATGTGATATCGCGGCCGTGTCGTCGCCCAATCTCGACAGTGAACAAGTACGAGATCGACGCTTCCTTCATGCCTTCTACCGATGCCGGCAACGACCCTTCCATAACCACGTCGAACGGATACTTGTACTCCCCGGCCGGCACCGTCATTGGTGCTTCTCGGTATCCGTCAAAAAAATTCCACGTTCGGCTGTAGAACTCGTTCTCGCTGCAGAATCTTTTCCGTCCGGTGCGTGCTGGGAGACTGCTTTGAGTGTCAGATCTGAAGATGTCGGTTTGTTTGCGCTGAACTCACGATACCCGTCGCACACCACGGAGATGTAATCGAATGTACTTGATAGTTGTTGTTTCTTTCAATCGGAGAGAGAGGATCCCGCTGAGGTATACCGCCAGCGCCTCTTGTTCAGACCCCTGGAAGAGGACGAAGTCTTTGTCGAGTCTGTCGCAAGAGCGTATTAGCCGGGTAATATTCTCTTGGGGTGAATTATATAACTCACTGAATACCAACACGATTTCCAACATTCGCACCATGTCCTTTAAGACGATGAAGGGCCATCTTGATCTTCCCAGATTCTCAGTATGCAAATGTAGTTGTGAGAGTTGTGTATTGAATGCGAAAGTGTTCACGATGCAATCCAAAACTTAACCAACTGTTGTCTCTTAGTATAAAATGACCCTTATCAACCGAAAGTGAGAAGTCTCAGCTGTATGCAGGTAAACAAACGCAACGCGGCGTCCAAGCTGGGCGGGAGGGTCCACGGCAGCTTCTTAAGGAAGGGGCGTCTCAGCCTTATGACCTTACACTCGCGTCAATTTTCATTCTGCCGACGATAATACCTGAAGACCTTGCATAACCATGACAATATGGGTCCACTCGGCATAGCGTGATCGCTCATCGGCCCGATCGACGAGCGTGCTGTTCAATTTGCACATGAAAGCCGAGACCGCCGAGGGGGAATCCCGTACTCACTCGAAAACCGCTTCAGATTGCGGTTTGTTCTGCAGACTGTTCATAATAATCCCAGTTAAGGATGCAAGCATACTTTTTTTCAGCCGCATAGCTGTCGTGGACAACCACCACTATCTGTGCTGACGCTCTTACGTGGCCGTGGCGGCTAACGCCAGACAGTATGGTACTCGTACATACAATACAGCAATTTCTGGACATCGGTTTCTATATGATAATGAGCTTACATGTGGGCTCTCTATTTACGGATCGATAACCAGAAGGCTCTATCGGCAAGCTCGATGTCAGCAGACCGCGTGCTATAGTACTCATACCGGTCTATACACTACCACGCCAACCAAGCCCTAACCGAGGCACAGCGGAAGCGGTCAAGCTGTCAGGCTGTTAGGCTGTCAGCCCATTACCCACACGTCATAACTGCACCCTGAACCATTTCGCAGACGGCATCTATTCCTCCGATCCCCGAATGGTCCCGACAAGTCATCCCGATCAGCCAGATTTCTATTCTTGGCGAGACAGATACAGGTCTAACCTCTTGATCCCTCCCGACATGCCCAATCTCGCCTATCACGGCCTTCTTCAACGAACATATCCATAACAACACTGATCATCTGAAAGCCTCTCTCCGCATACGCCTTCCCGTGTGCTCCAGTATCACAATACACCCCAACGGTTTTCCTATTCTTTTTTTCAGCGTGATACAGCTAGAATCGCATTCCGCAGCTCAGGAGCCTAATCTTCCTCATCAGCCCCTGAAATCGGACATCCATATTCACACTGAGATCAAAGGGCCCAATGAAGAGCACATCGATGCCATCGATCGCCGCAATGGCATCGATATTTTCTAGGGCGCCCTTCGTCTCAATCTGAATGGCAATCACCAAGCCTTCATCAGCCAGCTGCAGATACTCTAGGCCGGTCAGCTGTCTAATCTGCCCGTCTGTGGCAGTGGAAACGAATATATCCGCCGCAAGCAGCGCCTCAAACCCCTCTTCCCTCGCGGAGGAAACACGCTATACTCCACGACCGTCCTCGCATCATCGACGGTTTTGATCATCGGTACCATGATCCCGTGCGGGCCGGCGTCCAGGGCACGTTTGATAATCCAAAGCTGACCCTCTGCAACGCGAACAATCGGCGAGGTACTGCAAGCCGCCGCTGCAGCAACGATCTCGTGTTATGCCATCGTCGGAGATGTTGCCGTACTCCAGGTCGACGAGCAGCCAGTCGATGTTCGGTGCGGACCGGCAAATGGTGCAAGTCAGGTTTGTGCCGGGGAGCATCTGCCAGGCACCGAAGCGGGTGTGCCTGCTTTGAGGGCTTTCTGAATGCGATTGGCGGCTTGCATTTCTTCTAGTGCCAGGAGCTTTAATATTGGCGCCTAAAAGGTGGCAGAGTTGTTGACTTATTATGGGCCTTTGTCCCATAATGCACGGTAGTCCTCGCTGCTTGAGTCGTGAAAAGTTACATATTCCTCAGTTCATGGGGAGCCGATGCCAGGAGAGTTCGCAAGGGGTTAATGATTGCTATATCCCTACCTCGGTTGCCAAGCCGATCACGTCCGCACTCGTACTCTAACAGTCCATTGTTCGGGATGTCATTCCGAGCCAAGACCCAAGCAGTGCCCTGTCCCCAGAATCAACATGTTTGTTTCCGGAGTGTTTTAACTGTCCATAATGAGATTCTAGATAACAGATTGCACGGTTGTCATCTGGTCGTAATGTTTTGCCATGCAAAACCGCATGTCAGATAGGAACCTCCCATCGCTAGGCATTCCAAGTAGTACATGATTGATAGCGTTACCTTGTAATCCTCAAAAGTCCTGCATTCGCGAACCATCCAAAAAGCTGCAATGCCAAGCGGGAGCAAAATAGTCCCAAAAGTCCGCTGCCGTCACTGCCGAAGACGGGCAGAGCCCTGCCGAAGCCTCGCGCCCTGCCGCAGTAGATACTAAAACAGCCTGCACCTGCTACTAAGACTCGAATCTACCGAGAAATACAGTATAATCTAGCGACGACGTAATTTATCGTTCATCCGCTCTTTATAAGAGGGACTTTAGTGCGCGCTACACCGCTCAAAGGTTGATCATCTGAGACGTAAATTGCGACACGAAAGTAAGCTGGCGATAACTAGGTAACGGTTAACTCGAAGTCATCAGCGTATTGCGTAGAATGCTAGACATGAGCCCAAGCTGACATCTATTCCTTATCTTGGATGCTGGCGTATTTCGTCTTCGTGCCGGTGCAGGCGGGAAGTTCACAGCTCAAACTGGCCTAGGGGCGATCCCAATTGTATTGATCGCAAGCGTAAGAATTGGTCCTTACAGCGTAGGGAGGGTAGAGACAAGTATTACATTTTGTGGCTGATTTGGCAGGTTGTCTTGATGCGCTGGGTGTTGCCACCCTCCAGCCACATCTCAATGGCGAAATCAGCGAGCAGGGGTCAGCATAGCCTCGTCCAGAGATGACGCTGGCCAAGCAGTTACTAGGCTCTTCGGAGTCGTACCTTTATTTCAGCTAAATTCAGTTTTTGCAGAAAAAAAAAAAAAGATTGGTTGAGGCTCATGGCGAGCGAGCACAGGATCGAGAGCAAAAAGTCTCTGTGCTGGAACCACTCAGCTACAGCGCACTCATACAGATTGGGCGTCTCAGCACCCCCCGGTCTATGGTGTGAGACAACCTAGTCCGCTTACGTCCTGTCGGTGGACTTAGCCATCATCCAGTTTGCTGTCCCAGAATACTGAAACTGTTTGTCCCCGTCTTTTAACAGTAACCGAACCTTTAGGCTAAGTTGGCCAAGCCTATAGAAATTGGCCTTGAATATATACTGTTAAGCCCTGAAGTCTATGGCTCAATAATATACCACAACTTGAGCCTGATACTCCTACTGGCGGTTTCCGTGCATGCGGGGCAACGCTTTATGACAGCCAGTATAATATACCAACTGTCATTTTAATAGGGCGGCTGTGTTCAGGCAAGCCCACATCTGACCCAGATATCCCCCACATTTTTGAACAGAAAAATACCATCTCAATATCTCGATAGATTTCGCCATAACATCCGACTCATACACTTCGTCGTTAGGGATTGCTCACGAAGAATTAGCTCGACATGGGTGAGCCACTATCGATTGCATCTGGTGTTGCTGGCTTGTTATCCCTTGGTATCCAGGTCACCCAATCTCTTATCAGCTTCTATTCCGCATATAAGGATCAGGATTCCGATTTGAACCAGATCACGCAAAATCTTGGAAATCTTTTAGTTATTTTCACGTCGATCGATGGTGCATTACAGAATCGCTGTCCGCGGATTGATCGAGAATTGGTTGAGAGTATTCACAGATCAATATGGGAATGTAAGGAAATTATTCAGGAGTTGGAAGCCGAATGCCTTAAATTACAAGAGACATCATCTACAGGATTCAAAGGTCTAATTCAGTTTGCCGGGCGTCGGGTCGCTTATCCCTTTCGAAAAATACTCTCCAGAAGCTCGAAGAGGATATCAGTGAGATACGGGAAAATCTGTCTCTAGCACTTGATGCACTGCAGCTCAAGGGCAACAATACAATTCAAGAGGAATTGTCGGAACTCAGGCTGCTAATCGAACATATAAGCGCGACTCATATCTCGTCTGCAATACGTGGTTGGCTTATGGCTCCAGATGCGACGAGTGACCATAATGCTGCATGTGAGAAACATCATACAGGCACGGGGATCTGGTTTATCGAAAGCCATTATTTCAAAAACTGGTTGATGGAGAGCAATTCTTTCCTTTGGATAAACGGGTTTGCCGGATGCGGCAAGTCAGTCCTGTGCTCGACGGCTATTCAATCTACTTTCCACGAGGCTCAACGTCGCCATAATGTGGGCATCGGATTCTTCTACTTTACCTTTCGTGATGAGTCAAAGATCACAGCTGACCTGGCATGATTAGAGCGCTATTACTACAGCTTTTAGCACAGCTCAAAGATAGAGAAAAAGACCTGCAGCAACTGCATGCAACATACATGCCAGGAACTCCACCAATGGAAGCCCTTCTCAACTCCCTTCAGAATACCATCAGCAGATTCCACGATACTTATATTTTGCTTGATGCACTAGACGAAAGCCCTCGAGATCATGAAAGAGACGTTGTTCTAAAAGTAATAGAGACAATGCGGCAGTGGCACTTACCTGGCTTTCACCTTTTAGTTACAAGCCGTGACGAGCTCGATATCCGTCAGTCACTAGAGCCAGCTCATCACCAAGACCTCATGATGAGAAATAATGAGGCTGATAGGGATATAGCACACTTTGTTTCTTACCAGCTCGGCCATGACCCAAAGTTCCAAAAATGGAGATCACGCCACAGCGAGATTCAGGACAGTTTGACCAAAAAAGCACAGGGAGTGTATACGCAACCGAATCCAAGTAATGGAATAATTTGGCTAAGCTATTTACAGGTTCCGATATGTTCAATGTCACTTGATTGATCTTAAACGTGCTCGGAACCAAAACCAGCTTGAGAAGTGTCTACGTTCCTTGCCGCGTGACCTGGATGAAACATATGAGCGAATCCTGTGTAGCATTGATGAAGATTATGCTACAGATGTTCAACGGATATTGACAGTTCTCTGTGTGTCTAAACGGCCGCTAAAAGTACAAGAGTTGGTCGATGCTCATGCAATTGACCTTACACAGCCTCCCCACCTTGAGCGTGAAGGTCGATCATATGGTCAGGAAGACCTTATTGACATTTGTCGTGGCCTGGTAGAAGTTGTGGTGATCAGTGAAAACAATGGAGAGAAGACCTCTGTTGCTCGCATAGCACACTTCTCTGTACAAGAGTACCTTCAGTCAGAGCGTGTGCTGCAACAACAGGCAAAAGCATTTGCCATTCAGAAAAAACGAGCCAATTCTGAAATGGCTCGGATTTGTCTTGCATATCTTCTAGAGCCAGAGCTCGCTGAGAGTCCACTAGATGAGAAAAGGCTCAGTGAATTTCCCTTAGCTCATTATGCTGCGTTGCATTGGTACGATCATTTCAGAGAAGGCTCGGGGATGGAGTCGGCAGCTGAGGGCCTGATTCTGAGACTTTTTGGTGGTAGGGCAAAGTCTTTCCTGACATGGGTGCGTCTCCATGACTTGGATAGACAACCGAAAAAAACCGTGGACTTGAACCGCGCTGTTGAAGATATACCAACGCCTGTATATTATACAGCTCTTTTGGGGCTGCAATCAACCCTGGACGCGCTCATAGCCTCCGTGGCTGATGCAACTACCGTCATGGGCACTCTGAATGCTCGGGGAGGATACTATGGAAATCCGCTCCAGGCTGCATCAGCTAGAGGTCATGAGAAGATAGTGCAAATTCTACTTGATCATGGGGCTGACGTCAATGCTCAAGGCGGAAAGTACAGGAACGCTCTACTAGCTGCATCAGTTGAAGGCCATGGGAAGATAGTCCATATCCTGCTTAACCAGGGGGCTGATATCAACGCTCAAAATGGATATTATGGCAGCGCTTTCCAGGCTGCATTGGTCCAAGGCCACGAGAAGATAGTGCAGGTCCTACTTCAGCAGGTGGCTAATGTTAATACTCAAGACGGAATTTATGCCAATGCACTGCGGGCTGCATCAGCTAGAGGATATGAGAAGATTGTGCAGATCCTGCTTGACAAGAGAGCTGACGTCAACGCTCAAGGCGGAGAGTACGGGAACGCCCTACTAGCTGCATCAGTTGAAGGCCATGAGAAGATAGTGCAGTTTTTGCTTGAGCAGGGGGCCGATGCTAATACTCAAGTTGAATGGTATGGCAACGCTCTGCAGGTTGCGTCGTCCAAAGGCCATGAGATGGTGGTGCAGATACTACTTGACTATGGGGCTGATATCAATGCTCAGAGTGGACGATATGGCAACGCTCTGCAGGCTGCATCGGCTGAAGGCTATGAGAGGACAGTTCATATACTGCTTGACTATGGGGCTAATGTAAATGCTCAAGGAGGATTGTATGGCAACGCTCTGCAGGCTGCATCGTCCCAAGGGCATGAGGAATTAGTGCAGATATTGCTGCACCAGGGTGCTGACATTAATGCTCAAGGTGGAAGATATAGCAGTGCACTCCAGGCTGCATCAGCTGAAGGTTTTGAGATGGTGGTGCAGATACTTCTTGATCAAGGTGCTGATGTCAATGCTCAAGGCGGGGAATTGACAATGCCCTTCAAACTACTGCTGTCTAGGTCCGTAAAGCCCTCTTCACCCCCCACAAGAGATGAGATTGTCCAACTCACTTAGCGTGACGAGAGCTTGAGGCGAATGCCAGGACGTACGGTATAACCCAGCAGAGACAGTAAACGTACTCCGCACAGAGATGGCCATGTACTTCAACTTGATTGGCATGCAGCCCAGCTTTGGTGGGAGACGTCGTCAACGTCGTTGCATTGGTAGGTTGCCCCCTGGGTACAGGACGAATGGATACGGCAGGATCGTGTCCAGTATCAACACTGGAACCCCAGATCCTGCTTGAGTATACGTTGGGAATGATTATAAAGTGCGCCCCGTCTTATGTTGAATCCAGAGGTCCAATAATAAGCCGACTGAATGGGAGCTGCATCTGATGGTATGAAGTTGATGTGCCGTTCAATTGTGATTCGTTGTCGAAAACGGTCAGGGCGTTTGAGATCTATTCTCAGGGAATACTCAATACGTGCCTCTGCGCCGTGCGTTCCCGATTGATCCATGAACGAGGAGGGAAGCTGCGCGTCCGAGGTATTGAGCGCCTGCGGGAAAGAAATTTCAAACGGGAAGCTATATTCCCTGTTTGACTGTGTATAACATTTGGCAAGCTGAGGTACGTCTCCTGGAGGGAAAAGACGATTGGACAACCTGAAAAGCTAGGACAGTCCGTCAGATCTCCAGGGGCAAATATACCAACTTTCTATACATACTTGCTGATTTTCTTGTGCTACGGTTGGCAGATCATTCCCAAGAATGGACGGGGAGCCTTTACCGATCAGAGAGGTCCTTATTGAGCCTGGCAAGACGGTGAGCACTAGATATAATAAACCAGACCGCACGGTCCAGACGTGGAGGAAGATTGTGATATTTGGAATAATGGTGGGCCGATCGAGTTTCAGCAATAATGATCCAGTCACGGCCTCACCCGACGTGAATGTTCTATCACTGTCGAAACCCTGCAGGGCGAGCTCAATTCCCGTCTCGAAGAAACTGTATGTGAAAGCCATGGAATTAAAGACATCACCAGCGTCTAGGTGGACAAAAAGCTGGGCAAAGCCAACATGAGAGTGTCGCTACTGATGCCCCTTTTCTAGGTTCTACTTGCCATCTCCAAGGCGGTTCTTGGTGCTTCTAGACCAAATGTCATTATAGGCGCCTGGATGGCCGTGTCCCAAGCTCGAGGACCAGAAGTTGCGAAGGAATATTCCACGCGAGCAACCAGCATAATCCGGCATTCGTACTTCGCTAGAAGCTCTGGGAATCTCTAGGATCTTCCCACTTAACAGCCCAGTGAAACTTTGTCGTTTCGCTTCTTTGCTGTTCGAGGCAGGCCCCCACGCCTTGAAGCATACAAATCTCTTCTATACCACCCTCTGCTAATCTTTCCCAATATCTCGTGGAACCCGTGATGATGCCATCCAACGGCTCTATGGCGAAGCTTGGTCGAATAGCGGACTGGGTGCCCAGACTCCCCGGGCAAGCCACAGTCCTTATCCACGAATCTCGTCAATCCGCCATGGCATCCCTGCTTGGCAGCATGGCCAAGAATCCCGCCCAAGTCTTTGCTTCTTTTTTCGCGAGCACGCCATTGCCTTTGATCGTGAGCGTAGGATAGGATCTTGCCGGGAAAAAAGTGATAAATGGATGCATGGCCGGCCAGCCCAGCGGATTGCTGGATCGCAAACTGAACGTCTCAAAGACTATCTCATAAAACATGGCCGATTACAAGCCCACCAATCCCACTGTTAAAAACAAAGATGATGTAGCAGTTCCTGAATATGTGATAGACTGGACCTTGGAGGGGACGAAGGCTAAGAGAAAGTACGTATACAAGCTATCGTTCTGCTATAGATGCACCGGCTAACAATAGCCCCGTGTACAGACTGGACCTCATGATCATGCCCATCCTAACCTTGGTCTTCCTTTGCCTGCCAGAGTCCATAGTCTGACCTAGTGCTCGATAAAGTCCCTGACGAATTGTCTCAGAGCTCGACCGCGGCAACATGGCCAACGCTATCACCGACAACTTTATAGAAACGTCGGCATAAACCAAGACCAATTCAACGTCGGTCAGCAGATGCTTTCTCTTGGAATCGTGCTGACGGAAATTCCAAGCAACATGATCCTGTACCGCGTCGGCCCCGGCAACTGGCTCACACTCCAACTTTTCCTCTTTTGCATCGTAAGTACGTTTCAAGCTTTCCAGCGCGGGTACGGAGCGTTCATTGCAACGCGTTTCCTCCTGGGTATCACCGAAACAGGTTCCATTCCTGGTGGCTTATGGACACTCTCAACGTGGTATGCACGCGACGAGACGACAAAGCGTATCATGATCTTCTCTTCTGGGAACCAGATTGGCCAGGCGAGTGCAAAGCTGCTCGCGTATGTCATCTTGCACATGCGGGGTGTTGGAGGTCAAAGTGGTTGGTTCTGGCTGTTTGCATTGATGGGTTCCTTCACCGTGTTTAGCGGTTTTAGATTTTGGTTCTTTTTGCTGGACTCGTTCATGAACCCACACAGCACGTTCCTGCCGAAAATGTTCAGGTTCACGGAGCGGGAGTTGCATATTTTGCAGACGAGGGTCTTGCTTGATGATCCCATGAAGGGAAAGAAGAAGAGAAAGATAGGGCTTGGGGCTTTTAAGAGAGCGGTTAGTTCGCCTTCCATGCCTTTTAATAACTGATGCTAAACTTATATATATATATATATCTCGCGCGGATAGTTCACGGACTGGCGTATCTGGGTCCATTTCCTGATTACACTGTCGAACAATGGCCCCAACGTGCTTTCGACACTTATGCTCCCTCAATTATCACCAGTTTCGGCTTCGGTAGGCTGGTCAGCAATGCTATGGCAGCTGTCGGTCTATTTCTACAGGTCCCAGTGTCGTTCGCATTCAGCTGGTTCTCTGATCACTAGTGAGTCATCTATACCACCCAGCCGCTTTTCGGGCCATTCTCACCAGATATCTCCGCAATTTATAGTAACCGTCGAGGCGGAACTGTCATGCTGGGATTGCTCTGTCATTTGCTAGCGTATATCTTCAACCGAACCTTTACTGACGTCAATCTCCGTGAAGTTCGTTACTTCGGCGTCGTCTGGACGCAAACGTCTGGAACATTTTCCCACCCGCTGAACATTGCCTGGCTATCACTTACTTGCAAAGACTCGGCGGGCACTTGCTATGGCTGGGTAAGCTTATATACCTATCCTGTTATCCACCGAAAACGAAGCTCCATCTTCTAATCACTGCGTATTGGATTATTAGAGTCATCATGAATGCCAATATAGCAGGAATCTACGGAGCACAGATATTCCGCTCTGACGATAAGCCGCTTTATCGACGTGGGTTTGGCGTTGCCTTAAGGGACTGTGTGAGTTCAACAAGCTGTATTCGGTTGCCTGATGATTATTCGCGATGAAAAGCTGATATGGAAATGTCAGGTGAAAGCTCATTCTATGCACCAGTGCACAGGGTGAGGTCGCTGGCTGCTGAGCCGCGTGATATATATGCAGCCTAGCAGTGATGCCCGACCCCAGAGGACCTAACCCCTCAATATACTAAGTAATTAAGGATCGTCAACAAGGAAGAGAATCAATCGTCATATGGCATCCGATCCTTAGTAGGCTACGTCCGTGTAGTTGATACAGCTTCCTTCTGCCCTTTCCCCTCTGAGCATTCACAACAAAAGCAAACTTTGGTGATATTGATTTATCTCTCTGCTTTGGTTAATTCAATTCATATCTTCGAGTTAGCCATGATCGAAACAAACTTTTAATTTTCATAATTGTTACCTGTGCGGCAGTATTGGTGAGAAGCAGAGGTAGTGAAAAAGTGAGGAAACGTGCAGGCAGCGTACTACCACCCGTTGGGAGCGTCATCCATTCAGAAAAGAATAACCACTATGTACGAAAATTAGACTTAGTTATATTTATTTATTTGTGAAAATAGTCTTCCAAGACATCTCAAAAGGCAGACCTCACCCAACAGCCATGGGTCATGGAGTCAAGCTCACTCTGTGGGGAAAGCGACATTATAAATCCTACCATGTCTCTATACTCTGATATCCCTCCTCCTACTCTCAGTCATTTACGCCCCCCCTGGGTTTAACGGCCTACTTAAGTTTCCCTAGGCAGAGGAATGTATGACACAAGCAGAGGCTCTTGAGTACAAGTCGCACCTTTGCTACGCCAACCAACGGGAGAAATGTTAGAATGGGCCAATTTTGCTCTATTATGCAGTGACAGACATGCCAATCTACTGACTGCGGTTATGACGCTGCATTACACAAAATAGGGTCGTTATCAAAAACGAAGGCATTCTTCTGTTTGATCTAGTCTTCCAGATCTTTGCACTAGATTACGAACAATATATACGAGCTACAGCAGGAGAAGTTGCGGAAATCTATACAGCCATTCACTGTTATTCAAGATGTACCAGCCTGAGAATCAAGCAAGAAAAGTTAGACCTAGGGTTTTGATAGCCTAAACGCACCAACATGGCTGCTGCAGTTTCTTTGACAGCACTTGGAGCAAGAACATGGGCTTGCTGTATAGAAATAGCTGAAAAAGAGAAAAAAGTGAAGAGGACAACTTCACTTTGAAAGGTATATGACAATTGCAGAGGCGGAGTTACGGAGTTGCGGAGTTATAGTTCAGGCTTCAGTCCGTCCTCGTATAGCAATCCTTCGACAATATACAAGTACAGATGTTCCGAGACAATTTTCTTGTTGCAACGGATCAACAGAAACCGTACTTACCACGACCATAGTCCATCAATGACCGCGCTCAGCACGTTCGCAACATGTCTCCTGGCATCAGTCGGAGGCGACTCCAGTCTAGTTGCTTTTCCCCAGCAACCCAACTACCCAAACCTCGTGGCACCGTACAATCTTGATCTTCTTACGACTCCTGTCGCCATTGTATTTCCCGAGGACACCTCTCAGGTGGCAGCGGCTGTCAAATGTGCTGTAGATGCAGGAATCAAAGTTCAAGCCAAGAGCGGCGGACACAGCTATGGCAACTATGGCTCGCCCACGGACGGACTTTCCATCAATCTGGAGAACCTCCAGCACTTCAGCGTGGATACCGACACATGGATCACCTCCTTTGGTCCTGGTAACCGCCTGGGACGGGTGACCGAACTCCAGTACAACAACGGAGGCCGGCATACCCCCCACGGGTCCACCTTTACAGTCGGGCTCGGCGGGCATGCGACGGTTGGAGGGGCTGGAGCGGCGTCACGGCAGCTCGGCCTCTTGGTTGACTACCTCGAGGAAGTGGAAGTGGTGCTAGCCAACTCGTCCGTTGTTCGCGCTTCGAAGACACAGAATACGGATCTCTTCTTCGCCATTCGCGGCGCCGGTTCCAGTGTCGGCATCGTGACCGACTTCGCTATCCGCACTGAACCCGCGCCACCTTCTACCATCAGTTACTCGTATGTCTGGACAGAGACGGACTCGGCCACTCGCGCACAGGTCTTCCTCTCGTGGCAAGGCCTGCTCGCCAGCGGCTCCCTGCCCCGAAACACTGGCTTCGACCTCGTCGTGACACCGAGCAGCATCATTGTCTCTGGCGCATACTTCGGCAGCCAAGCGGACTTCGAGGCCCTCGACTTCCTCTCGCACTTCAGCACAGCACCCCAGACCACGCAGATTACACCATATACAAACTTCTACAAGTTCGCTGCCGCCGCAAGCGCGCGGACTATTGCTTCTGGCACGGCCCAGCCGAGCCACTTCTACGCTAAATCGCTTGTCTTCAAGCAGGAGACCCTGATTCCGGACGAAGTGGCGCAAGCTGCCTTTGAATACCTCGACACCACGACAAACGGCACGGATTTGTACGCAGTTACCTTTAATGGGCTCGGCGGCGCAGTCGCCGACGTCGCACCCTCGGAGACAGCCTTCGTCCACCGCGATACTCTATTCTTCGCATTCTCATTTGGCCGCACCGCCAGTGCTTTGACTGATACGACGATCCAGTTTCTGAACGGGTTGAGCGACGTTCTTACTTCGGGCCACCCGGATGCATACTACGGGCAGTATGCCGGTAATGTAGATCCGAGGGAGTCAAAGGAAGAGGCGTGGGCGGCATATTATGGGGAAAATTTGCTAAGACTTAAGAAAGTCAAGGCAGAGGTAGATCCGAAAGATGTTTTCCATAATCTCCAGAGTGTTCAGCCAGGGTACTAGGTGCGTCGGAGAGGCTAGGGCTTGACGCTGGGTGGGAGCCGCCAGGAACGGGTTGCTGAGGGCATACTGCGGTGCATTGAGTAGACCTGTAGCACATTGACTGAGAGAATAATATTTCTCGTCCTGTCTGTCGCTGTTTAGTGTCTTCCCTCTTAGTAGCATAAATGATATGGGAGGGAACGAGGAACCCACAAGCACGTATCTGGACAGCATAGTTTCGACTAAACTACCCACAGATGGACAAGGGTCAACATATGCTAGAAATGCCTGCTTAAAAAACGCCTTCTGTGAACTCTCCGGTGCCAAACAAAAAACCGTCGAGACCAAAATCAATGTCTTGTAAAAGATTATCGAAGCAAATCCCCGGCGGCGACTCACCAGCCGCTAAAGCTCCTGTACTCACACCGATGCACGCACTAGTACCACCTTCAGCCTCGCCGGTGCTAGCACTAGCACCAACATTGCCATTAACAGGGATCGCCCACCGTGCCCTTGTTCTGCTGGCAAGTCTCTCAAAGGTTCGTACGCACTGCGTTGCATACGTACAAAGATGCTGATGCCCGCGCAGAGCAAGTAGAACAGCCTCCCAGCTTTCCGCAACCGAATCTGAGAACAGCTCTGGACGTATCATGGCGGCGAGAAAACTTGCTCCGGCGATGTGCAGGTAGTACAATCGGTACCACCAGGGGAGCAGGCCGATTTGCTGATCTGGTTCGATGGTTTCGATGACGAGCGTGACGATGTGTTGGGCGGCTTCGAGGCACATCGTTGCGGCGCTCAGGAGGACACGGTGGCTGAGACTTGGTCGTGACAAGGAGGCATTGGAATTGGAAGTCATGGAGTAGATACGCGCAAGCATGGGTCTGTAGAGAAAGACGCGGTGGTGGAGGTATCTGGCGAAGATCAGCAGGAATTATTACAACAAGTGTTTCTGGTGGAGGAAGTCCAGTCTGAAGTCAGGCTCATTATGTAGGGCTCTCTGACTTACCGCAGATGGAGGAGATATCCCTCGGCGCGAGATGGTCTGTCAATAACCATCTTGAGATTCTTTGCCTGCCACTCGAGGGGAAGACTGGCCTCCCATTGCTGCAATGATGCGTCGAGCTGTAAGGCCGCGTTGCAATAATCTTCTTGCTGTGACTGCGAACCTAGCTGGCGCGATTTCGATGCGGGTGCACTCCGGGTTCGTAACTGCGCGAGTTGGATCTGGTTACCGATTTCATAGAGTCTCAGTCCCCACGAGTCTCCCTCTGCGCTGGCACCCCTTCGCTGGCTGCCGCTTAGTGGTAATAGAATGGGAACTAGGGTCGATGATTTCCCCAGAGACCAGGAAGTACAACTGTAATGATAAGCTATTGACGAGAATCGGGGAGTTTATGGCGACAAACCGATCAAGAGCGACGCAACTCGCCCAGACTTTCAGCTTCAGGGCCTCGTCTCTTCTTTCACCGCGACTGCCGCACATAGTCTGCGCCATGCGAATCGCCACGCCCGCACTCATCCACGTCTTCTGCTGGTTATCTGTGCAATGAAGGTATCGATTGATCAATATCAGGCTCTGCAGCAGCTCAAGCGAGGCTGGCATCCACAGTAAGTCAGCTGGAAGCAGCGTCCACGCGCGCAAGAAGAAACGGTTCGCCTGCTCGTTTCGTTGCTGCGGCGGGATATGTTCTTGTCGCTGCACCGCCAGCGCAAAGACGGCATTAAGAATGCACAACCAGAGGTCGGAACGCGTACATGGTGGTCCCCCTGATGCCGAGTATATCTTCTCGTAATTCTCAACGAACCGCTGGTAATCCAAGATTGGCTCAACCGGCTCAACAAATCGCCAGTATATATGAACCAAATGATCCGCGTAGCCGCGCGGTGGTAACTCGGCGACGAAATAGGAGCGAAAAGAGTGAGGTGAGGAATCTAGAATGAGGTTCTCGAATAGCGGCGCGTCAACAAAGGGGACTTTATGCGAGCTTGCAGCAGGATCAATGGCGGCGACGACTTGACCTGCGAAGCGGCCATGTGCATTGTAGTATGTTCGGTTCTGGTCAGGATCGGAGTCGCGCCCTTCACCTGGGCCTTGTTCCGTATCACCAGCCTCGGCTAACGACTCCCCATTGTTCGAGGGCGTTCCAGCCGAGTCGGATGGGGTGTTGGGGGAATAGTGAGCTGAAGGTGCGAGGCGATGGCCTTGAGAGCTGAGCTCGGTGTGTGCTACAGGGGCGGAGATACCGTTCCTTCCTGGCATAGGAGGTCTGCCGCATCCTTCATGGCATGTCAGTCTTCGAGTGTCATGGGAGATATAGGTAAGATACCCGGACGCATGCCATCACACTTGGCCTTCTTTGAACGGCAAGTTTCGCAGGCGCGCCGGACCTTCAGCCTGGTCTTGTAGGGCCTGGCCCGTGGATGCGGGTCATTGTCCATCGTCAATGCGGCCTGGCGAGCGCGGGCATCAGGATGAAATATACAATAGCTCTAGACGTGGCAATTTCAGATAGCTATCTATTCAATAAGATCCTCGCGTCGAGTTGATGAGAAAGGCAGAGACTGGATGCGCCGGAGTTGAGATGCAGCCGGAGTTGAGGGACCCTGGAGTCTGGCCATTTCAATCAAGAACAACCAATTAGAGACAGGTCCGTCTAGCCCTGTACGGAAAAGCTGTTCATTGGATGAGATTTTGTAATTTGACCAATGAGAAGCAATTCCGCCCGGGAAAGGCAACCAACCACGGAGCGATCCGCTTGTATGCCTGATCCGTCCTGAGCTGAACTCGCTATAAAGCCTAGGACCTGTGGCTATACTGGCTGGTATATTCAGTCCTTGATATATCTTAAAATATCTTAGCCATGGCTGCCGCGTCCAAGGCGATCGTCCCCGACTCGGAGCGAAGCCACACGTACGATGGCTCAGGCACCGAGGACAGCCCGTTTGTCGTGGAATTCCACAAGGACGACCCTGGCAACCCTATGAGCTGGGGTGAAGCTCGAAAATGGTTTACTACTACAATCGTCACTTTCTCTGTCTTTGCTGTGACTTTTACTTCCTCTGCATACTCGGTTTCTGCCGCCAAGGTATTCCAAGACTTTGACATCAGCACCGAGGTCTTCACCCTGGGGCTTTCCCTTTTTGTGCTAGGGTTCGCAATTGGACCTGCCCTTTGGGGTCCATTGGTAAGTCAACAATCCTAAGTTTAAATTGTTAATTGCTGACTATATTCTGTCGAACAGTAAGTGTACCAGTATAGTCGACGTAGGCAAACTCAGCCGCTGCTAACATGATCAGATCTGAACTGTATGGAAGACAAATGCTCTGGATCATCACGCACATCGCAATGGTAGCGTTTATGGGAGGCTCAGCAGGTAGCCAGAACATTGCTACATTACTGATCCTGCGCTTCTTCGCCGGCACCTTTGGGGGCTCGCCGCTTGTCAACTCCGGCGGCACCATCGCCGATATCTTCCCGCCAGCCCAGCGGGGCCTAGCCCTGACTCTCTACTGCGTCGCCCCGTTCCTCGGCCCGATCCTTGGGCCCATTATCGGTGGATTCGTCTCGCAAGGCGCAGGGTGGCGTTGGGTCCAGGGTCTCTGCACCATCTTCATTGGCGTTGTTGGAATTCTAGGCGTGATCTTCGTGCCCGAGACGTACGGGCCCGTCCTCCTGCAGCGCCGTGCAAAGAAGCTTGCTCAGGCAGATGGGAAAGTATACGTGAGCGTACTCGAAAAGAACCAGGGGCCAAAAACCCCGAGGGAGGTTTTCAAGCGCGCCCTTTTCCGACCCTGGATCTTCCTCTTCCTGGAGCCAATCGTGCTTATTGCGTCCCTCTATATGGCCATCATCTACGGGACAGTCTACATGTTTATGAGCGCCATGCCGATTGTCTATAACGAACAGCGCGGCTGGTCTGAGGGCATCGGCGGCCTATCCTTCTTGGGGATCATGGTGGGCATTATCTTCGGACTCATCTACGCGATCTGGGACAACAACGGGCGATACACGAGACTGTTCAAAGCATCCATGGCTGAGTCGCGCCTCCCCCCGGCAGCTGAGGCTCGTCTTCCACCAGCAATCGTCGGCGGAATCGCGCTCCCAATCGGGATGTTTGCGTTCGCGTGGACAAATTACCCTAGTATCCACTGGTCGGTCAGCATCATACTCTCTGCGCCGTTTGGATTTGGATGCGTGCTTGTGATCCTCCCGATCATGAACTACCTCATCGACTCGTACACCATCTACGCGGCGTCTGTTCTCGCTGCGGCGGCGATCTTCCGATCCATTATCGGCGCAGTCTTCCCGCTATTCACTGCGAAGATGTACCATAACCTGGGCATCCACTGGGCGTCTTCGATCCCAGCGTTTCTGACCTTGGCCTGTGCGCCGTTCCCACTGGTTATGTATCGGTATGGCCGGGAAGTGCGCATGAAGTGCAAGTACTCGTTCGAGGCGGCAGAGATGTTTCGGAAGATGCTGCTGCAGCAGGCCGGGCCTGCTGCGAGTGAAGAGAAGGATGAAGAGGGCAAAAGGGCGGAGGCCAAAGGCGATGAGGAGACGAAAGATTCAAGCTCGGAGTGACTCAGTTTAGAGCACATACGGCGATGGATAGAAGATGTTGCCAGGCTGTGTAGGACTTGGGATCTGGTGGTCGAGCAACAACACGTTCCTTTATAACACGTATGCCAACATCTTGGGAGAAACAAGAACTGAATTGTCATGCATGGATTTAATATTCTGCTGGCAGATATAGTAATCATAGATATTCGGCCTAAATGTTATAGATTATCTGTCTGCAGGCTTCATTATATAATAGTTCTATATTATCTACTTCCTAGACTTTCTAAATATATATCAATTGAACCACATGAGGTTGTGTATAGTGAAATAGTATCACCACGAAAATAGATCTCTAACAATCTTTTAGAATAGATTACTTTCCAAGCAGTATAAACAAATCATATCAATAAATTACAGTTTTTTTTGTCTTCCAGCAGTCTGCCGTAGGACCCGGGTGTGATTGATTGGCAACAGCGGAGTTTAAGTTACTCCGCGTAGAATGAATCGTGTAGTGAAATCTATGGTTGGTCAGAGGAAGTTGGCACAGAATAGAGAGAACTAAGTGATCATTGTCTGAGAGCGATCTCATGGGTTTAGTTACAGAACAGAAAGATGGTAGATATACGTGTCATCTTATATAGCCCCTCAATATTGGAGTATCAACTTACTCTAACTCCAAGCCCTAAGCTATATTCAAACAGATCGCGTCAGAACTAGGGTTGCTTTTGCGATAGATGATTTGTGTGGGAAATAATTGATTCGTGCGCGGGCCTCTGCATAGACACGCCGTACATGTTGTTTATCTATTGGCGTGTGCTGTACAGGGTTGTAATGATGCCATCGTCCTTAGGCATTGTGCGCTTACGATCCATGAGGTACAGAGCACACTCTACAACAAAACATGTAGCACTGCATTGCGTTATAACGTGTACGTCTGGCGCCATTGAATCTAGACCTGACAATAAGCATGTAGTAATCTCAACAGACTATCTCAAACACTCAGAGACTTGGCGTGCACACTCCGCTCCACTACATCGACAGCCAGCTGTGACAAGCTCGCACTCTGCACAACATTGAAAATAGAAAGCTCTGCGCCAGCTTGATTAAAGAGCATTTTGCGGACTTCCACTGCGACCAACGAATCCACCCCCTGCTGCGAGGGCGACTGGCTCAAGTCGACTTCCTCCACCGGAACCAAAAACATCTCTGCGAGCATTTCCGCGATTGCGGCTTCAACTACCTGGACCGCGTTGGCCTTCGATGCGCATGCACTGATTCGCGCGGGACAGTCCCGGCTGGAAAACGCAGGGTACAATTTGCGTCAACTTCCACCACCGTCTGCGTCGAGGCAGTGCACAAAGCCCCCAACTGCCCTGGTCCTATTGGCGACCTATGCTCTACACTGGGTAGTGTCAAGGCAATGGGCGCTCAGGCACATCGAGACGCCCTTGGGTATATCCTCAACCAACCCAGCAACGCACGGTATAATATGCCGCTTCTGCGCTGCATCGAGCAAGATATTGACCTGTGCTCATTACAAGACATCCTTGCTGGGCCAGACTGCCTGGGCAGGCCGGGCCAGAGCTCAGATGAACTAAGCCGACGAGATAGACTATACCTCGCTGCCGTACTCGCCTGCGGCGTCCTGCAACTTCATGGAAGCTGGCTGAAGCAACAATGGGGGACGAGAGATGTTCTTTTCGCTCGGGACGCGCCTCATGGATCCGTCGCCTTCGACCACCCATATCTAGTCTGGCCCGTTTCTAGCTCCTGCACTTACAACGGCGTTAGTCCGTCAACCAGCAACAGAATCCAAAATGAGGTTTTGCTACCGCTTGCAATTGCTCTGATTGAGCTATCGCTGGGGAAACCTATATCCGCGCTCTACCGACAGGAGGATCGTGATTCCGACGAAAGCCAAGTGAAGTTCAACACTGCTACCCGGGTTCTCCGCAATGTATACTGTGAAAGTGGATCGAACTACGGCGACGTCGTCAGAGAGTGTCTATACTGGTCTCGCAACAAGGGCGAGCGGTTCGAGGATCCGCAGTTTGACGAGTCGGTTTTCGATACGGTTGTCTCTCCGCTGCTCAAAGATTTTGATTATTTCGAGGGTGTTTCTCAGATAAGATAGGGAGCCGATTTTCAGCCAAAAGGGTATCCCGTTACTTCAATCTCATCTACCATATTGTCTCTGGTAGAAGCAGCAGGCTCCTTGTCCAGATTATCGGAAAAGGCCTGAACAACTGAAAGGGTTCGAGATGAGTCAAATAGCACATGTGGCTCTTAGTGAACGTCTACTATATTTACTATATCAGATGCATCCACAGCGTGGGCCCCAGCACCCGCCCAAGCGGCCCAAGCAATGCAAGCATCTTCCTTGTTTGGCCCGATCCTGAGCGTGCTTTCAGACAAGACATCAAAGCCACTCCAGCACTCAAAGCATGCCGACGTATTTCTCCTCTTCCTTTCTTCCCTCACTCGTCTCGCCCTCTTCTTCCCTCTATAGCTGTTTCCCGGCATATTACTTTTTACAACACTTGCCACTTTCACATACTCTCCGTCCCCAGGAAATCTCCTTGCCAAGTTCATCTCCAGTGACCCAATGACGGCACGAGCAGGTGGCAACATTTTTAAAAGACTTCAAGACCCTCTCTTCAGAAGCTTCTTGACTGAGGATGCTTGGTTTTGTAGTTGGCAAACTGAGGCGTTGCAAGTCTTGACGAGCTTGTGGAGTTCCACTCCCACGGCTTGGAGAGTGGTTTCGCGGTAGCCAATAAATTAACTATCTTGTCACTCTCCAGTGACCAAGAGGTTTATTCTAGCGGCAGAGAAGCGGCTTTGAATATCTTGTCCCCTGAAGACCTAAATAAAGCATCTCCATTTAATACTCCCAAGGCCTCCAATCCAGTAATAAACTCACGAGCCCACAGTAGCTTGCACCAAGCACCTTACCCTATTGCACTAGCGAGGCTGAATATGTAGGCGCACATTAGCCAGAGGAGCCAGAGTGATCGTTCCTGCGCTCTTCCCAAACAAGTCTCTCTCAACTACTGCCGGGTCCGATCCGGGGGCCAGTCTCACGCGGTACTGGCGCAGCAAGGTCGCGAAAAAGGCAACGTACTCAGCCTGGGCAAATTTGCGTCCGAGACAGGCTCGTGAGCCGTCGGAAAATGTTAGAAGCGTGCCTTTCATTTGCCGGGTCCTATCCGAGGCAACGACGTGCTTTTCGCCTTGAGAGCTGCGCCAGCGGTTGGGATCTAACTTGTACGGTTCTGGCCAGTATTTCGGGTGGTAGTGAACCACCGGAGCATTGAGATAGACTCGGGTTCCGGCAGGCAGGTCGTAGGACTTTGGGGATCCGTCAGGTCCATCAGTGATGATGCGTTCGGGCTGGTGGATCATCTTGGTAATGAGAGTGACACCCGGGAACAACCTGAAGGTTTCATACATGAAGCCGTAAGTGTACTCGAGGAACTCGAAATCGTCCTCATAGGTGAGCTCCGATCGATTCGCGGATTGGGCTCGGGCGTGTGCACGATCAATCTCCTCGATTACTTGATCCTGGATGTCTTGATGAAGGGCGAGAACAGCTAGTCCGTATATAATGGCATTGGCGGTGGTTTCATATCCTGTGCGCCGTGTCAAAGTTAGCACATAGAGTTCAAAACAGAGCTTGTTCCAGGTTTTGAGCAGACGGACCAGCCAGCAGGTAGATAAAGAGATTTCCCATAGTTTCATCTTCAGTGAAGCCCTGCTTTCTTTCACCTGACGATCTGGAGGACTCCTTCGACGACTGTTCCGAGTCAAACACCATCGACGCTCGAACCACGGCGGTAAGAAGATTTCCGCGAGACTGTTTGTCACTGTGGTTAATGTCCGCTGATAGTTTTGCCTTTTGGTCGCGGATGATCTCGCGCAAATATCGGTCTAATTGGGCGTGCGCTAGGGCTGCTTTGTGTAGTATGACACGGAGCACCCATCGGGGAAAGAGGAGAATCGGCACCATATAGTGCAAGGTGTCCTGCAGTGCATGCAAGAAGCTCAGCTGATAGCCAGCAGGGACGCCCTCTTTTTCCCCGTTCTTGCTCCATTCTAGCCGTTTGCCAAAACCGGCCAAAGAGATTATAGCGAGCGTCAAGGCGTTCACATCCTTCTGGATCTCTGTGGGCGGAGACTCTGCCCAGGCCTCCGTCAGGCGCTTTGTTTGGTGCACTGTCTCCCTCCAGACTAGGTTGTTGACGCCGGAGAGATCACCAAATGGGGGTGCCGTGATGCGGACATGAAACTGGTACGTCTTGCCCTCGGCGGTAGCAACGTTCATGCCGTAGGGCTCCAGAACCTCTGTTCAGATGATATTCTTAGAAATGCGAACTCCAAACGCGGGCAAAAATGCGCGATATATGGATAAAAGCCCGCGGGGAAAGGGAGGAGTTGGGAGATCGTACTATACTTATCCCGCGGCTTCGTGAATGTATTCCGGCGGTTCATCACATCCCAGCCCATCGTTGCATCCGCTGAGTAACAAATAATGCCCTCCGGGGACACGCAGAGAAACACATCGCCGAGCTCATCATGGGCCTGTCGTTTGTCCTCCCATGCCCAGTCCTTGACGAAGAAGCGACACCAGCGCGGCCAGCCTTTGCCGCGGTCCAAGTAGTCGCGGTACAGGTACCGGAGAAGAGGATTGAGAAGGAGAGCTACCACTTCTGTTTCAAGCAAAGGCGTGATGATGTAGGGCAGACTCGTCTTGCGGGCGAGTCTTACGTTGTGCGCCAGGCGAATTATTTTATACAGAAATAATCCCACCAGTATGGTGAACACGGACGACGGTAACGAGAGCATTTCGGGAGAACAACCAGACCAGGGTGTGCGAGCGAGAGGGACAGAGAGAGAGCCTGGTTCAAGAAGGGTTCATGGTGTCCGCTCCAGCCGGGATTTTTCTAACCTTGCCCTATTCCATCTTCCCAGATATCGCCCCAGAGCCGGGACCTCATGGCGCCCGTCCCGGGCGCCGGAGGTTGCCCAATTGGGCAATTTCCACCTCCGGGCCCGGGTCGCGGAGTAAGCATAGCTACTGGCCAGAGGATGCACCTAGTAGAATGCTTATCGTCGATCTAGTAACCATCTAGTAATTGAGACATGGCTCTAGCATCATACATAGGGCAAGCTGCGCCAGTCTAGTGACAGGCCAAATCAGCACATTCACTCTGAACATCCATTGTTGGTCACTACCCCTCCATTTCCACTCGCTATGGAGCAGAACACTATGCCAATCGCCATCGTTGGTATGGCATGCCGGTTTGCCGGAGATGCCTCAAGCCCAGAGAAACTGTGGCAGTTGTGTGCCGATGGGAAAAGCGCTTGGAAGGCGATTCCTGAGTCCCGATTTGCACAGAAGGAATTGTATCACCCAGATAACCAGAAACAAGGGACGGTACGTTACTCGTGAGGGTAAATAAAAGGAGCCCCAGACACTGATTGATTCGTCGCCTAGACAAATGTTGAAGGAGGACATTTCTTAGAGGAGGATATATCCCTCTTTGATGCGGCCTTTTTCAACTTTTCATCCGAAGTGGCCAGTGTAAGTGTCCGTCGAGAGAAAATCAGCTAAATCAGCTAACCTTGCCTTGTTCAGACTATGGACCCCCAGTTTAGGCTCCAGTTGGAGACCGTGTATGAAGCACTTGAGAGTGGTGAGTCCCTCGCAAGCTTGTCAACAAGAGGACGGGGAATTGATCTAGGTTTCTGTAGCTGGCATTCCGCTGGATCAGATTACGGGCTCTCGTACTTCTGTCTACGCAGGCGCTTTCTTTCGCGATTATCACGACAGTCTGATGAGAGACCCAGCCACTCTGACCCGCTTCTTCATGACGGGGAACGGATCAGCCATGGCATCGAATCGGATCTCTCACTTTTATGATATCCGTGGGCCGAGCATGACAGTCGACACCGGTTGCTCAACGACCTTGACGACATTGCATCTTGCATGCCAGAGTCTGCGTGATGGAGAGTCAGACGTTTCCATTGTTTCTGGATCGAATATCTTATTGAACCCGGACATGTTCGAGTCCATGTCGAGCTTAGGGTGCGCACACTCTTCCCGACTATGTGAGAGAAATGGACTGACGTATTTAACAAAGATTCCTATCGCCGTCCGGCAAATCCTATGCATTTGACCACCGCGCATCTGGTTATGGACGTGGCGAGGGCGTCGCCACGTTGATTGTGAAGCCTCTGAGCAGTGCACTGCGGGATGGAGATCCTATCCGAGCCGTGATCAGGGAAACAGCACTGAACCAAGACGGCTGGACCCCGACGATAACCTCGCCTAACCCGAAGGCCCAGGAGGAGCTGATCCGAATGTGCTATCAGAGAGCTGGTCTCGACCCCCTGGAAACGAGCTATGTGGAGGCTCACGGAACTGGAACGCCAGCTGGCGATCCGGTGGAGGCTGCGGCTCTCAGTGCCGCTCTTAATACAACACGGTCATCCCAGGACCCTTTACTGATTGGCTCCGTGAAATCAAACATTGGTCATACAGAGACAGCAAGCGGGCTGGCCAGTATTATCAAGGTGACCATGGCTCTCGAAAAGGGCTACATTCCGCCCAATGCGAACTTCGAAAAGCCGAACAAGGACATTGATATGGATGAACTGAACATACAGGTGAGAAGAGATAAAGTACAAACGGTCGTGGAAGCATGGCTGACAGGGCCTAGATCCCAACCTCATTGAAGCCCTGGCCACAAACAGTTCGGAGGGCATCGGTCAACAACTTCGGATACGGCGGTGCCAATTCGCATGTCATTATCGAATCACCAGCGGTACTAACACAGCCTTCGCCACCGGCCGTTTCCCAGACCGGCAGTTTGCCGTCGAGAGTATTTGTCCTCAGTGCCAAAGAAGAGGCGGCAGTGTCGAGGATGGCATCAAGGATGGCAGACCACCTTCGCGGTCTCACTTTGGATGATGAAAGCGCATATATGCGTCATCTGGCATTCACCCTCGGGCAACGCCGCTCGGAATTTTCATGGAAGGCGGCATACTTGGCTTCGAGTAAGAATGAATTGATCGAGAAGCTTGAACAAGGCCAGGTCACACCCCAGCAGGCCACTGGGCAACCGAGGCTTGGATTTGTCTTCACCGGGCAAGGCGCGCAATGGTATGCCATGGGCCGGGAGCTCATTGAGGCGTACCCGGTCTTCAAGGACGCTCTACTCGAGGCAGACCAGTTTCTGAAGAGCTTTGGCGCTGAGTGGTCAATACTCGGTATTTCTCACCTCCTTCATCTTGTTCGCAACTGCTAACATCAAATAGAGGAGCTCAGTCGCGACGAGGCATCGAGCAAAGTCAACAGCGCAATGCTCAGTCTCCCGCTTTGCACAGCCTTACAGATTGCTTTGGTGAAGCTCTTGCAGTCTTGGAATATTTCACCCATCGGAGTCACCGGTCATTCAAGTGGTGAGGTTGCCGCCGCGTTCACGGCCGGCGCGATCGACATGCGGTCTGCCATGGCAATTGTCTACATGCGCGGAGCGCTCACATCTAGTTTCCAGGAAAAGATTGGATCTGGCCGTGGAGGAATGGTGGCAGTAGGCCTTGGAAAGGAAGCTGCCGAGACCTATATCGCGAAACTAACGACTGGAAAGGTTGTTGTCGCCTGCATTAACAGCCCGGAGAGTGTGACGGTATCCGGGGATATTGCAGCCATCAAAGAGCTAGAATCACTACTAGTGGGCGATGGCATCTTTGCTCGTCAGCTAAAGGTGGAGGCTGCATATCATTCGCATCATATGCAGCCCTTTGCGGACGAATATTCGGCGGCACTGCAACAGATCCTCCGCGACGGCAAGTTGGATGATAACATTATCTATACATCGCCAGTCTCTGGCATTCGCACTTTCGAGGATGAAGTCAGTTGTGCGGAGCACTGGGTGCAAAATATGCTCCAGCCTGTTCTCTTCCTCGATTCTCTGACCAATTTATGTCTGTCCAGTGACTTGGACCAACAAGTCGACGCAATTCTTGAGGTCGGGCCACACAGTGCTCTCGCAGGCCCCATTCGGCAGACAATGGGTCTCCCTGCGTTCGAAGGAAAGCGCATTTCGTATCTCTCATGTTTGTCGCGGGGCAAAAACGCGGTCGAGACAATGCAATCCCTTGCCGCTACTTTGCACAGACAAGGCACTCGTGTGGATCTGAGTGCTGTGAACTTCCCCATCAATCGAGACGGCCTCAGAGTCCTCTATGACCTCCCTTCTTACCCATGGAATCATGAGCACGGATATTGGGCGGAGCCACGTTTGAACAAGGAGCACCGTTTGCGCAAACAGAAGCACCACGATCTACTGGGCAGTCCTCTCATTGGAGGCAATGCACTGTCTCCGACATGGCGTCATATCATTCGCGTATCTGATACTCCGTGGCTTCGTGCCCACAAGGTCCAGAACAACATCATTTACCCAGGCGCTGGGTACATATGTATGGCCATTGAAGCAGTCAGCCAGTTATCGCGAGGTCAAGGCCACACCATCTCGAGCCTCAGTCTGAAAGACGTGGAGATCCTCAAAGCACTGATCGTCCCCGACACTGGGGCGGGTGTAGAGGTTCATCTAACATTGCACGAGGGCTCGGAGAAGGCGTTAACCGGCCAACCCTGGCAAGAATTCCACGTTTACTCTTGCGACGACACTGGAAAATGGAGCGAGCACTGCAAGGGATTCATCGCGCGTAATCAAGGCAACGATGCCTACAAGAAAAATGCGAACAGTGACGACGAGGTCTACCTTCGGCGACTGAATCCGCAGGAGCTTTATCGTACACTTCAAGCCAAAGGCATTTATCACGGCGACGTCTTCCAGAATCTTGTTTCAATCCAATCTAACCGAGGTCGGTCCCTGTGCACTTTGCGAGTTGCCGATACGGCATCCTCAATGCCGCATGGTGTTGAGCAGCCTCACGTTCTACACCCAACGACGTTGGATTCCATTTTCCAGGCCGTATACTGCTCTCTGCCAACCAGTGCGCTTAGGAGCAACGCAGCCATGGTGCCCCGAGCATTCAAGCGCATGGATTTGAGGACGGTGATGTCCAGCACACCTGGTCATGTTTTCCAATCTCAATGCATGCTGCATCGGGCCAGTCCCCAGGGAATGGAATCCTCTGTGGTGGTTTCTGACACCACTAGCGAAGATCCCGTCCTCACGGTGGACGGCCTATACTACCAGTCACTTGGGGCTGCGCCACAGGCTGATGGTGAGAAGAACGATATACAACACAATTACACGTTGCAATGGGCACCGGATATCTCCTTCCCCATCCCTAGCACTGTGAAGGCAGCGCTTCAATTCGCTGCCAATCTGGATGAGATTGATATCATTCATGACATCCGAGAAGCGTGTTTCTACTTTATACGGCGTGCATTGGCCACTCTCACCGAAGATAGGGTCCTGAAACTGAATTGGCACCAGCAACGGCTCCGCGCATGGATGAAGGTGCAAATCAAATTGGCCCAGTTGAATGAACTGGGGCCCGCAAGCTCTGAATGGTTCATCCAACCGCTAGCCCATCAGCAAAATCTCATTAATCGAGTTCGAGTCGCCAGTGTCGACGGCGAGATGGTCTGTCGGATTGGGGAGAATCTTCCTTTAATTCTAAGCAACGAGGTAGCCCCTTTGCAGCTGATGCTGAAGGATGATCTCCTTTCCGAGTACTATGCGCGGGCAGTGAGATGGAAGCGCTCGTACTATCAAGTCCAGCAGCTGACCCGTCTTTTCGCTCACAAGAGTCCACGGGCAAGGATCCTGGAGGTCGGGGCTGGAACGGGGGGGGTGCACTGAGGTTGTCCTGGAGGCACTCAGAGAGCAAGATGCACCTGGCCCGCACTATCGTTGTGCCAGCTACGACTTCACCGACATTTCGTCAGGTTTCTTCGAAGCTGCCAGTGAGAGATTCAAAGAAGCAGGTGATGTGATGGAATTCAAAAAGCTGAATATTGAAGAAGACCCGTCGGGGCAGGGATTCGAGAGCAACAGCTATGATCTTGTGATTGCCAGTCAGGTCTTGCATGCAACTAAAAATATCAATCGCACACTGGCAAATGTCAGAAAGCTGCTGCGTCCGGGAGGAAAGCTCCTCCTGGTGGAAATCACTCGGGATGAGATCGACCTGCAGCTGATATTTGGAACTTTACCTGGATGGTGGCTAGGTAAGCATGGCCAACCTGGGAAGATCAAGTAACAACTACTAACATTAATTGCAGGAGAGGAGGCCGAGCGTCAGTCCAGCCCTTCACTTACCATCCCTGAATGGCAGATAGCAATGAAGAGTACGGGCTTTGATGGTATCGATATGGAACTACATGACTGTGAGGATGAACACTTTTATGCTTTCAGTGTCCTGCTGGCAAGTGCTGCCATTCCAGATCCAGTCATTTATCCACAATTCACGATTGTGTACAAAGAGATGCCACCCACTAAGTGGCTGAATAAACTGATCACATCCCTCGAACAATTGACGACATTCAAGCCGGATGTACAACAGCTCGGCACCTTTGATGCTGAAGGCAAAACCTGCTTGTTCCTGGGAGAGATGCATGAGGCTTTGCTCCACGAGCCGAGCTCAACGGAGTTTGGCTCGATACAATCTCTCCTCATCCAGGCTGCCGGTGTTCTTTGGGTTTCACGCGGCAGTGCGATTCACTGCGAACGACCGCATAACAGTTTGCATACTGGACTACTTCGCACCCTTCGAACCGAATACAGCAGCAAGTTATTGGTCTCACTGGATATTGACCCCACTACTGCGAGATGGCCGGCTAGCGCTATTGCGACCATGCTTGAAGTTGTCCGAAGGCGCTTTCCCCTGGCACAAGACCCAAGCCATCTGGACAATGAATACGCCGAGCGTGGTGGGATCATATGTGTCCCCCGTGTCTTTGAGACTGACGTTGAGAGCTCGCCATCTACCCGTAGCATTGAGAGCGCCGAGACGAAGACAGAGTTGTTCCGTCAATCCAGTCGAAAGCTGCGTCTCCAGGTGAGCACCCCTGGGCTTTTGGATACCCTCGGCTTTGTGGGTGAGCCCATGCAAACCGATCCGTTACCAGAGGAGTCAATTGAAGTTGAGCCCATGGCGTTTGGGCTGAACTTTCGGGACGTCATGGTCGCGATGGGCCAGTTGAGCACGGATGTAATGGGCTTCGAATGCAGCGGTGTCGTGACCCAGGTGGGCTCACTGGCATCCCAGCACGGATTCAAGATTGGAGACCGCGTATGTGCTCTCATGCGAGGACACTGGGAGAATCGTGTACGCCTGCATTGGACTAGTGTCGTTGCCATTCCGGACGGCATGACTTTTGACGCGGCCGCTTCCATTCCCATGGCATTCACGACCTCATACTACGCCCTGTACGAGACTGCACGTCTTCAGCTTGGGGAAACCGTGCTTATCCATGCTGCTGCAGGAGGTGTCGGCCAAGCAGCAATCACCCTGGCGCAGAGGGTGGGGGCCGAGGTGTTTGTGACGGCTGGATCACCAGAGAAGCGGGAGTATCTCAGCCGCGAGTTTGGCATCCCCGAAGATCATATTTTCTCGAGCCGCGATGGCGAATTTGCCGCTCGACTCATGGAGATGACCGCCGGAAAGGGGGTCGATGTTGTGCTCAACTCTTTGGCCGGGGAGTTCCTCCAACGTACCTTCAACTGTGTTGCACCTTTTGGGCGATTCGTTGAGATTGGTAAACGCGACCTGGAGCAGAATAAGCAGTTGGAGATGCACGCCTTTACCCGCCATGTTTCCTTCTCTAGTGTTGATCTGATTGCTCTCGGAGAACTCAAGGGAGCGGTGGTGTCTCGCATCATGAACGACATCATGCGACTGATCAAGGATGAAGGACTTCGGCTCATCCAACCGACTACCACCTACCCTATCTCGAGAATCAAGGAGGCCTTCCGGATGCTGCAGGCGGGCAGGCATATTGGAAAAGTGATTGTGATTCCCGGTCCGGATGATCGAGTGAACGTAAGTTCGCGTGTCCAGTTTACTGTTTAAACGGAGCCAAGAATACTAACGCACAATTGCAGCTTCTTCCGTCTGAATGGTCTCTTCACCTGCACTCTGAATCCACGCATCTGGTAATTGGAGGCATGGGTGGAGTTGGCCGATCTATCTGCGAATGGCTGGTCCAGCGAGGCGCTCGAAACTTGATTATCATGTCTCGGAATGCCGACCAGCAAGCACAGGGCAACGCCTATGTGAACTCACTGCGGGCATCAGGATGCACGGTGGTCGTTGCTAGCTGCGATATCTCCGACAAGTCTGATCTCAAGCGGACTCTAGACGGTTGCTTGCAGTCGATGCCACCTCTTCGGGGAGTCATCCATAGCGGAATGGTACTTCAGGTGAGCAATCCCCCGTCTCCTCTAAACTTACTCTTGGCTAATCGCACCACAGGATACCGTCTATGAGAAGATGTCGGTGGAAGACTATGCCAGGGCCATCCGGCCGAAAGTACAAGGTAGCTGGAACCTGCATGAGGTGTTGTCCGACGTGGATCTGGAATATTTCATCATGCTATCCTCACTGAATGGAATAACCGGCAACGTGAGCCAAGCGAACTATGCCGCGGGTAATACCTTCCAGGATGCGATTGCCCGTCATCGCAGCGCACGAGGACTGCCAGCGGTTGCCATTGACTTGGGAATGGTCCGCGGGGTGGGATATGTCGCTGAAACGGACGGAGTGGCCAACCGACTTGAGCGCATGGGCTTCCGCGCGGTGGATGAAGAAGAGGTCCTGCACCTCATCCAGGACGCGATTTTGCACCCAATCCGCCATGCCACTGACTCGCAGATCCTTACCGGGTTTAATTCCCATCCCGGGGCCGGTAACACGAATGTATTCTGGGCCAAGGACCCGATACTGGGCGGCGTCCTACGCGCAACGGGCATCAAGTCGAAAACACGATCAAACCGGGTTCATGATGCGATGGACCTCCGCGAACAGCTGGCGAATGTGCCACTCCCAGACGATCGATTGGTTGTGCTTCAGACTGCCATTGTGCGTAAGCTAGCCGCGATGTTCTTCGTCGACGACGAAACCATTCAAGTGGGCGAATCTCTCGCTAGATATGGAGTTGATTCGCTGGTGGCAGTGGAGTTGCGTAACTGGCTTGTCGTCCAGCTGGCAATAGAGGTGTCCATTTTCGACATCATGCAAAGCGCGTCTGTGAAGCAGTTGGCTAGCAGTCTTGCGGCCAAATGGGCTGCTGCTGCCGCCTAAGCCTCGAATAGCATTCGCTCTGAAAACTATCTTGTCATGTTTTTGATAGATGCTCGTTCAGGAGTTAGTCCGGTAAAAGAAAATCAAACTCGCTTGCTAAGACGACGATACTGTTAGGTTAGTAGTTAGTAGTTGTTAGCCATAGTCTCTCAAGTCATCGGAGTGCGTCCAAACTTAATTTCGATATAGTAAGGCCAGAGAAGAATACTACGATAGCATTCCGTTGTATTGGGTGTGCATGGTTTACAGGTGCTACAGCTCGATATATTAACCAAGGGACTGCTTGGGCCGGATTATTGGTGATATGTCAGTTGCGGAAGTCCTTAGCTATATCCCGCCCATGCACCCTGATATATTCTTTCATAGTGGATAATCGACACTTGATGCAGCCCTGAGGATACCATGGTGCTCATAATTCTGCGAGATTTATTCGAACAGCGGGAGTTCCAACCCAATATTCCAATCGATTTCCTTACGTAGTCGCGTACGGCAGTATTAACTGATGCATGTACCAGAGGAATTCCTAGCACCACGACCACTATACTATTGGCATCTGCTAAGGCATCTACTTGGTAGTTACTAGGGGATCCAAGTGCGCATGGACGAGTGATTTGTTGAGAGTCTAAAATCGTATGAGGTGCGAAACATCTACAGTAATACTCAATAAGCATTGGCGCGACGACTACCTACTACTACGAGTATCCAAACACCAGGCTGGAATTGCGATTTTGGACCCAACAGACCATGCTTTCCATCGCCCTCTGCCCTTTGCCCGTCAACCACTCATACGCCTAAAGGTTTCCGTCTTTTCGTCGTCGCACCAGCACCTCCACCGTTTCATCCGGCATATTCTGCAGCTCGAATGTATAGTTAGCGGGCCGCTCAGTCCGACCTCCAGCAAATTGGAAATCATAGTTGAGCAAGAAATAGGCCATGATCAGCTTTATTTCGTTGGCCGCGAAGAAGCGCCCAGAGCATGCGTGCTTCCCGTACCCCCAGCTCAGACTTGACGATGCGTTGGTGGTGACAAACCCGGCCGTCTTCTCTCCAGGAGCTGAGGGGACAAATCGAAACGGTGAAAATGTCGAGGGGGATGGGTAGAAATCCCCATCTTGCGAGATCGCGTGGGCGGGCACGCCGATGATCGTGCCCTTTGGAATCACTAGTCCGTCATGGAGGATGCGGTCTGACTGGATGACTCGGCCAAAAGTGACTATATATGATTATGTCGTCCACTGTCAGTGACCGGATGGCTTTTGTCAAAAAAATGGACGGAGGGCAATTGACGGGACTCACGGAGAGAGAGAGGATTGAACCGTTGAGATTCCTTCATAAAGCTGTCCAGCTTGAGCAGTTTATTCAGAGCCGCCTTGGTGAAAATACTCCCTTCCTCGCGAAGCACTGATTCGATCTCTTCTCGCAGCGGCGCAATATACTCTGGCCGGGCACACAGATCGTAGAGCAGATGGGTCGGCACCGAGGAACTAGTGCGAATTGCAGCAAATGAAATGGCCAGGGCAGTATAGGCCATGAACTCTGGAGTCTGATCAACCGGCTCGGCACCTTCCCAGAGCATCTGCAGGAGGTCGAGAGGCTTTTTGGTGTCATTATCAGATTCAGACCGCTTCTGCACAATTGGACAGATGACTTGACGGGCAACAGTAAAGTGACGGCGCACCCGCCCCATCTCAGGCAAGAGATGCTGGATGACGGGCCGGAGCCATGCCGGGTACCGTTTGAGCTGCTGCGAGGCCAACCACGTATCGGTGGTGAAGTTGATGGACGTATCCGTCCAGTCGCGGTTTCGGCTGAGGGCTTTGCCCCCCAACATGCGATTCGATGCTCGTGAGATGATTTGTGTGAAGATTTCGGACATCCGGACCGGTTGCCAATCTAGCTCTCATACATCGATTAGTTAGCCATCCCGGTAGTATGGTAGTAGCATAAACCCACCGTGCGATGGCGTTAACAGAGACCGGTATGCGTGGACAATCTCGTCGTATACATCGGGCATAATCAGCTCTGTAAACGCAATTGTGAGAGCTTGCATGGGAATAATCCATCGATACTGTCAGCAGGGATAACCGTACCAAGGTTTGCGTTCAGGGACTTTTTGACAACATCCGGATGTAAATGCCATTTTTGGCCAATGGTTGTATATCGCCCTTCAAACATCTCCGAGAAGCTGGCGGTGAAGTCGACCTCCTCGTTCGCGGCATTTTTGAGTTCATCCAGATACTTGGTGGGAATCATCAAGCGCTCCCCAGCTGGCGAAGGGACGTAGAATAGCCCCCCTTGTGTCTAGCATGACATCAGCCGATGGTTTGGAAAGATGTTCTGCCTGGTGAGTACCTTCTGATAGCCCTCGAGCATAAGGTCGGCGCACCCGTGGATGAAGGCTTGGCGAGCCTGCGAAAGAGGAACTTTGCCACTTTTCAGACCAGCCACATAAACCCCGGGTATCAGTCTGTTGCGTCTGCGGCGCGACGCCCAAGCCAGCAAAAGCCAGGCAAAAGAAAGAAGAGCACTGGCCTGGAGAAGGAGGGCCGCGCCCCCTGTGACGGGGATCAGTTTGAGAATCATGATGTAGGACGATAGCCGCAATAACTTGTGAATTCTGTCTATGTCTATCTCTAAGCAGGACGTGCTATTGACTGTGAAGTATACCATGGAGACTGAGGCAAAATTGGCGGGCCATCCCGTAGCGTAGCCCGATTAGGCCAGTGCATCCAGATTAGGCAATATCCGAAGAATCAATCCATGGATGGCATGCGAGTGGATCCACCCCGTTTTGGTAAACCATCCCAGTTCGGATCAGTGAGAAAGATCCCTGCATCTGCCCCTTTTAGGTAAAGACCGACTCGACCCCTATAGTGCTAGCAAGTATCCCTCTTTACGCCCCCAGCTTGAACCCCCCGGGCGACAGAGTTTGGAAAACCCCCGAAGGATCTGTATCACACCTTGGAGCTTAGCAGAATCTCCGACGGAGGGGCCTGGACGACAAAACTTACCGTATTTCTTCCGAATGGTCTTCAATTTTCTAAGCGATTGGCCCTTTCCATATGTCTTGAACGGGGCTTGGCTCGGGCCGGCATCGTTGAGGTTAACGAAGGGGTAATAGACGTTAGCAGCCCTGGCCTTTGACTCGATTTCGGCAATGACATTCTCGGAAAAGCTGACGATCCGGTCGTCGTGGTCGGCGTTTGTCCACGTGTTGGATATCAACAGAACTAGATATCGTTAGTTGATCGCGCGCATCCATTTTGACTATTTCGGTGCCTACCGAGGAACGCTCCATCGGCGGGATCTAGATCGATGGCGTCTCCTCCCGAAGCACGCGCAGCATCAAGCCAGTCCTCAGTAATGGTTTGGTAAGTAATGCTAGTGAGTAAATCCGACAAATCGGACACTTGCTCCATGGCAGCCTGGATGAAGGTGGTGTTGGCGAGATAGACTGCCTCCGGTGTTGCTTTCACGGCGGTGGCCCAGAAAGAACGCCTGGTAAGAAAAATGGGTTCAAGCTCCGGTCAGCCAAAGAAGAAGGATAGAATGCCATGAAGGCGAGGACGGCTTACCGGCTGCTTCTGTCCCAGTAGGAGGAAGAGTTTTGCTCTACGGCGAAATTCGTGAATGTGCGTACGGCGGCGGAGTCGCTCACGGCGGGGATGTCGATGAAGGCCTTGAGTGCGGCGGGGTTCTCAATAGCAGCATTGTAGAGCAGGACAGCAGCGGGCTGAATCTGGCTGGTATTGGGATACATCAGGAGCAAAGGATCGGCCGCAGCGAGGGGATCAGCAGATCCTCCATCGGGGGAGGAGAAGTTTGCCACAGCATGGATGTAGGCATCGAGCGAAGTGGCTGGATAGGCCAGAGTTCCACCCCAGACATTTTGGATGGCGAAAGTCTTCATATCATACCGCGTGACGATGCCAAAGTTCTGCGAGCCTCCTTTCAGCGCCCAGTAAAGGTCTGTGTTGGAGCTGGCATTGGCCTGGACAATGGAGCCGTCGGCGAGGACCACCTCAAAATTAACCACATTGTTAGCGGACCAGCCAACTTTCGATCCGTAGTAGTTGATGCCTCCTCCGAGCAGCAAGCCGCCGACGCCCACTGGGCCGAATCGGCCTCCGGCCGTGGTCAGCTTGTAGTCGGCCAGCCAAGTGTAGACATCGTACCATCGAAGCCCCGGGCCAATGTGAACAACCTCGTGGTTGGCCGTGAGCTCGAGAGTGTTCAATCGCGAAAGAGAGATAAGAACGCCATGTGAGATCGAGTTGGCCCCGGGGTTGGGCATGTGGCCGCCACTGCGCACTGCGAACTTGGTCTTCGTCTTGCGCAAGATGCCAATCGCGGTTGAGACATCCTTGGAAGATTCAGGCTCGAACACACAGTACGCGTCTTCCACGCAGGTCTGGGACCAAACGCTGTCGATTTTTGTGGTGTACGACGCTGAGCCAGAGACAGTGGTGTATTCTGGGAAGCTGGCCGCCAGCTGCGCACACGCGGACTTGCTGCTCGTCGCTGAAGTGCGAACAGCAAGTGCTGCAGTGAGCAGTGAGATTAACGTATGGCGCCAGAAGGTTGACATCATTGTCGTTTGCAGTTGGGAGTACCTGGCTATGGGTTGCAGAACGCAAAGGGCACAGCTTAAAGCCCTTATCCTGATCTCTTCGGAAACTTCCTCTTCTGGGCATCGCCGTCCCCGGAGTCGTACTAATGCGGTATACCCGACCTTCAATCCATCATGGCAGAGCCAATTGATAGCGTACCTGCATGGTATTTTTTGGACGGGGGAGGGTGGGGGCCGCGCTTTTGTCCCATCCCAGTGGTTCAGATGCAGGAGCCGCTGGTCCCGCAGCGCCTGATCGAAGAATCTTACAAAAGGTCTCTAGATGCATACCTACAGTGAATAAGTGCATATCCACACAGACCTATGGTGCCATATGGAACTTGTGAGACAATGGACCACTTCAGAGGGCAACCCGCGTTGGTACTCATTGGAGCGAGCGCGCTCGTGGGAATCATAACATGGATAGCCCGACTATTGATCCGGGCATTTGTGTCTCATCCCCTGGCTCACTTCCCGGGCCCCAGGCTATCAGCTCTGAGTAATGTCCGTATCATTGGAACGTTCGATTTGCCAACCCTGGAAATCCTCATTGTTGATTCTTATATAGCTAAATTATTCATGGTCCTATATGGGCGGCCGGCAACCATACGATATTCTCAATTTGCACGCAGAATACGGTGAATATATGGTCATCCTAATTCTGTTGTGAAGAACCCGTTCTGATATCCCTGGGGTTGAACCCTATAGGTTCTGTCGTGCGCGTGGCTCCAAATGAGCTTTCTTTCAACACCGCGCAGTCGTGGAAAGATATATACGCCCCGCGAAAAGGCCGGGCCACGTTCATCAAGAGCGACTTTTACGATGGTGGAAACTTTGCAGATCAAGCCAGCTCGATTGTCAGCGAGCGTGATCCAGCAAGACACAGCGCGATGCGGAAATTTCTCTCCGCCGCTTTTTCAGATCGATCACTGCGTGAGCAGGAAGGTCTTGTCACACGTGTCATTGACGACTTTATAGACCAGGTTGGACAACGGGGCAACTCGAAAGATGGCGTTGATATGACGATGTGGACTAATTTGCTCACATTCGACATCATTGGCGAGCTGGGTAAGTTCAATTGTTCACTCCTTGTAAGGTTTCATTGTCCCGGCCAATCTGACCGTATTTTCCGCACATATACTAGCCTTCGGGGAGTCGTTCCATGGGCTCGAAACTGGGAGTCTTCATTTCTGGATAGCGGTTGTTCTAGAAAGCATGGGACAGGCAGGCCTCTCTGACTTTTTGAAACGCTTCCCAATTATTGGCCGCGTTTTTCTAAAGCTCAACCCACGCTGGTTAAACAAACTCATGGATGGCGCGATCAAACACCAAACGTATACGATCGACTTGGTTAAACGGTACTCTACCCCCATTCGGCGTTCATCACTGCTGGGATACTCACGGTCAATTGTCTAGGCGAATCCAGCAGAAGACCAACAGGAAAGACTTTATGAGCTACCTGTTGCTAGAGCGCAACTCATCCCAGATATCAGATATCCAGCTAGCCGCTCACGCCTCGGACTTTGTGTACGTATCAATCAACTGCCCCAATTTCCTTGCCAGCCAGAGCGACGCTGAAAGAAGACCACAGCATTGCTGGGAGTGAAACAACAGCCACATGTCTGGCAACTGTCATTTACTACGTCGGTCGTAATCCGCGCATTCTCAAGACACTGCAGGAGGAGGTCCGATCCGCCTTTAGAAATTACGAGGAGATCAACGGACAATCCACCTCCTCACTCAAGTATTTGCACGCGGTATGCCTTGAGGCATTGCGTATATTTCCTCCGCTAGCATTGGCTTTGCCACGGGTGGTGCCGGAGGGCGGAGAGATGATAGACGGGCATTTTGTGCCAGAGAAAGTATGGCAATATGAAGATTGTTTCCGGTTTCTTCACCCCTTTTAAGCCGGATGATGAGAGCGAAAAAGACAACTGACATTTCTCGTCCATAGACAATCGTCTCCACAAACCCATTGGCTGCCAGCATGGACCCGGCAAATTTTGATACCCCGTGGGCCTTTTGTCCGGAGCGCTGGATAAGACTGAGTGAGAAGGACCAACTGGAGGCTAGTCAACCCTTCTCAATGGGCTCACGCTCATGCTTGGGCCGAGGGTGAGCTCTCCTCCCGCAGGTTACCCATGAAGATCCGGGACGGTTAACTGACGATGATCGGATAGGTTGGCCTGGTTGGAACTGCGGTTGACCTTGGCAAAGCTTTATTACCGGTATGACCTGAAGCTGGTGGACGATGAGCTGGACTGGCACAGGGATGCGGCCATGCATCTCTTGTGGGTTAAGCCAAAGCTTATGACGCAGGTACTTCCACGGGCCAAGTGAGTGGGAAAGTGTAGAAGTGAATATAGGTAACCTTGTGGTATGTGGAACGGCATCAAGCTAGTCATTGAACTGAACCTTAGAGTGTCCCCAATATGTTTTGACCGATTTCTGTAAGCATGAGAAACTAAATACTTATAAATAGTCTTTTCAAGTTAGGGTTATTGTGCTGGGGCTCCTCTGTTTGTGGGCTATTGAGGTGACTACTGTGCTGAAATATGGTCATTTGACCGAGGTCTGCCCGAATGAATTGAAGGTCTGATCTTCTAGCTACCGTTTGTAAACGATTTATACCTTTCTGGGACTTTATCTATAACCCCAATAGGAATGGAGGCCTCCTCCGGATGTCATTTGGTAGGACAAGATTTATATTATAAAGCAGGTGGAAGTGGGTATCCACTGAAGTGTAAGACTCCCACTGGGAGATTACCATCCTTCAGGCCAACAGATAATTATCTAGGAAGAATTAAAAGAGATTCATATCATGGACAGACCTAACTAGTCTTTATCCTATGATGTAACCAGTCTATGCAATATTCTTTCAAGGCAACTTGTCCAGTCCAGTTCCCCCCTTCATTGCCCGGTCCTACGCGACATTGGTGAGCAACCAGTTCATGATAAGAAAGGAATAGAAATTAAAAGACCGCAGGGCACTTACCAAGACAGTTGTCGGCATGTACTTGGACATAAACCTCACCATGGAAGCCATAGCACCACGCCACACGGGTCCCGACGCTCCGCCCAAGACATCCTTGACAACCTCGCGAGCAAAGTCTGCCGGCGCACTCTTACTCGAGACATCCTTCCCCACGCCGCGTAATTGAATTTCTGGCAGCGCTTTCTGGTAGAGTGAGTTTTCGGGCAGGGTCAGGTCAGAATGCGACATGACATTTGTGGCGACGGAGCCGGTAACCAGGGAGATAACCCGGATGTTGAAGGGCTGCAGTTCCAACCGGAGAGTCTCGCTCCAAGACATCAGAGCCGCCTTTGAGGCATTGTAGACACCTGATGCAAATTGTCAGCGCGGACGTCATCGCTGAATCGCGACCGACGGGGTATAGGATCCTCACTCATCCACGGGGCGTACAAGAAGCCCGAGATGGAGCAGACGTTCACGAGCGTACTGCCATTCTTGGCAGCCTGAAGCAACGGCATAAAAGCCTGGGCGACGGCGATGGCACCCCACAAATTCACATCAAAGAGACGCTTGGCCTCGTCGATCGACGTGTCTAGGGCGGGATACACGAGGGATTGGCCGGCGTTGTTGATGAGAATGTCGAGGAAGTCACCATTCGAAGACAAATCCTGGCGGACGGTATCGACTGCAGCGGCAATGCTGGCCGGGTCGACGACGTCGAGAGTAACGAGAGTGACATTGGGAAGTTCGGCAAGGTGGCTCATCTTGGCTGGGGAGCGGGCTGTTGCGTAGACTTTCAGTCCTCGCGCGTGGAGTTCTTCTACCAGGGCCGAGCCGATGCCTCCGGCACTGCAGCCGGTGACGAGGGCGCAACGGGGCATTGCGAAACTGTCGATGAGAAGAAGGAGAAAAGCGGGAGTCGGAAGATGCAAGGGAGAAGGGAGGGAAAAGAATAGACGTTTCGTTTCTCTGTTTTCCTTGCCCCCAAGTGCTAGGAAGGGAAAGTTCCGGGGTTGACGTCGGGAGGAGAACAAGAAACACCTTTTGGTTTGCAACCACGTAGCTAGCGCCTCTGCTTTGGTGTCAGGTAGAATGGGGGTCCCCTGTCTCCGAACAACCTGCAATTGGCCCTAGCGCGTTGAATGACCATGGGGATGTCCCAATCACTCTCAGCTAAGTTTTACAAAAGCCCCAGGAAAGTAAACAGCCCTGCCGGACGAGGAAACATAGAAGGCTAATACGGTCTACGGAGAGAAGCAGGTTGTAGGGGAAAATACTACATGGAGCGATCAGGAATATCTCACAGAAGAGCAGGGCTGTAGTAGGGGATTCATTCAAGGTGCTGCTAATGGCGTCAGAGTCCTCAGCCACCATAGTCCAATACGGAATCCGTTATGGACATTTTAGTCGTCCAACAAATGGTGAGACCTTCCGTGCTGGGCATCCACAGTGTTCTGTCCGACTTGTTCGCGGGGGGCTCCAAACATACCCCCTACGCGCTAGCGGTTGCCTCCTTTTCAACATAGCGCAGGGTCGTACGACTCCACCGCTCATTGCCGCTCATCTGGTATTCCAGCCCCTTCATATAGAGCTTGACGGCCGGACGACATCCCGCCGCGAGCTGTTCCGCTGTGAGCCGATCGTGAACCCGATTCCACTCTTCGACCATGGCCTGAAGTAGCCGCTTCGTCGCTGCGATGTCTAGATTAGTTGCTTCAGCCAGCACCTTGACCCCCGAGCAAAGGACTGATCCTTCCTTATGACCCGACTGCGACGCGCGCAATTCTTTCTCCCAGCTCCAGATGTCGTTCACCACCGAAATCTGCTTCGAACAGTTACGCTCGAGCGGCACCATCGCCGCTTGCTCCTCGGGCGTTAGCTCGAGGTCCATGGTGAACCGCATGAGAGCCGACAGGAGACTGACGGTCGACGCCCGCGAGTTAGCAAGCATCACCACGCCAAATGGATCTTGACTCACGCCTTCCCCACATCCCGCTCCCGATAGACGAGGTAGTGACCTAGCTCCTTGATCGAAAGACGCGCCTTGTCTGTCTGCGCGCGCATGAAGGTGAAGGTGGGCTCGAGAATACCATCCGCTAGGATCGGGCTCGCAGCGCGCATCTCCTCCCAAAGGTCGTACATCATAAACTCGACGGGGATGTCGCCTGTCTCTCTCATATCGCAGTAAGTTCTGGGTACTGGCGTGTTCAGCTAGAATTCACGGAAAAATGTCTTACGGTTTGGGAGCACATCTCCCCGCATGAGGGGCATCAGATGGGCATTGTACGCCTCTCCGTCCTCCAAGGACATATCTTCCAGGATATCTGGCCCACGGCTTTAGCAGAGCCCGAACAGACAAGGCAGCGCGCATTCTACATACCATCAATGAGAAACAGGATTGTTAACAGCTTGCACGCATACAGAATACGGTCATCGCGCGCCAGCGGGAAGTAGAGGCAAGTGACTCGACCGAAGCCGGCATTGACAAAGGTCTCTCTACTCTTCTCAGAAGAAAAGGGCCAGTGTTGCAGGAAATAATCATCATTTTCACGGCAGGTCTCATCGGCACGCGGGTGGATCAAGGGCTTCCAGGCCGATCGCGAGTGGCTTTTGGCCACCCCATTGAGCAACAGCTGAGTCGAAATGGCATCGGTGTCAATAGCGGACGGCATGATGATAATTTGGATTAAAGATGAACTTCTTGTTTCAGTTACCCTCAAACCAGCAAAGGCCTTTTTTATTGTCTCTGGATGCCATGAGAATTCGGAACTTTCCTAATGCGGTCAGCCCGAGAGGGCTCGGTGGGAGCAGTCGGCGATGACTCCGCTGCCATCGGCGCCTTGAGCCCCTTGTCGCGCGGCCAGTGTCTGGGTATGTATGGAAGAGGCATTGCAGCGAGTGCAGGAATCTTTCACCTCATCTCTTCTCACAATCAATCCCATCATTCGAGTGTCCACGTTCCCGAGCCGCGAGGTCAACGCAAAGATGCATCAATTCAGCCCCCTGGACGCAATCATGCCCCCGATCTTCAACGCACTGATCGTGGGATGGTCATGTCCAGAAGAGGGTCGCGATTCTCTGGTCTCGGTGTTACAACGCTCGTTGGCCCTTGTCGTCGAAGAATGGCCTGATTTGGCGGGCGAGATCGTCGCTCCCCCAGCAGACGCCCCGCCACGAACACAGCCCACCATTCGGCCCGTGGGGGAGCTTGGCTCGCTTCTGACTATTCGCGATTTCACCGGCTCCGACAGTCCTTTCCCCCATAGCTATGGCCAGCTTCAGGCTCAAGGGTTCCCGACCAGCAAGCTCGATGGCCAGCTACTGGCCCCCCTGGCTGGCGTCGCTACGACCCAGCGCGTCATGGCAGCGCAAGCCAACTTCATCCCCGGCGGCTGTCTTCTCTCGGTTGGATTCTCACATCAATTTCACCGATGCTTACGGTGTCTACCTGATTTTCGAGAAGTGGGCCCAGTATTGTCGACAGGTCCAAGGCCTCCCGGCGCAGCCTGCGGCGTTCCCTCACGCAACGTCTCAGCCTCAAACATTGCCACCTCCCGTACTTCAGGTGTCCCATGACCATGCCGCCGAGCAGTACTCGACCTTGAAGCATAGGCCGGAGCTGTGGAAGCTCATCGGTCTGGACTGGCGCGGATCTGCCACCTCCCCACCACCTGAACCTCCCTTCCAGCTCGCAGCCGGGGGCGCGAAGACATGCATCTTCTCCCTCTCCGCTGCGGCTCAGGCGACTCTCAAGAGAGCAGCATCCTCTCTCCCTTCTTCCTCTCTCCCCCCAATCTCAACCAACGATGCGCTAGTAGCCTGGATCTGGCGAACCATCTCCAAAGCCCGCTTTCCCACAGGCAAGCCAGATGCGCCGTATCGAGACAACTCGTACGTCTCCGTCGCCATCGATGGTCGCAGGCCCCTCTCAATCCCCGCTGACTATGCGGGTAACGTGGTCTTCTGCAGCATGACCAACATGCCGATTCACGATCTCACCAACCCCGAGACCCCGCTGGGCGAGATCGCCGCGCGCATCCGCCAAGAAACTATTGCCAACCGCGATCCATCACGGCTTAAGGAGGCCGTCACCCTCGCCGCGGGGATTCCTGATGTCCGCCAGCCCTTGGCCAATGCCTTTCCAAGTTGGTTTGCTGAAGACCTCGTCACTACCTCCTGGGTCGGGCTCCCCTTCTACCAGCTGGATTTTGGCCCAGCAGTGGGGTCTACCGGGCGCATTGATACCTTTCGGATGCCCCGTGGCCAATTCGCAGGCATATGCAGCTTTCAACCACGCGCGAATGATGGGTCGGTTGAAATTGTCGTCGGATTATTAGCGGAGCAGATGGAACGGCTAGTAGCGAATCCGGACTTTGCGCAATTTGCAACCCTAGTTTCCTCGTAGCTCTTAGTCTCTCCTTTTAACCTTTTTTCTTTTTCTTTTTTTTTTTTGGGAAGTGAATGTACTGTAAGAATATCCATAGTGATAGGCTTCTAAATAATCTCAGTGAAAATGGCTTCCCCAAGTTTATCGCTAGCTCCCCAATCTACTTGACCTTAGGCTTACCCTGTCACTGGCTCGCTTCATGCGTATAAAGATTGGACTATTTTTATTCCCCTTCCTTCAAGCCGCCGAATCGCATATCCGTCAACTTCTGCTGAAACGCGGTCTTCTCTGTATTCCAGGCCCCAAACCAGCCTGATCTCCGTTCTGCCAGCGGTTCTTCAAGCTCGGTCCACTTGTCTCCCAGGGTGAGAATGACGCGGCCATTCCACCGACCGGGCCCGAGCTGCTCGGGTCCATCATTCCCATAGCTTTCCACGGAGTTTTCTTGCGAGGCGGTTGCGGAATAAGCGACTGCAAGGGCGACATGTTGCGCCGTGCTGACTGGCGCCCCCGCCGCCATGATGGGGGCGGCCAGATTGGCTGGCAAGAGGTTGGTGATGGTAGCAGCGGGTGCAACGGCGTTGATGGTCGCGCCGTACTGATGCGGCAGGCTGGCTCGCAATGCACGGACGAGGCCCACCAGCGCTAGTTTCGTGGCACTGTAGACTGGCAAACTATGCTCGGGCGAATAGGCCGTCGCACTGGTCGTGAGGACGAGACTACCATTCTTATTGCCAGCCCGGCGAAAGGCCGACAGACTCAGCTTGACAAAGTTGAGGACCGCGCGATAATTCACCTCCACAACTGCGTAGCGCGGCTCTTCGAGTTTGCCCTCCGCATCCCAGGTGTCGGCGAAGTAGTCGCATTCCTCCGAGACCCCGGCGTTCGCGACGGCGATGTCCACCTGCGGAACTTCGTCGAAGACTGCCCGGAGCGTTGGCCATGAAGTCACATCGCAGGGCCTGTAATGGATCGCTTTTCTCTCCTCTTCCTCGCTACCCTGATGCTCCTGGGTGGGAGGCGGATGTATATCGAGCACATACACGGTGGCTCCTTTGGCGGCGAGCAGCTGGGCAGACTCCCATCCGATGCCGGAGCAACCGCCTAATTTAGCCCAGGGTCAACGGAGTCTGACAACTGAAAGGGAAGGCGATGGGGTAGTAGATACCGGTGATTATAGCTGTCTTCCCGTCCAGACGGGGGATATCGTCTACTGAAAGATTGAGAGAAGTCATCTAGTATGCGTGTGTGACTGCGTGCTTAGTGGCGGGATGCGACTTCGGTCTCATGCTCTACAAACCCAACAGCCAGGCTGAAATCGGACATGAAATATAATTCGGTTCGATCGAGATCGAATTAGATTGTTCGCGGATATTGCCTCTCTTCGACCGACAACCTCGAAATGCCAGCCCAGGTTAGTCCACATTGCACATCACGGGCATTACCTAATAAGGGTCACAGTGCGATTGTTTCCATTAGGCCATTGTACCTCAACTTCTATAACTGAATCACGTGAGATGGACTTGCGTCCGACATGAAAAGTCTACGGAGTACTACCCTCCGCTATCATTGTTCAGTAAGCCAGGGATCCGAAATAGGCTGCCCTATCGGTTTCCCATGAATACAAGGCTTCCATCTATCTAATCAATGAAAGGAGGGCGGCCTCGCTCGAATCATTCTGTCGGCGAGTCTGAGCCTCATTGGACGGTCGCAGGCTGCTATCATCGCGTAAAACCCGCATACCCAGAAAGCGGTGATTTGTAGTATCCCGAAAGGGGCAAATGTACATGGCTGTGGACGCCGTCGTTTAGGGCTACGGCAAGCGAAGCAAACAAGACGATATCTCAGTTCGGCTCCCCATATCCCGAGCCAATCATGTTGCTGCAAATACAGCCCATAGATTTAGCCGCAGGCCGTGATACGCATTCAAAATCCACAAGACAGATCCTGAATCTGACTGTGCTGCACGATCTCCTCTTGCATTAGCCATGTTTGGCAGCCCGCGCATATTACCAATGTATTACACACCCCTCTCAGCAGCAATGGGAGCGGCTCAATTACCACCGAGGAAGTGCGTACCGCAGGCAGCGCGGTCTGTCTTCCCTTCTCAAAATCGTCGTATATTTCTCCCGTTCTAACTCAAGTAGCCGTCGGGCTGTGGGTCCGACCATACCAGTCTCAGCCCGATTCTTTCGTATTCCTTCGAGCCGTGCCGAAGACTAGGTACGTGGGGGCGGGTGGTCCGAATTCTTCCAACCCGATTCGCCACGGATCGCGCTGTTCTGCGGGGCGTCTCTCTTGAGTTCAGACCAGGGGTTGTCTTACACTCGAGAGCACGAGTTATCTGCGACCACTCTTACACACTGCCACCCAGCTGATGTGTTCCAATTACACCGCTGCTATAAAACGTGGGCTATTCCAGTGCAGCACTAGTATTATTACTCCGCAGCCTGTCAGCCAGCTTGATGCAAGCCGTGATTTATCCGATCTCCACGAACCGCCCTTCAGGCCCACCAGTTGGATCTGGGCCGCGAGGATGCGTTCGCAGGATGAACCCAAGGCTGAACAGCCATTACTTAAGGCAGCTTATGTCTCCATGGCATATATGGGAAGACATATAAGACAGACAGTGCGCGTTGACAGTTCAGCCACTCCCAGTTAGACGACCTCTGTCGATTCGATCCCGCCATGTTTGGAACGCTGCGCTACCTCCCCGAGAAGAAGACCGCGGAGTTCCTCAAGCGTGAGTCAGGGGTTGTGGGTAACACCGCTACCAACAAACCTCAGCACTCGGCCTGCGACAATTGCAGGGTAAAAAAGGTACGTGGCCTCAAATGCTTAGAGACTTTAATGCATTTCCAGCCCATGTTTAAAACAGCTAATCAGGGTCCTTGAAACGTAGCAAACAGATCCGCTGCAGCGGCCGAAGAGCGGGATGTTCGCGGTGCAAGACTCTTTCTCTCCCGTGCAGCTATACCCATGTCCCCACGCGGAAATGCAAGAGGAAGCAAGCGCCCAGCTCTTCAAAACCCGACGAGGAGAATGAGACCTGCCCGGAACCTGGCGGAGCGGCCGGTCGATCTCCCGCGAGGGACGCAGCCGCAGCTGCCGTGCAGCCGTCCCGGTTGACGATGAAACCGCATGGCGTAGACGAGAATTATGCCGGGCTCGACAAGGCAATGCACCAGGTCCAAGGTGACCCAGACTCGGTCCTGGATCCGATGCTGAAGGAATTTTCCACTTGGTCCAGTTGCCTCAGTTGGTCTCCAGGGAGAGATGGTACCTTTATGCCGGACTCCGACTACCCAATGGCGGGGGGTCCACACGTCCCACCCGGTTCCTTTATTGCTGGGTATGGTATATTAACACCGCGCGCTTGTTTGTTCTACGACCGTGCTCCAGAAATAAAATACTGATGGCCGACAGTTACACTGGGCCGGAAAATACTGCACAGCAGCCCCCGCCGCCCGTCGCCCATGATCTCACCCCCCCTGATCTACTTCCGACTCCACCGTTGACCCATATTCTTGCCCCAACAGTGACCACAATCCGATCGAATGAGGCGCTTCCGGGGACTGCTATGGACGAGCAATCTTCTTGCTCATGCCTTAACTCGGCCGTCTTCCTCCTGGACGAATTAGAGTCGCCCCATCATGAAGGGAGCCCCGGCGAGCAGGGTCTCGACTCCATTCTTTCGATCTACCAGGAAGTGCTCTTCCTGTGCAAGCGCATGATCAAATGTAACCCCTGCCGAGAAAAGTCGGAGAACATGATGGTGCTCACCATGGTGCTTGAGCGATTAGCCATTCTCTGCGGGGAGGTGATTGATGCTTTCATCGCACAGAGGGAAGCGAACGGTCCCGGGGCACCGCCCGTGCCCGCAGCCACGATGGAGAAGCAGCCTTTGGCCCTGGGAGAATACGAGATCGAGGGTGGAGACTACGAGGTCATGATGGGGGTGCTGGTGACGAGGCGGCTGTCGGAATTGGAAAGCTTCCTCGCCTGCATGAAGACGATCGGCTCCCTCACCCGCCGCGCGCACCAGCAGGCAAGAATGGCGCGCGTTGAGCAACATATCAAGGACTTGTTTCGGAAGCTCACCTCTGTCTGCCCTCTCGTCACAGAATTGCGGGTCGATCCGAAGAGGCCAGCGGCCGCGGATGTTGGGAGAAGCGTGTAAGCTACGAAATGTAGGGCTATGCATTGTAAATGATAGCGGGCCATGCGTGCTCTGGCCAGATATTTCTTTAGTAGGTTCACTATTGCTGGGATATATATCTGAACTTTAACTCGTGGTTCCGCCTTTTTCGATTGCAGTTTCTTGTTGTTTAGAAGTAATAAAAAACAAGAACGAGTCGTGGTGAGAGAGCGAACGTCCACGGGTTTACGGGTGCGTGTCTCTCTCGGGAGTTGCCTATTTAAGCGAAAATAATGCCAAACTGGGCTATCTCTGCCAAGCACGATACGCCAGTAAACTTGAAAGTGGGCAGGTATATATCTCGAAAACCGTTTCCCGTCAGCCAGCCGTCGAAGAGCTCCGCCGATACTGCCCTTTGCGCCAGATCACCCTGCACAAAATGTCGGCGAGCTGGGTTGACGAACCAAGCAGCTTGCTGGGCATCTTCGAAGTGGTGTTTGTCCTGGTAACCCTCACCTTCTGCCTCCCCGTTCATAGAAAAAGAAGCGGCATCCTAATGGGTCGGAACTCCAGACACTGGTCTATGTTAGCACGCGAATCCTGTATAACATTTACTTTCATCCCCTAGCAGCTTTTCCGGGTCCCTTGCTGGCTCGCGCGTCAATGGTATGTCTGCTCTCTTCATAGATGTCCCCATGTTCCGTTTTCACCAAATCCCAGGCATGGAGGATCTACCATTCCATGGGTGGTCGTTTTCACCGAGCAATTGACGAACAACACCGCCGATATGGTATGTGGCCATGGCCTGTCCACCATTTTCTTCTTTCCCACGCGTCTAACCGATCAGGTCCCGTTTTCCGGGTATCGCCGAATGAGCTGTCTTTTGCCAGCGTCGCATCTTGGAAAGACATCTACGGTCATCGTGCCACCGGGAAACCTCCCTTGATTAAGAGCAAGTTCTACGAGATCTACGGCGCAGGCTTTGGCTCCCTGTGCATCGGAAGTGAGCGCGACCCGGAAAAGCACACGCGAATGAAAAAGTCTCTCTCGCCTGCGTTTTCTCTCCGTTCTCTGGGAGACCAAGAGGTCATTGTTAGCCAATGCGTCGATCGTTTTGTATCCCGGATGGGTGAGCCTGAGCTAAATGCCGGGGGGTTGAACATGACCAAGTGGTACGAAATGGTGGCATTCGATATCCTCGGAGAACTTGGTATACCCCCGGCCTTTTCACTGCTCTTCCAAAAGGTCACTCGTGGAGTCTAATTATCTATTCTTTCAACAGCCTTTGGCGAATCCTTCCACTCTATCGAAGACGGTATGATGTCGACATTCACCCCTCGGTGCACCCCCGGCGACCCTTCTAATATTCATTTTTATAGGAAAACCCCACTTTTGGTCCTCATTGATTGAAGATCATTTGTATTTTATTACTGTGGCAGACAACTTCCGACATTTCCCCGTTGTTGCTCTGATAGCCAAGCTGCTCTCGCCGTTTCTGGACAGCATCCGCAAAAAGCATACTGGATACACAAGAAACAAGGTGGCTCAGTGAGTCTTTCCATCCAAGCCTAAGAATTGAAATGGTGGTCATTTACATCCTGGCTAGGCGCATTCGTTCATCCTCCCCCCGCAAGGACTTCATGGCCAACCTCATTGGCAAGGTAGAGTCCAACGAGATGAGCCGGGAAGAGCTCACTGCCCACGCGTCTACCCTAGTGTGAGCATATCATATCCGTTGTATGTATCCCCAGTCTCTAATTCCGGAAAATAGGATCGCTGGTGGAGAGACAGTAGCCACCTTCCTTGCCGCAACAACATTTTATCTCCTTCGCGACGACGCCGTGTACCAGAAATTGAAAGCAGAGATCCGCGGCCAGTTCAACACCTACGAGGAGATTACCTGCGCCACGGCGCAGAATCTGCCTTACCTGCAAGCTGTCATCAGCGAGGGACTTCGTATCTACCCTCCAGGCTCCCAAGGCTTCCCTCGGATATCTCCCGGGGCCTCGATCGATGGGATCTGGATCCCCGCCGGTGTAGGTAGTTTTTCCCCGACAAACAGGCCACATGGCGCTGATAATCTATATGCGCTACAGGCCGAGGTCTACACAAGTGCGTGGACAGTGACCCACGATGAAGCTAACTTCCATGACCCCCACACCTTCAAACCCGAGCGGTGGATCGACCCAGACTGTGCCGATATCAAGGAGGCCAGTCAGCCGTTTTCCCTTGGCCCTCGAGCCTGTCTAGGGCGAAAGTAAGTTATGGCAGCCACCTCCGCAGGGCCATCGATCGCCTCCTTTTACAGCGAAGGCGCTAATCAATGATCGCACAGCGTGGCTTATATGGAGATCAATCTCATTCTCGCCCGACTGATTTGGACGTACGATATGGAGTTGGTCAACAAGTCAATGGATTGGGAGTCGGAGAGTTCTCTACATGTTATGTGGTCGAAGCCAGAGCTAAAGGTTCGTTTCCGCCAGGCGAGGCCATAGCGAATCGACCGACCAGGTAGACTTGGAGGTCTCCACTCTGGGTAACTGTGCCGCCGGAGGAGACTAGGGAATTTTCCCAGGTGCTTGGTTAGGTGTCATATTTGTATTAAGCAAGAAGTCAGTGGCATATGAAGTAGACTTTTCCTGTTCTACTTGTGCATGCCCGCCTCTCCAAACGTTGGCATCAATAAGTTTCTTGTATTTACCATCGTAATATGAAAAACATGCGGAAACGCAAAGCCTTGAATGATTTCCTTGGTATTGCGGCTTCAACCGATACCTCTACACCAAGAGCGGTATCCTCTTGTTGGTTGAGATCTGGAATGGGGGACTTCGCATCGAATGTCCGTTTCAGGGGATGCGGTCTGTAGGGGCCTTCCATCTTTTGGCCAGCTGTGCTGGCTGCGAAGGGATACTTTTCCAGACGATAATGATTCCCCAGATCGGTAGGCCTGCGGCGGTGGGCAGAGTGTAGGTGAAAGCTGCCATATCGGCATTAGTTCTTAGCTTATCACAACCAAGGCTTTCCCCAACAAGAAAGTTGTTATGAATGCTCAAAGGGGAAAGGGTAGAAGGAAGCTGCATCAACTACACGAACGTAGCCTACTAAGGATAGGATGCCATAAGACGATTGATTCTCTATCTTGATAACGATAGTTGTCACTTCTTCAATGTACAACTCCTCGAGGGATCAGGCCAGGGGCCAGAGATCATGCCATACAGATCACGTGGCACGTGACACGAGGCTCAACATGATATATTCGTATCAAAAGTCTTTCACTGACTTGTGTAAAAGTCGGACATGTTCATCCTGGACAACAATTATCAATCGACAAAGGTCGACATGATCTTTAGTGAACTGAAGGCGCCTGGCCTCATCATAATCCGGGTATAGCTCACAGAGAGTACAGAGACTCGCCGGATCCTTCGTCTTGGTCTTGATCTGATCCCGTGACAGGAGGTCGGTATTTTACTGGGAGGAGGCGCATGTCCCGCCCGAGATCACCGTCGATATTCCAGTGCTCGCCCGGGCCGGTATTGATTCCCCCGACGATGAATTGTGGGTCAAATGGGGATAGAATCGCGGACTCGAGTGCGGTTAGGACGTCGTCTTCCTCGATGGCTCTGCGGCCGGCTTTTAGGAGTGAACGGCGAAGGGACTCGGATGCTCCTGCTTCGGCGACGTAGCCAACTGCATTAACGACAGACAAGTCGATGGAGACAGCGGGCAGGTTGCAGTGGTTGACACGCCAGTGACAGAGAGCGTCTTCGTACGCGCCTGCGGCGGAATATGCTGCCTGACTGGCGTATCCAAGCACCCCGTTGATTGAGGAAAAGAGGACGAAGAAATCGAGGTCGCCCTGCAAATTGAACTGGTTCTGGAGATTCCAGGTACCGGCGACCTTGCTTTCAATGGTGGACTTCCAGTCCTCAAGGGTCATTTTCTCCACAAGGGCATCCTGAGCACGTTAGAAAGGATCTACAACACAATGCTGAGCTTTATACTTACTCGAAGGACAAAAGCCGCGTGAATAACGCCCCGTATTGGTGGCAGACCTTCCTCGGCACATTTATCAATTGCCATGTTCAGGTCTTCTGCATTCGCGACATCGCAGCTAATGGGCAACACTCGCCGACACCCAGCCTCAATGAGCTCTACAGCAAGTGCAGCTACTATGCCACTTGTTCCAGCGCTCCTGGATACAAGGACAAGATTTTTTGCTCCACGGCTAACCAGCCAACGTGCAGTTGACTGCGCGAGGCCGCCGCTGCCGCCGACGATCAGGTATGAGGCCCCAGCGATGTATTGGCCAAAAATCCCGGCAGCCTCGTGTTCACTAGCTGAGACAAAGTCTCGGCGACAGGGGGATTTGATCGATGAGAAGATAACATCTTCTCAGCGTTGCAAGAAGGCGGCCTTGGCCGGTGCACCATTTATAATCTCATGCTTCATCGAAATCGGGCTGTCCATCAGCTCTATCGGCACATAGAAGTACATTGAACAATAGTACCGTATTCGCTCGCCGAGCGTCGAGGTTATGTCAGCGCCGGCTGGGTCGCTCCTCACTAGCCAGAGTAGCTTCATGAAGAATGCAGGGATCTGGAGATGAAGTCACCATGCAATTAATTTTACTTTAAACTATCCCTCGGAGGTGTTTTTCGCGATGTTGATCGCGTTTTGTCCGATCACCCGCAAACGACCAGACACACCCAGATCTTAGCTTATCTGGCCGGGTGAGCCGGCCAATCGACAAGGGTATGGAATATTCAGGAAGGCTCGGTGCCCAGCAAAGAGTCATACTCTGGCTTTACCTAGTATGAGCCGTTGCATAGCGTGCGGTATTCCTTCCGGCCCGTGTGCCAATCCCGTCCGTGCAGGCCACAAAGCAGCTGCAGAAGTTCGAATAAGATATGGAGATCGAAGAACCTAGGTGAAGAGGATTGCCGCGTACGGTGATTCCGCAGTATACCTCAACGTTCCTGCAAAGCTGGCATGCCTTTCAGAGTTCCTCTCACAACGCCATCGCCACCTCCCCGCAAAGGGATGAGCTTCCTATTGCTGGAACCTGCACGCCAGGCATTCCACGTGTGGACGGAACTTACTACACTGTGTCGACCATTCACGGAGGAGAATAAGGGAGGCGCCGGATCCAAGGAAGATAGTTCCGACCAGAAGCAATAGTGCTGGAGTATCAGCTCACCGGGGTGGGGAAAAGTGTCTGAAACCTGGCCTTGAACCTGTCGCGAAGCGGGCGCCCTGGTCAGTAAGCGTCTCTTTTTTACTGGCATTAGCCTCGGCAGCATGCAAGAAGTTGAACAAGATGGCCTGACGACCCAAAAAGGCAAAAGGCCGGTAATCGTGTCCTTAGTGGAATGTGGAGTTACATAATCGATACGACTTATTGGAGAGGTATTCGTTGTGGGCATAGTTCTCGCAAGCTGTTGCTTCTTGTAACTGGTTCTTGTACAGTTAACTGATATTTATTGCTTATCTTGACTAGCCATATACCTATTTAACACGTCAATTTGAGAGCTCTGCAAGAATAATGGTATAGTATTTGTTTGCATGCTTGATATTTAAATCAACTAGATATTAGCTCTTTGGTCTGCTAAAACATGTGTATAGAGCCTTATCGAATAAAGGTCATGCCTAGACAAACATGATATTAATAAGCCTAACATTAACTATAGGAGCCTACCCGCACCTATTAGAGTATTTCTACTATACAGAACATTGAAATCAGCTTTGCTGCTGCAGGAATAGAGCTATATACTGAAGAGAGTGTCCAGCCAAGCATCTCCCAACTGGGCCAGAAGGTCCCTACGATCAGACTCCATGGCCTGGTCTGTCTAGACCGCGCCCACCTAGCTCAGGCTCTGTTACAATAACCCAGATAGGGCCTTTAGCAAGCTTTATATTGCTTTTTATGCCAGCCAGCCTTCTACCATGCAGAATAGTTTCTAGTACCTCCTCTATACTTACTACATCCTATATCTTTGAATGACTGCCCTAGAAAAATATAATGCTTTCAGGTTCTTAACCCTACCAACTGGTGTTATAGGCCCCGTGCCTGCCGTGACGGTCGCGACTCAGATGCTGACAATCTTCCCATCCATCCGCTTCAGCCTCATGGCTGGCATCGGGGGCGGAGTCCCGAGCCAGGCGGATATCAGACTAGGCGATGTGGTGGTCGCCAAACCGAGCAAGGACCATGGCGGCGTCGTGCAATACGGCTTCCCCGGGACCATGCAAGAATGCACCTTGGAGAAGACTGGGATGCTCAACAAGCCACCCCGCATTCTCCTGACTGCTCTCTCGAAGCTTCAAGCTATCCACCTAGTAACCGGCAACCGGATCCAGTGTCTCTTGTCTGAGATAGAGACCAAGTACCCCCTTCTTGCTGCGACTCTAAGACCCCCGTATCAAGATCGCCTCTTCCGCTCTGACTACCGCCATCCCATTCCATCGGACAAGGCCTGCAGTGCCTGCGACGTAACTCAACTTCTGCCCCGTACCCTGCGACACGAGAAGACACCCACCAGCCCCCATATCCACTATGGCCTCATTGCGTCCGGAAACCAGGTTATCAAAGACAGTAGAATCCGCGACCACCTCGCGCGCCAGTCTGGAATCCTGTGTTTCGAGATGGAGGCTGCCGGGCTGCTGGATAATTTCCCCTCCCTTGTTATCCGCGGAATCGCAGACTATGCAGACTCCCGTAAGAACGATGCGTGGCAGGGATATGCAGCTGCGACAGCTGCGGCATACGCGAAAGAGCTATTATGGGTCATCCCGATGCAAGAGGTTGAAGATCAGCCGTTGGCTGTGGGGTTTCCTTCAAAGTGATCTTGGCTGCCGGTGTCCTGGTTGAATGGTATTGTACAACTAATAGAGGATAACAAAAAATACAATATGGAAGGCATGCTGGACAAGGCCATCATTTATCAATATTACAACAGGCTGTAAATTCGTAATTAGTGTAGAACTAATTATCCTTGTCCTACTCATCACGCATAGACCATGACAAAACCCTAACCTGAGGGTCAGGTCGAGGGTCAGGGTACGGGTTTTTGGGTAACCCACGGCAAGCCGCCAAGAACCCATTTTGCACATATCTCCCTAGTAGACAATATCTTTTGCATAAAAGATGCTGATCGCCTGAACACTTGGTTCATACAGCGTGTTTGTACTGTTTGCAAGCCCGCAGGTTACCCAAAATCCGTACAGGTTGTAGACTTAGACCCGTCCCCAACCCGATCCATCACGAGTTTTGGCTTGACCGTGATGTATAACTCGCGTCATGTCAAGGTCTAGTCATGCATTCCCTGTGCTGAAGAAGGGCTATTGGTATTTTTTGTGGAAAGCACATGCAATTTAAAGGGAGAAGGGCAGATTGAACTGTATCAACTACACGAGCGTAGCCTACTAACCTACTATGGAGCGGATGTCCTTAATCATTGACTCTATCCTGCTGGCGATAAATGCTTTTGTTTCACTTACACATTGAGGGTCAGATCCTCAGGTCAGAGAGACCAGGCTGCTATATCACATGACGTTATGCAGCCAGTAGTCTTATCGTGCACTGGTACCCAGGATTAGCATTACATGATATTTCTATATCTTGGTAGATTTTTATATCTCGTCTGCAGACTTTCTCTCTAGCTCTTATTTCCAGGTCACTACCTCCTCCAGATACTTTTTAACTCAGATCAAAGTATCATGCCTGCAGGCAAAATCCTTGACCATCCGAAAAGGATATCATTTTTTATGTTTATATCTTGTCCAGGATACAGCTTGCATTGCACCCTTTTTGCTGCATACCAAATGCGGCAGTATTGCCATCCACCAAACGAACTTCAATATTCGCGAACTCGCTGAGCAGATCATACTGCACATAATGATCAGTAATTGCCTGAACCCGGGTATCCACACAGGGAGAGACATCATCAACGCTTGCGACGTCATAGGAAGAATGCTGGCACCGACTTTCGAGTATTAGTGATACGCAAACCCAGTCAGTGAACAACATGGACATTATATAAATTTTAGGTTTGGTTTAGCTTGGTAGCGTAGAATGCGCGTTGGCCTTTTCGGTATATAGCATAGAGCAGGAGAGTTACAATGCTCTCTTGACCAGCATCGAATGGTATGGATATATGGTTAGGAACCAAGAGCATGGGTTATTCGTCCTCGGACGGGCTATCCTTGCCGCATACTCTACGTACCCTAACTAAAAATTCAAAGTTCGTTCAGTGCAGGCATTAGACAGAGGTGAAAGGAATCTACCAGGGAACTCGATTCTGGCAGAGGATAGAGACGGGACGCAATTGAGGGGTCTTCCGGCTACCTGCACCAACGGCAAGCGTTTGATTGCCACTAAAGGGAAACGTGAGCAAGGCTTGGATAATCGTGAGATCGGTTAGTTTTACCCTACTGATGAAGGCCGCCGTAACGGGGGTCTAATCTTGGCCAACGGCAAGGTTTGATGGAGATAAACGATTTTGCGGTTGTCTGACAGGCAGTGCCGCGACGCTACCAGCTTCAGGAAACGGCTGCACGCCTCCAATTTGTCAGGAAACCCTGTAAGGGATATGCTTCCAAGATTGGAACCAACAGTGCGTTTCGCTTTTGAATGCCATCACGAAAGCAAACCCTCACTCACGCCCTTCCACACCCGCCTCATCGGAAAACTTCACCGGTCTAACCTTCAAAGACCCCTGAATATGTGGAAGTGCGGGCGAGGCAAGAATGAAATCGTATATAACCGCCTTTACACAATTTTCTTTCCGGCGGAGAGAGGCGTGAACCTCAGCCTGAGAGGTAGAACACCTATCGCGTCCCAGTTTGCCGGTGGTAGTAGCAAATAGTAGCGGAACTAGGGTAGAATGAGGAATAATTCATGCATGTCATACATCTGATATGACTTTGCAACGTCTGCTAAGGTAGTTTCACAGCGGGTATGTACGGCTCCCTGTCTGGTGTCTCTTGAAATGGCTACGAAAGTAACAGCGGCCTCATCCGGGAAATCGGTCTTGATTCGGTAAAGACCAGGTACATCTTCCGCGCACTAGGCTTCTCATTCCGAGGGATCTTATCAATTCAACTTGCTTCAGATTTCGGCTCGGTAGCTGATCGCGAGACCCGAAGCCTGAGTACGTCCATGATTCGCTGCGCTATAGTTTGCGATAGAGATCCCGAGTGGCGTCAACGCAGCATGGATTCTGGCCATGTCGGGAATCTAGATCTATTCATAGTTCCTATCATTCACGTCATAGGCTCGACCCCCTCAGACCATGATAGAAACAAATAGGACGGGCGTTGTATTGCATCCGAGATCAGCTGGACTCATGCGTCGCCTCCCCGCGGTAATAGATAACACTACACAAACTGTAGATATCAAGGCAGATTTAATATAAGTACACCTTCAGATCCAGCCGTGGACAAGCAACAACGGCCAAACGACAGCCAAACTGCAAACAAGCTAACACTTCTCCAGTCTAGCACATCGACTCATAACATCTAACCAAAATGGCCCCAGCAGCCCTTCTTGCCCCTACCACTACCTCCACCACTGCGGCACCAGCGGTGGTCGGCCCAACAACCAAGATAGCCACTCGACCCACAAAGAAGATCCCTAGATCCATCATTGAGAATGCCACACTCACGCAGAGGCGTTCCTTCAGCCCAACCGAGCACCTGGTCTACGAACCTCCGGCCAAGATTCACACAATGGCCGAACTTGGTCTTGAAGGCGCCGGCATATCACCAAACGCCATTTCCGAGCCATTCCGTCTTTTCACCGAGGAAGCAATTAAGCAGATGAGGGCTGAGATTTTTAGTGAGTCCGTGCTACAGAACTGCCAGTATGCGAGCAGCTTCTGTACCAATATGATTCGAGGGATGGGACATGCGTAGGTTACTCCGTTCTTTTGGCCTTTATGTTACGGTAAGCGCTGGAGGTCGGCATGCTAATAGAACCATCCAGACGAGCCCCCTTCATATATGACGTGTGGAAGTCGCCCGAGGTGCTTTCTAAAGTATCCGAGATTGCGGGAATCGATCTTGTCCCGGTATTCGACTACGAGATCGCGAACATCAATATTGCCGCCAAGGACGATCCTATCGAGCCGGGCTCTGCCATCGCCGATGGACCGGTTGTTAGCAATTCTAGTGACGATGACAATGTCCCAGCCTTTGCATGGCACTACGACAGCTTCCCCTTCGTCTGCGTAACCATGCTCTCGGATTGCACGGGGATGGTTGGCGGGGAAACGGCGATCAACCTGCCGAGTGGCGAGATCAAGAAAGTCCGAGGGCCTGCTATGGTACCAAATCCTTTATCTATAGATAATCAGTGATGCATTGCTGATCGGCACAGGGGTATGCAGTCGTCATGCAGGGTCGGTACCTGCACCATCAAGCGCTCAAAGCCCTTGGTGGCCGCGAAAGGATCTCTATGGTGACGCCCTTCCGGCCCAAAGATCCACTCGTGCGCGATGAGTCAATCCTCGTGGGAGTCCGTGGAATCAGTAACTTGGAAGAGCTGTTCCCACAGTACTTCGAGTACAGGCTTGATGTGCTGGAGGAGCGGGTGAGGGCTCAGCGGAAGGAAGAGAGGAACAGGGACGCGGCTCATAAGCCGTTCGATGTAGAGAAAAAGAGGAGATGGTTAGAGGAGCAGAGAGAGTTTATTGATTCCATGCTGAGGGAGATGTATGTGCCCCAGTAGGCTGGAATTACCCCGAGACCATGAGCAGTAATTAGTGTTTCCGCTTTCCTAAGGTGCACAGAATGAGCCTTGGTATTTGATCTAGTTCATAATATAAATAAATATCATGCCTAGTTGCCTCGAAGCTTGTTTATTTGTTTTACCGGATCAAGACGCTACGGTATACCATATATGAACACAGATCATCGCACTGCCGGCCATACCTTGGATATCCTCACCGGCCTTTGGAGGTGTGGCGTAGACTGGTCATCAAGTCCACATATAGCTAGCAACATTCCTAGTCCCAATTATTGGCCAACTACGTGAGACAGTCAGCTTCTTGCTGTTGTCCTGGACCCATCTAGATAAAACAGGAAATCAACTGAGAGAAACCAAAGTCTGTGGACATCGAATCAGACGAGCCTGACAGGGAGAAGGGGTATCCAGCACGACTAAAACGCGCAAAGGTGTACTTTAAGCCTTGATGCTCCGTCAGAAATGACAGTCCAAACATCGTTGTAAGGCTGTTCGTTATCCAGACTCCCGGGCGTCGAAGATACACAGGCCGCTAAGCCATGACGATAGCCAGCCTACCTATCGGCAACCTCGACAATTCTTCCATTCCCACCCTGCACCTTCATTTCAGGTTGCGAGTCAGAAGTAGGCGAAGACTGCACGTCCTGCTTCTGTGCCTTAGGAGAGAAAAAGGCGCTGATGGTTTGATTCCAGCGACTCCATCTTGACGACCTTCTCTGAGCCAAGTCTGCAGCAAAATCATTAGGGCCAGTTCAAGAACTTCAGTAAATAGCACGCGACGGTGAACTCACCATTGAGGATATGAAGCAACTCGACCGGTATTGGTGCCCAGATCGTCAAAGCAGCAATCTGCCCGAATCCCCATTCGTCATCCTCGAACTGGTCCCTCGCAAGACTCTTCAAGTGCCGGCGTTGCCGCCACATCATCGTCAAACCAACCACCATGCCTGCAGTCAGCAAGGCGATTAGTAGCACCCAGAACAGCATGAGGATTCGAAACATGGTTTTGTGCAGCTTGTCTGCCTGGAATCTTTCCTTCAACGACTGCAGCCAGAACGCAACTGTTCCCGCGACTGCAAAGACAGCGACAGCCCAAGATGGGTAAGGAACGGGGTTAATGACGCTGTAGTCCGACGAGCTGTGCGCGCAGCCATCCGAGGCGAGGCGCCAGTTCTCTTTGCTGTCGGAATTAAGATGGCTCTCCCCCAGGGTGACGATGATGAGAACAAAGACGACAATGTAGAGGAGCACTCGCGCACCCCAGCGCGACATCGGCTGCGCGACGACCATACAGAAGAAAGTGACTAGGACGCTGTTGACCTGCAGGAACGCCATGGCTTGAATCTCGGCCACCTCGAAGGTCGACGGGTTCTGGGATAGATGGGCGAGTGAAGCCAGCGCAGACGAGCCAATGAAAAACCCATTGGAGGAGAAGAAGTTGAGCTGGATGTCTTTGGCGTCACGGATGAAGACGCTGGCTTGGGCGAAGGCCAGGTAGAGGAGTCGGTAGACGGGGCCGAGGAGAATCGTGAACGCGGTCTGGATACTGTATGCGTACATCATCTGGAGACGGCAATTACCCCATCAGCAGGTCCAGTCTTTTCCTGAGGCAAACCTGATCATAATGAGAATAATAGGTGACTTACGCCAATTCCTGAGAGATCTGGGTTGCCGACTCCATACGTAAGCAGGCACAGATTCTGGCAGTTCTGCACCTCCACCGTGATGTTCAATCCGTTCTCGGTGGCATAGCTGAAGAAGTCGTTGATCGAGTCAAAATCACATCTTCTTTCCCCTGCTACGGTGGAATTCCCCGCTGTAGGTTGGGGGGATGCTACACTTGTGACTTCGGATGTTGTCGTGCCCTGGGGAAGTGCCGCGGCTCGTTGTAGGTAAAACAGCGCGTACAGCGCATACAGCACGAGGGAGTGCCATCCAAGCAACATGATTCAATCAGAAACTTCCCGTCCTTCTCTGGCAGTTGCGAAGCTTGATAATGGTCCTATTGCGAAAACCTTACCATAACAGCTTATCCTTCCAGAGATCCGACGCCGGGAATGACGGCTTATATCCGGGGTTTTTCCTTCCCTCAGCCTTGGCCTTACTCTATAAAAGAGTTAGCACCAAAATAAACCAGGCTGAGTCAACCATGTGTTCAAGTGAGGGATGTTTAGCTTACTCCTGGCCCATTAGGATAAAGCCAAGCCCTTTCGGACCGTCAGAGTGGACGCTCTCCACGCAGGAGCCTCTGGAAATCACTCAGAGGGTGTGTACTTGTAATGCATGCCCAACGACTGCAGATGAATCGGCAGCCAATAGATGAAGGCTATCTCATGTAGAGTTCAGCCGTGTCAGGCGCTAATGCAGGACGGCTCGTAACCCAGCCAGCCACCATAGCCATCATGTTTAGTCCTGTCTTCGGAGGCTCCCCAGCCCACAGACCTCTGAGAGACCATTTCTCTGCTATTCATTGGGCCGGTGTATTATTCCGATAACCTGATGTGAGTTCAGTCATAAGGGTCAAGCCTTTATCATTGTTAAGATAACGGTGCCAACGGCTCCTGCTTAATTTTTTCTTTCTTTTTTCCTTTTTTTTGGCCCCCACTAAAACCTGCACTCTCCGCAGGAGACATACCTTGGACAGCCCCGTCTCTAAACGCTGGACATTGAAGCACTAGGCACCTAATGTTGACAGGTAAAAATCGATAAGGCACGAAATTTTGAATGTCGTCCCCTGAAGATTGCCGCATAGTCAAGAGTCACGGTAGAAGCGCCACAAGGCTCAAGGGGATCCACGGCTGTCAGCCAATGCCCTATCATTTCACCAGCAACGGTAAGGCTGCATACCCATGAGGACGACGCAGGTACTCCCAAAGATATCCTTCCCAGTTTCTCATGACCCGCTACCCGGCAACTGACACCTAAATGAACCCTTGTGTATTTGTCAGCTCGGAGAGTTGCGTTACTTGCACATCTCGGCTCCAATAGGCCTGGCGTACTTGGCGCTACTTGGAAAGACGGAGATACTCCAGAGTAAGCATACTCAAAGCAGACGTCTTACAAGGGCTACTGCATCAGGGCCCTGGTGTTGTGGGGGCTGGGTGGGGGAATACGAGACGACTGCCCAGCACTGCCCAGCGCTCCCGCCAGAACCCTTTCTTCATTGCCTCAGCCGCAAGCATCACTGGACCAGGTAAATTGTTAAGAGAGAACACTAGATGGCGACGTGGAGTTCTCACCATGATCGTCTCTTTCCTCAGCCTGATCAACTGCTAAGACTCATGTTGCTTATAACTACGGTCCGCCCCGGCCGTTTATATCTGGATACATTATCCGCCGGTAGGATATCGTACTGTTGGTCGCTCAGTAAGATCTAAAGCCCTGGGATCTGTACTGCACAAGCGACATTTCTGAAGCCGGCCAGCGGCAGGGCTATAGCCCCTTTTCACTCTGTTGCTGACCGACACCGATAAACATTTAGTGCTCTTTCTATTCGTGTCTTGCGTCTACCATAATTTCAGATAAGCAATGCACGTAAGCACCTGGCTAGGCTAGTAAACCATCGCAATTTAGACATGTAACCCCAGATAGTCATACCCGGAGATGCCGATCCACATGGGCCTCGAGGACGGACCAAGTTTGGAGGGAGGGAGCTGGACCCTAGCCAGTCCCACATGAGAGCCCTTTCCTAGGCGCTTACTGGACGGTTCTCTTTGAGCCCAGAAATTCGTGCAGAATATAGGTGTCGAGGGCTGGGAGTTGGGCTAAAATCGCGCCAGCGGGAGGAAGGAAAACCTCACACCTTGCACCTCGCCCTTTCTCTCTTCGATTCTGTCGGTCAGCCCTCGAAAAAATATTCCAAACGCAGGTTCACAGCGAGAGGCTCGAACTCCCACCATGGCCGCAGACGAAAGTGACCCTAAAATCCACCCACACGAGGATTCCAAGGCCTCTGAGGCAGACTCAGAGCAGGCCCAGAATTCAAAACTCGAGTACAAGCGCCACCCGGTATACTCCCCTCAAGAATGGCTGTTTGAAGCTGCCAGCTCTCTTCTGGCTATGGGCCTCCTGTTCTCCATTGTCGGTATTTTCATTGCCATGGATGGAAAGCCCCTGTCAGACTGGAACGCGCGCGTTTCTCTTAGCGCAACCATCTCCATCCTTACAACCGCATATACGACAGCGCTGATGCATGGAGTCAGCTCGTTCATCGCGCAGCTCAAGTGGCTCTATTTCAAGGACCGACCGAAACGACTTTCCCACCTCGAGACGTTCGATGGGGCTAGTCGCGGCGTATGGGGGTCTATCCTGCTCCTTACAAATGTCAAGTGGAATCTGGCGACCATCGGCGCGGTCATTACCATCCTGCGGCTTACCTTCTCCCCCTTCGCGCAGCAGGTTGTCCTCCTTGAGCAGCGGCAGCTTGTGGAGAGCGACGTCAGCGCCATGTTTGGATACGCGCACGACTACAGCCGGAATCTTGGACCAGGAATGGCGACTGCTCGTGTTGGTAAGACATCCTTATTGCTAATCAGTACTCAGATTATGAGCATCACCAGCTGACGGATTCTCAGAAAGCATCCCACAGGATCCCGGAATGCAGTCCGCCATCGTACAGGGTCTTTACGGGATCACCACGGCCACGAAATTCAGCTGTCCAGGGGCCTGTAGATGGCCAGATTCATATGTCTCGCTCGGGTTCAAGAGCTCCTGTCAAAACGTCACGCAGGAGACTCTGCGCACTGCCACCTGCAGCGAGCGAGAGGGCGTCGGAGGACAGTGCAACATGACCACACCTGGCGGATTGGGCCTATCGTACCAGTATGTCTTTACTGCCTCCGGTACGAACTACTACATGAATGCCACGTCCCTGTTAGACTATTTAGGAATATCTGACCTGCCGGAGACGTTCCCGGAACTCGCCCGCTTCGGCATCTACCGTTCCTCAGGCTTGGAATCGCTGGGCATCAACATCACTGAGTGCTCGCTCTTCCTCACGGCGTACCAGTATAACTCTGCCAAGGCCAACGGTAGCGACTTTTCCTTTGGGGAAGTTCGAGAGGTCGATTTCGGCCTCGATGGCAGGAATCCTTGGAGAAATGTCCAGTCCATGAACAACCAATTCGGCAGGATCGCCACGAACGAGACAACTGTTAACGGCACCGACACCATTCCAGAGCTAGGATTAGACTATGCCAACCTTTTGGCACTAGGGAATTTTTTCGAGTCTTCGACCTTTGTGACCGAGTGGGTCGATGGCAACTTTGAAAACACGGATATCGGCTTTGCTGCTGCCCTTGGAGGGGACACCAACATTCCCGAGCGGTTCGAACACATGGCCACAGCCATGACAGATTACCTGCGGAATGGTCCTAATATGCTTTCAGCAACGGGTGATAGGGTCGAGATTGTCCCGTTTGTGGCAATCCGATGGGGGTATTTTGTTGTGCCAATTGTGACGGAGGCGCTGGCCGTCTTGTTCGCCATCCTGACCGTCCTGAGCAACAGGAAGAGCAAAAGGGTCCCGCTATGGAAATCGTCCTCGCTGGCAGTGCTGGCCTGTCAGGTTGACGAGCCATCCGGCCTGTTACGGGCCGATGCAGGGGGAAAAGATCTTATTGAGCTCCAGGAGGCAGCGGAGAAGACCCAGGTGCGGCTGCAGTAGGATGGACACTCGAGGGGTGCACGCCATTATGCTTCTTAACAAGTAATTGTTCTCATATTATTATAATCTTATACCCAATACGCTAGCACAGACGGGAGCTTATGGCTTTCCTTATGGAAACAAGAAAATAGAAATCCAAAACCAGCCAATGCACTGTACTCGCCTATCCATCGGCAAGAATCCTGTACATCTGATTGTGCTCATCCCTCCTATTTGGTGAACATATCTACTCCAAGTGAGGTTCTGATCTGGCTAGATCTAGAGCTCAAACGGGAAATACCAATCAGTATTCCTGCCCGTGTCCATCAGCTTTGTTTCTGACGCCCCTAACCCACTCCCCCATCTCCCTCCAGAAGCCCCGTGGCTTTTCTAGCGTGGATCTCTCGTAAGAATCCACAATCGGCCTCTCCCAGACCAAATCCGCTTCAAGCGGTTTCACCATCTTGGTCCGCTTGACGACCTTCCAGTAGCTAAATGTCATAAAAGCGAAGATCACCATCGTATAGTTTGTAAAGAAACTCGAGACATCCCAGGGGCAGAAACTGCCGTACCCAAAAAATAGAATGATGAGTCCTTCACCGACGACCCCAGCCCACGCCGCATATGGTTGGAAGCGCCCGTAGTAAGGGAAGGCCGTACGATCGACGCCCTGTGCCTTGCAAGCGCGGTAGAAGAAGACGTACGTGACGGCCATGGTAAAGTAATTGATCAGGCCTCCAGCGGTAAGGATGTTCGTGAGCCAGGTAAGGACCTGGCTCGAGGCGTCGCCGAGTTGCAGGAGGGAGAGGAGCGGGAAGCAGATCGTCACCAGGACGCAATAGATGGGCACGCCTTGTCCGGTGCATTTCGAGAGGATCCGGGGCGCGCGGCCTTCTAATGACAAGGCGTAGGGGCTGCGGCTGGCGCAGTACATGTACGTATTTCCCGCAGAGAAGATGGTCGTGACGAGTAGCGCGTTCATCACATGCGGCAATCCCGAGATCTGTAGATTCCCCATGGCGATTATGAACGGGGAGGAGCCGGATTTGCTGCCATCGGCGGTGTTGGTGACAAAGTTTGCGATCAGAGCAGGATCGTCGTATGGCACGAGAATGCCCACACTGACGGCGGCCATGATGAAGAAGAGCAGGAAACGCCAGAAGACGGTCTGAAATGCTTTCTTCACGTATGTGCGCGGGTGCTTTGTCTCCGCTGCGATCAGGGTGACGTACTCCGGCCCAACAGTCGTGAAGCTGGCCATCCATAATGATCCCAGGAACCCCTCAAAGCGGCCGAGATTGCCTGCGCTCAGGTACTCAGCCATAGGCCCGGGGTCTCTCCAATGCCGGAATCCAAAGGCGTCGTGCTGCGGATTCCCGCCTACCATGGCCACAAATGTGAATGCGAACAGAATCGATATGAGCAGCATCTTGCCGCCGGAGCCCCAGAACTCTGCTTCACCGTAGACTTTGACGGCGAAGACGCTTAAGCAACTAGACAGACATCACTTAGTTCTGACCCTTGCGAATGGACAGTTGAGGAATAATGGGAATTGGAAACGCCCACTGAAAGGCAAAGAACCATACGAATAAGATACAATGCAGACAGCCGCCACTGCTCCGGCGGGAATATCGTCTCTCCAGAACGAGAGCGTCATGGACAATGCGGTGATCTCGAACGGTATCGTTAGCGCTTCGTAGAGGAAGAAGTTCCAGCCCGCCATGAAGCCAAAGGCGTCGTCGACCCATATCCCGGCCATGCGAATAAAACCGCCCGGCGCGGGATGGAGAACGGTCATCTCGGCGATGCAGTTGTTGACGCAGGAGAGGATCAGGGAGTATATGGTGAAGCCTAGGAGTAGGGACAAGGGACCGCCCTTTGCGAGACCGCCGCCAATGTTGACGAACAAGGCGGTGCCGATGGATCCTCCCATGGCCATGATCTGCACCTGCCGGTAGTTGAGGTGGCGCTGCAGATGTGCACCATCAGAGCTGGCGATATCCTCTTTCGTGCCGAGCTGGGTGTCATTGTGCGAGGTGTCAGGGGTAGGACTAGGATGGTTTGATTCTTTTTCAGATATCTCCATTCTGATGACGCGGAAGCACAAGATATAAGCTAGAATACGATGATTTAGATCAAGCAATTGAACAGAATGAGGTGTTTGGCTATGTATGTTTTACTGAAATCGTTTATATGGTTTATATCTGCCGCCCAAGACTCTGGCGATCGTCGCCGGGACACCACAACAAGAATGCGGGGAAAACCAATCATCGCAGACCCGGATTGCATTGCCTCGATTGATAAATCTACTTACTGTCTTAACGATGAACGTCATAGAGCATGCGAGGGGTAGCGACTGGAGATGGAGATGCATAACCCTACCTATTAAAAATCTACGGACGCCAAGACCATTGCCCTTCCCGTTCTAGTAGGTGAGCATTGCCGCCCTGAAGTCGCGCGATCTGGGTGAGCAAGGTGAGTTGGGGAGGGTGAGTGGGTGAGCGGTGGGGGTGAGGGTCGCACGACTGGGTGATCAGAGTGATCGGCTTAGACGCCGTTCATCCTTCGGCTGGAACTAGCCTCCAAATTTCCACTGAGTGCCAGGTGGACTATCGTGATTGGTAGGGTAAATAAATAATTATGATTGGCTGTAACACCTGCCTGATTTTTTCCATCGCTCTTTTAAGAGTAACCACAGCCAAATTTGGGGCGCAGCTGTGGCTTTTGACTCAGCCACTGCACATGCTGTGTCGGCGTGTGGCATCTGGACCTTCCGTCGCGCCCATTGACTTTTCCTCCACCGGCTACCCATTTAATTTTCATTGATTACCATCGACTACAATTTTCCACTGAATATCGACTCCTAATCTCCGCCAATCTCCGACTTCCAATATCCCATCGACTTTCAACCGACTGCAGGTTTGAATTGCATTATAGTGGGCTTGCGTGTTTGTGATTGAGTTTGGAGGATGGACTATAGTTTATCCGCGCTAGAGGGGATCCTTGAATGCATGCTTACAAACTGTACGACAACAAAACAGTCTTGCTAGTGACTTCTCTCATCACTAGTTTACGAGATTTCAAAATGAAGCAAGGAGTGGACGATACTTTTTCCGCTTGATTATAAGCGAACTAAGTTAGCTCACGATCCATTGTCTTCTGCTCTCCTTCTATTGAGACAGGAGTATCTAGCACGGCTTGAGATGGCAGCAGGACAGCTGAACATGACGTTTCCTCCACCTTCTACATCATCTGTATCTCGATCCCGATCCTCTAGTCCACGAAGGCCGAGCGATTCTACCTACTGTACACGAACACTTTTCCGTGCAGGGATCCTTGTTGATGTGAAGGTGCCTGAAGAAATACAAGACACAATCAATATTGTTCTCCAATCACCCCCAGCAGAAGCTGCCACCCTTAAATCTTTAGCATCAAAGCTTCAAAACAAATCTATGGAATTGAGCATGGCCCAAGCCGGAAGTAACTGAGTGGACAGATCTTTTACATGAGATTGTAAAAGGCCTAAAGTCCTCAAACTTACTGGTTGCCCGAAATAGAGGTACATTCTAACAAAATTCAATATTCAACCAGCTAACGCTTTATTTTTTTTTTTTTTCTAATAGAATGGCAACCTGATATTAAACCCAAAGTTCATCAACCATTGATATCACGACCTTCGGTTCCCAAAAACGGCTATTTGATCAAAGCAGAGTTCAAGAGCTTGAGAATCATCGAAGCAATGACATCTCAGGGGATCCTCTCTTAAATTTATCGGCACAATTCGCAGATGATTCTACTTTGGAGAGGCCAGAGACGCCTCTATCAATAACTTCTGGGCAAACACTTACAACTCCGTTCTTTTAAAAAAATCCCCGTCCCGACATATCAGTAGGGATCTCTGATCAAGTACTTGTGATCGCATTACAATCTCGACACGTCAGTAATACAAAATATCTGTTAAATGACCTTCAGGAGACCCGTGCACTCATCAGCGATCCTGGGTTATCATCACTTAGTTTACGCTTCCCGTTCTTTCTTGTTGAAGCAAAATCTGGAGCAACAGGCAGTAATCTCTACCAAGCACAAAACCAGGCAGCAGTGGGTGGTGCATCAGCGATCGAGATTCTAAAGGCGCTATATAAGGCTTGTGAGGGACAGCCATTGAAAACGTTAGCGCCAAGTATGGCAAGCACTTGTCCGCTGCTTACCTTTTCTGCAACCACAGAAGGGCCCTCGCGTGAGCTCTGGGCTCATTTTTGGGATGAGAATGAGGGTAACTACTGCATGGCCAATATTAATATGTGGCGAACGACACATAAAGACAGAGCATTTGATCTTGTTAACAAGATCTCTAGTATCTTGAACTGGGGCTCAACGACATTTCAAGCTGCAATAGTAGAAAAGTTGATTCTTTTCACTCCCTTATATGACCCCTCAACTTTATAGCCATATTTGTCTTGATGGGTATTAAGAACACGACGCTCATGGAATACTCGTGCAGTGGACTGCTAAAGCTACCACCATCAACCCCTCTGGTTGTCACCAAGGTGTAACCATGTGAGGCTGTGACCGCCCTCTGATGTCGCGGCAAATTCCTAGGACGGCGACGCAACAGAAATTAAGGGCGGTTACAGCCTCTCAATCAGATATAGCAGCTATCATTCTTCATACGTACTCCTTGAGAAATATTGGAAACAACTAATGAGGTAGTAAATACATCAGAACAAGGGAGCACGCTCTCGATGCCAATATGGGAGCTTTTTATCAGCTGGTCGGTAGCCAAGCGGAGCAGCTTTGTTGAAGGGTGGATAACCGAAAGGCTCGCTAGGACTTGAAAGGTCACTGAAATCTGATTTCTTCTTTTCTGGTCGCGGAGTTCTCCTTTTGGCACCTTTTCTCCATGCTGCTTCTTATTAGCATTATCAGCGTGCAATCCTCAGATGAGATACTTACACATTAGCACTTGCAGAAACTTCCCCATTTTGCGAAGTAGTTGCGAGATCTAGTTTTTATCATGGAACATTTGAGTTCGGGCTGATAGAAACTTCTTAGTTATATTTTATAGTTATATAAGCAAGCTTAGGTAATTCTTGAGCGGTAACGTAAATCCCGGGCGGTAGGTGCGTCCCGGGCGGAAGGTAGTTTTCTCATCCACCCCACTGCTATACAAACTTTCGATTTCAATAACTCGATCAATTCTTATCCAAACTAAATAAACTAAGGATGATTGGGAACCTGACAGCTTGTTCTTTTATGGCCTTGTACTCCGCAATTTGTACACCTTGGGGGGGCGCGCCTAAGTCTCTCCGAAGTTGGAAGGGTACTGGAGCTTGAACCCCCCCCACCAGCTTGTAATTTATTATTCCTCGATGAAATAAGGTCCCTGGCTTCTTTAAATAAGAGTCCATCTGTAGGAGTTATTAGACACCTAGAACAACTCTTTTTTGCCTGTTATCTGCTACAAATAAGCAGAGATCCTTGTTTTCCTGTGCCAGCAACCTAGCATTGTAAATAGCCACCTCACAGCCCTTTACAAATTCATCCAGCGCCTATTTTGAGGGGCTTGAAGGACTCCTAGAGCCCTCTTTTAGAAGCTTTTTGACTGATAAAGCTTTTTAATATACCTGACAGACTGTATAAGGCATACAGAGTTGAGAGGAGGGGATTAAAGCAGTACCTCTGCTTGGGGGGGGGTGTAGGAGTTAATAGTCTTAACTACAGCTTATCCAGTACTGCAGCAGGTAAGAAAGGATATAACCTAGTTGCCCTGAATCTGCTTTGAATGTTCTCTATTATAAAGACTTTCTTATAGGCTTCTGAATAAGCCTTTAAGAAATTAAGCTTGTCAACATGGTTGTATCCTAGGCGTGCCTTCTGCTTAATCAGGGATCCGTACACCCTCTTCAAGGGGCTAAAACAGCCCACATCCAGGGGTTGCAGGAAGTAAGATGAATAAGGAGGCATGCAGACAGGGATAATATTATTATCCTTATATATAGTGTCAAAGGCCGGGGTCAAGTGGCTTCCATGGCTGTCTAGAATAAGGAGTATATACTCCCCCCTTTGCCACCTCTGTATAGCTGGAATAAAGCATTTTTGAAGCCAGCAAAGCCCAATTATATCTATAGTCTATCTATTATTACTAACCTTAATCCTCCAGGCATGTAGAATAGAGAGTTCCTCAAACCATCCCTCTCTATAGTGCTTTCCCTTAAAGATAATAGTTAATAGAACTGACCATCCAGTTGAATTAATACATTTAATAGTGGTAACCCACTTGTGATCCCCCGGCTGTATAAGCCATGGTTTGCCTGGCATTTCTGCTCAAGATACTACTTTTATTGTTGCAATTAGGCCCATAGCAAAGCCAGCTTCATCAAAGTTGTAGATATCATCATCTAATATCCTATACTCAACTTTAATCCTCTGTATCTCATTGAAAAATGGGTGAATTATCTTGGGATCTTCACAAAGTGCTCTCTGATGATTAATCTTCCAAGCAAACCTGGTTTTGATTTCAGGGCGCCTTTTTGTAAACTCTGTTACCCAGTTCTTTCTAATCAGTCAAGATAGGGTTGAGGATTCATCCAGGATAAGTTGTGCCATCTCACGTACGCGCGAGGGCCTGGGAGCTGCTCCATGAATGTCAAGTAATACTATTTATCCTATCAAGACCTCTTCTTAATATAGGGATAGCCTATGCTGGTGGTTGCAGAGTTCTGCTTGAGATTGGCGGCCATGAAGTCTCCCTTGAAGTGTATTGGGATGAATTTTGTATGCACGCGCTGCGGGCGCAATTTTTTGAAATTTTCTATTTTTAATGTCTTGAATCGCGCATTATATCCTGCCCTCTTACTCAATTAAATCTTGCTTTGTTTTATGTGCTTTTGGTGGCATGATGGTTGTTGAAAGTTGAGGTTGATAAACGCGTTGGGGTGGACGAGAAAACTACCTTCCGCCCGGGACGCACCTACCGCCCGGGATTTACGTTAATTGTCAAGCAATGTCTGGTGGATCCTTTGATAGTTTGAATCCTGTATTCTTCCCCACCCAGGTCTTGAGTATTCGGCAATTTTCTCTTTTCTCTCTAATAAAATACCGAGGAAAATATACCGCTAAGCCAAAAAGGTGTCATAACTTCTAGATTACTCTTAGACTGTCCTATTCCAAGTTGACATGAAATATTCTTGGAGACCGGTGTTACCGCTATACTGTGCCTTTATTTGGTAGGCGTAATGAAAACATACTACGCTCTGATGGGGAGATTACCTAGACAACAGTTCCCGAAGCTGGCTTGTAATGTTGGCTGCAATCTAGACTCTTGGAATCGCCTTGCCTTCCTACTTCACCCATATCAAAGTCGAAGGTAACCCTTCTTAAAAGCGCGGTGTTGTTGGCGTTCAGGCGCACGTACGGCGGTTTCTTTTCAGCGGTTACAAATCTCGAGCTTTGATCGTTTACGTTCTGCGGTCAGTTTTCACGATAGGGGGTTTGTCTGTGGCCGTACGCAAATATAGTCGCCGAATTCCAACCTAAGGGAGGTGGTTCACCTTAAAGATCGGGAAATCGAGGGGGGCGGAGCCCACGGGTTATCCTTGTTCCGAACCGGTTTGCTGAAAACTTGCTGGAATGTCACACCGCCCTACAGTATTCGTTCCCAAGTGCTCCCTCGACGCGCACGATTTACCGGGCCATTTGTCTTCCAGGTACAGTACCGGACCAAGGGAGTAAGGATATAGTGGAATGCTGATCCTCAAGCATCCATTGATTTTCGAGCTTCAGAAAATGTATGGCAGACATGTGATCGATGCGACCTAGTTGATGGGAAGCCATTCTAGACCAAAGAACAGAGCAATTCAAGCAACATCAGAGCAAGGTTTTAGGGCTACAGTGCTAACGTCGGATGGGGATGCCATTACTGTTGTGCGCGACGAGTACACCAGCTAAGTGCTTTGAAAATAGGGCAGAAATGGGGGGCTCCTGAGGAAAGGAATAATCTAGACAAGCTGACTTTAGGCACTTTGGCATACGCCTTCTGTTTTGAGTAGATTATTTGATAGTGTTATGAATGCTCAAAGGGGAAAGGGTAGAAGGAAGCTGCATCAACTACACGAACGTAGCCTACTAAGGATAGGATGCCATAAGACGATTGATTCTCTATCTTGATGACGATAGTTGTCACTTCTTCAATGTACAACTCCTCGAGGGATCAGGCCAGGGGCCAGAGATCATGCCATACAGATCACGTGGCACGTGACACGAGGCTCAACATGATATATTCGTATCAGATAGTATCAACATATGCTTCTCTGTCTCCCACACGATAACCCTGACCCTGCCGGTCGTCGACCGTTACTGTATTCGAAAACAGCGATACTACGATCTTGACAAGTCTAGTCTTGCGACCAATGCTATTGCTATTTTGTTCGGATAACTGACCAACATCGTTCGGATCGGAAAAGAAATTGTCTTGTATCAAGAGAGCCTATGGAAGGCATCGGTTCCTCTGTAGGCTACGTATGTTTAGTCGACAAGGCTTCAATCTGCCCCCATTCTTTCCCTGTACGGGCATGCACAACAGTATAGTAAGGATAATTGACGAAAGAAGATTAGCGATCAATCAGTCGAACCAGGGAAGGGAGGACATGCAACAGGACAGACAGGACGGAGGAAAGGGAGGCAGTGCGGTTCGATAGGGACTAGGGTATAGAGAGCTATATAGTTTAATGATGTTTCAATCCGTCTTTTGGGCTGAGGATTTGCAGAGCAGGTTGAGTTTTTGCGACTAGACGAACCTATTCGAAGCGAGGCTTCGTACGTCTGGGGGAATTTGGTTGATTTTAGCGAGGCAAGATAGTCATAATCTTCAGACCCTTTCTCACCTAAAGCCTTGGGCCATGCTTGCGAAGCTATTCGTGGGACCTGGCCCCGTGCAACTTGACCTTTAGTGTATTTATATCAGTGATCCGCCTTTCTTTTGGCCCGTCTAAACCATCATCCTGCTTGGGCCCATCTGTATACAGGAACAGGAGTGGCAGTGGGTCATTTTTCCACCTGGGCGCTCTCTTCTGTCGGGTTTTCCACACCGTGCCAAAGAGCGCTATAGTGCCCAACAGCCAAATAAAGATGGGAAGTGAAATCCACTGCCATCGCACGGCGATATGGGTGACTGTCACCTCCGATCGCCCGTAAGTAGTATCCTGCGAATCCCGAAAGGTCTTCGAGATTGCCTGCGCAATGTTTGACATGGTGCGGTTAAATCTGCCTGGCTCAACATTACAGGATACGTCGCTGCACGATTTTCTTCCTTCGCGATGGAACGCTTGAAGGACGTCCTGGGATGCATACAGAGCTGCGTCGGGTTCTGTGGGCGTATACCCATAACCGGTCGTGTTTTGCCAGTAGTAGCCCGTCAGGATGGTGCGGAGGAATTTCCCAATGGCCTTCTCAGCTGAAAGGGTGTAGTTGAAGACTTTATTGTGTGGTGGATTTAGGTGTGCCAATTCTCCAGGCCAGGGTGGGTAGAAGTGCCATTGGTAGTCGGTGTCGTTAGTGTAGGCGAAATCTGGATATGTGTCAAGGTAATCGGGATCATCGGTGTAATTCATCTTGACTAAGGTGCGATCTGGCCAAATCTTAACTGTTTCTTCGCTGTAATTGTTGTTCTTGACGGACGCACGAAAACTGCGGACGACAGGCTCGATTGTGCACTCTGTGGCCTCCCACCTGAGGCCTACGGGCGAGCCATGATAAGTCATCAGGGGCTCGACGAACTGGATCGCACTGGTTGTTGCGTTCGTGTATATGATAGCCTGCGAAGAGTCTGCGGCTTTCACAACAAAGCCTACTGCTTGAGCGACATCGCTCTCTGGGTCATAAGGCAGAGCCCATGCGTCGATATGGCTCTTCGGGAGACTTGCAGTGCAATTGAGAACTTCTCCGGTACGCGAATCTGTTTCCACGGACGTATACTTACACGACTGCGTCAGATGCTCGGTGATATTGGCGCACAGAGCCCTGGCGTCCAAGGATACTACCAGATCCCACGTGCAGTTGGTGGATGAGCATCCGTACCGAGGTATCGACCAGGGCGTTTCTGTGTCCCTGCTGAAGAAGACATTGTATACGTTCGTTTTGAGCGCATATTCAACCGAGAAGGCTGAGAGTTCGAGTTTATATTAGTGTGGAGATAATCATCAGGCAGGCAGCCACCTACCATCCGCCTGGAACAGACCGCCGTAGTTTCCGTAGTAGGAGGTGCTGGAAATCGTAGCGTTATTCGATGTGTCTGTCACTTTGCCCTCGTAGTACTGAACCAGGTTCTGGGCAAATGGATCAAATGCGAGTGCCAAGGTAACCGCCAGGCTACCCACTACAGCAAAGTGTCTTGAAAGCCGTGGTAATTAGCAAAAGCGTGCCCATCCTGCCATGCAAAAGGAAACACACCTCCCGCGGAGAGTCCATATTAACTCAAGAGCCCCATAAGGGCCTCGGCTCGCTGAATCAAAGGTGCGGATATGTCTTATAGGCTGTACTTTCTGTGCGAACCATACCCATTTGGACTGGCCCAAAGCCTCACTGACGTAGAAGAGAATGCAGGCTTTCGAGATGGTGGATAGCCAGGAAATGAAAGAGTTGAGTGACATGTAGTACCAGTCCGGTTGGGGCTTTCCATCATATATGGCAAGCACCGAAACTAGAGTTATTAGGGCACCGGCAGATACAACGGTAGCGAGAATTTCAAGAATAAACCAGTTGCTGATTCTCAGTGCCACTGATTGTTCCCTAGTGACCTCGTACATTGTCGATGCCGACGAGGAAGTATCCTGGATGACCAAGTTTCCGTCATCAACGTCTTCTAACCCCCCCTGAGCATCTTCCAGCAGCTCCTGAGTAGGCTCTGGGTCTTCAGTAGAGGATGTCATTATTGCGCAAAAGGTTAGTCCTACTTCAAGGAGATTGCGAAACAAAACCACGATTTGATTATGGATAAGGCGCATTCATGAAAAAGGGGGGCTTGGAAGGCTGCGCCTGAGAGCCAGCCTCATGCTAACCATGCATGCGTACAGCGTGTTTTCTGGACCCCGCGCTAGAGCAATCATACATAGGTAATGACAGCGCATCATTGGTTTGATTGAACATGTGGACTAGAATTCGACACCCCGACCCTTCATTTGCTATTTTGGGCTACCCCCCTGAGGCCGTAAAGAGTACATTCCGTACCAATCGCCAGAAACCTTTGATGGCTGTGGTGATGAAGGAAGCTTCTTGCGCCGCCGGCGCCATCTTATCAGGAGGAAGAGGGCCACAAGGATAACAACGAAGACAGCGACGCTCCCAACCGCGATCCCGGCGATTTCCCCAGATGATAAATGGGCCGTCGAATTAGTGGTAGGTTTCTTGTCAGAAAATAGATCGTACTGGTCTGGATCGTTGGCACTCCAGGCTGCAGGTATCAATTCCTCCAAGGGACAGCTGCCGTTGGCACAGGGATTAATCGCACAGCATCCCAGAAACGGAGGGTCTGTAAAGTTGCAAGTGAACCAGTAGTCCGGACGAGAGTTGATGCAGTTGTTAGGCCGGATGCGATCGAATAGAGCTCCGTCAAACGAAGCAGGCCGAATATCGGATTGCGGGCACGTTGAACTGGTGGCATTGTTGCAGGGAGCAGAGGTGCAGCAGCCCACGAAATGAGGCTCATCCGAACAGGCATACCACTTGCTTCCTCGCGGGCAAGTAAAGTGGCAGTTGGGAGAGGCCCCATCACAAGAGGACATGATGGGAGTGGCCGTGGTTTAGGCGGATGGACAATCAACGAGATGGACTTTTATAGTGATAGAGGCGGAATTCTGTCACCTCGAGCCTTGAAATTCACATAAACAGAGTTTCTTTAGAGAGACCACTTGCAATCAGGATCCATCCCCTTAGACGCCCATTCTATCTCTAGTGCTTACTCTGACAGATCAGACTCAGCCTTGTCTTAGCCAACATCCGTGCCACATACACCCTTCCAACAACCCAATCATCTCCTGGGCGCGACTGCAAGTCGCGCCATGTGATCCTCCTTGATAAGTGAGACCGTGCGAGCCGCTGAGTTGGGAAGTGATACAACAAAGCAAACTTAGAATGTCGATGCCTCCATAGACGCCGATGCTCTCATTTGGATGTTGGAGGTCGTGTTTTTCACTGCTTGCATGTCTGGATTCGGTCGATGAATCATTGATGCTTTTGCTATTAAGGTGCGCTTGTTCTCGCAAGGCCGAATTCTTCCAACCCTGACCCTTTGGAAACCTCAAAATTATTTCAATGCCATCGTCAGATAGACTGTGAATTACTCGGTTGTGGCTGTCGCTGGTTAGGCTGAACAATGAATGATAACGGTCCTCCTTGCCACTACTACTGCTCTATACATGCTGGAGTGGTTTCCATTCCGCCCTTTCTCAGTGCGCCCTATACAATCTACACCGGCTGGCCACAGCTGCTTGTTCTGCTCACTCCTTTACCATGCTCAATTATCCGATGGTCGACCTCGACGCTCACAAGCAGAAAAAATGGAGCCTTTAACCGCATACAAATGTGATTCCTGAAATCTCTTGGTGGATAGAGCTTGACATACTAATCAAGGTATATAAATCTTCTAGAGCCCAGAACTATAATAGCAAGCAGATCTACTGTCTTTGAAAATTTACTGTAGTAGGGCAAACAGGGTTAGCTTCAGGTATTCAAGGAAGCAATCTCTGCCTCTTGGGGGCCTTAGTGTTCTTGGAAGGTTTGGATGATTATTCTTCGTAAATTAGATCTCCCGTCAGAACCGTTTTTTTTTTTTTTTTTTTTTTTTTTGGGTTACGGTATCTAGCACACTTGTAAATGTGAGGCTGTTTATTTGTGGCGATGTTGGCGCCGACCATCTGGCCGTAGATCTCAGTTATCACTTCTATGGTAGCGAGTACAGTTAACTATGCATTTAGGTCCATCTGGAGTATGATACGCTAAAGGGTGGTGTCAATGCAGGCTGTATAGTCCCTGGCCTCTTAATGCGCTAAAAACATGACGCTCCTATATTTACTCCCAATAATGTGTTCAGCCGCAGCTGGGTAAGGTTGGCTAGTCATAAGAAAGACCTGCCGGGAGATGTTTGTGGGTTCGCGGAGCGTCTCGTCCCTAGCGCCCGTTGCTACGGCCATGATTTAACAATCAACACGGTTTTTGGCTGCGTCAACGACACTGCAATGCGGATGCGGCAAGAACATCTTCGGTTCAACGACTATCCGCATTCCTTACCTTATTTGGACCATTAGCGCTGCATCTGCGCTCCCAATCTGCAACCTGCACATCTAGTTCATGCACTCTCTCACTTGCTAGGGGCTCTTTCATCCCGCTTTCGGCGGCTTGCTTGGATAGGTGTGTGTAAAGGCGTAGTTGAAGCCGAAGCGAAGCCACTAGCCCCGTCACTGCATCTGCTGCGCCCTGTAGTCCCTGCTGCATTGCCTTTCGCCGCGACTGCCACCTCCCAAACGGCGCAAACACCCGCGCAAACAGCCTCGCCAAATCCTCCTCCAGATCCGTATCATGCTGCACCACATACTGCGGATGCACTGCCCGCACCACGCTCATCTTATGGCCATCGAGGTCTACCACTTGCACCCGCCCCTTCGAAAATCCGTATTCCGACGAGCATAGTTTCCATGCAAGCTGATTTCTAAAGAAACCCCATTTCTTATCTCTCGGCGTAGTACAGCACTGGCACGAGACCCAGGAGAGCTGTCAGGTGGAGCCGAGGGATAGCATAGCATCGAGATCGGCATTTTCTCAAAGTAGATAGCGGAAAAACACGTCCTTGAACGAAACAGGCAGAGATGAGGCTGTGTCCTATTTCTACAACCAGTAGACCTACACACTCCAGTCTTCACAAGGGCCCGTCCCATTCCCCTCCCGCATCCAAGACATTCACACTCTCTGGTGCAATCTGATTGACGAGCGAAAAGAACTCATAGGACGAGATTCCAATACTGTCTAGAAAACCCAAATTCGACGCTTGAACACCCGCCCCTGCACCGTTTAATACAGACGGCGACCCAGGCATACTCAACGGAGTCACCTCAGCAGCACCAGCAGCGCCAGCCAATCCACTGACATTCACATCCTCGCCGCCATCCATTCTAGTAAAGTACTCTGCATGGTCAGATTGTGCTGGACAGGGCAAGATGAGCGTCTCCAATCCTCGCCGTTCAATCCTAGCAGACAATTCGCGGAACAAGGTTTCCAGCTGCACGAGCTCAGACTTGCGTGCCCCCGCCAACCGGTTCCCCCGCACGACCATCTGGTCAAGAATCGCGTAGGCATCTTGAATATCAATGTAGTCCTGGCTTTCCGTAATGTTTGGAAAGAGTGCGCTGGCCATCGTTATATGCAGCGCCGCGGCGTAGGTGAATTCCATGTCGAAGGGAAGGAAGACTTCTGTACATCATCAGCAACGCTCGGCGTATCTTAGGTAGACCTAGAGGAAGGGATGAGGCGCTACCTAGCAAACTGTCTTCGTCCGTGAGAATCTGTAATGTCTTCGCGGCGGACTTGATCCCAGCTGAGATGAGAGCGTTGGTTGGCGCAACGATACTTTGCCAGTCTTCCGCACCGTGATTAAGCTTCTGGAGGCGCTCCTTGAGGACGGAGAGGAGGAGAGGTCGAGTTGCGACGATCACACACTTTTATAGCGTCAGACAACCCGTTATCCTTGCTGAAATAAAAGGTGAGAAGGATAGGCTCCCTACCTGGTGGTATAGAAGCGTGATGTGTCTCGTTCCCTTTGGCATGGTATCTACCGAATTCTGGAACTTGAGCTGGATTATCTGTTCAATTTCACGCGCGTGTCCGGCAAGCACATGAAGGATCGACCTGGTTGTCTCTAGAAATGTTCCTAGCTGGGTCTCTGTGGCTTTGTATATGGCTTTATAGCTGTCAGCTTCCTGCCCACCAAGCCCAAATACAGGCCAGTGTCGAGAAGAAAATATGAACCTACAGGAGAGAATGTATGATAGCAAATGGGACAGCCGCACGGAAAGACTGAGCGTGGTATCACTCTGGGAGCAGGCAGTAGCAGTAAGCGGCTCCAGCAACGTGGTGATATCGCTATCCTCGGGCGTCATCGACGCTCCAACAGACGAGGAAATATGCCTATCAAGAACGTAAAGCGTCCACCAGAGATTCCTGCACCGGGCTACCGTTTCAAGCCCGAGTTCGTCCTCGGGCAGCTGCGTGTGCATCCCGTCCATTTGCGCGATGCGGATGGCGTGTCCGACCTACGAGAACGGGTCAGCTGATACAAAATAGAATATAATAGAATAATATAGAGTAAAAGATCAAGAACCCCATGGAGACATACATAAACATGGGCCGAACTCCGGTGGTCGATCGAGTAAAGATACAACCCGGTCAGTGCCAATACCTCGATCGCGACAAACCCTCCACGGGAGAGGCTGGTATGATCGGGCATGAGGCTCATCGCCCGGATAAAGAACTTTGACCCCGGCGGATCATTCGCATTGTTCGGGTTCTTGTGTCCGGGAAACAGAAACGCGTTCGCAAACGCAAGGACAAGTAGGAACTGCACGAACCAGAGCCGGCACTCTTTCACCTGCTTGACTGCGTCTCCGTAATAGAACGCGTGCATCTGCTGGACGAAGTCTTCTTCGTTTATAAGGCAGAAGTTATGGCCTAGATGGAACTTGACAGTATTGAAGAGGTACAGGGCGTGGTCAATTGAGGGTAGGTTGCTGATATCCGGGTGTGAGCCGACGGGCAGCGGCGACCATTGGATCGGGTAGAGGTCCCCATCGAAGAGCTCGGGAGTGCTATAATGCGACTCGATATGGAGTTTCTCCGCGATCATGAGTTTGAGGCGTGTCGTGAAGGACCAGGTGGAGGTGGGAGCTAGCCAGGCTGTTCGTTTGTCGGGAGATCTCGTCAGTACGGAAGCAAAGGATCAGGGCTAGGTCTGCGCGTACTCCAATTCCGCTTGGACTTGTGGTTCTTCTTGATAATCCGTGACGGCAGCGTGAATGGGCTCGTCCATATGGTGCGCTCCGCGCCGACGGCGGGGGGGATCTCGTCTGGCTGCGAGGCGATGGTGTCTGCAGAGCAGGTGTTGCCGTTGCTCTCCAGCATCTGATCCAGATCAACGCCGACCTCGGACCCAAATGCTGACGTCGACGTCCTCTTTACGGCCGGCCGTGTTCGTCCCTCGTGGACGTGCGTCTGCGCGTGCGGCTCCTTCTCTAGCTGACGTTGGGGTTGAGGCTGTCGCTGCCGGTCACCATGGCTAACTGCAGCCGCAGCCGCGGTCTTCCTCTGCATCTCCAATTCCCGCAAGTACCTAAGTATAACGATACGCCTCAATATCGTCGTTAATCATCATCCGCATCCAGACGCACCTTTCAGGCACCATGACTTTGCTGACGGTCTCGAGGAAGCGGCAGTCTACGCGGCGGCGCTGACAGTTGGCGCAGGGCTGTTCGCCCGTGCATTTGATCTTGCTTTGGCGGCAGGCGACACATCTACAGTCCAATTGTCAGCTATATCTGCTTTCTGTATAGAGACAGGGCGAGGGAGACGAATTGTACGCATTTGATGTGCGTTTCAGCTTACGCTGGCCCGTCCGGGTGGTTGCCATGGTGAAGGCAGTTCTGGCAAGATTGAGACGAGGATATATGGCAGATAGCAAGGCATCGGGGAATGAGTGGAAGTGAAAATGTGGCAGGCAAGAGCGTGTATCGTGGTCCTACTCCAATGCAGGCTAGGCAGCTCGCCCCGCACGAGGCGCTTCGCCTTTGGAGATCGCGTGGGGAATGACCTGCCCTTTTGAGTGAAGAAAGCCCGAAGATTGCTGACCCTAATCTACTGCATGCATGATTACTGTTAAATGGTTGCATAGGCTGCGTACATGGATAGGTGGATTTGGGATCAGGGGAGGGGGGAGCTACTAGAGACTCAGCTACAATGGTGATAAAGCAGACAAGCCGTGCCTTATCTCTCCCAGGGTATCCGTCTCGCTATCGTGCCGGATCCTGTGGATACCGCCGAGCTGACGAAGCCCTGCTCTAGCCCTTTTTGTACAGCTCATCAGCTCCTTGCACTGCAGTTCTCATTGGGCGATCGGCTTGCGAACCCGAGATGGCGGGGTGAGGGTTCGCCCGAGATATAGAAAGTAGACAAACAGTTGGCCCAAGGCACGATATAAATCACCATGTCCTACGCATCCTCGCTGTATTTCACCCGTATTAGACCCCAATTTGGAAAGATCTTGTCACTGCTCAAGATGTTCGACCTCCTCGTCGTAGGCGCCGGCCTGAGCGGCCTGCAGGCCGCCCTCTCCGCGCAACAAGCCGGGCTCACCGTCGCAGTCGTTGAAGCTCGCGACCGCGTCGGGGGCAAGATCTGGAGTGTCCCGCTGGCTTCGGGGCGTGGGTATGCTGACCTGGGCGGCGCCTGGGTGAACACGACACTGCAGAAGCGAGTCGGCGCGTATGTCAAGCAGTTTGAACTGAAGACTGTCGTCCAGCGACTGGAAGGCAAGGCCATCATGCAGGACGGTCCGCAGAGTCGATTCGAGTTTCCCTTTGGGGTGACGCCGAGCGAGGTTCGTCCGTCCCTGCCTCCCGTACTACCCCATATCAGCCTCGCCTGCAGGGCCCATAAGTCTCTAACGAACGGGTACAGTTCTCAGCAGAAGAGAAGAAAAGCCTCGAGATGGTCCGAGATCACATCCAGGCCGAGTCGTTGAAGCCCGGTCCACCAAAAGTCGTAGATGACAACATCAGTCTAGATCAGTACGTGCGCAATCTAGGCGCGTTGCCCGCGACGGTCAAAATGGTCAATATCTGGGCGCAGGTCATGCACGGTCTCGACTCTACAGAGTACTCAGCAGCGTGGTTCATCGACTACTGCCGCAGGAATCACGGGCTACTGGCTATTCGGGCGGACGATGCGAGCGGGGGACAGCACCTGCGTTTCAAAGACGGTATACTCCTACCTCCCCTTCTAGCCTCCTTACAATGTTGAATGGTGCATAGGCTGAGTATAAATGGCAGGTGCACAATCTCTCGCCAACGAGATCGCCAACCTCGTTGGCGCTTCCAACATCCACCTTTCCTCCGCTATCGCCAGCATTAGCGACCATGGTTCGCACATGAGCATCACAACAACAACAGGCCGGACCTTCACAGGCCGAAAAGTCATTGTCTCCATCCCAAGCACCATGTACAAAGAGCTCAACATCCAGCCACCCCTCCCTCCGCGCCTCCAGACCGTCACGAACGCCACAGTGCTGGGAGACTATAACAAAGCCATCGTCTGCTACGATAAGCCATGGTGGCGCGACCACGGTTTCAACGGGTACTTTGCATCCTACGTCGGCCCTATCATTCTAGCCCGTGACACTTCTGTTGATGAGGTCGGCAACTACTGCCTCACCTGCTTCGTGAATGGGAAGCCAGGGAGGGAGTGGGGAAAGATGCGCCCCCACGAGCGCCGCGCTGTGGTGCTAGCACAACTCGCACAGGTCTTCGGGCACGAAGAGGAGGTGTATAAACCGATCGAGTTCTTCGACCAGATCTGGCAGCACGAGACGTATAGCCGGGGCGCATTAGCGCCAATCACTGCCTTGGGCCATCTTACAGAGTATAAGGACGTGTACGGGAAGAAGGTCGGCAATCTGCATTTTGTCGGGACAGAATATAGCGACGAGTGGAAGGGGTATATGGAAGGGGCAATCTGCTCGGGCGAGGCTGGGGGGCGCGAGGTCGTTGAGGCATTGAGGGGGAAGGAAAGGTCCAGTCTGTAGTTTGTCTTTATTGCAGGTGACAAATGGAACATGCACTGCGTTTCGATAGTAATTACTGAGAATTACTGAGTGTGGTTGAGGATGCGAGGTGTCACGTATACTGTCGTGCCGCTGAGTCTTTGCTATAAGTCATCAGTGTAGCTGAAATTGAAGACTAAAAACTTTCATCTTATTCCCCATGTGACTAATGTATATTATCCAGTAACTAACCTCTGATATCATTAACAGTTAGCTGCTCGGCTCCCATCCGGGTTCGGCCTTATGGTATGACTAACAAGTATAGGGCTTTATTTGCTGGTGGCTGCTGGGTGGCAGTCATATGCCTATCGCAACCCTAAGTCTATGACGAGATCAATTTAGTACGCGTGCGGCATACCGAACGTACATTAGATCTGGATAAATTATGAACAGAGAGACAATTCAGACATTGACGGAATGTTACACTCAATTCTTCCGCATTCTCACATCCCCCGTAAACCCCCTCTCCTTCAACTTAGCTACCATCACTCTCCCTCTCTTCATATAGTACGCTTTCGACAACGACCCCACAAACCCCGGCGTAAGCCTATATTGCACCACAAATATCTTCTTCATAGCCCTATCAAATCGGTTCAGCGGTTTCATCCCACAGGCATCTCTCACCTCCTGCGGCAGGTAATCCACAGAGAGGATCAGCATGAGGTACATCATCAACGGAATGAAGGGCCTAGCGGTTATAGTTCTCCCAGACGCCTTCTGATCCCTCGGCCACTTGCTCTGCGGAACCTGCAGCAATGTTCCAAAAACCGCAAATTCATGGTATACTCTCCGCCTTCTCGCCCTGTAGCTGACCAAAGGCCATCTCATAAGCCTGGAGCCACCTCACATACAAGGTAGCCGCAACCCAAAGCTGGAGGTCCGGGTTTTGCGCGTGGTACTTGGTGTCGCCTTCCCCGCCTTTGACGCGAGAATACATCGTGTTCACCCACTCTCTGATGAGCGATTTCTCTTCCTCACCTCCGTATACCATCATGTACACGTAGATGACTATTTTCTCGGCGCGGTCAGGTTGGCGCGTGGCGAATTCGCTGTGGTTGTTGAGACCGCGGGCGACGCCGGGTGCGCAATCTGCAAGAGTGCGCCGAAGCAGCCGAAGCCGGTGATAGACTCTTTGAGGGTGGACTGGATCTTTACGATCTCTTCATAGTGATAGAAAATGGGTTGCTTTCAAGGTCGACCTCTGTTGCGGACGAGGTGTATGCTGGGGGCATTTTCAAACTCGCTTTGATCGAGTACGTGTTTACGAATGTAGAGAGAAAAAGGAATATCAGTATTTGGGTCGTGGGGAAGCTCATGCAAGAGGTAAACGGCACAAGAGAAATGCTCGCGAGTCATAGCCGTACAACTGATCCTTCATATGTGATCAAAAGGGCTCGGCAACGGGACATGGACGATGAAATAGCGAGACCCAATAAGCCCTCAAAAAAAACACCAGGTCTGTTCGGCCAACTGGGTCTGAGGTCCATCCGTCAAGCCTGTATTTGACTTTTACTACAGCCCCGGTCAGTATACGGGAAGCTCTGTATCGCAGAATCTTCTGGGAGTAGTAGCTCAGTACAATCAAGGCCGGTGTCGATTGCGGTTCAACTAACTCAGCAACCATACTTTGAGAGATGGGCGAAATCGCACTAATGGGGCACCTGGAAACGAAATTTATAACTGTGATTGTATAGTACTTGAGGCTGTCAATCGCTGAAGATTTCAAATCCCTCTAGTTGCCAATCCTACTTCTCGTCTTCCTTCCACTTTCCAGTCCTCCCATTCACTGAGAAGGCCCACCATGACCGAGGAACGCCTTAGGCACCTTGCGCTCTATATAGACACAGAGAAGTCAGCGCAAAAACTGCACGATATCTTACAGGATAGGACGCTGCGGTATGCACGTCGTCAATATTGGTGCAGTCAAACTGGGATTAGATAAACAGGATTTGATATAATGCGGTCTCGTACAGTCTGAAAGCTGGGTTATTCTGTGACTTCAGATACCGGCGCCTTCTTCAGTCTACCTCATTGCAAAGTTCATGTATAGATGGGCTTCTTGTGTTTCTTTTAAGGGCGCCCGCATCTGGAAGCTACATATATATTTTATAGGGTAAGTAAATTACGAAGTTCAACTGATTCTCCGCGCTCGCGAGAAAACCCTCAAGATTCGAAATTATTCGAGAGTACAGATATATAGCAAGTAGAGTGCTACAAGCTTTCAAGCTGTTTGTTGAGTGGTTGATGGCCCTCCTTACAGATCCGAGGCGTGATCAGTAATCCGATCGGGCAACTCTTATGACGGCATCCAGAACAACCTCGGCTCCGAGCCTACCTACCTATATCAAACCAGCATTCTCACCTTCTCAGATGTGCAACTACAATTACATCTAGCAACTCTACAATGTCCCTAAATCCCTCCTCCAAACCCGTCCTCGCCGTCATCGGCGTTGGTCCCGGGATCGGCGAAGCGGTCTCCCACCATTTCGCGTCCAAAGGCTTCGTCGTCGCGCTGATCGCCCGAACAGAATCCAAGTTGGAGAAGGTCCAAAAAACCATCAATGACGACGTCGGCACGACCGCATCAAAGTACTACGTGGCCGATGCCCGCTCTGAATCGTCGCTTCAATCCGCTTTTGCCGCGATAAAGGCCGACCTTGGCCCCGTCGACGTGCTAATCTACAACGCCGGCTCGAGACGCTTCACCCCGCGCAACATTCTCGAAACCTCCAGTGAAGAATTCGAGAATTTCACGCGCATCAACCTTTTCGGCGCCTTCTTCGCGACAAAATGCGTTCTGCCTGATATGCTGGCCAAATCCAGCGGAACGATCATCTTCACGGGCGCAACGGGGTCGATCCGCGGCAATGCGGGCGTCTCGTCATTTTCACCAGGCAAGTTTGGACTCCGGTCGTTATCGCAAATCATCGCGCGCGAGTTTCAGAGTAGCGGTATCCATGCTGCGCATTTGATTGTTGATGGGCCCGTCGAGAGTGACATTGTTGGTGGGTTTGTGAGGAGGCGGTGGGAGCGAGAGGGGGAGCAGGGACGGAAGAAGGTGGAAGAAAAGGATCTGTATCTGATGCAGCCAAAGGAATTGGCGGAGATTTATTGGTTTTTATATAGCCAGCCGAGGAGCACGTGGACGCAGGAGCTGGATGTAAGGAGTATGAAAGAAGGGATGGTCTCGAAGCTGTGATCACACTCTGCAGAAGACTGCAATCTCTCGGAGTCGTTGAGGATCTGCGGAGGGGAATTATTAGTCATAAATAATCCTGACTAAGGGTATCACGTGGCAGGCAGTTCGACAAGTTTTGAGTGTCCACCGTCAAGATTTCGCAACCAACCAGACCAACCAGTGTCATTCTATGCCTGATTTAGAGAAACGTCGATCACAAATTGTGCTCCAGAGAAGTATCTGGTTATGCTTTCTAGGGTCATGTTATCTCGCTTACCGCCAACTCAGGGGCTGCCAAGCCACGCCCGCTGTGAGACCTGGCGAAGGCACGTAGAAACGCGGACTAGGCCGCCAAATTGTCGACAGCGTTTGCGCCAACCAGCTCGCCTCCTGGAGAACAGCGGGGAAGTGAACAGGCACCCCTTTTCCATTTGACTGGTGCTCCTCTTCTTCGCCCCATAAGGCCAGCCTATCGGTCGATCGCGTCATCGACTAGTCTGCTCCAATAATTTTTTGATGGGCCATGGCCCGCCGCCCAGTGTTCAGTGGCCCAGTTGACTCTTTGTCCTATCTTTTTTGAGGTGCCGGGACCCTGACTGCTCCAGGAACTCCGGATTTGAAAATTCCAGCTCAGCTGGCCCCTTCATGTCGCTGCGCCCCGGCCCGACCGTTTCGCTCGCTATCTGACCGGTGCACGACGATGATGTGGTTTCGCTTTCTGCTTGTGGCCCTGCTCTGGTCGCTCGGCTCGGCCACGATCATGGAGAATGGCCAGCCCCGAGCCGATCCTTACCCGGGCCAGTGTTCAACTATCGATCTGGATAGCAGCTGGAGGAGTTACGATGCCGATGCACCTGAGATCTCGTACAAGGGAAGGTGGGATAGTAAACATATTTCATGTGCGTCTTTGCCACTGGCTTTGCGATTGATTGATCAACTGGCTAACTGACTGGTTGTGTTGTAGGGTGGTCGTCTGTCTCTCTGCTTCTTCCTCTCGTTTCCGGGGGGCGTCCGCTCACTCACTAACTCTCGTCCAGAGCTCCGGGGCTCAAGTTACAGTTCTCAGGTAAAAAGGTGCGTTGTCAATGGCAATTAGGTCTTGTGGTGGCTCAATAATAATATTTGTCTGCCTAGCTTGCGCTGAGTTTCGGTGAACACACCAGCGAAGGAACGCTCGTCGCTTACCGGTACGCTCCGTCGATACCCGGGTTATAAACTGGAGCTGGTTATAACGATTGGCAGAATCGGAACGCTGGATTGGCTCTTCACAAACGTTACCGCAGATGCGACGTATCAGTTCGTCGGGGAGGGAACACACTACGAGGAGTTACCCGGTGATGGAGACCACATTTTTGAGATGAGAGGTACGTCTGACATAAAAATACCACTTCAGGGAAATAATACTGACCGATGCAGTCACAAACTGGGGCATAGGATAAGTAAAACCGTCTGTTCGTTTGCGCCTCCGCTTACCATCCGCACAGTCCAGATTGCTGGGGTGTCCGTTGATGTCGATGACCACCTCACGAAACCTCCGACTTTCAAGAAGAAAGTTGAAATTATTGGAGGATCGTATGTTCGCTTGGATTGATATTTGCGACCCCCGCTAACAGTGCCAGTTTGACCGGCGGTCAGTATGCGACATACGAGACGCTTTCAGCATGGTCGTTTGTATACGCGCAAGGGCTAGGAAATGTCGAATTTGGGATCACAGTTCGTCACTATATTCAACTATGAGAATGCTTTTGCTAACGTAACACAGGCCTACCCTGGAGCATGCCTGGTTGACATGCAGTGCTACGGTGGCGGCGTGCACGGAATGGTATTAACCTCGCTCAGCTGGAACCATGACGACCCCTCTGATTAATGTGACAGATCTGGTATTGGCACCGTGCCTCCGACCCCGGTTCCCGCGCGCGCAACATGTATGGAGGCGAGCCCGAAGAATGGGACGTCACCGCTGAACAACCGGCCGACCTGGTCATCATCCAAATGGGCGGTAACGACCACCGGCATCCGAACGAGATCCCAGGAGAGAACTTTTACCAGGGATACGTTGATCTCATTGAGAATATCCATCAGCATTGGCCCGACGCGTCGATTGTGATTATGGTGTGCCTCCTTGAACCCGACCAAATGGAAAACCGTACTAATATCGTGATACAGACACAATGGGGCATCTGGAACCAAGAAGGCAGCGAATATACTCAGTCAGTGATCTACGAAGAAGAGATCCAGCGCGTCTACGAGCATTTCAAAGACCGCAAATGGCGCTTCGTCTACCTGTTCCACACGGACGGCATTCTCGGCCACAACGATATCAACCCAAAGAACCATCCCACGGATGTTGGACACATCAAGATTGCAAGCCATCTGCTCCAATGGACGAATCTGATGCTGGGGTGGGAGTTGAATCCGCGCGGGGAGATGCAGCACGGCACGCTTTATTGGAATGATATGGAGGGTTATTAAGGGTTTTTTTTTTTTCCTTCGGATTACAGGTTATGGTGCAGGTATCCTTGCATATTGCATATTGTGCATAAATATTATTGTTGTATTTAGACTAGTCCTCAGGATTTGGACGCTTAATGTACATTTATGATCATCGCAGCCCGCGTAAGTGATCACAAACGGCAACCTGTAACGTCACCATTGGAGCTTTCGCCGTTCACTTGGCGCACATTGATGCATCCCCGAGCCGACTGACGTTCAGATGATCATGCACCAATATTGTCACCATTCCCGAGGTCGGAAGCCACGCATATCCGCATGTGATAGACTTTGCGAGGCCTGGGAGGCCGACTCCCTATTTAGGGTTCACCGCTGAAGAAAGGGACCTACCCACTGAGGATCAACACATCAACAGACGGGTTCCCGCAAGCAATGGGAGATAGTGAAGAGCGGCTGACCAGCGGAGTCTCTGGCATGAAATTCTAGCCCGGATAGGAGCTAGAGCCAGCCCGCTATGTACGTAGGCAGGTGGATATGCTGCATGCTAGCATACTAACTCCGCCGTGCAACCCCACCCAACGGCCTTGGAGGATATAAGTAGGCTGATACAGTCATTCCATGCTTCATCGCTCTTGCTGTTCCCTGAGAGTTACCTCCAGAATACCTACACCTACCACCATGGCGCCCTTCAAACCCCTCCTGCCGCCTCTGCCCATTCCAGAGGGGCAAAGGAAGAACCCACCCCTGCCCATCCGCCCACCATCTCCCACCGTGATCCTGCGCGACGGCCTCTCCCTTTCGACCTGGCTCCTCCTTGGCGGCGTCCTTCAAGGCGCCGCAGTCGCAGCCTTCGGCTACAGATCCCTCCTCCCGACAACCCTGATCCTGGGCTACAGAGCTCTCGACACGCTCCTCATGACACTCAACCTCAAACGCAACAGATACATGGACGGCGTCATTATGCCGAAATACAGCGCCCAGTATCCCAATACCGACGGTTCCTTCGCCAGTACTTTGAACCCGACTACGGGCTCGCAGGACGGCGACCCAGCCGCCAAGCCGCTGATCGTCTTCCACCTTGGCGCAAGATGCAATCACCCACTGGGCCTGCTCGCGCCGGGTTATAAAGAGCTGGGGGACTGGGCCGAGAAGATGTATGAGTCCCTACGCGTGAATCCGGACAAATATGGCCTCCTAGGCATGACGCGGTTTGTGGGCCAGTCGGATGCCGCGGGAAACGAAACGCTTGTTATTATGTACATGCGTGACTACGAGGGGCTGCATCGCTTTGCGCATGACCAGCTCCATGCGGATGGTGTGCGCTGGTGGACTGGGATTGTTAAGGCGCATCCGCATCTGGCTATCTGGCACGAGACGTATGTAGTGCCGAAAGGGTGCTGGGAGAATATCTATGCGCAGTCCCAGGTTACGGGGATGGGCGATACCTTTTTTCCTGTAATTGATGAAAATAATGGGGCGACGGAGTGGGCGAGGGGTATTGTGGATGCCAAAGGCGGCGCATTGAGGACTGGGTCGAGAAGACTAAGAATGAAGCATCTGGAAGAGAACGAGAGCGAATTGGAAGCCTACTATGATCTAACCGACGGGGGGAGGACTACTCTATAGACATGGGATATCTTTGGCCTAACGCTGAGAGTCAAAGACAGCTCTCTTCAACAAGGTACACCTCTCTTGTTGGATATGCTAAAACTATCGCTAAAACTATCGTCTGTCAGTTTCTCTCCAATCAAAAAGCAGGATGCCGACTCCTAGACTGGACCAACAATGCCAGACAAAATGCGATTAACCCCTATTTCCAAAAATAGTTAGTTACTATAGTGGGTCAGGTACCGAGCTAAAAAGAAAAAAAGACCGTCCCGGCCGGCAACCAGTGCGACCTTCGACGACGACCTCTGATAAGAACCACATGACGATATGTTCACGAACCCCTTTTTCCGTTCAGCAAAAGCCGATGCAGCCTGGCACCGCGTTGGGTTGCTCTCCGACTTCCCTGAGATCTCTCCAGATTCCGACTGCCAGGTCACATCATCATGCAAGACGTTCCGAATCCCCACTGGCACAACCGAGAAACCGGTTGAGACGGATATTGGCCTACCGGGTGACCTGAAAGACCAAGTCTTAGTGTTTCGGTATAAAGGGAATGTTCATGCTATTGATCATGTAAGCCTAAATACCTTCTTCCCAATCCAGATGTATGGTAGTTAGAGCGAAGTGTCTGATGAGTGCAGCAATGCCCGCACTCTTCCTACCCCCTCTCGCAAGGGAGTCTATTTGATATAGAAGACTTTGGCATCACGCTCAGTGCGGGGATAACATGCCCTAAGCATGGGTGGGGGTTTGATATCTTCTCTGGCAAGGCGGATCGAGGGAACTACAAGTTGAAGATCTGGGAGGCGCAAGTGAGAGATGGGCCGGATGGCAAGCCTGATGAGAAGGAGGTCTGGGTGAGGAGGAAGCAGCGGATTGGTTAGGCGTCACTATTGGATCCGGTTTCAACGAATGCGAACTGGACTGCAATCAAGAAACAAGACCAGATGCGGTCTCGTGCAGTCGGTAAAGCTCGATTCTCCAGGCCGTCAAAATGATAACGGCCTCTCACGCCGTTGGCTCAAAGCCTGCGACTGAACGTTGCTAAATTGGACGGTTGTCCATATCTTTAGAGCCAACGTGGTTCCCAAAGGTTAGTGTTCGGGGCTGACCATCCAAGGAAAACTCAGTTATCGACATGCGCCGCTCATGTCCATTGGCATCGTACTCTGCGTCCAATGCCTGCTACTAAGCGTCTCTGGCGGCAGGGAATGGGCGATGGGAGTTGATTTAAAATTGCAAGCTGAAGTCGCCGAAATACTATAACCACGGCTTACCCGAAGCGATCTGCTTGCGAAAAACTTTTCCTTTCCACTTATTGAACTCTAATAATGGCTGAGATGTGTCTTTGATTAGATAGCAAGTACCCTGTTATCACTAGCTCTAGTGCCGCGGCACCTTCTTCCTGGCCATCTCCCACGCATGCTGGACGGCCAAAACCTCGTACTCTTCCGTTCCATAGTAGATGGAATTGACATCTCCCCACTCCGTTCCCTCCACCGGCAGCACAGTCCCAAACTGCCAGATAAAGTCTGCCGCCACCTGCGTCTCTTTGACCGTTGTCAGCTGCCACGGCCGCTCGAGCTGCGTATGGTTGAGCGGAGTCCCATATTCCTCGAAGACGACGGGCTTGTTGAACCTCTTCCCGATGGCGTCGTGCTGCAGCACCCACTCGCTGCCCCAGCTGTAGTTGTAACCCCAGGATTCCGGGTAGAGGTGGAAGGTTCCGTAGTCGAGCGTCTCGATCTCGAGGTTCTTCACAAAGTCGACTCCCTCTGAGCAATCGTACGCATAGGTCCCGTCTCCCTCGGGCGGACAGAGCCAGCCCTCGTCTCCGAGTGCAACCATATGCTTCTTGTCTAATTTCTTGATGTATGCGCTGACGCTCTTGGCCCAATTGTATATGACGGATGGATCACACCCCTTGCAGCGGGGCTCATTGCCTAGTTCCCACGCGAAAATCGCGGAAGAGCCCTTGTACCGATTGACGATAAATTTGATGTACTCGCGGTATGCCCTTTGGCTTTTCTTGTCTGTGTACCAGGTAGTCGCGTTGCTGCCGAATGCGTTGCTATAGATGTTTATTCCGCCAAAGTCGTTCCAGTTGTTCATGAATGTCAGGACTAGCTGGATGTCGTATCTCTCAGCGAGGGAGACCACGGTGTCGAGGCGGCGGATGCCTGCGTTCAGATGTCTGTTAGGGCTGCGCTTGATTGCAGGTGAACGAAGGAGTATGAAAGACAGACCATTAGACCCGTAGTTGATCCCCAAGCCACCCTCGTACAAGCTTTCATTCAGGACCTGGTAGTAGACAGGCTGGCCGGGGTTGGATGGATCGTTGACGCCGAAGAAGCCCCAGGTTCGGACGACTTTATACCCGGTCTGCCATCATCAGTACTCGATCCGATATCCGTCATGTTGGAGGCGTACTTCGGCAATCTGAGAGACAGCAAGCTCGACCTCGAAATCATTGAGCAAATTGCCCAACCACCAGCAGTTCGTACCCGCAAAGTACTGCACTTTGCCGTCAATCTCAAAGTGTCGGCCTACTGCTTTAGATACCTGGTCTCGGCCATTGCCGATTGGCGCTGCGGGGCTGGCTGCAACAAGGGCGGGAGCCGCACCGGCAAGAAGACCAAGCACAGCGTGAATGAGCCTCATGACTAAGGGAGTTGGTCTATATAGTCAATGGACAAGGAAATTACTTGAACGGTGTGGAACAGTATTAGGACTATTATATGTAGCTACGTATCCCCGCAATTTCCGCCTCAAGCTCCGTCGAACCAAGAGAAGTATAGATTATTCGGGTATTATGCCACCAACCCGGTTCCTGAGCAAGACCCGGATCTGGGCCCATCTTTAATCGACAAATCCTGGGGATAGCGCTAGCTTATTCTGGCGCGGTGATTACCGGAACGGGAACGGAGTGAGGCTATCGAGGATCTAGCTAAAAGCACGTTCCGCCCGAGAAACAATATATATAGAACTGGCGTCGGTGATTCTCGCCGACAAAGTACTCAAGCGGCAGCCAAGAGCTGCTGCAGCTGATGATCGAATCTTATGATTTCCTGGCCTCTTAACCGTTTGTTATAAGGTACCAAAGAAACGACTCGGCGGCAGATCGTTGATGGAATTGAAAATTTCTCCGATCATCAAGATGAGGTGAGAACGATGAGTGTAGAATCGTTGGCGTCCCTACAAAATAAGTTTTTCTACGCATAAATGGCTCTGTTTATTGGATTCAAGGCCTGGAGGTCCAGAGTCACGTTCTTGGCACCATGTGAAAAGGCAGAAATATATAACTTATAATGGTCCATTCGCGCGGAGGTGTTAAGGCAGAGGTTTAGACCGAGGATAAAACAGTGGGGGCATCTATAGAAGGTATCTTCCAATGACCTTTCTGGCTATAGCTTCTAAACAACAGTTTGATTGAAGACTTATGATGGTTTGGCAGATCAAGTTTCAAATATCTTGTTATGTTCTGGCACGGTTCCAGAGCCATGGGTCGACTAATACAAAAAGAAGAACCTCGGCAATTTTACGTTGATCTCTAACCACGGCATTTCGCTGACAGCTCGTCATCTTTTTAAGACCAGAACTACAGCTGCTCTTGAAACCAAAGCATCAAAGACTCTAGACAACCACCAGTTCAGTCAAAATGGGCCAGAAAAAGATCGAGTGCTATATTGACATTGGTGCGCCCGCCCCCCGTCCCGGGTCCAAAACAATCAAGTAACATCGGGGGCAGTCTCAACATACAGCTTCTATGCCTTCACCTATCTCCAGTCTAACCGAGCCGCTCTTGAAGCGCTAGACGTTGAAGTCGAGTAGGCCGCACCATTACTTACACCCTATCCACGACCAGAAGTCCTGACAAGCCAGGTTCATCCCCGTCTTTCTCGGCGGAATCAACGTCGGTAGCGGTTCGTCTGAGCCCACTGTCGCCCTTATTACTTGAGTTCATTTGGAGCTGACAGAGTTCTAATCAAAAGGAAATAAACCCCCATGGACTCTCCCTGCCAAAGCCGCATACAGTCGATACGACGTCAAACGAGCTCAGCGCTACTTCGGGCACGATTTTGAGGTCCCGAGTTTCTTCCCGATCTTGTCGCTGCTCGTCAGTGTCCTCTCTGTTCACGACTACAGTGAAACGTTCTCTTGTGTGAAGTGAGTACTGACGGAGAGATAGCCACAACGCGCCCTCACATATATAAAACAAATGTACCCAAAGGACAAATACGAAGCGACCTTTAACTCCTGTTTTGAGTCGTTCTGGTACCGACATATTGACATCTCGAATCCCGAAAACCTCGCCATCGCACTGGGAAACGTCTTTGATAAGACCCAGATCCAAGAGATCCTAGCTGGTGCGAACAAGCCAGAGACAAAACAGGCGCTTACCGACGTAACGACCAAAGCTGTCAAGGAGCTTGGAGCGTTCGGGTGTCCGTGGTTCATGGTGCATGATGGGAAAGGCAATGTGGAGCCGTTCTTTGGAAGCGACCGGTTTCATTTTATGTGGGATTATCTTGGACTGCCGCATGGGGATCTAGAACTGAAGGTTCAAGACAGAGAGAAGGGGAAGCTTTAGGTAAATTAGGGCTTCTGATCGCGAGGGAGGGAGGCTGTCTCGAGTTACGGAGTCTGCAGTGCACCAATATAGGCGCAATTACGGCCGGCCTGGGTTTTATTCAAAGCATCGTTGAAGATGATTACGGCGACAAGAGCAGCGTTGCACGTATAGGTGCCAGGCGGTTAGCATGGCCAAGCGCTGAAGGAGGTGTTTCTCACATTGAATCATTAGAGCATCAGCACCTGCCACATTAGGGCTTATTATAGAGTATCTCCCTACAATTCATTTTTTTGCAGCGCCGAACTTCTTCGCTGTCCGAGTGCCAACCTTCTCCTCATCCCAGATATAATTGACACTCTCCTGCTTGACGACCTCCTGCGCCCATTTATAGAACTTCGGTACCCGCTTCTCCAACTGGCTCGGCAGCTCTGGGGAAAGCAGACCATACTTGTGCAACGAGAGCAATCGCAGCAGGAAGCTTCCCGTCAGAACCTCGACCTGCGTCAACTTCTCCGCACCGCGGAAAAAGGGTCCTGACCCAGTCCCCTCCGGGTACAGCAAACCCTCGACATTGTTCTTCTCAATAGCCGCGACAATGCTCTCAGTTGCGGCGGCGCGCTCTTCCTCACTCGCAGCCTTCTGGGCCGCGAATGCCTGCGACCAGACCTTGCCGATGAAGGTGTCGACGAAAAAGGAGACGTGGGCACGCTGGATGGCCCCTTCGGGGGTGTTAGACGCGGGAAGGAGGTGGCTGGGGTGGGCGTCGGCGAGGAGCTGCGCAACGATGGCGGATTCGGGAATAGCGGTGCCGTTGTAGGAGATGGTAGGAACAAGGCCGCGCTGTACGTTATGGTTAGTAGAGAATTAAGCAAATGTCACTCAGAAGGGGTGCGTACCGGGTTGACCTCGAGGTACCAGGGCTCGCGCGGGGTGTCGAGGTCAATAATCACCTCCTCATACTCGAGACCAAGCTCCTTGAGGGCGATATGAGCGCGGTGAGCCCAGGGGCAGAGGTGGTTTGTGTAGAGGATGATCTTGGGGGCGGCCATGTTGTGCTGATAGACGGGCGTGATCTTTCAGAGTGCAATGCGGGAAGGGAAGAGGAGAGAGGGAGAGCGGGGTTATATAGCGCACTTTATCGCGGTGGATTTCTAATCTTCTTGTTGTGTAAAAGCTGGCCAGGATGATGAAATATGGGGTGCTTTGGCTGCTTTGAAATGCAGCGCCCCCACAAAGAGGGGAAGTGGGGATTACCGCCGGCTGTGATATTCGGCTGTGCCTATCGATAAGAGTGCACTGATGTTTCGGGCCTTGTGCCATAATAAATATTAAACTATATCAGCGGTATATTCTCGTATTCACCTTATCATTAAGATATTTCCAAGTCTTGACACCTAATTTCCCTGCTAAGTGCACAGGTCTTTGAGGGCGCAGGTCACTGATGTTAATCATCCATCAGCATGTCCTGACAAGATAGATGATGGGTTTCGCAGACGGGTATCGATGCCCACTAATTGTTGTACCTCTGCGATGCTGCATCTGGGGAACGTGGCCGGAAGCCGCTGCCATAGGGTACTGCAGGAGCCGTGGGATGAGGCTGCGAGGCTGGCGGGGCAAAACTGAAATACAGCCTTGCTGGCTGGCTGATGAACTTAAAGGACCAGGCGCTTAGCATGTTCAAGGCTCATCTAGTGAATTTACCGCACGAAGTTGCAGGCCTTCCCTTCCAATGTTGACACCCCCAATCCGCCAGATCGAGTCCACATCCACACTTGGGAATGGAGCAGAACAGGACTATTTGTCCGGGATAGACTGGCTAACGCTATTATTCTGGATGGTCTGCTTCGCCGTGATTTCGACGGCCCAGCCCACTGGGAGGGTGTTGAGATTGTCGTCCTGCCACCAGGCTATTCTTCGAGGCTCGTCTATATTTGCGTCTGTGACGTACTCGGGGTTTAGCTTCCACAGTCGATCATATCCTGCATGCTCCTGAAGCAATAAATGTCCGTTATGCAGTTGGCCATGTTTTCTTGGGGCGTCTGGATGGTAGACACCACCAGCCTGATGCTCAAACCCTAAAGGCCTTCAATCCTAAGCAAAAGCCCGCTGGGTCGTATTCCTCCTCGGGGCACTCCCACAGTTCATCGAACTGTTCACGAGCAAGGGAACTGCCTTCTCGTAGGCACTCGGGGCAATGTACCTGGCAGTGGCTGTTCTTGAGCTGCTTATCTTCATCACAAAGGCCGAAGACGGCTATCTGACTAGCCAATTGTCAAGGAACAGACGGTCAGAGCAACTCATAAATCGCGGCTCTATGCGCAATAACACTTGAGATTGCCGTCTAGTCACTATCCACATGGTTTCTCTGGACGAACGTCACAGCCGATTTCCGCTCAAGCCCGTCGTCTTCCGACGACACGGGAGCCCTCGCAAGAGCCATCATCCGCACCGACTGGACCTGGCCACGCTAACTGGACTCTCTTGGCCCCTTTGGAGTGAGATTCGCGATCTACTCGGTGCAGTCAGGATCGTTGATAGACCAGATCCTGCGTTGCCAGAAGTCCCCAAACCGTACTGGTTCATCAGGAAAGCTGTCGTTGTCTTCAAGTCATTTCCCCAGCTTGGCATAATCTTTCTTGGTGGCTCGTATATGACCCCGCAGAGTGGCGGCGCAATGTTGCATGCTTCGATGTTTTTATATATTGGCGGTCCCCTGGGAACTGTAGTGGCGCAGGTGCGTCTAAGAGGAAAAGGAGGAAGGTATTCTTAACTGTGCTCAAAATTCTCACCATTCATCTAGCAGCTGATTCTTTATGGATTGGCTTATGAGTCCGGGAGGACTGAGCAGCCTGGGTGGTACAGTGGCTAGGGTAGAGTCTCAGAAAGTGGAGCTTGACTTGCGAGTCGCCATAAGATTTTCCCCGGATACTGATATATAGAATTTTACAGTCCTCCGACAGCTACACTTCCATTTTCTAAGCCGTATTGTGCTTGATCAAAGAATACCATGAAAGTAGGTTATAATCAAATTGAGTGCCTTAGCAATCGGGCCTTACGATTAGTCACATCGGATCACGTGAATATCGTCTCTTTGTCACCAGGAAACGAAGCAATTATCCAACGTTGATGCTTTTGATCATCGATAATGACATTATAATCATCGAATAGATCCCTATACAATGCAGGAGGCGTGCTATACGTGTCGCCGACGACACATCCAATGTGATCGGTCTCAAACTCCGTGCCGGAAATGCGAGAAGGCCGGGCTGAAATGCCTCGACAAAAGGCCGATCCGGTGGGTGCAGGGAGTCGCTATCCGAGGGGGTATGCGAGGTCGATCGCATCAGAACGAGATAATCTCGTCGACTCCGGTCAGCGCGATCGAGATGGCGTTGGAACCGTCAATCAAGATTCAAGAACCATTGGACGCACGCGCCTCTACGCAGATAGTCCCTAAAGATACGCCAATAAGTATGCCAGTGTCCATGGAAGATGAGCCACTTGCGAAGTTAGACCCAAGTGCTCGATATTACTTGAATTACTGTACGCTTCTTCTCATTTATATGTATCTGTACTCTGACGATCCGCAGACAATGACCGGATATGCCAGGTTTTCATCGTATACGATAGCAAGAACAACCCGTTCCGAAGTCTCATATCCCTCGCTCTGAGCGATTCGGTTCTTCTTGACGCCATGCTTGCTCTGGCTGCGCGTCATCGGGCAAACTCTGAGCAACCGTTCTCCGCCAATAGAGCAGATGTTTCTACCGTCTCCACAGACGCGGACCGTGAGGCTCTTCAGTTCAAGTATCGTGCCATCCAGGGACTGTCACGGACCGTCAGTTCGCAGCATTCCTATCGGGTTGCAACAGTTGCCACGGTATTCTTGCTAGTATTCCTTGATCTTCTAGAGTCCGGTTGCGATCGATGGAACTACCACCTGGAAGGCGCGAAGACCCTGATGACATTGACACCAAGCTCCGACCCTGGCCGCACTATAGAGCGAATACGAAAGTTCATCGTCAAGCAGATTCACTTGTACTCTTCCCTAACTGAAGATGTTGGAAACCACTGACTGTTGACTTTCAGGATCGAATCTCTAGGAGCGACCTTTGTTCGACCCGAACTTCTATCGAAATGCCCGTCGATCGACGAATCCTCGAATCTTCTGGACGATGTTATTGAAGAATCCTTCCTTGGGTGTCCTGAGTTCATTCTCACCGCTGTGCAATTCTTCTCTTTACAGCGGGATACGATTGCAAATGAGAACAGCCCTGGCCAGCCTCGAGCTGAGGATGTCCTTTCAATCCTTGATGCTGTAAGAAACTTTGACTGCCGCGCGTGGGCTTCGGCCCTCCCGCAAGAGTCTGTGACCCATGATCTTGATGGTCTAACAAAATTGGCGCGAGCGTACCAACTCGGTGGAATACTGTACGGGCAGCGGATACTTGATGCCGTTGAGAAAACCCGAACTTCTCGCGAGACAGTCCTATCCGAATTAATTGATATTATTACCTCATTGCAGCCGACCAACCTCCTCAAGTGCACCCTCTGGCCCATCACAATAGCGGGCCTAGAATGTCAGGCACGACGGCAGAGAGATCTGCTTATACAAGCTCTCAAGAAGTTCTGGCAAGATACCAAGTGCTCGAACGTCACAAGCGCCGCCGACATTCTGCAAAATTATTGGAGCAAGACCGACCACAATCCAGACGTGGCGAATGATTGGATCTTCGACATTGGCCGGTCAAGCCATGACTGGCTCCTCATCTAGCATTTTGCCCCACTCCAATGAGCTGCCTAAAACGGTTTACTGGCCGCCGACGTCAGGATTCTGGAAACAGTGGAAACGCCCGGTCTTCCCCACCAGAGCCTGGCTTAAGAAGTTTACGGCCCCGAGCTCCTTTTCGGCTGGCTCAAAGCCAAGCCTTGAGCCAGCCTTCTCTCTCCGCTCGACTGCTCCAAAAAGAAGGTCTGGGGAGTAGGGTTGTTTGCATTACGAAACAAAAAACTCGCCTACAAATCTTCCGGACTATATAAAACCTACGAGACCCGACTCTGTGTTGAACTCTGGTCTAGCATGGATCGTTGCATTCGCTCACCTGCACCGAGTTCAGCCAGACGATGACGCTTCGCCAAAAGTCGGAGCAGTCCTCACTACCAAGAGAAAATGGCGCGGGTCTCGATGAAGCGTCACTGGAGAGGCTTGGAAGGGAGCGACCACCATTTTTCTCGGGCGCGTGGCCAGAAGTCGCCTTTTGCTTCTCCATCATTATGTCGCAAATTCTGGCGGTAAGCTCTGGCCATCCTTCCAATATAGCACTGCTTAGAACTTGGCTAAGCCACCACAGGAGTATTACATATCAGGCTCAAATGTCCTTTTACCGACATTGATAGAAGAGTTGGATTTTCCCCCCGCATCCGCGATTTGGCCGTCAACCTCGCTATCTCTAGCCGTAACTTCAACCTTGCTTATCTTCGGTCGACTCACGGATATGTTCGGTGGTTATGCAATCTACATTGCCGGAGCCGGATGGCTGACGATATCGTCAATTTTATGCGGAGTCTCACAGTCTTGGCTCATGCTAGTCATTTTCCGAGCTCTGCAAGGCCTGGGTCTCGCGGCATTTCTCCCCTCCGGTGTCATGATTTTAGGGAAAACGTATCGACCCGGCCCTCGGAAAAACTTTGTTTTCAGTCTCTATGGCGCCTGTGCTGCGCTGGGGTTCTTTATCGGTATCTTCTTCTCTGGGCTCTGCAGCCAGTATCTTAGCTGGCGGTGGTATTTCTTCATTGGCGCTATCCTATCCGCCATCACTACGTTGTCATCGATATTTTACATCCCTCGTGACTTCAAAGAAACGAGGGGCAATGGTGCAACTATGGACTGGACCGGATTGGCATTATCAGTGTCAGGCTCAGTCCTCTTCGTCTTCGCTATCGCCCACAGTTCCTATGCCCCGGAGGGATGGCGCACCCCATATATCCCCGTCTGCCTTGTACTCGGCGTTTTGCTTCTTGCGGCGTTGACCTACGTGGAAGGCTGGGTAGTCAAGAATCCGCTTCTGCCAGGGGACATATTTGCCGTAAAGTACATGAAGCCACTTGCAATTGCCCTGCTCTTCTTGTACGGAAGTCTCGGTGTATTTCTCCTCTACGCCGTTTTATAGTAAGTTCTTACTCTCGCCGTCTCCCTAGACCTCACTAACTCGTATCCAGCATGTCTGACTTCATGGGCGCCACCCCCTTCCAAATGGTCGCCTGGACCGTGCCCATGGCCGTCGGCGGGCTAATACTCTCCTGCGTTGGCGGGCTTATATTCCACCGTGTTTCGGGTACGATCCTCCTCATGATATCCTGCCTCGGCTACGTTGGTTCAGGCTTGTTCTTCGCTGTCGTCCCGCAAGGCGGCAATTACTGGGCGTTCATATTTCCCTCGATGATTTGCGGGACAATTGGGATTGATATCTCTTTTAACCTCGCAAACATTTTCATTACGACTAATATGCCGAAATCGAAACAGGGCCTCGCGGGGGCACTCATCAATTGTACTCTTCATATGGGGATTGCGGTGATGCTGGGTTTCGCGGATATTGTGCATACCGAGACCGGGTACCTGGGAGCTAGGAAGAGCTACAAAGCAGTCTTTTGGTACGAGGTTGGATTGGCGGCTTTTGGACTAGTCGTTGTAGCGCTTTTTGTTAGGATTAAAGAGGCGAAGAGCGAATTGACTTTTGATGAGAGGGAGGCGCTCGCTGCAGAGGTGAGGGGTGAGAATACTGTCGAGGAGAGGGTTTGACATTGTGATCTTCCCGGCTCCTTTATGACTGTCTGTACATAGAAATCTTTCTTGCTTGACTAGAGATATACCCGCGGCCCACTTTAGATTGAGAAGTTCATTACATTAGAGTGATTTGTGTACTTCTAGGTAGTACAGTACATACAGAAATCTCTTGTTAATCCATAATATTACATCGTATCTAACTTTATATGACCGAGAAGCTCTCAGACTGGCAGTATTTTATACTCAGCATAAATATGTCAACATAAGCCAAATTGATAGCTTAGCAACTGAAAATGCTGCAACGAAGATATTATCTTACTTATGTCCGATATACCACATGCCATCATATATTATCATTACATTTATATCCGATGGTTGTCCGCTCAGAGCGCCTCACCTGCATCCAGTATACAACCCAACTCGAGCGAAGAACAGTTGATTCGGAAGCCAGTCACTAGTAAGGAAGGGAATCCTCCACAAGCGTCCTTAACAACCAGTCAAACAACGCTTCAAGACGCTATACCCAGATACCTACAACGTCCACAAATTGACGAGGTCATCCCCGTTCAACGAATCAGCACCAGTGTCCCCTTGTAGATAACATCAAGCATGATCACCATATCCTGTAAGTATCTGCCGGCCCTAGAAATCTGAATAATGAGGTGGTAGTTGGAACTCTTTTCTTGCAACTGGGGCGGAATCATTCCTAATGCCAACGAATACACTCCAATGAACAAGGAAGTCTGAATGACTCGGGTAAAGACGAGCACTGAAAATCACATATGATTGACAAGACTATTTTGAAAATAATTGCGAAGTGCAGTGCGGAAGATCATTGGCAGCCGGCGCTCGGAGAGCAGAAATAGACCATTTGCCCCCTTAGTAGTTGAGTAGAGAGCCTTTGCGACGGCGTCAGAATCGGCAAGTGCGTAAACTCATCGGATACCGTGACGCCCTGCAGGAAGGGATCATTTATGGAACTGCGCCATAGTGTATTTTGAGACGCCTAGCGCATGGTTCATGCTGTCGATCCAAGGCTCCGTGGATTTAGGGTTGGGAAGTGAGTGACTGATCAGGCAATTCTCGCGTATTCGTGCTTATGGACGCTTGATTTGCCGGTAAACGTTTAACTCCACACCATAAAGCTTGGCTCCGTCTATAAATAATGAAATAATGGATGACATTTACCGACCTATGTGGGTGAACTCCCTAGACAGCTCTTACATACTTTTTCAATTACACCAGCTTCATCACACTGCAACAGTCGCATTGACGTTAAAACCCTCAAGACTGTTCAAAATGCCACTCACAATCCACCTTGACAACTACAAACCTTGCTACTTTGGCAACGAGACTATCTACGGGCGGGTTACCTTTGAATCCTCAAGCACAACGAACCTCCAAGACATCCGACTGTCATTTACTGGTCGCTCCAAGGCACGGATTCAAAAAGTCAAGGGATCTGGAGCTCCCGCTGCAAACTATCGCAGCAAATGCATCTTGTTCGAGAAGGAGAAGATTCTGGTACATTTAAATGGAGAAGCCCTGCCACCAGGCAGACACGAGTGGCCATTCCAGTTCTCATTTCCAACAACCGCGCTATCTTCGGTGGAATGGCCGGAAATGCAGCCTTTCCGGGGCGACGTTAATCACCCCCTTCCGCCGGTATTTGCTATCGAAGCTAGTGATAGGGCAAGGAAGGTTTCCTGTACGATCGAATATCGTATTGAAGCACAGGCTATGAAGCCGCAGCGAGGGCTTTTTTCGAGCACAAGGCCACTGTTCTCTGAAAAAGTGAGGCTGAATTTCATACCTGATTTTGCAGTCGCGGATGACCGCGAAAGCGACCGTGCAGCGGAGATCTACCGACAGCGGAAAGAACAAGTCTTCAGTATCCGCAGCATGCTATTGCTTCCAGAGAACAAGGGACGGAGTCTAAGTACGGGGGAGAAGATCCAGGGCTGGTTTGCGCCTGGGCAGCTGCCCAGATTCAGCTTCACGGCATCTTTTTCATATACAACGAGAGTGATTTGTTCTACTCCAGTCCAATGTTCGTTGGATATGACTCCGAACATGGAGGACTCTTCGGTGGCATCTTCCCCAGAGGTGATCATGAAGTCAATATCTATTACGGCAATCAGTCGAACAGCAGCCCGAGCCGCGCCATCGATAATGGGCGCCATATCAGCGGAATTAGAGGACAAGATTGAAATATTATCACGGACGTCCCTGCATAAGCCGGTCTCGGGGAAAGTAAATCTGGGAATAGAATTCGGCCCGCTGATGCTGAGACATACGGACGTCTCATTTCAGACATTCAATATCTGCAGGAGATATTTTTTAAGTGTGTCAATTGTGTTTGTATGTGCTGAGAGAACAAATGAGTTCAGACTAACCGAACTACCGTTCGAAGTGGTTGCAAAAGTTGAGAGGTCAGAGAAGAAGAATCTAACTTCTGAGCTTGCTGAAGGTACTGAGGGTGCCCCGCCGGCTTACACGTATTCAGAACCGTCTGTCGTTTGATGAGGTGTGAGAAGGGAAAGGAGCCGAAGTGATACTCGATTGCTCCTGTGTGAGCCCTACTGGGCCAATATTTGCAGCCGGGCCACCTAGATTTATGGTCACAGAACTACAATCTACGATAACGAGAGAGAGATCAACAAAGAGGCTGAGAAAATCTCGTCGTTTGCGCCAGCTTGGATGAGAAGTAATCTCGTGACCAAGATTTCAATGGCTCCAACTCTTGTATAGGAACCGGGTACCTGATAAGAGAGCAAAGCATTAATGCCTGCCAAGCCTCGATCAGTGGGCATAGCACGCAGCTGCGAAAGGGTAAGGCGAGGGCTTACGAAGGCTGGATATGATAGTGCTCTCAGCTTCATTGAGGTGAATAGGTATAAGGAATTTCAATTTAGTATTGTCCATGGGGCAGGCAGTTCACAGGCTGCTACAGTCCTAGACATACTAGGTTGCTGATACCACGTAGACAGGCATATTTATTCCGTCCTAGGTAGATAGACCCAGAGCAACCAAGCAACTTTTATGCGGTCTGGTGTTACACCGCTATACTCGAAGTTGAGCCACTCAATGACAGCGAATAGAAGTGAGTATTACTATAAATCTATACATACAGACCCCGCCGACGTTTTCACCGTGCGGCTTATTACAGCATCATATATTAATATCTCAATGACTGATAGACTGGCTGAGCCGCGGCGGGAGGCCTCGTAGTCTCGTCAAGCTCAATAGCTTCATCCACCACACTCCACTGCACAGACCTGAGAATCTGCAGCCCACTGCTGCTGGGCCCCTCCTCATTATGTGCATCACTGACGAGTCTCGCCCGGTCGCCGCCGGCGTGGCTATGCTTATAACTGTATGAGAAATTCCGGTTCGTATTCCCCTCGGAGTCCGTTGATACCCCAGTTCCCGACTTGGATTTGTACGCTGACCGCGCATACCGATCTGTATACGATATCCCGTCCTTGTCCTCGTATACTGCGACGATGAACTTAAATGAAGAGGTGATTTGACATACAATACTGAGTGAAAGGTAGATCTCTGTTGTCGTTGTGGTGTACGCGCCGAGGAGGGTCGGGTACTGCGAGGAGAGTTGGTGCTTGAGGTAGTATAGCCGGAGGGCGGAAAGGGGAATCAGTCTATCAGGGGTTGCGTTAGATTATCTGAGCAGATGGAGGGGGAAAGACAGCGCGAGGTACTTACACAATGCGGCAGCCCAGAGCCAGGAAGACCATGAGCTTCTTCCTCGAAGCTATCTGCACAGTGCTGACGGCCCACCCAGAGTACGCTACGAGCAGCACTTCAGTCACAACGTCAAGCGCTGTCACGGCTTGCCAGTGAGCGAACTGCATCCTGGATTAGACCTATCCCAATAGATAGAAGGGAATATAAGAAAAAGACGGGGGACTCGCACAAGACTACCACATCGTGCACTGATATCGCGCCACGGATTGTCTCGACACCGGATCGCGACGAGGAACAAAGCTGTCACGGTCCAGATGATCGTCGCCGCGAGGATGGTTCGGATAATCCGACGTGGCAGCTGGGAAAACAGCGCTTCGTAAAACAGACAGGTCGATATCTTCGAAAACCCTAGGGCAACAATGAAGAGGAGATCGGCGGCATACCCGGCCTTGAATCCCAATATCTTCATTTAGAAAGGCATAGCAGACGGGTAAGGAACGGTACGTACCTTGAGCATCCGAGCCTGGCCAGTCGCAGAGCTAGGGCCGGTGCGTGTCCCCCACCCATAATGAACTTGAGCTAACACGACCGAAGCCTGGGTGAACGCTATAGCCTGTCGCTTATCAGACCCCAAAACCCAATCGTATATTTATCGGCGCGACAATAGGGGGACCGGCTAGGTAAACCCACCACGAGCCCGGCGAAAACATAGTCGTCCGCCTGTACGATTCGTTTGCGATGCAGCGAAAACACCCTCGCCAAGACACTTGCCAGAGTCAGCACAATATAAAATGAAGCGAGGACGACGACCAGCCCGCTATGGTCGTTCTTATTATCCGCTGTAAGCGGGGCCCTCACACCGGGGGGAAACGTGGAGGTCGACATGACATGGAGAGCTAGTAAACAAGAGAACAGGACAAGACGCGGATCATTGGGGCTGGTCAAGGTTTTAACAAGCAAGACAGAACATGCAAGACTGGCTTTGCTTTTTACGCTGTGCGCCTGCCATGGCAGCAGCGAGGAGGTGCGGCTGTGACTGTGAGGGACCGCAACAGCGGGCCCCAACGATCGACTCAGTCGAATCAGAACGAGCTCTTTTTATTGCGAATCAGCGATGTCGAGTCCTCGTGGCAATGTTTTAAAAGGGGCTCCGGACCGCTGACCACGAGCTGAAGGAATTCGGTTGCCAAAAAGACCCGGCCGGTTGCACGCGCATTCCATTACTTGCCGAACGTGGACGGGGAATGTGGCCACTGGCATTGCATGGTTGAGCGACTGGTCGTACAGGAAATGCAGCAAGGGAGGGTTTCTGTGCAGACAACACTGAACTAGTCGAGCTTCTATGCAGATCTCTAATATACTCCGGAGAAAGCACAAGGAGCTCGGGTCCCTTGTTGAACTGCCAGCGGACTCGAGCAGGACTCGAAGAATGGTGGGCTTTGCTAGCGCTCTCGAGATGCTAACCCTAGAAAAGGTCGAAGCCATCCCCAGCTCGGCCAACTGTATTCGACACAATGCGATACCATCCTTAGATCGTCTCAATTGACGGGACCACAAAGAAATCCAGCAGCCACTAATGCATCTAAGCCCAGGTTGTACCACACAAGCACACTTGGCGGGAGATTCCATAGCCAATACAAAGGAGAGGCCGTCTCCTCGCCCGGCCGAGCCTATTCAATAGACTCAAAAGTCCAAACGGCCGAGCCCGGCTCATCTCGGCTTTGTTGATCTCGCCAAAGCTTTCACGCTGGAGCAGAGCGTTTGATCGCATTCGGGGCATTTTAACGTGGAAGACACGCTTTCTCCCTTTCATGGAACCCCTTGCGTCCCAGCCTCAACTGCTGACCCTGACTTCCGTCTCGTTTCACCCCCTCTCCCTCCCTTCAGTTGAATTTTCTGTTTTTCTATTTTCCTATTTTTTTTTTTTATTGCGTCTCCTCCCCTGCTAGCTTGATAGGAAGTCATAGAGCGTGATAAACATTGTTATCATGGAGGTGCACACTAAACCGCCCCGGCTCGGGACGATGGACGTCGAGGTCCATTCGCCAGCAGGTAGCCATGAGGGAGGGAGACAGGCAGGAACGGTGCTTGATGATACCGATATGCATCGCATGGGAAAGGTCCAGGAACTGAAGGTGTGTTTGGTTGACCGACCTGACCGTCAATTCGATTCCAACCCTCACAGTCTTGAATATGACAGCGAAATCTGCGCCCTGTCGCCGCACTCAGTTTTGCGTCGGTCTTACAGGCGACCTGGGAGTTTGTTTTGATGTGCCACTCTCCTCTATTTTTCGCACCGAAACAAGGCTAATCCACTCTGCGGCTTAGCTCGAACACTGAAGGGCTCGAGAACGGAGGACTGGCCGGGATGTGCTGGTCGATGATCTGGACATTTGTGGGCTTTGGATTCATTATTGCCTCGCTGTCGGAGATGGCTTCGATGTAGGCACGTACCTGACGCTTGTTTGAACCTTTACTCACTTCAATAGGGCACCGACATCCGGCGGACAGTACCACTGGGTCTCCGAGTTCGCATCGCCGCGATACCAGAAATTCCTCAGCTACCTTACAGGTACCTGGCTTCTGCCATCTTTTTCCCCAATTATGCAGTCCCAGTTCCAACTGACCATGCCGCCCAACCAGGCTGGATGTCCGTCCTCGCCTGGCAAGCCGGTTCTGCATCGGGCTCCTTCCTCACGGGTACGATCATCCAGGGCCTGATCACGATCCGCAATCCGGACTACAGCCCTGAAAGCTGGCACGGAACGCTGTTCGTATTTGCAATGATCTTTGTCATCTACGTCTTCAATGTCTACGCCTCTGACGCCATGCCCGTGCTTAATAACCTCCTCATGATATTCCACGTGCTATCGTGGTGCGTTATACTCATCGTGCTCTGGGCCATGGCGCCCCATCGGACCGCCAAGTCAGTGTTCACAGAATGGTCAACCCAGGGAGGTTGGAACAGTATAGGACTGAGTGTCATGATCGGGCAGATCAGTGCTATCTACGGCTCACTGAGTAAAACCCCTCGCCAATCCCCTTGTCGTGGCGGAGTATACTGATAGTGATGAGCACAGGTTCCGACGCAACAGCCCACATGTCTGAAGAAGTCAGCAATGCCGGCCGCAATGTCCCTCTCGCCATAGCCTGGGGCTACTTCACCAATGGCATCATGGCCATCGTCCTGCTGATAGCATATCTCTTTTCAATCCCCTCTGTCGAGGACGCACTTTCTGACGAAACGGGGTTCCCGTTTCTTTATGTATTCAGAAATGCCGTCTCCACGGCGGGCGTCAATGGGCTGACATCGATCATCTTGATCCCGGTGATCTTCAGCAACATCTTCTTCAACGCCTCGACGTCCCGTCAGACCTTTGCTTTCGCGCGAGACAGGGGTCTCCCATTCGCAGACTGGATTGCGCACGTTGATAAGCGGCGCAAGATCCCCGTGAATGCGATTTTCCTCTCCTGTCTTATCAGCTGCTTATTATCGCTTATCAATATTGGCTCTGAAACGGCGTTCAACGCCATTATCTCGCTCAATGTCGCGGCCTTGATGTACAGCTACATCATCTCGATCAGCTGCGTCATCTACAGGAAGCTAAAATGCCCCGAGACCCTGCCGGCTCGACGATGGGATATGGGCTCTTGGGGGTTACCGGTCAACATAATCGGACTGGTCTATTCGTGTTTTGCGCTCTTCTGGAGTCTCTGGCCTGGTCAGAAGCATGTCACGGCCGAGACCTTCAACTGGAGTGTTGTGATATTCGGCGGTGTTTTCGTCATTAGTCTGGTCTTGTATGTGCTTAAGGGGAGGAGGGAATATACGGGGCCGGTTGTTATTGTGCAGAGGGTCCGTGTTGACTAAACAACCGGATAAGGATATATCAAGTGCGACGCAACGAGCCTTTCAAATCCAATGAGCTTGAGAGGGGAACGGACGCAACCGCATCAATACAGTGGTCATTTACAAACAACCGGCAATCGGAACCATTTCAGCCTGCTGGCAATGGTAAGACACAACCCATAACGTCTGGTTATGGAGGTGTCTTTCGAAAAAGTCCGATGAATTGTGCCCCCGATTAGCTTGTTCTGTCCAGGAAACACCTTCTCGGCAGTATTCATAAAGGTTGTTTTTGGCGTTTAGTATAATCATTAAAACCAAGATATATAGTTCTACATCTAAATCGCACAGAATCAAGGGTGGTATATCAGAGTTACTCAGCAATGAGGCAGGTAGGAGTTGGTTCTTGCGCTTGGGATATCTGAGCCATACTGCGCAGCTCGGCCTCACCCACGTATCTAGGCAGCCAGGAAACTTTCGGAATCGCCTTGTATCAGAAATGACCGTATCAATCTCTCTGTTCCTTAATACTGGCTCGACCTTGTTGTGTCTGAACAGCCCTCAGAGCCGTAGCCTTGAAGAGCTACGTTCATTATCTATGGTCGGCTACGCCAGATCATTCTGTCCCAATCCAGCAATCGGACCCTGGATGTCAGGGCATAATCAGGAGCGTGGACTGAATAGATAGATTTAAACAGGTGATTCTACTCCCTGGTTTGCTTTGTTCTGCTCTCAAGCTGGTACTCTGCTTCCCGCATGCCCGGTTCGTTCGGAATCTGCTCAAAGACAAGGATGAAGCTGTCTACTTATCTGCATAGTTCAGCCGGATGTGGCCTCAGTTGCCCTTCTGAGAAATACAAGGTCAAGGCTCTAGCATTTCATTAGTTTTTGAAGATTCGATTGAGTTACCCCTCCATAATATACTCAGGATGTCAACTTCATTGTTGGCTACTTGGCCAGCTTAATTTTCTCTTAAATTTGTCACTTAACATGTTCTGGACAGGCTGTTGTTGCACTAGTACTCTGTACATTGACGGATGACCTGAACAGTTACTGGATCTCTTAGACACTCTAAATTAGTTGTGCTAGCCAACATTGTGTTATAAGTATGCTGTGTGGGCATGCGAAACTGGAGCCGTCCCTTCAAGTGAAAATCTCCCTGTCACGGACTTGAGCGTCTATTTCACTTCATATATCGTGTTCAGTCATAAGCTATTGACATAGGAAACATAGTATACTTCGTTTAGTCAGGCCGCTAAGCCTTCGTATTATGGTTATGTGAAACTGGCCCAAATGAATGATAAACATAATCTTTGCATCCTTCTCTGGAAACAGCATGCCATCTGATTCCAGGAGCTCTACCAACTAGAGCATATGTACCGTTCTCTCCCATAAGCTCTGTCTCTAGTTTATAGCTGTGAGCCGCACGCAAATGTTCTGCCGCAACGAAATAGAAGAAAATCACGTAACAGCCTGCGCGTAACTGCACCCTCGGGATCTGCCATGGTATAGGGCATTCTAAGGCATTTTCCAATCCACTTCCGACGCTGAGCAATCAAGGAGAGATTGCCAGAACAGCACCTCAAACTGAAACTATATACCATCATCTATTTCATTTTCGAGAAGGCTGCCGACACCAAACGGGCAGGAAAGGCTATGGACACTCAGCCCTGAGCCAACAATACATAGGACTTGACAATGAACATTCTTAACTTGTCAGACGCAGATGTATCACTGAGATATCAAGTAATAAATCTCTGGATGTAACGTAAGAACCGATGCGTGATGCAAGGTTACCTCATGATTCTAATGATTCAGTGTCCTTTGAAAACGTTCTGCAAAGTGGAACTTCCTGAGCTATATGATCAATCATACCACGTCAACTTCAAAAGTATATAAGAACACTTGTTACTATACGCCAAGCGAAGTAAAGTATCCAGGAAATGCTATGCTGAAGCCCAATCCGCCACTGCGTCATTCCCGAGGATATCCCGGATCATCCGGTGACTGAGATCCCAGAGCGCGGCCCCCAGGACGGAATCTGAAGCGAGACTTGATTCTTTACCGGGTTGGCCGACATCCTTCAAGTAGTATCCGTTCCAACCCTTTTCCTCTACCTCCGGGCTGATCGCTGCGTAAAGCGCGCTGTACGAGCCCTGCTCGACATTACGCCCAGCAGCCAACATGACCGTCGTCAACAATTTTCCGAAGAGGCCAGGGTACGCATCTTTCCATTGCTGCTGCATAGCCGTGTTGACCTGTTCCAGTTAGTGCCTCACGATCCAGAACCGAACCGATCAAGAAGAAGCAGGGAGACTAACAGCGCCGGGGTGGACGGAGAGAGCATAAATGTTGTCACCATTAGGCTTGATGACTTTCTCTAGAAGGCCGTACTTGACTCCGAGAATGATAGCAAGCTTTGTCCGCCCGTATCGCTCCAGCGGTCCGAGATCAGGGTTGTTGATTTCCTCGAGAGATCCGAACTTGACCCCTGACGGTGCCGCGCGGTGCTGCTCAGACGACTCAAAGACCACCCGAGGCGCAGGCGTATCTGGCAGCTTCGCGGTCTTGCGGAGCAGCGGCCATAACAAATTCGTCAGGTAAAACTGCCCTAGCCAGTTTACTTGGAAGTGCCGCTCGATTTTGTCGTGTGTTTCGCCATATTGATGCACGTTGATGCCTGCTGATAGGATAAGCTAAAGAAGATTTAGCCCTGTATACTCATATGCGCCCCCACTGCTCATATCTTGTCACCAGGATATGGAACGCGACTGACCAGATCCAACCGCTCCTCTTTCTCGACAAATCTCGATGCGACCTCTCTGATTTGGGCCAGATTGCCCATGTCACACGGCACCCACTCGATCTTTGCATCGGACCCGGCTTCCTCCTTGATTTTGTCGATCGCTTCTTGCCCTTGGTCTTCCTTACGGTTGACCATAATGACGCGGGCGCCGTTCTGTACAAACGTCCGGGAGATTTCATAGCTGGCATTTTGTCAGCGTGAATCTACTTCAGGGCTCAGAGACTCACCCTATGCCAAATGCTCCGCCCGTTATTATTGCAACACGGCCGGACAGATCTTCGGCCGTCTTCTTGGGGCCGATAATAGGCTGGAGAACGGATTGCATGTTGCTTGGTCTTGACTACGCCTATTCCGTTATGTGACTCGTCCTCTTTCTTGCTATATGTGAATAAATCTCTGTTTTGTTCTGAGAGTTTGAATGGAGACTTCTGATGGCCTTGGGCTGTGTTTAAAGCTGCTCTAGCACGCCTTGCGGTGGTTGCCGACCTAGCCAGGCGTGATGTCATGTTTACGTGGAAACTTGACCATTATATTGCACAGGGATTTTGTCCTACATGGGATTTCAGGTTTAGCTTGCCTATTCCCACTCTTTGGCTCTTTCTTAGCGCCACAGCCGGCGACTAGACCATATCTGCCGTAGGTAGTTAATTCATGCTATGAGCTGTAGAGACTAAAGATTAACGTACGAAGCTTTACCCTGGGAAGTCAGCTGCACTCTTCGAACTCCCAGCGAATTATGAGAGTTCACACAACTGGCAGGCTGAGTGAGTCAGCAGGGCGCCTCAATAGCTGACTACCTTCTCCTTTTCATCTTGTTCATTTTATTAGTCGGCTACTGTCCTTGGGTTCTTCCACTCTTTTGGTATTGGCTCGACTCTTTTCTCTGGTTCCTTCTATACCGATATGACTACCCTGAAGTTTGATGAGTACATGATGTATTGCGTAAATCTGTGCCTTACCTCTGGAGGCTGCAGCTGTCGAGGCCATGCTCGACATAATCCACCGCCCATCCCAGCAAATGACTAATCTGAATGCCTACGAGCTCAATGAACTCAACGGCCATCATATAGTCATCGCCTACCTACCAGATGGAGTGAATAGGATGTATCTAACTGCCACTGTCGTATATCGCACGCGGTCGGGCTTTCCTGGCGTTTGTGGTGCTGTTGATGAGATTCAGAGGCATGGATTGGCTAGCTTGATGATTCTGCAGGAGGCCAGGATTGATGGGTAATGATTATCGTAAGGACCATGTCTCTAGTGATGGATTAGCAAGAATCAGTAGTGGACACTTCATCAGACCTTTTGGTATCTAAACCATGTCTCTTCTCCAAGCCAACAACAAAATTGGCGGCACTCATGATAATTATATAAGAAACTGCAGAAGTCACTTCACTCGTGACACAAGATCTGAAACCAGTCATTAATTCCCCGATCCCACCTGTATGTATGATTGCGCCATGAGACCATCAGAGTCAGGCGGGGCCCATCTGCGCATCCCCCCAGCTCCCGCAGTGGCTTGCGGCCCGCTGCGGGATGCCGATCGCAACTGGTCTGGATCGTGATTAAATACTAGATTAAGATGTACGTACTGCAGAGTAGAGAGTGGTCTATCGGAACCCAAGGTAGCCAGATATCCAGATCAGTACTATAATTTTTTGGAAAGTGGCTAATAAAATTGTGGTTACATCAAGTCCACATCCCCTCTGGTCCTCACATCGATAATACCCAAGCCAGAGGTGCAAGCGTGATCCCGCAGCCGTGTAATGCTCCAACTGTCTCTGTCCGCAATTAGTGGTAGGTTTTGAAACCCAGGTTAGTTGTTATATTACTAGCCCTGTTTCCCGTGGTAAAAGATTACCATAATGAAGTGGATACCCCGGTGTAGAAGCCGAATAGTTGGATATCCCTCAGGGGTCAATGTACTTGCAATTCTAGATTCATGTCCCTGGGTGGCCGCGAAGGATGTTTGTATCAATTGGGATGCCTTTTGTGACTCGCCTGTCTGGGTAACTGTATAATTACGGAGTACCCACATAGGCACTACAGCCGCTTTATCTCCTGGTCGGTGAAGAATATTAGCATTCCTCATTGATTGGTTACTGAAGCTGCATCATGCAACTGAGCCTCAGTTGCACCACTAAGTTTGAATCCCTAGTCTTTTCCGTGTGTGTGCAGTGCATTTGATATCCTAATCACCATAGGTAAGAGGTACTGGGTAATTGCCAGTCAATGAGCGAGCGAAGAATACGTATCAGCGAGGGCATGGAGATACTGCTTGCTGAAGCAGCGCTGCCACTTACAATGGGCCTTGCGGGCTTATTGAAGTATTTATTAAGCAGTGGCGAAACAAAACTAGGCTTACTTGGCTAGAAATCATGATTCTGCTATGTGATGAGGTTCAGCCGTGAATGTGGTACTGTAATTCTTCTGTTCCTGTCCAAGTCCCTAGAGCAGGGAAATTCTGGGCGCAATAATTCAAGCTCGCTAAGCCCATGCAATAGCAAGCCAACAACAAGGGAATGTAACGCCGTCCCTCTCGCCTCGCGGCCAAAGGTTGGCACTTGCCAAGGTCTTGGCAGGTACCATTTGCCCTGTGATTCGGTTCATTGGACAAGTATCAAAGCCCAGCCCTAAGCGATTCTAACCGCAGAAGTTCGTTCTGTACACCTGCAGCGCCAAGGGCCTGCTACCAGGTTGATAGGTGCAGCGTATGAGCTCACTTTGTGCCTCCTATTGAGGCATGGTCACTGGTCACTGTCTATCTCTGGCCGGAGCATCCTGTGGCCCATTGGATAGGCTGCGACTTCGGCGCCCCAGTCTTCGGGGGATTCCCGCCGTAAGTGTACTCCTATTTCGCTCCACTTCCAGCAGACTTTCCCTACATAGCCGTCCTTTTCCTGCTTGTTTACCAGGTGCTTCGCTTTTCTGACCCTGGTCTCAACTCGAGTTCTGCCCTCAGCCACCACAATTTGCAATTCCTGCTACGCTCGACGGAGCTATGCGCTTCCCTCAAGCGAGCCTCTTGCTCGTCATCTCTATGTCGTGGAAACTGTAACCGAGTCTGTTAACGTCGTCGAACTGGATTTCGTCTTTCCCCGCAACGAAACCTACGCACCGACGGAGGATTTCCCCGTTGTCTTTGCGGTCAAGAACACGCAGCATGCGGAGCTGCTGAGCCTCAGGATCACCTATACAATCTTCAAGTGGGACGCCAAAAGCATCTCAGGCTCTTGGCCTAGCACCACCATCCCCGAAGAGCTGCTTCGCTTGGATTGGACCAACCTCAGCGACCCCTACCTCGCATACCGATACTACAATGGGACGAGTCCCGGTCATTGGTGGCTGACCTGGCACCTCAGCTGGCAGAGCTGCGATGTTGAGGCGTTAGACGATGCTGATAGTGACGGTGGTCTCTTCACTAACACCTCTCGTCGTCGCGGATGTCACAATCCAATACTCACCTTCCGCACCACAGAAGGAAGTAGACCTGGCCGCTGCAACCGCAGTTGGGAAGTGCGACGACCACGGTGGTAGCAATGCTGTCGGCATCAATGTCACCGACACGACCATGAATGCCCCCTCGAATCTCAACTGGGCTGATCGTGATACCTGTGTTCTTTTGTTTTGGTTTGTATTTTCCCTCAAAAAGAAACCAAATTGTTTCGAGAGTTTAGTGTATCCTGTAGACAATGACAATCTGGCATGCAACATAACTGGCTGTTGCTGCTGATTGACAAGCTCACCCTAGGGGCCCTGAGGACCACAGCGCCTTATTCGAACAGGTTGCTAACGAACGAAAATTGGTTCATCAACAAAGGAAGAACCGCAATTGAGGATGCAAAGGATACCGCTAGAACATTCATGGGATAAAGTACTACCATCGCCAAAGACATGTTGCCTGACTGGGCAAGGCTGGCTGGTACGTCGAGACGCAAGATGCCGTCTCAGCCCCGTGGACTAGGTCATTGCTGGCTGGGACAATGTCACTTCCATTGCTCTCACAAACTTTCTTGACGGAAGCCCGGAGTCAGTCGAGTCTCACACCGAGATCATCTCTGACGGAAAGCTAACCCCTGGAAACGCGACCGCCGACTCGCCAGATGGTGACGAAGAAAGTATGAATTAAAATGCTGCAAGCGAATTACGTACCAACATTGTAAAGTGTATCACTGGTCACGCCATTCCAGCCCTGTGGCCTCGTACACCCTCGTTGATGCGGGTCACCTCTGTGGTGAACCCAAAGATATCAGCAAGTCGCTTGACGACGATACCCAGAGAGCAACTGTTGTTTGCGTTGACGGAAATCAATACTACCTTGCATATCCAGATGGTGATGCAAGGGAATGCCCCTGTGATCATTTGACGGACACAGGCTTCTGCCGGAAAATATGCCGCGATAACACGTTTTCCCCACCGACAGGCCTCGAGTATATCGCCAGCGAAAGTAACTACTATGGCATCACAAAGGACGAGCTGGTGATTGGCTCGGTCCGCACCTGGATTAAACATGAGAGGGAGAACCCTGCGAAGCCTGGTGATGGAGACCCGGGTAATAACGAGGTCATAACGAACCTCAAACCTCAACGTGACAGCCCAGGCTATATGCGTATTCCCGTTTGCAGCGCCGAGCGAGTTTTTCAATCTTGAAAAACAACAGAGCAACCCAAACGCTACGCCTAACTACCCCTGCGATATCCCAGCCGGCAATGACGATTGCGGGAAATCGACGTTTGTGGACCAGACCAGTGATGCATCGCCCAAAATTGGAGACTGCTGCCAAACTATATTGAATATCCAGGATGATGGCAGTACTGACTGGACAATCCAAGTTGTCGGCAAGAACCAGCGCGAGATTGCTTCTCATGCATCCTGTCACTTTGGCGTGGAGACTACGAAGGTTGACGGCAACGTCAACTCTGTTGTTGGAGGACAAGAAGTCATTTATATTATCAATGACGCAATTGCACAGTTCGGCAACAAGGATGGACTCGTTGGGGCGAAGGGTGAGATGAGTTGCAACGGCAATGTCCACGATCAGGCTGTTTTGTGGGGGATCTAGTAGATCAACCACGTTTTATTAGTATGATCCCTATGATGTGTTGATGCGAGTTGCCAATTTTCTGATTGATGGTGCATGAGATGCAATTGTGAAATCACCACATTGATGGGAGCCATGATCAGTTCTTCTATCCTGCAGTCAAACAGGTAAATAAATGCTCTTGAGGGCGATATACGAAACAGAGCGCTTAAGCAACTGATGCACTAGACCAAAGAAACAAGGATGAATAAAGCACTATAGAAATCATCTATCTATATGTGTACAGACATAGAATCAGCATTTCTCTACAATGTCCCCATATTCTAGCTGTAACATCTGATAACAAAGCACTCAATTGAGGAGGCTGTATTGATAAGGGCAGGTAGTTGATAGCTTGGTACTTTAATCCAAAAGAGGACCATTCCCCAAATATGTCAAACCCAGTAATAGCACAAGATCGCATGTATATTCCAATAAATGCTATACAGATATCGTACATTTACCCAGTGCAAAGCACATCTGTTGCCTACGCGAGCTTTCCTAGCCAATTTACCAAACTACGGTTGCTAAGCCAAAACTCAAGAATATACAGTGTCAAAAATAGCATACATCATAGTTCTTGAGTCCCTGATTAATGTATGATACGGTCTCGACTCCTCACTGGGCAGCCAATCAGCCATGTCTATATACATACAACCACATAAAATCCGTGAAACGACAATGCAGAAAAGAAAATTGTAGAACAAGGAATGTCAGCAACGCCCCAATGCGCCACTATGTACAGAAAAACATTATGATTATCTGCCCTTAAGGCTTCGCAAGTTGCTCCTTGCGGAAAAACAGTAAGAACCCAGCACAGACAAGCAACTGACAGAACAATGCAACCCAGAACCAGGCGTTCGCCAGTTCGCCCGCTCCCTTCGTGATATCTGGACTCACAGGTCCCGGACCAACATTATTTGGAGCACATGCCCTCGCAACGATGGTTGCTATAGATCCCAGGACTTGGCTGACGATCAACGTAAAGCACATATGCATCCGGGTCAGGGTTTGGAGGAGAATGATTCCGAACCCTAACCCCTGGATTGAATCTAGCACACCTAGCCACAGCCAGATACTCCGACTAACTAGTGCGCCGCCAGTATACCCGCCGGCAACCCAGGGAAGGTAGTGTCCGATGCCAGAAACACCCCACCAGATTTGCAGGAAGCGGGGGGCGCCGAGCCCGCATGCGAAGACTGGCAAAAACCAGGAGTGCTGCTTCGAAAGAACAGCGACAATGTAAAGGAACGCGCACCACAGAAGACCAAAGAATATGACACACAGGATGACAATCTGCCAGGGCTTTGTGTGGGAGGATGTCCAGAGGAAACTCCAGTTGCGGCCATAGGGAGCCGACAGGAAGAAGTTCTGTAGGATGACGGCGACAAAGTTCCAGAGCACGATCTTGCGTCTGAAAAGGGATTTGTAGAAGGAGGGTACTTTGCCGGGTTTCTGGCGGTAGTAGTTTGGTAGGCCGAAGATCAGCAGGAGGCCGATGGCCCACAGTAACATGGCGATCGGATAGCAAATGGCGCTGTATCAGTTTGTTAGTGAGTTCTGTATATTAATTGGGGGTAATTTAGGGTCGTTTTGGACGTACGTCATCTTCCACGTATTTGAGATCGTATTATCCGCCGTGAGCAGACCCTGGCTGGACTGGTGTGCCATCGTGGAACCCCAATACCAGAGCACAATGACATAGACCTGCTGGATGCCCTGAATCACACATGCACGGAAAATCCACTTGCTCACTGGTGCACCGCCCTCATCACCGAAGTTCAGCGCAAAGAAGATGGATCCGCTGGAGGAAGCCGCAGCATAGAAGCCGCTGCCGACATTCTGGATCCAGCCGCGGGTGAATGAGTCGGACTCAAAGTGCGCGGAGCCAATGAAGAGGAACGCAATTCCATACAAGAACCAGGGGGTGGAGAGGCAGACGATGGATTTGAAGTACCGGAAGACGAGCCACCAGAGGGCTGAGGTTATGGCATAGGTTGTGGCAATTCCGTACAGTTTCTCGGCTGTTTGGCCGACTTCGCCTGTCAGCAGCGTGATCTGGTAGGAGTTTGCAGCGATGATCTGGCCCAGTGCGAGGAAGAGCGTGTACACCGGCCAGTCGCCGATCTTGATCTGCATCCATTTCTTCAGGCCCGTGGGAGGCACGTAGTCTTTGCCTAGGAGGAACTCATCGTCTGTGTCATCTGAGCCGTTGTCGTGCACGGCATCGCCACTATTACGGTGGCCTGCCTCATCCACATACATAGATCCATCGGGCGAGCCCCGGCCGTGGCTGTGGTTGTCGCGGAAGACAGACGGTGTGGGCGAGCGCAGACGACCCAGCCTTGCATCGCGGAACTTGTTGAACCAGCGGCGTTCCGATTTGACAAGGAACTCCTCGATACACAGCTGTGACTCGGAGTTGGAGCCGTTGAGGTTCTCGAGCTGCTGTTCGAAGTTCCGAGCATACTCGCCGTTGCTGTCAGTAAAGAAGGGGTCGACCTTTTGGAGCTTGAAGTCTTTCTTCCCACCCACGACAGAGTCTAGGGATAACACTGATGCACTACTAAGTCTGTTTCCAGCGTCAGCGGCAGCGAAGGGCTTTGGTGGAGGCAGCAGAGTCTGCTCAACCGACGGTGGCGTCCCGGGACTCATGGGAGGTGCGGGCAGGGGAGATCGAGGTGGCTGGAGTGTCTCGGGGCTGAAGGATATGGAACGGGTGGCCTGAGCCCGTCTGCTTTCTTCAATCTGAGCTGGGGTGAGGGTGTACTCGTCGTCGTAGTAGTCAGGGATAGACTCAGTATCACTGCTGCTGCCGTCCTCGTTGCCCTCCGGGATGTTGTCCGCGCCGGGTTTCTGCTTGCGCGCACGACCACGGTGGCCAGGACCGGACCGGACACCGAGCGAGAGCGAGCGCTGCAGACCGGACGATTCTCGCGGTTGAGACTCGCCCGGAGTCTTTTGCGCAACGTACTCGCTCAATCGGTTGAGGTTCGAATAGCTGCTCTCCCGGGAGTGTGGCACCGAGAGGCCCATGCCGACGCCCTGGGACAGAGGCTTAAGACCACGGGATCCTGTAGTAGGCGTCATCATTCCGCTGGGCGTCGTAGCTCCAGAGGGCGTCATCGGTGTCATGGGGCGGCCACCTGCATGACCACGGGAAACCTCCTTCTCATGAACCTGGATAGCAGTCGACTGTAGGATCTCCAGATCTTCCACCCACTGCGCAACGGGGAAGCGTTGTTTAGCAGAGCGAGCACGCATCATAGCACGTGTCTCAGTCTTTGACGAAAGGGCAGCCTCAATAGCGAGCTTGAACTGCATGAGGAGATGGGATGTCGAGACCGATTCGACATTGTACCACCATCCAGGCATCTGTCCCAGTCCACCAACACGGGCTCCAATGCCGAGCGCACCTTTGCGGCCAAACTCGACGGCGACAAGACCAAAGGGTTCGTCACGGGAGGGAATAAGCGCGAATTCCGCGCCGGAGAAGATATACGGCGGCAGGGCAGTGAATTCAGGGCGTGAGAAGACGCGGCCGGGATACACCTTCATCATGCGGTCGAGCTTGAGCGCCGCAAAGCGGCCATAGAGATCGATAACAGGTCCAACACAGATGAGCTGTACGTTTGGTCGTGCTTCAAGGACTGCGGGCATAACGTCTGCGATAAGGTCAACACCCTTCTGCATGGACCAACGACCGACGAAAACCAGGAGGTCAGCATCAGGGTTCTGGTCCAGCCCAGCCCACTCCTGCGCCTGTCTCTTGAGCTCAGCGCGGCCTGCTTCAAACTCTGGATCCACCTTGATATCCTCGTCCTTGATCAGGCTGTCCTCCTTCGTCCACTCGCCCACATCAGACGGATCGGGGTTCGGCAGGTTTCCGATCTTGCGCAGGCCCCAGAAGATCGGGTACCGAGCATATGAACGCTTGCCGTACTTCTTCGAGACACCGACGGCACCAAAGCCCTGTTGGTGAACGCGGAGATAGCTCGCTCCTGCGTGGAGGAGGTTGAACACCTCACCAAACTGGACGTAGTTGCGGACAACCTCAACATCCAGGTTGAACACGGAACAGACCTCCTCTTTCTCCTTCTGTGTTCGCATCGGCCATAGACCCTGAAACTCGGCATTGTGAAGTGACAGACAGGCGGGGATGGTACCTGGCAGGAGGTACAGCGGCGCGACAGAGCCGTGGTAATCGTTAATATGGTACAAATCAACAGGGAACCGTTTGATCGCCTCTGCGATACACTGATTCCATGCGGAGTAATACACTGCAGAGTCCAAGTCATCCATGCGCGCTGGGTACGGCTCCGACTTGGTCTGCTGGCGGAAGACGGGCGCGTCAAGCAAGACGTACGTGATGTTCTTCAGAACGTGGTACTGCACGTTCACCTGGTATGCCTGACCCAGGATAGTGACCGTCATGGGTTCCGCAGGGGTATCAACAGGATAGTCCACGCCCCCGACACAAGGCACCACCCAGATAAGGTCCTGGTGGCCGAGTGTCTTACCCATCAGCTGGGCCATCACTCCCAGACCACCGATCTTGATCTTGATCCCCCAGTCTTCAATATCGTATTCCATGGTCGCGATCAGGACCATGCGTCTCTTGCCCGAGGCCGCACCGGCCAACGCAGTCGTGCTCTGCATAAAGCCGGACTTTTCAGCAAGGCGCATGAGCGGGTTGAATGACGGACCGTTCTTGCCATTCCCAGAGGCGAGCTGCTTCATGCGTCGACGGAGAGCAAGCGGGACAAGTGACTTCATTTCCGTGCTTGCGCCGGCAGCGCCGATTTCGTTGAATTTGACCTTGTAGAAGGACTTCATGAAGATATAGACGCAGGCGGAGCCGGACAGGAGAGGGATGATCCAGAAGAGGACGAACATGGCGATCTGCCCGCTCTGGTGGCCAGCGGGGATGAGATAGTACCGCATCGTCGCGTCGTTTATGTACAGCTTCCACGAGATATAAGGGTGCGTTGGGTGATCAGTGATGTTAATCAGCGTTGCAGAGAGCGCGCTTGGTGGCATGCGGTCGAGGACCTTGTCCCCGTCCACGTCGCCCATCACCCAGCTCTGATCGGGCTCGCCATCCGGATTGATGCCCCAGACATTCACCTGCCCGACGGCAGGCCACTCCGAGGTGAAATGGTACTTCCAGTATCCGTCGCCGCCGGCGCCCGCGTCCAGCTTGATCTGGTTGTCCAGACCGCCGTCGTACCCGTACTGGTTGTAGGGCCCATTGAAAAAGGCATGTGGGAAGCGACGTGGCGTCTTGTACTTCCAGCCGGAATCGCCTTCCTGGACGTGGCTACTGCTGCCAGTCCAGCGGGACCAGTACTCGACGCGGATGTGATGTCCCTCCCATTCCTGCGCCTTAGTGCCATTCCATGGAAGCATGGTAATCGTGTCGTTACCTCCCTTGTACGTTTTCCAGTCAGAGAACGTGGTGCCCCAATTCGTCGAATAGCGGTACTTGTCAGCACCGGCAGCGTGGTGTTGGATATAGAACGTGCCGTCCTCCTTCTCATGCAGCAAACTGCTGGAGTAGTTGGCAGAGGTAAAGACCATGGGGTTGTCAATCTGCCCAATCCGGAAGAGGAAGTGGTCGACTGCGTGGGTGGAGTCGTCCCCGTCGGCGTTGCTGGCGTTGTTGACAGTGACCCGGTGGATGCCGTTGTACACCCCTCTCAGATCTGCAGCCCACTGCCACTTACCGGGGATGTGCCCGGTAGCGTTGCTGTTGGCGACTTCAGTGATGTTCCCACACTGGACGGTGGAGGCGTCGATGGATGGAATCTTGCCGGTTTCCGTGGAAGAGTTAAATGAGATGGAGTCTGTGACAGAATCGCATCCCATCGCCTCAGAAAACTGCAGCGTCAGTCGCACCGTCTCGGACGCATCTGGTGCGACGGTCGAACGCAGCGGGCTGTCGTGGCCGTTGGCCTCATCGTCGCCGGGCTGGAACTTGGTGATCATCGGCCGGGGCTTTTTCCAGAGCTCGTTCTTGACATAGGCACGGAACTCGTACCGGCTAAGCGTCAGGTTCGGTAAGCAGCCTACCAGCTCAGTCGAGTTGCCATAGACCATTTCCTTTGGCCCGTCGCCTAGGGTCAGCGTGTCGTACGGGTGAAAGAGGTTCCTGACCTTGGTGCCTGAGGGGAAGGCGGCAATGAGTGCCGTCTCATTGTCAGAGCAATCAAATGTGTAGTCGTGCGTGCGGTTCATGTTGCTATAGACTAGCCAGATGGGTTCGTTGTCGTCACTCGAGCCAAAGTCCTGGGTCTCTTCGTTCCGGTCACGGCGGACCGACCACATGCCTGTCTCGGTCTCGGTCCCGTTGGAACCGGGGTAGTAGACAGGTTCCGTCTGGTTAGAAAGGGTCTCGATGATGAACCCATCGTTGAGCATTGGGTACTGCTCGCGCATCTGGTACATGTGCTTGATGATGTTGCGCACCGGGTGGCTCGGGTCCCGGTGGTCGTAGGTGACCGTCTCGTCGTTGCAACCGTCGAGTGCGGCCACCAGGGGCCACTGGTAGTACTGGCTCGATTCGAGTGAGAAGCAGCCGTGCGTCTTCCACGCGGTCGCAGACGACATGGCCTGTCGTCCATATATGTAGTTTGACGCCGTCGCATCGAGCACGTAGAACGCTTGCTCCTCTCCCCAAAGCAGCAGCGGGATGCCCGGCAGCATCAGCGTGGTGATAAACGAGCCCAGCATCTGCCTCTCAACACCCCACTCGATTGCCGGCCAACGGAAAACATCCTGGTTTGTCACGCCGTACATGTGCCGGGGATCGAACTTGCCCGTGTTGGCGTTAATCAGGTCGTTGGTCACGGTCATGTTTCCCCATGCCTGCACCCAGTCAAGAGGGACGTCATAACCGGCCTCCAGCTGCCCGTCCATTCCCAGGAAGCGGGTCAGGGCACGGTAAGTCGAGTAATGGAAGGCACCGGCGTCGATAGCCTCGTGGCCGACCTCGCGCAGGAAAAGCTGCGGATCCGACTCGTTTGTCAGTTTCATGGCGTCGTAGATATTCCCCACCGAATCGACCTGGTTCGACTGCCGTCCTCGTCCGAGATAGATAGACCCAAAAGTATTGCCTCCTGTGATCTCACCCGCAATGAAAAAGTTCTCCTTGCCGACAGCCCGCGCGCATTCCCGATACGCTTTGGACATGTCCCCCAACGCATCGACAGTCGCCTGGGTCGCCTTGTCGTACCGAATACCGTCGATATCAAAGGAGGCAATGATCATGCATGTGTGTCGGATCAGCCGTTCCCGTACAGGTGGGTACCATTCTCTCAACCGATCCTGGACGGACGCAAACTTCGCCAGTTGACGCTTCCAGTCTGGCCAGACACCGAACGCTTCGATGTCACCGTACTGGTCAAAGTCACTATCATAACACCCGACCAGGCCCGCGGTCAGGGACTCATTGACTGGCATCCCGTCCTCGTACCAGAAGCGCGGATAATCACAGGTGGCGTTGTAGGTGTTGCCAATATCGAAATCGACGTACCGTCTGTTGGACTTCCAAAGGGCCTTGTGTTCTTTCTCGGAGAAGGGCGTGGTGTCGTTGAGATGACCTTCAAAACCAATGAGATCACCGAGGCTGCAGTAATCTAGTGTCAGGCCCAAGTTTTTTACAAACCGATGGCAAAACGCAGGGAGGCGAGGTACTCACGTAGCGATTGTATTGTCGAACAGAACGTACATCCCCCGTTTGTGGATTTCGGTGATGGCGTCGCGCCAGACCTGGATCGTGCCAAAGTGCTGGTCGAGAAGGGTGGTGTCGAGCGCCGAATACCCATCCGAGCCCCAGGGCTGGTTCATGAGCGGAGTTCCAGCAAGGTACAGTCCCTATCGCATCGTTAGCATCAACTATATCTTTACCAGAAATTGACGAATAATAGCGGCAACGCACCTTGATCCCCATCCCTTGCAAGTAATCCAGCGTATCAACCAGCCCAGCAACATCACCGCCATGACGCATCTGATTTGAATTGAGATCGTGCTCAAACGTGGTCCCGTTGATGTTATCATTTGTTGGATCCCCATTCACGAATCTGTCCATGAAGAGTGTGTAAAACGGAAACCGCCAGTTCTCTGGCGACGGATGGTACTTGTGATCCGACCATTCTCCCCAGTAGTCGGCGGGGTTAGTGGCCGACTTATTCGTGTTGACGTTGTAGTCAACGAGGGACTCGTCGTATGGCCAGCATGTTGCTGTCGCTGCGAATGTGAGCAGGGCTATGGCCTTCAGCCCGCTTGAGAGCTGGAGCCTCCCCATAGTAACTGATGAAGCGAGAACGAGGCCTCGATCGCACCTCGATCTGCGCAGATCCGGTAGGTAACGAACGACTAGGGTGCGGAATGATGCACTGCGGAATTAAGAGTCTATAATATTGACGCCCACATGAACTCCGTCTGCGTCGTCTGGCTGTGAGTGTAACGAGCGTGGACAATAGAAAACGAATGTCAAAAGATGATAAGAGAAAAAAAAGCCCAAACGCAGCCGCAACCTTCGAGGAACTGAAATTCTGAGACTAAACCCCTGTGCTTGGTTGGCGAAGAGCTGAGCCTTATGATAAGAGCTGCTCAAGAGCGAATGAAACGTGAAGCAGCAATATTGCTAAGAATAAACACGAGGTCCACCTTGATCCTCTTAGAGGACGGGGGTCCCGATTCCGATAGACGAGACAAGACGAGACGAGGCTAAGGCTGACTATGCGCCGTAGCCTGTTGACGGTAGCCGGGCTAGGGTGTGTCGGTGAGTCGTTGATGTTGTGGCACTGTGGAGGAGAGGTGGTGAATAAAACAGCTTGACAGTGCTAGTTTTCTCAAATTGAACTACAATCCTAACTGGCTTTGCTGAAACACTTTCTTGCAACCGCCGGGCCCAGAATCTTCTCCTGGGTTTTTATCTACCTGGATGAATTACCAGCTACGGTGTACGGCATGGCCACCTGAAATCTCTGGCCGGTCAGAGGCTCAGCGCACGGCAAAAATCTCCTCACAGCTTCAATACGAGGACTCGGTCATACCTCCGCCTCTACGGCGTATCATCGGGTAGCGAGCCCTACAGTTGGTTCCTTCCGACGGAGCGGCCAGCCAGAACGAGACCCGACGGGGCCGTGGAGCTGAGCTGTCTCGGCTGATAAGTCATTGGCTCTCCGACCGCCGAAAAGAGCCTCGACCCCTCGACCCTGAAAATCGTTTGCTCGGCGAGGCTGGCCGTGACTGGCTGTGACAGTCTACGGCTGAGTGACAGCCAGTCTTCTCCCCACCGGGAAGGTCTTGACGGTCCATGGATTTTTGTATGGCTTTATAGGTTCTTCCACGGCTCGTTTATGGACGTTTCCAGATTGGACACCCTTGTAACTCACTGCAGGTACTGGCGTGATTTGTGCAAAAAGCGCGAGATAGGAAGTGGGTCGGCACAATCTTTTAGGGCAAGAGTTGTCTCAGTTTCCACACTTGGTCACAGTACAGAGTACTCCGTACAGCTATGCTGTATTGTCAATCTCACGGTTCGTCTCGCGGAGCACTCCCGAATGCAAATTACCGCGTGCGGTTTCGGTATGTAATATTCGTATCACAACCAGCCTCTTCCGTCATCCGCTATCTACACGTCACATTAAAAGTACGCCGGTCCTCGTGTAAGCGCAAGTGTAAATGCGCCAAGAACCAATCTGAGGCTTGATAAGCTTCTGACCGGCTAGCTCAGAAAGGGGAAGAATTGGCCGTCTGCCCAGGAATTAGAATACAATATCTGAGCGTTGACATATCTCCACCCAATTGCGATCACTTGTTTTTGGTTGTCAACAGTGGCACCAGTGGCCCAATCAATATTATCGGCAGTTTGAGACATCAATTTAATCCAAAGACAGGAACCGCTTCTCCCCCACGCCCGTGGCTCTCACGGTCTTATTGGGCGTCACACCACTTCCTGATTAATTCACTATAATTTACTCAACGTTCGAGCACTTTCCAAGATTACCTCATGGAATTGCCACGGTCTGTCTCAGTCACGGTCCACGGCCGCTGAGTCTCCAGTGGGACTCCCACTGGCAGTTCAGTTCTGAATCGGGAGAGACAAAAAGAAAAAACAAAAAAAGTCATGCGCAACGGCCATTGACCATGAACCCAGACGATCATAACCGGTTTTTGTTGGCCATCGAACCATGATTTTCCACCAGTTTGCATGTAAACCGGTCTTCATCCGGTCCACTTCCTGTCTTATTTTCAGCTCCAGCAAGGCCACTATCCACTGATTCCAGCTCTCATTGCCTTTCCGCAGACTCCCGGCCAGGCACAGCACATTAGCGTTATCGCGCTGTCCAGGGTGTCTCAATCTATAATGGCCTAGCGTGCAACTATCAGTATAGGCCGAGACGTTACATTGGGAAGACTATCGATTCAATATATATGATTCGAGTACAGGACGGCAGGACGGCAGGACGCTCAGCCGTGCCTGGAACAGCGAGAATAACAATACCCCAGAGCGTGGGACTGTCAGTAGCGAACTTAGTCAGGTTCAACGATCGAACCCAGCAACGGCCAGGAGGGGGAGTCGTTTACCCACATGGACCTCGGGGAAACCATACCATGTGGCATGCCTCACGCGGACGTCCGGAGTAATAGCTAATTATGGCGTTGATCGTGATCCGCAGGCCAAAAAGCAGAGCCAAGTTTTTACCTAGGTATCCATGTTGCTGAACTAGGGTTGCTCCTGACCCCTTACCGGGGTTTGGCTCTTCCAGTTATCTTTTGCTGCTTCAATTTCTCCTCATCCAACAGTCTTTCCTTTAGACTTCGTCCCCTATCTCTTGTTTCTGTGCCGGATTGTAGGCACTATCCGGTCTTTACCCCGTTGCTTCTCTCTCCCCGCACCGTGCGTGCGGTGTCACTCGTTTGCCATTTCGGCGGCCATCTTTGTATTATCATTGCCACTCTCTTTCTCTGGGATGTTCCCTTCGTAACTTAGCATTGGTACTCCCATCAAATCGCTCGCTTATCCCCATCATCACTCGTTCTAGAACATTTATCTTATCAAATCTGCGGGTGAGACCTGCAGCCCCCGCGATCTGACACAGCGTTATACGAGGCCGACACGGTCCAGACATCGTCACAATGAAAATCCTCCCATCCTTGCGCTTGGCCTACATCATGACTGTTCTCTCCGTCCTCAACATCTCGAACGCCGCCACCACTGCAGAATGGAAAGCGCGCTCTATCTACCAGACAATGACAGACCGTTTTGCGCGCACCGATGGCTCGACCACGCACGCCTGCAACACGACCGCTGGTCTATACTGCGGCGGGACTTGGCGCGGCACTATCAACCATCTCGATTACATCCAAGGGATGGGGTTTGACGCGGTGATGATTTCGCCCATCATCGAGAATATCGGCGGCCGCGTGTCCTACGGTGAGGCGTACCATGGGTACTGGCCGCTCGATCTGTACAGTCTAAACGACCATTTCGGAACGCATCAGGATCTGCTGGATTTGAGTGCCGCCCTCCACGAGCGGGGCATGTATCTCATGATGGACACGGTTATCAACAACATGGCGTATATGACGGATGGAGATGACCCTGCTAAGAACATCGACTATTCGGCGTTGACCCCGTTCAACAAGAGCGAGTACTACCATCCGTATTGCAAGATCAAGGACTGGAATGACTACCATGATGCGCAGTGGTGCCAAACCGGTGACAATAAGGTTGCCCTCCCTGACCTATACACTGAGCGTAAAGACGTGCAGGACACCTTGATCAGCTGGGCGAAAGGTATTGTGAAAACATACTCGATTGACGGGCTGCGCATTGACGCTGCCAAACACGTCAACACCGGGTTCCTGAAGACATTTAGCGACTCCGTCGATATGTACGTGACCGGCGAAGTCCTTCAACGCGAAGTCGACATCATCTGCAACTACACGGAGAACTACATTGACAGTGTGCCCAACTACCCAATCTACTATTCCATGCTGGACGCCTTTACCCAAGGGAACACTACCTCGCTGTACCACCAGGTCGAGAACATGAAGAAGTCCTGTCGCGATGTCACCACCCTCGTATCCTTCTCCGAAAACCATGATGTTGCGCGCGTGCCGAGCTTCAATGATGACATGGCGGTACGTAACCCTCCCTCACCGCCACTCATGCCCTCTATCTAGAATAAGAAGGAAAAATAGAAGAAAGGAAAATCATTACACTACTAAATGAGGACATTCCATGCATATACAGCTCGCCAAAAACATCCTCACCTTCACCATCCTCTTCGACGGCATCCCCATGATCTACCAAGGGCAGGAACAGCACCTTTCCGGCGACGGAACACCCAAGAACCGTCAGGCCGTCTGGCTGTCGGCGTACAACACCGATTCCGAATTGTACAAGCTGATTGCTACGCTTAACAAAATCCGCAAGCACGTCATCTCCCTTGGCTCGGACTACCTTGATGAACAGACCGTCCCCCTCTACCGCGGGGGAAGCGAGCTGGCATTTAGTAAAGGCGTTGAGGGCCGGCAGATTATTATGTTGCTTTCTGGTCAGGGCAGTAAGGGTGACCCTTACACATTGACCCTGCCGGTTAGCTATAATGCCGGCACCACGGTTACGGATGTGTTGCACTGTGTTAATTATACGAGTGTCGGGAGCGGCGAGCGTGCGGGGGAGCTTGATGTGCCCATGAGCAAGGGGGAGCCGCGGGTTTTCTTCCCGGCAGACCTGATGGAAGGAAGTGGGCTTTGTGGACATGCTGGGGGGAACGTTAGTCTAGCGAAGTTAGAGACAGGGAAGGATAGGGTGGTTTCAGGTGGAAGGATTGTTGGTGAAGCCAATGCTACCTTGGTGATGATTATGTCGGTGCTAGCGGGCGTACTGCTTTTGGCGTGATTTGATCTGTTTTCATCTTTTTGCCTCTTCATTTTCACGCCAGTGATACCCAGGTACATAATCAGACCTGTGCTTCTTGTGTGTATATATATTTGTGTAATCTTTCTTTAGTGATATGGCCAATAGGCAACTCAAAGAAGGTGTCAACGAGAGATATGACAATAAATTACCTCTACTTACTTTTTCAGGCGCATAGTATGATCATCAACACGTTGACTGCTTCGCGCTCGAAATAACAGCCATCGTCACCGCGCCACGGTCGTGGCTGAAGTCTCAAGCTCAGCCTGTCTAGTTTGGCGACCATGGAAGCACCCAGATCCACATTTGTACAATGACGTTGATCCCCAACGCTGAAGTACCGACTCAGACCATTTACCTTTTTCTGGACTGAAGCCGGTGTTTTAAGAGTAGAAATAACAATAAAAATCACTGGGGGCTTCAGCAGATTTTTTCTCTAGCCTGTCATTCGCCAGGTGCCCTCAGACTGAGTAAAAATAGGAAGCGGGCTAAGCCTCGCCAATCATATGCTTAGTCCCGACCCGCCGCCTCGTTCAGGTTTCACAGACCCGTGGATTCGAATGGATCCGATGAATTTAAAGACTTTCAGTTAGTCATCCAGATTGGTTGATACGCAAGTCGGTATTTCACCGTTGTCACGTTCAGGGCTGTCAGTAGCCGTATGGTTCTCCACAGCTTACACCTGCGATAGAGGTCAAGTTGAAGCAGCTTGTCAGCGCCACGTAGGCTTTGTCTGCCCCCAGGAGAACGATGTTGTCGCTCCTAACATGCTGTTTCCCCTGGAAAACTGACGACAGAAAGAGATGGAGACAGATTGAAGGTTAGTCCCTCCTGCCTGTTAGCTCTAAAAGATGCTTACAGAACGTAGAATCAGCATCCCGTGAACGCCTTCAGACACTCCCTTCATGGACTGCTCCGGACAACACCCTCATCTTCCAGGGGTTCGAATGGCACGTCCCCGCCGATGGCCAGCACTGGCGCAGGCTTTCGCGTGCACTGCCAGGGTTGAAGGCCATCGGGATTGACTCCGTTTGGCTTCCGCCGGGTTGCAAGGGCATGGATCCGAATGGAAACGGGTATGACATCTATGACCTCTATGATCTGGGCGAATTTGAGCAGAAGGGAGCAAGGCGGACGAAATGGGGCAGTAGGGAGGATTTGGAGGAATTAACACGAACGGCAAAGGAGTTCGGCTTAGGACTTATCTGGGATGCTGTGCTTAATCATAAGGCGGGCGCGGATTATCCGGAGATGTGTCGGGCTGTTAAAGTTGATCCAGAGCGTATGTACTTATCTTTCTATGGAGTGAGGTGCAAACGCGCTGACTGTGACCAGGACGGACAGTGGCCATCTCTAAGCCCTCGTCGATATCTGCCTGGACTGGCTTCGAGTTTGCGGTACGTGGAGATACATACAGCAGCATGAAGTATCATAGTCAGCACTTCTCCGGTGTTGACTGGGACGACAACAGCAAGCAAGGCGGCATATACCTTATCCTTGGAGAAGTGGGAAATCAGGATAAGAAATGGGCGCACGACGTCTCAACGGAAAAGGGGAACTACGATTATCTAATGTTTGCCGATCTGGACCTGTCTCATCCCGAGGTGCGCGCTGATATGTTCAACTGGAGTTGTTGGATCACGGAGCAGTTGTCTCTGGACGGGATGCGACTAGATGCCGCAAAGCACATGTCGACTGGCTTTCAACGAGCATTTGTTGAGCATATTCAGAAGAAGGTTCCGGGGTTCTATATTATAGGGGAGTACTGGACTGCCAATATACGGGAGCTGGTCTCCTATCTGGACATTATGCAGTATACGGTCTTGGCGTATGATGTTCCTCTCGTGGAGAAGTTTTCCAAGCTCTCACGGACGAGGGGTGCTGATCTGAGGCGGATATTTGACGGAACCTTGGTACAATGCAAGCCAGAGCATGCGGTGGTAAGGGCGGCCCCTCCTTCATGAGATTAACAAGGCTGACCGGGATGTAGACTATTGTCGCGAACCACGACACGGTACAGCATCACCCCCATTACCAATATTGCCGTTTCACTAACTTAAAGCCTATATCCAGCAATCAGGACAAATGATGGACGTACGTACTCCTTGCCACCCCCTCCTTAGCAGCCTATCTCACATCCGTACCATTTTAGACCCCCGTCTCCCCTTCATTCAAACTCCTCGCCTACGCCCTCATCCTACTTCGTAAAGAAGGCCGCCCCTGCCTCTTCTATGGCGACCTTTACGGCATCCGCGCCAACGTTAAGCATCCGAATATCCCATCCTGTAACGGCAAACTCCCAATCCTTACGCAAGCCCGCAAGCATTTCGCCTACGGTGAACAACAAGATTACTTTGATGCTCCGAATTGTTTAGGTTTGTAAATTCCAAAATTCTGCTTTCGAAGGTCTTACTCAACGGAATTGTGGGTAGGATTCATCCGCTATGGAAACGCCCGTCATCCTTCCGGCCTTGCCTGCGTCATGAGCAATGACGGTCCTGCTTCGAAGCGCATGTACGTCGGTCCCGGACGGGCAGGCGAGGAGTGGACAGATTTGTTGCGCCCACAGGCACCACCAGTCATTATTGACCATTGTGGGCATGGGTTGTTCCCTGTTGAGGACTTGAGCGTCAGTGTTTGGGTTCCTGCTCAGGCTGTTACTGAACTTGAAGGCGAAAAGATTCACAGTGATTTGTAAGTTCTCCATTCCTGACTGACCCGGCCTATTTTTCGAGCAACTGACCGTGTCTCGTGACAGTGATGTGAACATTTACCACGCTATCTAAGAAGCCAGAGACGCAAATAGAAAACCCTGACCAGCCTAATATAGATTACCTAGTAGAATAATGAGCAACGTAACTGAAACATGAATTCAGACCAGTTCATCCACTGCCAATTGCAAACTCAATGGTCGGTGGGAACCATGGTACCTGCCTTTGTCCCATTTTAGCTGGGTCAGCTCTAGACAGCTGGCTTGCCGGCATCCCTGACAGGTTATTGCCGAGTCATTAATATTACTCATAAATTGGTCAACGTCTAAGGAACAGGGACATTGTCATGTCTCGGAGCTTCTGAGACAGAGTTTGTTATACGAGCTGTCATAAAATACCTTGCTCCACTGCGCCCTGTGGTACGGTGGGCCAATATTTACCGACAGAGCCGATACAGATCCTTCAGCTGATCGGGGCGCGGATCGTGAGGAACGGGTTTAGTGGACGTTTAGTACCGGCGTAGACTTTGATGTCTACTTTCATTGTTGATCGTTGCCATGTATGCTTATCCGTCCTTGTGTAAGTGAGCTCTCAGCCTTTAAAGGTATTTAGAGCAACTAGATTGTCAAGGACGTTCTACGTGTACATATATGTAAATTATTGAAATAAATTTTCCAGTATATGTCAATCCGAGGATAATTATTATTCTAGTCCTTCATTCTATTCTAATCCGTACTAACATTAAACGAATCCAACCGCGACTGTGCAGCCTCCTTGCATAAAGAAAATCCAGGCCTGAACAATACCACAATCATATCTAAAGAAAGCCGCCATTCATATCCTACGATACCGTGCTTAGATTCGCGTGCTATCTTGATCGGCAACTTAATGCGGCCAACAAAATAAGCTGGCGCTTGGTTTTGGTCCTTAGCACGGTATCAGATCCCATTGATCTTAGAGGGTGAACAGCACAGCGCCACCAACCAAGCCAGCAAGGACTGCCAAGGGAGTACCGATTGTAACACCGCCATTGGGATCGTCCGGAGTGCCGGTAGCGCTAGCAGTAGCGTTAGAAGAACTTGGAGTAGACGACCCGGAGGAAGACGGAGTCACGGAAGCAGACTCTGACTCGGTAGTGGGCGTAGTGGACGAGAGAGTCGTGCTTGTGCCGGTAGAGGTGGAAGTAGTAGACTCAGTCCCAGTCGATTTGCTAGAGGTAGAGGTAGGGGTGGTGGTGCTCGAGGTGCTGGACGAGGTGCTGTCTGCGCCGGTCACATTGAACTGCTCAGATTGCGCAAGGATGCCGGTGTTATGACCGGAGTTGGAGAAGAGATTGATCTGGTAGCCGCCCCTGTTTTCGTTAGCAATGCTATGGTCCGAATACAGATGGATAGGGCTGGACGCTCACCCGTTTTCAAGACCAGAAACGCCGTCAACGGTATAAGAGCCTTCCGACGTATCAACATCCGAGGCGATCTTCTTCTCGACGCTGGGATACACGGCGTTGTTTACAAGGTAGAGGTCGAAGGAGGAGGGGTCAGTGCTAGTCTCGTCATTAGTTTCGACACTCCGTATGCGGTTAAATAGTCTTGGGTGGGAAGGTATACCTGACGGAATCCCACTTCACAGTGAAGGAGCTCGAAGGGTCAATCTCGGCGCCCTTCTCGGGCTCGGTAACCTGCAGAGCTGGAGTGATAAGGTCAGCCGAGGCTTCTGAAAGCTAAGTCTGGATAATATTTTACCTCCAACGGAGACTGCGAGAGGCAGCAGAGAGGAAGCAAGGACGAGACGCATTTTGACGAATGTAAGCGAGCGGAATAGTCAAGTAGTGACTGGTCTAACGAGTGACAAGATATCTGAACGATGGCTAGGATGGCGAAGAAGACCCTTGGAAGGGACAAGACGATTATATAGAGCAGATCTGAAACCACGGCATCCGCAAAAGCTGACCTTTAGGGCTGTTGACAGGCCTGAAAGCCGCAACCTTGGATTACTGTGGTCCATTGCAGTGCATTCATAGCCATAATTAGATACACTGCATGACAGTGGATGGCAGCGAACAGGTCTCAGTTATCGCTTGAGACATACCCAGTGTAGTTACTGGTACCTGTTTAATTCAACATTACTGGTACGGGTTTTTTTGCATACGGGTCCGTTATCTTCACTAACCATTGAGTGTCATGGTAGTGGTCAAGCTAAAGCTGAAATGTCTCGGGATCATTGAAGCAAAAAAAAGGAAATAGAAAAAAAAAAAAGAAAAACTTGTCTTCCCAAAACCGTAAACTAACCGGGTTAGAGAATGATAACATATTTGGCCAGATAGCCAATCCACAAGCGACAGCCCTGGGGATTGGTCCTCCTGTACCGCTGGGCAACGATAAGCGGGCCTCGGCGAGACATCCTAATTGGGCAAACGCCAGCCACAACGCCGCAGGAACAATGATTGATTTGCGATGACGATATAATACAATGGCAGGCTTATCTAGAAAATTGATATAACAGAGTAAGACTAGAGGGCGTGGTTGTGTGGTCAAAGGTCATCGAGTTGACGTGGGATATAAGATATCTACCTTTCCAGAATGTCAAAGTGAAGAAATTCAACCAAGCGCGGGTAAACGGCGCAAAAAAAAAAAAAAAATTGACCCGGTCAAATATTTTGGAGCTTATCAAACCATCAGTCTCTAAAAGCCGTTCGTCTTTTGACGGTTCTGGGATCTTTGCTTAGACTCTCAGTAGCCTTCCTGATCACTATATCGTCCGAGCCAGAAGATCTTTCCTAGTCGGTAAAGAGCAATCCCAGCCTCGCAGCGGCTGGAAAGGTTAAATACGCAGAAACTGGACTGAATCACTGGTACTTTCGCCCAATGGTCCTTAGGCATCCTCGCGTCAAGAATCAGTTGTCTTCTATTTCTACCGGTAGCTCCCCCGAATATTCGATGCTAGATAGAGACATCAGACTGCCGATTCTCTTCCTTAATCTCTTATCTATACTCTACCGGTGGTGTGAGACTTCCAAGTCGCGCATGGTCACCTTGCAAATGGAACGTTCGGGGCGAGTTGGCCCAACGCTATCCTCCCTTCCTCCCAGAGCAGTAGGAGAGCGTGTGCATAAGAAGGGCCATAGCTCACAGTTCCGCCCAGTGTGACCAGGGTATTTCGCGCTCTGTGAGTCAATACAATTGTCTTGAAAGATGTAAAAATCCTGGATTCTTCCGCTTGGCCCGCTTTTGGCTACCCATTATTGTGCTGAGGCTGTGCCCAGCGGACGCCTGCATCAAGAATTGCTGATCAACCCGCCTCAGCCGCAAGTTACACGTCCCTCAGCCGCGAAGAGAGTAATCAGCTTTCTAGATAACGACTACGCGAAATTGAGCTCCTAGGGCAGGAGGTAGCGAAGGGCAGTACCCTCCGGTACTTGCTTGGGCACGTGACTCAAGAATCGCTGAGAGCTCTTTCTTCCTATCAAATGGATGGGCTATCCTGTGCAGCTAGCGTTATCACTGCCATCCAACTTACCGGGAGTGTTGCTGCGATATGTAGTGGCTATATTCATCAAGTGAAGGATGCCCGCGGCGAAATCATGGTCTTACAACAGACAATTGCAGGCCTCGAAGGGATTCTCCAGAAACTAAAAGATATTCTTCAGGGAAATAATGGCACAATGCTGACTAGCTCGTCACAACTCGTTAGCAATATTACAGATTGTCTTTCCGACCTCAGGCCCTGGAAAAGAAGATCAGTCCAGGAAGGGGGGGTGAACTATGAGAAACTTTAGATTCTGAGCCTTGAAATGGCATCTGAGACGCACAGAGATCGAGAGAATCATCCAGAATCTTGAGAGATACAAACTGTCTTCTACACTATCCCTGACTATTGATCAAACGTGCGTCATCTGACCATGTGGTGACTGGTGACTCGCTCACACCTGCTCAGGGCCCTCATTACTCGTGTTGGTAAAACTACTGATCGAATCGGCCTCAATATGGACGTATAAGTTGCCAGTAGCGCATGGGGCTGAGTCTAACTCAAGTGCGCATCAACATGAGAGTCATTGTCTGCCAGGCACCAAAGAAGCAGTCCTAATTAGGATTGGGGAGTGGGCTAGACTGCCTCAGGGAAAACGTATTTTTTGGCTGGAGGAGCAGAGCGGGCACCGTAAAATCGACGACCTCACAAACAATTGCGAGGACTTTCAATGAAGCAAACTTATTGGGGGCAAGCTTCTTCTTCAAAAGAAATGAAGGGAATCGGGGCAATACATCAAAATTCTTCTCGACAATAACAAGACAATTAGCGATAAGGATTCCCCAACTGGTCCCCGGTGTCCAGAATACAATTCAGGTCGACCCTGACATCGCAACAAAAGGGCTAAAGGAGCAATTTGATAGAATACTCCTTCAGCCACTCATTGATTTGAACTCATCTATTCTGCTGACCCCACTGCTGGTGATGGTGATAGACGCCCTAGACGAATGTGATGTGGACAATGGCATACTACTCCTACTCCAGTTGTTACCTCACCTACAAAAGTCGATGGCTGTACGCTTTCGAATCTTCATAGGCAGCAGATCAGAGTGCCTAACTGATTAGGCTTTTCGAAATTTGCAGCTCATGGGTATGAGACTCTTGACCTCGATGAGATTCCGGAGCACGTAATAGCAAATGATATATCGCATTTCTTACTGGTCTCTCCGAAAACTTGATCCATATCCGATTGAATCCGCTACAATCGGTTCTGAATGTTCCAGACGATAATACTTCACCGGTACAGCGCTTTCATCTGTCATTTTGTGCCTTTCTACTTGATCCGGAAAACAGCAAAATGAACCCATTCTGGGTGGATGAGAAAGACATGCACCGTAAACTAACCACACGATGCCTTCTTATATGTGAGGGTCTGAAGAAAATCTATGTCGACTGCAAAGTTATGGGACGCGCCGCACGGAGATCGATTCCCAGACTGTCAGCTGTTGTTTCCCCCCAGAGCTACAATACTCCTGTCGCTATTGGTACCCCTTCCCGACCCTTACCTTCTAGAATCAACCGTCTATGTTAGTCAACCGGCCCTGGGCAGCTGTACGCTCTCCGCTTCCTCGTGGGCCTCCTGGAATCCTGCACCTTTCTCGGGTACGCCGCGCTTTGGGGGAGCTGGTACGGACCGACCCAACTAGCAAAGCGTGTTGCGCTCTTTGAGCAGTCGAGTGCAATAGCCAGCATGTTCAGCGGGTATCTCCAGGCAGCACTGTACACAGGGATGAACGGTAAGTCGGGACTGAAGGGATGGCAGTGGCTGTTCATCTTTGATGCGATCATCTCCATTCCCATTGCAGTGTGGGGATATTTCGTTATACCAGACAGTCCCAGTAGGACGAGAGCGTTTGGGTGACGAAAAAGGTGAGTGCTCCAAGTTCCTCTAGTCATATGCGCAGGAATTGTGATTGACAACTGCTACTTAGGACCGAGAATATGCTGTCCAAAGACAGGCGAGCATGGGCCTCGCTCCATCAGACAGATTACCCTGGAAGAAACTGCGGAAGATATATACAGGTTGGCAGCTGTGGGCGTTTATCTTTCCTGACCTGTACGTCTCCTATCCTTGATGTCTCCTCTATTCTCCGTCAAGCTAAGCATGGTTGCCCAAGCCGGTCAAGGCAGCGGATTTTTCAACCTGTGGTTCAAAGACTAATGATACAGTACCGCACAATTAACACCATTCCCACATTCGGGAATGTCATCAGCGTCATATCATCCTTGGTATTTGAAACAATTGCCGACCGCACCGGCAGACGCAAGGAGTGTTGCGCTATCGTGTGTGTCATTGGTATATCCGCAAATATCATACTCTCCATCGGGGATATTTCGAGAGCCGCCCTGTTGTTCGCGTTTTTCCTCAGCTTTGTTAGTGCGGCTGCGCAGCTGTTGATCATCATAGGTTCACTTTTCCACTTCCTCATGCGATCAGAGCCGGTATATAGGCAACAGGCTGATGAAATACAGGCATGGGGCCAGGAAGGTACCCAAAAGAACGCCGAGTTGCGGCAGATGCTCGTGGCGACTGGCAATATCTTCACCTATAACTTCATGGCGTGGGTCCCGCTCCTGACGTTTCCTACGTATGATGCGCCGCACTTTAATTACGGATACCAGCTGCTGATCATGTTCAAGGCCTTAACTATTGTGGGTGTTTATCTTTATGGGTGGTTGGATAAGTCGGATAGGTGGGTTACTTGGCTGGGTAATATCAGAGCGAGTGGCTAACAACGCGGAAGGAAAAGACAGGCTGTGAGGTTAGGCAATAGCCGTGGAGAGCTGGGCCAGGAGGCCGTAGGATGAGAGGCAAAAATAAGCTACAAGAAATCTGTTGCTTGTTTGTTGGAAAGCTGCGGACATTTAAGTCGATCAATTGCGTTTTAGATGCAAGTTGACCCAATACCAGATCTAACAATGTATCTGTTTTGTCTCAAGCAAGAATTTTCCCTAGCAATACGCTATTTAACGCAGGGCCAGAAATACGTTGGTTGGGTTCTCGACGGGACAACCTAGGGAAGGGTGTATCCACCATCGATCACAATATCCGCGCCGGTCATGTAACTCGAGGCGTCCGACGCACAAAAGACATACGCCTGTAATGTTAGCTTTTGCAGCTCAATCTCGTGAAATACATACTCCCTTCAGCTCATAAGCCTGTGCCATCCGCTGCGCTGGAATCATGCTGTGCCACTTCGCTCTCCATTCCTGCGGATGAGCATCGAGTATCTCTGTCTCGATGAAGCCCGGCGAGATGCAATTGACGCGACAGAAGTCGACCCATTCTACAGACAGGCATCGTGCTAGTTGGACCACGGCCGCCTTGGATGCGTTGTACTGCTCCATATCAGTCGTGTCCGTATGAACCATGGAGGGAACGGACCGCAGCCTGCTTCTGAGGAACATTGACTAATGTCGCACTAACAGACGCAGTGAATATCACATTGCCCCGACCTTGTTCCTTGAAAATCTTCGCTGCAGCCTGGGCAGAGTAGAAGGCGCCATCGAGGTTGACGCCCATGATCTTCCGCCATTCCTCGACACTGTAATCCTCTGCTGGAATATTGGAGGTAATACCAGAGTTGACAACGATGATGTCCAGATGTCCAAAGTCTTTCTTGATCTGCTGAACTGTTTTCTCGATCTCTGCTTGGTCAGTTACATTCGCTCTGTAGGCGCGGGCTGTAACGTTGTTTGCCGCTGCGATTTCTGCGGCCGTCTCAATCGCAGTGGGGGAAGAGTTATAAATGATAGCCACCTAAGCTCATCAGCAAACTACGCGATACAAGAAAAAGAAAGGCGTACATTGGCACCAGCCTCTGCTAGGCCACGAGAGACCTCAAGGCCTATACCGCGAGCCCCTCCAGTAACGGCGGCGACTTTGCCGGTCAGGTCAAAGGCCTTGGTGACATGCTGATTCGGGGGTTGGGAGAGGACCATATTGCTAGTAGGATTCCAATATGTTAATATGCTGAAGAGACTTGTAGAGTATCTATGTTAAAGAAGGAAAGATGTAATAAGAGAGCGTCAAGCGTGGGGGTGAGGGTTGCAGCCACCCCGCGCAGCCACCCCGCATTCTTCCCGTTCACTCAACTCGTTACGGGCATCTGAGGTCCGACTCTAATTAAAACCGTGCCAATTCGCACATCCTTGCCGGGTATGATCATATTTACACATATCTACTTAAGTGAAAGGCCAGCGTGGGTTTGCCGGGCCGGAGAGCGAACTGCCTGTGCACCCTAATAGACGTATCTAGTCTCTCCTGACTGGCCCCATACCCACGCTTGCAGAGGATTTTATAGATTTTTCAGACAGTCGCAAGCTTCTGTTAGTCCTGCCTTGATGTTCATGCTTGGTGTAGCCATTCAAAGATTGTTCCATTGCATAGTACCATGCAATGGTGTGTTTAGCCAGCTACATGGCCACAAGATGGCTACATCTTACTCCTTCCCGTCATAACAGTGCCATGCCAGACACGCCACGTCTAAAGAGACAAGCAATCATCCAATAAGTATGAGAAGGTGCTGTCTTCATCAGCCTGGCAGTATTGCCCATCCCCATCATCCCCTACCATGAGCCCTCGCTGCTAGCAAGGCCAGGTAATTTTTGCCAGCCGTTCAGCAAATATCAGACTCACCTCATCAGCATGAGCTCATAATGCCACTTATAGGCGTACATGTTCTGTAAAGGCCCACTAATCAAATCACCACGTTAATTCACTGTTTAAGACCGTCAATGATTCAAGGGATGGTATAGGATCGCATGGTATTTTTCATTGAATCAGCTCGCAAAGCGAACCTGTTCCCGTGCTCGAGAAAAAGTCACGGCTAAGCCCGCGAAATCAAGTATATGGAGATTGAGCGGGCATTTGTGTCTTATGGCGGTGCTTTAACTTTCCGCATACCACACGGTAGACTCTCACTTATTCTGGGTCCATAAATACAGGTGGCATCACAGTAACGTCCTTTCTTCAGTCAATATGCATAAAGCCGACCAGGCATCCATACACGATTTAGAAGGGCTTGAGTGAAAATACCGATAGGCACCAATGGAGTCACCTTAGCAAGGGTCAGTGCGAGGGAAGTTCCGTACCGTATCAATACTGTGGGCAAATCACAGTTTCCTGGACTGAGCAGCTAAGTAGTTTCTATATGATTTTTGACAACCTAGCTCTATGGATGCTCTTGCTTGGCCTGCTAGGACACCGTTTTATACGCTTATTTCTTATGGTTAAGGCTAAGTGCTTTCTTTCCAGGCACGCGATAGGAAATATATATTTTTTTTGCAGATGTGATATGGGTGGTGCACAGTAAGTAACGTAAGTAACAGAAGCTTCATGGCTTGTCTATGAGCTAGGCACAACATACTGGCATTCAATCTAGTACAATTAGAGTGAAAAATAAGCACCACATATTCCATACACCCCGTTTACAGAGGGACTTGTTGGAACTGGAGACAAGAAGGGGGGAAAAAAAGAAAAAAAGGAAAGTCCAATGCATCATCCGTGAATCGAACACGGGCCTCATCGATGGCAACGATGAATTCTACCACTAGACCAATGATGCTTTTTTTCATAAAACATATAAATTTTGACAAAATGTTCCGAATATTAAACAGCCTGAAATTACGTCCTTATCACCACGTGCTCGCTCCACCGCCGCACCTGGGCCGATAAGCAAAAAAGATCGCAAAATTGTTGGCCTCCGCCTCAGCTCCGCAGTCTACCCACCACTTCCTCATCCAAAACACCATGGGTAAAGCCGACAGGAAGAAGAGCGCCCGAGCTTCCGCTTCACCCTATCAAAAACCATCAAAGGGCGACGGCCGTAGCGCAGCAGCAAAAGCCGGCTCCGCGATCTTCAAATTCAACACCGATCTCGGTCAGCACATCCTGAAAAATGGAGCGATTGCCGACAATATCGTCGACAAGGCCAATGTTCAGCCAAGCCAGACGGTCCTTGAAGTTGGTCCTGGTCCTGGTATCTTGACGACTCGCATCTTGGAGAAGGCGAAGAAAGTCGTCGCGGTCGAGTTCGATCCGCGCATGGCTGCAGAATTAACGAAACGCGTGCAGGCGACGCCGATGGAGAAGAAGCTGCAGATTGTCCTGGGTGACTTTATAAAGACGGATTTGTCCAAGTTGCCGCCGTTCCAGGTCTGCATTAGTAACACGCCTTATCAGGTACGTCCTACTATTTACCCTCCTGTATCGCGCCAGAGCAGGGCTAACAGATTCGGACCGACAGATCTCTTCCCCCCTCATCTTCAAACTCCTCTCTATGCCAAACCCACCGAAAATGTGCGTGCTCATGGTTCAACGCGAATTTGCCCTGCGCCTGCTCGCCCGCCCTGGCGACGCCCTTTACTCCCGGCTCTCGGTCAATGTGCAATTCTTCTCAAAGGTGTCGCACATCATGAAAGTCGGCCGGAACAACTTCCGCCCTCCGCCGCAAGTCGAGTCCAGCGTCGTTCGTATCGAGCCGAAACTTGGAAAGCCAGAGATCAGCTGGGACGAATGGGACGGGATGCTGCGGATCTGCTTTGTGCGCAAGAACAAGACGCTTCGCGCTGGGTTTATGGCGACCAAAATCCGCCAGATGATTGAGCGCAATTGGATCACTTGGGCGGCTATGCATCCTGAGAAGGTCTCGCAGGGGGATGTTGATCTCCTTTCAGGGAAGACACCGTTTCCAGAGGGAAAGTTTGCGAATAGCAAGGATGACGGGGATGTGGATATGGATGTTGATGATGCGGGTCCCGTGGTCGATGAGGATGATGTTGGTGATATTTTCATGAATGGCGTTGAAGGTGGTGAAAAGGGTGCAGCAGTTGCGCAGAGCGGACCGGTTATCACAGTTGCTGGGCAGCAGGTTCCTAGGACGTCGGTGACACGGTTGATTCAGTTCAAGATTGAGCGGATTCTGGATACCGCGGGGCTAGCGAATCATCGTGCAAACAAGTGCGATGAGAATGACTTTCTCCGACTACTGCATGCTTGCAATACTGAGGGTATCCATTTCTCATGAGAAGACTGCGAGTCAACACTCTTGCTACAGTCTATTCTTTCGTCTCTTACCTCTCTCTTCGACTCCTCCGTCGCCGATGTTAGAAATCAAATGTTTCGAAACAATCTCCGCCGCCGAAGCATCCGCTGTTCTTCAGCTTCAGGGTGGTCAGAAGTCTCAGCCGGCTCTTCTGAGCGGTGCTGGCGCTGCTCTTCCTCGCGCCGTGCTGCAGCTCCATCAGCACCATTTCGACCCTTGCCCCGTTTCACGGCCTCCGTTTATAGAGCCAAAACGATCAAAAGTTCGTTTAGTTTATACCACCAGCGTTGTTAGCATTGAGAATTAATTATACGAAGTCAAGAGGACTTCTGCTCCATCGTACCCTCAGTGAAACACCTGTGGCCGTAGTCCTAACCGCTTCCAGCTCTAGCCACAGGTTTATTTCCCCACCAGCTGCTAGCAACAGCTCAAAAGCCCCTGTCTTACTATCGAACATCAAGTATTTGTAGGTATTGAAGTTTTTCAACTATTTGTCTACTGTTCAGAATGAAGATACAATGCTTTGACTATTATTCACTCTGCAACAGTGCCCTTTATGCTATCCCTCTGCTGCCATGTTGTGAACTGTGATGAAAATCCCTCTCCTCTGCTATAAAGCAGCACAAAAATATCTGTACTGAATCACGAAGTATTAAGCCAGGCCGAACCGCACAAGTTAGTGCCATCCTTTGTTTGATGGCTTTCATGATATTCCGATATATGGATTTCTCGCCGGCAGCCAACGAACCGCCACTCTGCCCTATATTATATCCCGATCCAAGAAATTGGGGTTCGTGCCCTCTTGAGACAGTATACAAAGGCAAATAAACAACCGGCCATCAAACAAACATGTATCTTGTAGACTGTCAAACAGACGTTTTTGAGCTATAAAACCCACCATATCTTCACGAAGAAGCCCTCCAATCATCAACTTATCAGATCAGTCTATTTGCTTCATCCTATCCATTTATCCTACTCGCTATCTCTTTTAGTCTAACTCGTCACGGATACTACATTTTCTCCACGTAGTCCATCTCGCATCCAGACCAGTCCCATCATGGCTAACTTCTACATCGCTATGGCCTTCTTGGCCCTCATTTCTGGGTTCCCGTACTGGGAGTGTGCGAGTTTGACAAGTTTGCGTTTTATAGGGATTCGGACCAACCTCTTCGATCGCTGAGGTGAGCCTCGACCCCTTCCACCACACTGAGCAAACCTCACAGAAGTCAGGAAAACTAAATAATAAATGGATAAAAAAAAAAGCTAGGGTGGCCTTAAAGTCTCTCTCCTGGCTGGATTCTCAAATACCTGACGGTCTAATATGTGGTCAGGCTGAGATGCGCACATGTTGCTTTGGATTCGCTACTTTCCCTTTTCTTTTCTTCTCTCTTCCTTTCCTTTTCTCTTGTTCTTTTCTTTCGGGTCTGAAGTTTGTTTTTTTTCTGCTTGATATTCTATTGTTTCCAAGATAGCCTCATGCGGTTGCTGCTGGTTGTCAATTTGATATTATTTTTTCTTTATGATCGTTTGGTTGTATGCCAAATCGGATATATATTCGCAATATTCAAAATGGCATATAATTCCTTTCTTGGAACATATTTTCCATCTTTAGAGACATTAAAAGAAGGCCCTACGGCTCGTATGATCCTTAGGGTCAGCATAGAGCTGCCTTCTCCTTTGTTCTGGAGGCATAGATCATCCCTGACTCGCTTATCTCCTATGGCAAGTGCGCCTCATTCAGAGTGATTCTGTGGTTCAATATACAAGCTATGTATTGGTTTAGCTTTGATCAATTATAATCTTGATGTCGTCAGGCTTCTCAACTCAAGACCAATATGCAGGCTCAAGGTGCTTCAAGCTGACGCGAGCCCATAGAAACGAATCAGGTTCTGGCTCAAGATAGAAGTTGGAGAGTTATTAGCGGCTTGAATTACCGTAATTAAGAACGGGCTATGCATATACTTCGGAATCTGCAGCGCTCTGGCGTAAAATCTGAATTTGGCTTACTACTACTGTACCCTACCTGAGCGCCGAGGAAGTGCAATGGTACAACCAGACATGTGACAGAGAGCATGCAGCCCAGCAACCCTCATAATATCCTCTCGAAAGTGACCTTTTTTTTTGAGACCTCATTCTGTCACTAGCTTCATGCTGATTTGATGCCACTATTATACATTAAACGATCGCTCAATTTTTTTGGCACATTTTCATCATGCTAAATGGACATTAGACTCATTCATTAATCTTCTGCTTATGAAATACATCTAATCGTCTAAGTGAGTACCGTAACGCCTGTCTTAAAGGGAAAACAACTTACTAGGTATCTCTGGCATCCAACTCACCCGAGTCTGGCAGAAGAACTCCCCCTTGGGCGACAATGCCTCCGGGTCGTCCAAGGAGCCGACGACCACATACCGAAACTGTTCTTTCACATGATCCTGCCCCAAAAATGAGCATACAATCAAGATAGAAATGTCACCCCTTCTCATCAAGAAACGGCAGATATAGGTGGGAAGGAAGCGAATGGATGCATACTCCATATTCACAGATAAAACTGCCACAAGTATCACAAAACTCCCGATGAACAACAATACCTGTCCTGTAATCCGCTGCATGCTTTTTTGTCTCACCTTTGGCGAGTTGGAGAGCATCCTTGGGGACTTTGGCTGTTGGACCGTAGTTTGTGCCGAATGCTTTCTACGTGCTCCGAGCAGATAAGTCAACATCACACCACCGATCTACGCCTGTCTGGTTATGTTTAGATTGAATGAAAAGTACACACCTTGCAGTTCTTACAATGACATAATGAAGTCCGCGCATCATCGGGCGAATTAAGGGTGAGATTGTATTCGATCTTGTGGCAGGTGCAGGAGCCGGTGTAGGTGGGCATCTTCAGATTGTTGGCAAGGACACTAAAGAGCCTGCGCCTGACCACGGGATACAGCATGTGTATTGAGGACCTTATGGGTTTATTAATGGAAGGGGAATGCTCAAGCATACTCCTGGGACAAGATGAGGTTGTCCTTGGGGAATACTATGGTACCGCACGTGTGACGTCATTTATGACACGCACGATGCAGTCCCAGATAAAATCAAAAGAACAGCCGAGCTGACATACAGAGCAACGCGAGATTTGTTTCGATTTTGCGCGTACATACATACCCTGCCTTGCTTCCCACACCGACAGCGTGGTACTCCACGGCCCCCGACTTTTCTAAAACTGGCAAATGCTTGCACACCAGTACGCTCAACTTCAGAATATAGCCCAGAAACTATATCCCGCACGGCCGCGGGCTTTATAAGTAGTAGATCCTGGGCTTTCGTGCTGAACGACACATCTGGAGGCAATTTGATGGCTGGGATTAGAAAACTGTCAGGCTGTTGTTATGAATGACCTTGGGTGGTAAGGAACGTTATTCATATAGTCAGGGAAACATAAGCCTACACCAATCATTAAATGGCAATAGGAAGAGCAGGATAAAGCTTCCATTACTTTAGCTGCAGGACTTGTACACTGCATGGGATTGACTCTGCTGTGCTACAACTCTGACAACAGCATTGTAGCTTGCCTAAATCCGCAAGTACATGTCCTATTACCCGCTAAACGTGAATGAATTGGTGTTGCAGGTGATCCGAGCGCTGGTGATCCGAGCGCTGGACTGCGTGATTAGACTAGATCATCTGTTTGTGGGAAACACACTGCAAAACTAGTATCGTAGCTGACAAAAATACTACTTCAACTTTCGTTGCTGCTACATAACAGCCAGTATGAGGGCTCACTTATCAAGGGCACTTGTCGTGATACATGATTTACATCTCTATGCTATCAATGCTAATGCGATGTAAAGTGGAGCTATATCATTTCTAACAGTAGATGCCAGAAATATGGAATCAAGATAAGTCGGAGGATGCGATGATTCAGTTCATATGGCGGGATGTAGCTACCCTTCTGTAATTAGAGAAAAAGTGAGTTCAGTGCGGTACCTACTGCAAGATAAGGACTACTTGATTTGGCGGGATGTACAATCAAAGATACCAAAGAAACAAAGCATCAATACGTAATGATATACATACAGTATCAGTCCAAAATATTGAAAATATATTGGAACTAAACAGTTCATGACCCCAAAACACTATACTTTGTGCTAAAACTAGAATGGCAGCAAGGATAAAAAGAGAAAAAACATACAACAGCATGTATATGTCGGAGCTCACCCGTCCCAGCGTCTGTTCTGTGGCCGCTTTGCCGCCCACGTTCAGGCGCCTCAGGTGAAGATGCAGGGGCCCTGAATATCTTGCACCCGAGCTAGCCAAGAGTTACATTTTGACATATGGGCAAGGTGACGCCCATCATACGGTGATAAATAATTTAAGATCAGTCTCACCTCACCCCATCCTCTTTCCATGCCTAAAGCTGATCAGACAGCATGGCACAACAACCGGTAGCAAGATTTACGCGTGTGATTGACCTCGACGAGCATGATGATAAGGAGATCAAACGAGCGATCCTTCCACGTACTTCTCGAAAGTATGACCGGGCTTTAAGAATCTTTGACAGGTAGGTCCCTCTTAGTTGTATAGAAGCACCTCACTTACCGTTACAGATTTCTTGAGTTACATCCAGCCGCTTGCTTTCCCCCAGATATAAAATCATACAAAGGGTTTCTAGAATTCTATGCAAGAAATACAACAGGTCGGATTGAGGAACAGCCTATAACAGAAACAATTGAGAATTTCCGCCGGGATTTCGAGACAGCTTTAGCCCGGGCAAGGGGGATCCAAGTCCCCAAGAGCACATCTATCACCATGAAAGAGGTATGTGTTGTTGGATCTAATAACTTCATATGCTTATAAATATAAAGTATATCATTTCAGATCTCAAGACCAAACTTGGGCTTCCAGATGTTCAGATGTCCAGAGATGGACTATCTCCTAATGATTTGACCATTCTCCTGACCCAGCTATGGTGCCGGGACTTCAAAGAATACCGCGGCAAATTTCCTGACCGGAATAGAGTACAGCTTACTGCATCAATATTACTCTACTGCTTCTCTTCTGCTAGAACAGGGGAGGTACATGAGTCTACAGCTCGCCGCTCTATTGCCCGGCAGAAAGACGGGGACAACAGTAATGATGCCAATCTCCGAGCCTATTCTATGGCAGCTTGCTACAAGGTCAGAAATCCATCTTTGCAGAGATTTTACAGTACTGACCATGTACAGCATTTTATCCTCACTATAGAGCTGGTTGAAGGTATCCCAATGTTAGTCTTAACCTATGCTCGGGAGTTTGTGAAGGGTTACTGGAGATTGAGGAAATGGGAGCCCCCAGTCCATGCTTTCTATGAGGTGTATAAAGAGGACGTCCCTCTCTTCTTTAACCTCATCCTATTTATGCTACCGCTTTTTTCTGCTGACAGAGCCTTTCGCTATTATGGATCATACACCGAGATCCTTGACCAACTGGACTCTATCAAGCTCAGTGATTTGGCTTCGCAAGACAATCATGTCATCTCAAGGATCCACTTTCGAAAAGATATCTTGGACACTCCTGTCTTTCGACCTTCTAGTGAACTTGACATTCAAAGCTCTACTGGTAAGGCCAGGGGCGCGGATGCATTCGGAAAAGAATTTGCAGCACTAGGGTGTCGAAGTGGATATGAACAGAATGTTACTGCCCGTGCATGTCGTCGATGGGCACTCATGGAAACTGGCAAGTAAGATTTGCCCATGCATTTAATCCAGGTCACTGATGTACTGTAGACAAAAAATATTCCCAGACCGCTCGGATGAAGCATGCATCCCACACTGAACCACGGACTTTTGGCCGGTCTTACGCGCATCCTGTCTGCGAGGTGGATGGTCCTGCGACTTATCTCAACATCGCGTCTCGTCATGAGCATATCCAAAATCGACGTAGCATGGGAATACACCATAACCCAAACCTATGGCAATCCCTCCCTGCGAAGGCGGAGTTCGAATTCCAGGAACGAGAAGATATAATGGCCCTGGATGAAGAACTTAAGTCACTTACTGCTAAGCTTGTTGACGCAAGGGCTGATGGCCCGGAGGCTGAGCGCAAAATCCAGTTAGAACGGCGTCACGTCCAAAGTCAAAAGATAAGCTGTACCTTGAGGAGCTTAAACGGCAGCGTGAGTTTCAACAGGACTCGCACGTTGGGAGTGTTTATAAACAAACCCTCTTCTGTTACTATCGACGAGCTATGCCGGAGCGGGACCGCCTTGCTCAGCTTTTACCATCCAAGTCAAGTATGCGAAGCCCAGCAGGGCGAGACGCTATGATAGACTTGGAAACCATTTGCAGAGAACACTCTCCAGTTGCCTATCGAACCAATCTACAACCAATCAATGGTAAGTGTGTCTGTGGGAAAGCAATAGATGAGTAGGTAACCTCCTGTTCATATTTAAACATGTACTGACTTGAGAGATTTCATCCTCATCGCCAATGGCTTCAACTTTACCGTTGCTATCATGAGAGATTCTGTCAAATGAGCAGTGATGGCTTTGCCGAGTTCTGCTATGAGTGTGCAATATGGTTCAACAGCTGGAATAAGTGGCAACAGCACTGCCAGGACCACCTCAGCAGCCCTGGTGGATTGCTTCGTTGTGACCCCATTATATTCCGAAATTGCCCAGTCAAACCAGGCTATTGCCCTTTCTGTCTAGGGAACTTGAATCTAAGCCCTATTCAGCGAATGGAGCAATATCTGGATATGAGTAAGTGGTATGATCATGTTCAGGGTCACCTTAGCCATCGGAAGCTATTGGGCAAATATCATTGTCAGCACCCAGCATGTACAGAGGTATATGGGTCGTTGATGGAACTAGCGTGCCATCTTGAGGACACCCACTGCTTCAAGCCTCACCGTGGAAAAAAGCGATTATTGGACCCATGATTGATCATGGTGAGGTTGAAGACATCGGTGATGATCAAGAGAGTTTGCATCTCGATTTATATGAATGATATATATTGTTATTCCTCTACAGTGCCTCAAAGCGAAGATGAACTGAGCAGATGGAAGAATCAGCATACTAATGATTAAAGTGTTCCGTAAGTTTGCCACGAGCCATTCTGGGGTAGACAGGGTGGTTTACAAGGCACCGTACCCAGGGCCGGGGGTCGAGGCAAAAAGAATGGGTTTATTCCGCCCATATTAGGGAGCTGCTGTTGAGAACGCTGGCCCTCTAAAAGATTCATAAGAAATCAACCTCTAGTCCTGGTTATTGTGGCGCTGATATGAACTAATTCTTTGGAACCTATAATGATTCAGAAGGCTCATAGGACCGCTGCCTTGGTTCCTCAATATTACCATCTGCATCGCGACTGTGTTGGTGTATTGCCAACCTTCGATAGCTGCCAGCAGGCCGTGGATATGACTGCCGGGGGCGGATAGAAATTGCTTGTCTCCTACCAGGTATTATTATCCTTTCTGATTGGCGATGGCTTGCTGAAAAACGTGGGTAGCCTTCAAGAGTTCGTCGTTGCGGCTCCCGAGGAGTGACTGAAATCACTTGTCTCCTCCCTGGAACTATCTGCCTTTCCGGTAGGTAATGCCTGGCTTCTTGAGTTATAACCGTGTCTTGCCTTCTTGAATTAGTTTGGCTTCCTGTTAAATCATGCTGAGAGGCAAGAGTTTAGCTTCGGCTGTGGCTCTCTAGGGGTTCCCGTCTCCTTCCCGGAATTGTTCGGGTTCCCAGCAGGTTAACCCCCTCGTAAATATGGATAATTTGATCAGGATCCCGCCTCCTGGAATCTTGTAAGCTGTGATCGCGTACAATGCTCCTCAGGACATGCGACCTTGGGATATACCCCTCGTCGGATTGACTGGTTGTAAGTCAGCCACTGCTGATCAGCGTCAAAACTAACAAGCCTTACCAAACTGGACATGGTGGGGGCCACCTAGGTTCTGATTGTATCATCGTATAGTCAGTCAAGCATCTGTGATGAAGACGATGTATACAATGCCTGCAATATACGGTCATATTACCCGTCGTGTCATGGCATATTGGGCATGTTTCAAGCGCGTCATCTGTAGACTGTGTTTCCCGTGTAGCAGGCCGTGGTCTTGGTTGATGCGATAGCGTATGGGTATATTCACGGTGATGTCTGGAACAGATAGGACATGTAAGAGGTACTTGTCCGTCAAATTGCAACACGTGGTGTGCAGTAAGACATCTCATATGCATATGCCCATTACATTCCCGACAAGTATAAGTTGATCCTCTAAGCATCTCGTGACACACACCGCACGTTTCAGATGTATATACCATGGGATACCAGATAGCTCTTGCTGCTGCCCGTGCTTGTGCTTCCTCCTGCGACATCCTGTCATAGAAAATGTCCCCTTCCCGCTGTACACGTTCTCTGAAGTTTCGAAACCAACGGGCACGTTGGGCTGCTCTACATTGATCGAAGCCAACGCCGTCTGACCCGTAGAGTGCAGTAAGGACCTGATTTCTGGAAGGCGCAGTCGATAAAAACTGGCCTGAGCATCGACTACATAGAATCAGTGTCGTCAGTGCAATGGGAGAAATGAAGAGCGCATACCATGTGGGACATGATGGGGGATAATTATCCGAGTGATAACTCCACTCCACTATGCATTCGCTGTGAAAGCGATTATTACAACGTGTACAAGAATCAGAGCTGCCCTGAATCTCCTCGTAGCAGATCAGACATGGTTCAGAATCTCCAGAGGCCAAGCTCGGGCTTGATAGAGTCCAGGCATTTTCAGTATTCCGCTCCTGCTCCTGCACGGCCTCTCCGCGAGTTTGATCCTCTGAGCGCCCAAGGTTGCTATTAGTGGTGTGCTGGGACATTATGAAAAGACATTTGAGGGGGAGGGAAATAGTTTCAAGCGTTCAAGGCTGAGATAGTGATTGCTACTTATAAGTTCCTGCTATAGAGATGTACATTTTAAAATGCACATTTGTAACACTATTGCAGCCTTACCTACTTTAAATAATGAATCTGTATTTATTCCACGATGTCCCTTCTTGCGTTTATTACCTATCAGACAATAAACCCAAAAAACCAGTATGCAACCTGGAGCATTAATGGCCCCCTCAAAACACTTTGCATCCTCTCAGTAATTGATAGACCGACAAATTGTGTCTTGATATCACAGAAATTTCTTATATCCTCCACAGTACCCCCAAATGAATAAGAGTACAGCAAAAAACAGCATACATTATTTATCAGCGACAGCAAGAGTGGCTACATAACAAGAATACCTAAGCCAGACATACTTCTAAGACAAATTTCCTTCTGTGCAGCCTTCAGCTTCTCTGCCTTCAAAACAGAGTGTTAGCCCACTAGATTTATCTGCGGATATTCATAATTCGATTAAAGAGGTCCCGAAATGAAGGGTCCTGCCGGGTAGATCTTTCAAAAAACTCATCCCAGTCCTCAAGAACATGTTCGTAATGCTCGCCGGTCTCGAAATTGACCATTACAGGCCAGCGGTGCCTAGCATTCCCATTGGCACGCCTTGGCACTATTTGCAACTTTTCGAATTTCTGCATATGCCAAGTTTTGAGGATGCAGCCAGATTCGATGGACTCTCTATCGGAGGCAGGCTGATCCCAGACTTCCCTAGGGTTTGCGTTTGGCGTCGTCATATCAGCTGGTCCAAGAACTTTCATAGCATGATCTGGAAATGACAGTATTCCGTATAAACTTCGTCTCCTTTATTTGTGAATATCCTTTCTATCGGCACTTCTGCTCCTTCAGACCCGGTAAGGACCTCCCCGACATTCAGAATGAGGCCAGATGGGAATCGGACCTCGTACATTCGTTATCGAACATCCAACCCTCCTGAAGGGAAGCAAAAAATTCTTTTCGAAAGTATCGAAGTTCCCCAGAGTTATTAGTGCCACAAGCACAAGGTAAAGATTATTAGATGTTCTATTGTGGCGGAATTTGCTTAGCTCATAGCCTAACAGGAATGGCGAACATTGATCAAATGTCTGAGCAAATTCAAGCCATTTTGTGTCTTTGAAGATATGTTTCCAGAGGTGTGAGCCTGTGACAAGGATATTTTCAAGGTCGGTTGGTTGCAGGAAGTCTTTAAGGTATAGCCAAACACTAAGCGGAAGGTTTTCCAGAAGCTTGTATCTCGGTTCCATGTTGATGGGAAAGGAATGAGCTGTTGCCTAAGGATATAGGAGGCCAGACAAGGATTTTATAGATAAATTGTTTGCCCTATATAATATTATAATTTACATCTTTACATTTCGAACTCATCACATTTCTAAATCAGTGTCACAATCTACACTCTTGCAGTTCGCTAAAAATAGTACAATAGACGATTTTAGCTTCCGGGAGCCCAGAGCGAAGCAAAATCTGCCAGAGACCCTTTGGACAACCTGTAGATTTTATCTGCTCTACATTTATATACTACGCGATGTAAAAGCTCGTAAAGGAGTGACTAATCTCCGCCTTTGAATTACCTGCCTCGCCTCGGAGACCATGTTGACTGTGGGTAGCAGAGATTCTTTGCCTCTTTTGTAAAACTGCTTGGCTGGGATATCGTTCAAAGCTAGCTTCGTTGCGCTGAGATCCCTGGGTAGTTTGGTTCGATGCATATGGATGTAGAGGTCGAGAAGGAGGCGCCCAGGGGGTCCATGCTTGCTGATAGGGCTAGCGGGACGCTTGGTAGCTCGTTTGATTTGGCCGATATCTAGATGACTCATGGTCAGCCGGATTGCGGCGTTCAGTATGGGGTTCCTGGGGCCTGCTCTGGGAGCGAGCTTTGGTTTTAGGGTCATTCATCTTACGACCGCGGTCTCTGGTCATATCTTTCCATATACCGTATTTGGCGTCAAGTTGGTCCAGGAACTCGGCAATTATCGTACGTGGGGCTGGATCTGGGATATGAACACGCAGACCTCCTTCCAGCTTGTTCCAAGCCATGGTGATCTGATTATAAACATCGGCAATTGGCCAAGCGAGCGTTTCGTAGGAATTCCTGGGCAAACTCTCGGGGGGTTCGTCCGGCGCGAACATCTTTGTAACCGTACGACATCTCTTGCAATCGATTCATGGCTCCTGCAGTTCGTGGTTTAAAACGGGCCGTCAGGGCGCCCAACCAACCCTTTTCCAGTGAGGAATCTCGTAACTGTTTCTTCTCCTCCTGGGTTAGTTCAATGATGTACCATTCAAGGGCCGAGCCTCGTAGGCAGCTGTGGATATTGACTTTCACAACCAGCTCGCCTTTGAAAAGCGCCACATCACGAATACGATCTGTAAAGCTGTAGATATCTCGGTAAAATGTTTTAGAGCCTCGCTTCTCGGTCAACGCGCCGTCATCATCAATCCGATCTGGGTGGAAGTATCCCACATCTTCTGTTTTCCAATGGAATCGACCTAGGTTTGCTTCTGTCAGCTCTGAGCCTGCCTCATCCTAATTGTCATCTAATGGGGGAGGCATCCGTTGACGTTCGCTAGGCTGCCGAAAACCATTGCTGCCACCTCGTACGGAAGGCTGTCTTTGATCACGCGAAAACCGGTGACGTTTGATTTCTCGAACATAGAACTCGTCATTCTCCTGCTCGTACGGTGGGCAATCGTTTCCCCCTGACATATGGACATCCTGCTGGCGGTGTTCGATGTGGTGCTGGTTCTGGTTATGCATCTGACGCTGTATCTCCCTTTGAAATCGTTCAAAATCCTGACGAATAGCGGTCTCGAAGACGTTTTGTCGTTCAGCAGCATCGCGGGCGTGCCCTTGGAGTTCCTCTCGAAGCAAGGCGCGCAGGTTGCCGAACAAGTCAGCCGATCCTGCTGGATCAGGAGGCCCCGAGCTTGCTTGGACGGGATTCGGTGGCCTTGAACCAGGTTCAGGCTCATTTCGGGAGCCCATATCCACTTGGAGAGGATCTGGAGATGGCCCTTCCGATGACGGACGAAGGATAGGTCCTGGTTGTTCAGGGATCGGCGGCTCGACGGGCCGAGATAGGTCTGGTTGGGACTGTCGATGTAATGATCTTCTAACAGGTTCTTGACCCCTAGCTGATGCTTGACGATAAACAAGAGGCTGATCAAAGAGGTTGGGTGGTGGAATATATGGCTGCGTTGTTAGGGAACTGAATATAGGAGGGGCAGATAGGGAGGCAGCAGATCGAGAGACAGGTGTGCCTTCCGGAAATGAGCCAGGCACCCCTTCTGGTTGGGAAGAGGTTTCAAGAGGTCTTGACGTCAACTCCAATGTCTGTTTTGGCTGCGCCTGTAGAAGATCGAAAGGAGGTTCCTGGGTTTGTTGTTCCTGCCCAGTGCTGCCTAAACCAAACTACCTAAAACTAGCTAGATACAGGTTTGAAGCAGCAACTATGGACAATATATGTTGGAAATGAGTGGGAGAAGCATCCGGCGCTGCCCTGGCCAGGTCTTTTGGGGGCAGATGCCCCATCGCCGCGATCGTTCTTCGTAGATTCAAGATGCTCAAGGTCTGAATGTGTATACGGTGTCTTTCCTGAGTACTGAAAGATATTCACCCCAATTTTATCTAAGTTACGAGGCCACGGATAGCACGCGAGACGGAACAGGCGCAAGTCCGTATAGGAGCTCTGCGCAGTTCATATATCCATTAAGAAGGGGACAATATTTTTTTTGTAGGCCATATCGTGCCATATATACAAGAAGCGGTTGTTAAGGAGAAATATATCTGGCGTTTGGATAAAAATAGTGACCGTATTAAGCCAGCATCCGCTTCTACGAGGGCTCTGAATGGCCGAGCCCTGAGAAGAGTGTACCTCATACGAGGAGCCCATAACACCATCCTATGCAGGAAGCTCTGCTGGCGGGAGAACAGGGTTGTCGGGCAACTCAGGAAGAACTTCCTCGAAAGGGTCGAAATCGGTGCGCGCAGTAGAAAACCTCTCAGAGAGGCTCTGGAGGCCATGGTAGGTTTCGTCGCCAGGGTACTGGTATGAAGGGTCGGTATAGTGGTCGATAGGGTTGAGCGGATGAGTTTGTCCCCGGGACAATAGGCCATGCCATTGCTCTCTGGTTCGGGATTGTGAGGATCTCGATCGGGACAGCCTCTGGGAGAATTTGGCTTTGATGGAGGGTGCTGTGGAGCATTTGAGGTAAGGACTTCGGTCCCGAATTGAAAGTGGCAGGGAAGTGGTGCAGGGTAGGTAGGCACTTACAGGTCATGTCTGCTTCCAGCATGCATTTAGGAAAGCCGCTGATCGGGTACAGCGTTGGCTGGGCTCGATCACCATCCAAGCAGAGGCAGATTTCTGTCTCTGCCATGCGCTCGGCAACTCGCAGTTGAATTTTGCGCATTGAGAATTTGCCATGCGTTATCATGGACTGTATGACGTCCTCGCTTATCACCAATAGTTTCCCCTCTCTTTCTCTTCGTCGTTCGCGGACAACGAAATAGGGCTGATGGCCCCCGCTGCCGCGGTTGAAGATGTTCCTCGACCGTCGGTGAAATGCCTCACCCAGGGAATGTATTTGAGATGAGCCCGGGGGAAAACGCGACAATATGTGGCCATTGATGGTAAAGGTACCGTCTCCATTGTCCGCGCCCATCGCTGAGGAGGATTGCTCAAAGTAGAATGACGATGCCACGAGACGATCTGAGATGGACTGTATGAAGGAGATATCCTTGGTAAAGCGAGACCTAGTCATCTCACTCAGGGTATCGATCATTTCCACATTGTCCAGACTGGGGGGGTCGTTGTCCAAGGCGAGGTTTGCCCTGACGTACCTGTCGAGGAATCTGGACGGGGGGTGAGTTCGCTCGAGGAAAACACGCCACGTCCTTTCTGAGTCCAGGCTACTGTGGATATGGTCCATAGCAATCTTTGCTAGTCCCATAACATAGGATATCATCCCACGGCTGCCTGGCCTCGAGAGATGAGTGTCCCGTGTCTGTGAATTCGGGTTGTAACCGGTGCCAATAGAGAGGACAATGTCAGGATGGCTGTCAGCCATATCTGGCCAGATCAACTTCTGTTCCCTATAAGCCACATCGATGGGATTATTATGGTAGATTGCGCCGTCCTGGTACTCTTGACCGGAAGCATTATGGAAAAATGGCTTGAATATCCTCGGGGCGGCGGACGTCGCTCGAGCGGATTCCCAGACCTTCATCTCGCTCTCGGGCTTCTCAGAGCGATAGAACCTATATGACTGATTTTCTGTCGAGCCATGCCTGTTGTAGTTGGCAAGCACAACCACAGAGGCCGCTGTGGTCGTAGTGGTGACAGCCACTTTCGTGAGTCTTCGCAAGCATAACGGCTCCTCCATGTTGCCACGCGAGCCACCGAAGAGTTTTGTATCGCCATAGATGCTTCTTAGAGCATCTTCCAGAGGTTTTGTTTCGAATTTACTGTGGTTTGAGGCAGTTATAATCCGCTCTAACACTGGGATCCCAGCTCCTTTACGCCTCGTGAAGGCTTTCTTGCATAGCCGCCGAAAGTTGTAGATGCTGTCTTGCACGGACAGGCCGTGGGCTCCCAAGCCCAGCGCAATTATTCCGCCTGTGCTTGTTCCGACGATTAGATCGAAGAAATCTTGAATATAGAGTCCCTGCCCAAGGGCCTTCTCGATTTGCTGGAGGATTGTCAGCTCGACAATTCCGCGGACTCCTCCTCCATCGAGGCTCAGGATGCGAGTTCCTGCTCCGTGGGGCTTGATTGAGATAGACCAGAATTCGGGGAATTGTCCCTTCCTAAGTGTTACAGGGTCGTGAGAAAGTTGCCGTCTTGGTGCAGTGGAAAGGATACAAACTTACGTCCGGTCACGATGCATTGGGCAGGCTACCATCTCGTAGACGTTCTTTACTCGGTTCACGCCAAATGCCTTTATGCACGGCGTGCAGAGAACGTGACCGCAAGGCAGCAAATGCTCTGGCGGCTCTACCAGACACGTGTAGCAGACCGTGTGGCTAATGAATTTCGAGGGTCCACCCAAGTGATGAAAGAACTGCATCAGGACGAGGTCCCTGTGAATCGCGGCCGCTTCTTCGAGTTCTCTGTTCGCGGCATTGAACGTAGCATCACCTAACTTGCGAAGAAGCGCATCGAGGTTGGCGAAAATCATTGAGCGGAATGTAGTCCGAAAGCCGTCAGCTGAAAATGAGGATTCGTAGTCGGCAATTGCGATGACTCGGCCGCTTCTCAACTGATGACCTTTCGCTTGGTGGCCACTGCGGACGTTCACGCATCGGCCCTGAGCACTTACATATTCACATGGCCAGTGACGGTCACAAAAGTCATCGAGAGCGTCATCAAAATGGTCGAGGTACTCGCGGAACACGCTTTCAGCGGGGCCTATAGCCGTGATCAACAAATATGCGAATTACGATCCACAGCTCGGCCTTACCTAGGGTCTTGCGCCGAGCAGAATCCAGCATTGTGGCCGATGCAATGATATAACTAAGCTCCCTGAATATAGCCGGACCATCGAGGCAATCACTCCACACATCCAAGATGTTGATGGCCAGTTTCAAGATGTTGCCGCCAAAGTCTGACGGGATGGGGCTGTTTGCAAAGGATGCCTGCACAAAGTCAAAGGGCATCTCGAGGTCGCGAGAGAAGTGGTCAAAGGCATATTGAAGGTAAGGTTGAAGTTCATCCGAATTGAGAAGCATTCGCAACTTGTGCTTCGCTTCGCGGGACTTCCGGCAAGCTATCTTGACTTCCTCGTACAGGCGTTCAATCTGTTGGTTGATGAGCTTCGGACGTCCGCGCTCTGGCACACGGACAACTCTAATGTCTGAGTAGTATGAAAGAAGAAGCTCCCGCATGGAGGTGATACGTCTCTGTCTGGGGACCCAGAATCTAACTCGCTATCGGATGAGAGTAAATATGGAAAGGCGGGCTGGCAGATCGTGGAGTCGGGTGAGCACTTACTGCGCGAAGATTATGGTTTCTCATTATTGCCTCGTTCATGGATTCCATGAGGTGGTCAGTAGACTCATCGATATCCCATAGCCGAGGGTCTGTACTGTTCTCTGCTGCGTTGAGGACAATGATCGCGTGTGGAAGAACAGGCTGGTTAGATGACTTTTCCAGAGCCGCTGTCGCCCAGTCTATCAGCTGGTCTATAACATTTTCGACGACCCTGGACGATATTAGTATTAGCAGGGTCCGCTATCAAACGGAACGCGCAGTTACCGGGGATTTTTGGTCACAAAGACGATGGTGTCCGAGAAAGTGTAGAGCAGTCGCGGGTACAGATTCCGGACAATATACTCTCGGCTCTTGGTCTTCTCGGTGGTAGCCCATAAGAGATCGCGAGTTGTTGTATTATGGCGCGCCTTGATCTCAAAGTGGTCGGGAACTGCGTGGTTTGCGATTCGTCTTCCCACCTTTCTGATCTTGACCCCCAGGGGCTCTCTCTCGCCACCATCAAGTCCCTCACAATCTGCATACAGGATGGGCGTTTCGGTAGCCCAAGATACCGGGTCTGAATAGAGATGAACATCACCGGAGGTGGGCAACTCCTGGTTTGTTGCGGATCCAACAACCGGCACTCGCGTCTCTGGATGTGATATGGATTGCAGCTGGGTGGAAGGATTGTCAGCGCTGAGACATGGCCTGAAGGTCTCTCGTACCTCGATCAGGAGCTTAACAACCGTGCTTTTCCCGGCCCCGGTCTGTCCGACGAACGAAACCAGACCGGGATAGCGCACCTGCCTCTTGCGCGCTGACATCTCAGCCATTAGATCGGCGAATCTTCCGTGATCATGAAATACCATATCATCATCATCATCCCTCATCGTTCCAAACCAAGAGGAGTTTTCATCTTTCAGATGCATCCAAGACTGCTGCTTCTCATCCAATTCGACCTCCAGCGTCTGTTCGATGATCTTGGCGAGCCTTGGATCCGTCTTCTCGTGCGGTATACCCCCTTGTACGCGCTTCCTGACATGGGGCGGTGATCTTCCCCAGCATCTATCGCAGAATACGTGGCCGCATGGGTAGCAAAAGTAGCAACGCATATCACTGGCGGGAAGAGACCCACAATAACATCGCTCTTCGGGCTCTGGATATGTACTCGGACCCAGGTTGCTGCTACCTGCATCTCCGTAGCCCTCCAGCTCTGACGTTTCCGTAAAGAGCGATAAGAGTGGGCTTGTTGAGCGTTGCATTGGAGCACCATTGCTAGTTGTGGCTTCCCTACTGTCGTGAAAGTTGGGACTGACACAGATTCAGGGGGGTCAGTCGGTGTAAACACGCCTTCCATTCTGCAGTAGGGAGAACATACGGCACCATCACGATGTCATCAACGTCAAGAAGACTATACCCTTGTTGATAACGTTGGACCCTGGGTCTAGATAGTATCAGTACTCCTTGGCACAAAGGGTAGCTACAGATGAAGTTAATCCATACCCTGTCGAGTCCTCGGGAAAGTGTTGCAAAGTTCGTCGCGGAGCCTGTACCATGTTAGGAAGTATGGTTGAATTACAATGAAAGCAGGCACAAACTTACCACCCATTCATTAGAGTCGACAGACGAGAGTTCAATTAACGCATCTTCTTGCGTGTCTTCGAAAATGGATAGCGAGTCGAACGCACTGTTCCGTCCATCCTCTAACGTTGTATCGCCGGGCTCAACAGGTGGCCGGCCACCCAAGGCGACTGGATTTTGCCTTGGGGCCATGTCAAAGTGCTGGTACCTGTGCCAGGCCAGAAATTAGGACCACGTAGGTGAACGGTTTGTCGAGGAGGCAACAAGCTTTCAACGCGCGGGCTCGTAATCCACCGCCACACTCATAACCCTGCTTGGGCTTCAAACGTGGTCTTGAAAGATGAAAGAGAGGAGACTTAGCAAAGGAGAATTTTTCGAACCGTGTATTTTCGGCTTCCGTGTGGCTCCAATGTCAGATTTGACTTTGCCAGTGGAACGCAAGACCCCCTCAAGCTGCGAGGCTGAAGAAGGATTATGCGTGACCAACCACTGCAGCCCCCCATCCCTCAGAGACAGATCTGCACTGATTGTCAATGAACATCAAAATGTCATTCGTCGACCTCGCAGACGCCTTCGTGATTTCAATCACGTCGCACCCAGAGGCGTGACATTTCAAACTTCCAAGCGATATTTGCTTTTATGGGGGAAGGCCCGCGGCGCCGCATGCCATAAGCGTCTGCTCCCCATTTGTTCAGATAACCAATTAAAACAAATATCCGGCATTCAGTAAAATTATGAAGGTATCACTTCCGCGAAAGATGGACAGCACCTTTGCAAATGCGCCCAATCAGCCAGTCGGGCGCATTCGGTGTATCCCAGTGTCGCATGACGCTTGCTCTTACTACCCCACAATCTCGCCCGTCTCACCTAGGGCACGCTATTGAAGGGAGGCACTGCTTACATACTAGAGCGAGAAGGGCAACGCTCGTGGGCCCGGGTAGTTATCGCTCAGTAGGCAAACAGTGCTTAACCCTCTGACCAACTCACCCTCTCACTCCGAAACTGGCTGACCAAACCGATCGGCAGGAGGGCCGGGTCGACCACATCAAAGCCTCGAACAATTCCACAATATCCGGCCCATATAGCTGCACAACCCACTTCTAGTGCGGGGTTATTGAGTGGAGGGCCGCTGAACGGAACACCAGGCATTGGCCACCACAGGCCGCGACGAGGCTCTAAATTCGCTGAAAGCAATGGTTTATGTACATAGTTTTAGACAAGGATTAGATAGTGGTATCCTGCATAATCGCTTCGGCGAGGGGTCAGGGTAATACACCACCACCACCACTACTGAATTGAAAAGAAAGGTTTCGTATCAAACCTGTACCTGTGACCGAAAACTTGGTATTCCATACGTCAGGCTGAGGAGATTACCCTAAACACCGCTTTCCTGGATAGACATATTTGACCCCCAAATCCTACGTACAGTCAAGACATTCACTGGCAATCTGATATGAAAGATACAGTATGGAAGATGGTGGATTGAATCGAATAATTAATATGACCATCAGTAATACCCAAGTTTGCCTGCAGAGGCTGCGAAGTCGTCATTGATTGTTATCAAAATACTTGGTCTAACAGCCTGCGGGTTAATTTTTATAATTGCTCTGCTACGTTCGCTTCGCTTGCTCCGCTGCGCAATGAATTGCCCTCTGGGATCCGGAATCTGCGAACCAGCTTCGGCATGGTTAAAAATGCTGTCGCGAGCCTGGGACCACTAATTGTCTGTCTGCCACTGCTCAGCGTTGTTTGGTACAGGTTATATAGAATATTCTGGAGTATCAGGGTGGCAAATCAACAAGTATATAGTAACCGTGGCCCCCTGGCCCCCGTTTTACAGAGAGACTAGAAAATAGAGTAAGTTGGAAGATGGTTGAGAAGCACTTGGGGAAATAGCATGCAGCACAGGACGAGATTTGTTAATTTAACCACAAAAATGTCAAGCCGCCTGATCTATGGCCAAGAATCACTTTATTGCCACTGGTAACCGCACATGTCGCCTGAAAGTCTGGTGGAAGCCAGATCAAGCGCTGCCCGCTGCGAGTCACCCATTTCTCATGTATGAATATTTCATTCTTTGGCTGTTCAGTGGAGAAGTTGCAAGCTTGGTGGTTCAAAGAAAGTGAACCGCGGTCAGTATTGAGGCAGCTGTTATCTGAGAATGACAAAGTAGTTACTACTACATCAAGATGATGTTTATGCTTCTCAGCACCGGAGGCCGCGTCCCAGAGCCGGATGGTCTCGTCCTCGGAGGCGGACGCCACTGTCTGCCCGTCAGGTGAGAAGGCCACGGCGCAGACGGGGCCTCAATGGCCCTCAAGGACCTGTATACATGTGTAAGACGTGATCTAACGTCGGGGTTCTCTAGCTACAACGAAGCGATGACTATCACCGATAATTATCCAATGGAGGGAGCTCGATTGGTACTGAAGAATATTGAAAGGATTGCTTGGAGATTTCTATATACATGGCATCAGGAGGCCCTTTATATAACCTCCAGTGTGGTTAGTTTGGCATCTCCAAGCAATACCATTACAGTGACGCATTGGTGATTGCGTACACCACCACATCCCACTGCAACAATATATGGGTTGATCCCAGTACGGCTCGTCCCTTGAATTCCTACTGGCGGACCGGTACGGCTCTGGCGATCCCTCATATTCCTACTGGCGGATAGGCACCGGTAAGGCGCCCGTCCGCGTTACGTGGGAATTGAGGGATTGGGGTCACGTGTCACAGGGCCAGGTCGTCGCCAGCTGGCTCGCCCGTGACAACATGGGTCCCAGGACTCCTGCATAACATATGCCTGCTCTATAAAGTTAAACCACTGATTCCAGTACATTCTTTTGCTTAAGCTTTCTCAGGGCCAGAAGACAAGTATAGCACTATATATTTGTAAAGGGGCCTCCTGTATTATCACAGCATTAGTACTTGCAAATTTTTCAGCCTCCCTAAAGATAGCCTAATACTGGCTCTGACAAGCTGAAAGCTTCTTGAGGCTTAGGATCCCATGCCAGAGCTCACCAATAAGGCCAAGGCTTTCTAACCAGTAAAGGAGATGTTGCTTGATGAAATCAGATTAGGGTTGTCAATCCGCACCGCAACCCGCAGCGGGTCACCGCACCGCGCCGCAGCGGTGCGGTGCGGGTTGCAAAATCTTCAGTCCGCGCGGGTTGCGGGTTCTAATAGGAGAACCCGCGCGGTGACCCGCAAATCCGTGCGGGTTCTGATGTCCGTAATACAAACCTATAACATCTAATAATATATTGTCTTGGCATCTGCCAGATAGCTGCTGCTGGCATGGCAGTATTATAGCATTATAACATTGCAGCATTATAGGATTATAGTAATATAGAGTAAACCTTAGGTTTAGAGACTGCTCCTTAAGCTTATAAGGTTTGCTTTCTAAGTCTACTAGAATAGTTTGGTAATGTTGGAGCAACGTAGACTAAAACTTGAGATGTGTATTGTTATGGGTCCTTTGCCTATACAAGGACCTTAGACCTTAGTGACTCGGCCAAGGCCTGCGCTGTCCTGAAGGCGGTGAGCCACCTACAAGACTTCCTTGCAACAACAATCCTTCTTTCTCATTTCTTCTTTAGCGATTCCTTCTTGTACGTACGGCACGTCTAGATAGGAAGATCCATCTAAATACGTCCCTTAACATGTATATATATTTTTCAGCTGTAAGAAGCGTGTATTTATTTTTTTATAGTAAAATTATACAATACATATTATTTTACTAAATAATTTATATCAGGCCATGATGTTTTAGATACAGAGATTCAATAAAACTAAGTTTAATAAAAAGAATTTTTAAATTGATGAAGTTAGATATAATTAGACTTGTTAAATCCAACCCACGAAACCTGCCCCAACCCGCCCCGACCCGCCAAGAAATGGGTTGGGTTAGACCTTCTAATTATCCATTGGGTTTTGGATATTTTTGGCTGCCCCAAAGCCCGGCGGAGCAACCCGCTGGGTTGCCAAGATATCTGAATAGGTATATTACTGTATTTAGATTATATTTTCTTACTTAGATAGTTATAATACAGTATTAAATACAGTATTTTATTAACTATGTAGATCACTGCTTATTAAAGTAATGATATGCATAACTGGGTTATTTTGGGTTATTTAGGTTGGGTTAGAATTATTTGCTAAACCCATGGGCGGTTTACTGTGAAGGTAACCCACCCCAAAACCCGCGTGGGCGGATCAGCTAGGCCTGAAAACCCGCCCCAACCCGTTTGGCCAGCTTGCTACCCAGTGGTTGGAAGCTCCCTCAATCCTAACCAGGCCATGGAAGCCCCTTCAAGTCTGCTGGATCCCAGGCCATTCTGGGATTGCTGGGAACGAGCTGGCAGACAAGCTTGCGAAGCTTGGGTCCTCTATATACAGCCCTAACATCCCCCCATCCCCTGCATACCTACAACGGGAGACAAAACAGTGGCTTCGTACAGGGACATATACAGCATATGCTAGTAAGGCACCCCAAGCCTACAAGACCCTGGATATCAGATTCCATACAAAGGAAAGCCGCACCCGCGAGCACAAGCTTCCCCGTTGGGTACTTGGCCGACTCGTCGCCGCCCGTACAGGCCACGGAGACTTTACGGCATACCACCAACGCTTCAACCACTCAGACTACCTGGAGAGCTGCTCTTGTGGTAGGACCAAGACCCCAGTGCACTTCTTCTTCTGCCCATACACCAGAAAGCGCTGGAAAGATAGATGGAGATGTATAAGGGACGGCCCGTCAAAAACAATAGACTGGCTCTTAAGTACAGCTGCCGGGGCTGAAGAATTCAGCCGCATCGTGCAAGAATCATCCTTCTTCAAGGATATATGCCCGAACTGGGCCCGCCGGAGCGCTTGATAGTGCGACAGTCCACACATCTACCTGGATAAAGGGTCCGGCCCCTCCCCCCAATCTATAGGTAGTCGAAACGGGCATCTGCCCTCGAAGACCTGGCCAGGGCAGCGCCGGGTGCTTCTTCCGCTCATTTCCAACATATATTGTCCATAGTTGCTGCTTCAAACCTGTATCTAGCTAGTTCCTAGGCAGTTCTGTTTAGGTAGCACGTCCAGATGCCCCCTGGGAGGCCGCAGATCACGTGGGCCCCGTGATCCGCCGAGTGACGTTAAATAATAAAACCAAACCAAACCAAACCAAACATGTACTAATTGCGGACCCCAGGTTGCGTTCTGAGGCAGCGAATGCCCAGTGCACAGCGACTCCAAGTCACGCAACCGTATAAATGTTGAGTTCGAGGGTGGGCATTTCCGGGCCCTGCAGGGGCGGAATGCCTGGACCACACTCCTGCAAACGTGCCCCAAAAGTGATTTGCTGGTAAGCTGGCACAACGACTGATAAAGCTGTTTATCAGCCTGCTCTCGCTGACCTTTTTCAGATACTTTACTCGATACTGAACAGCGCACAGGCCTCGACTCTTGTGCGTGCCCCGGGTGACCGCACCAGTGCCCGAGGAAGCGAGCAATTGCCGCCAGCATTCGTCCGCATGTAGTGGTTCGCAGCAGGGTCAGCCAATGGAAAGTCGTCGACGTATCAGCGGGCACTGTTACTAAAAATGTATCAGTCCCTGGAGGATGCGCGGTGCCCCTTTCACTAGGAGCTGCCAAGGTAATAGGAAACACACTGGGAGGCGCGGCGAAATCAACTGTTTGTGAACAAAAAGTCTTCTTTCCATCAGACTCATATACTAGCTGTACAAAAGGTGACCCAGTTCTACAAAGACAGGCTCTCGCAAAAAGCACATTCGTCAGTGAACGTGATAGTACCGGCTGCTCAACAGAAAGCGTGGATTTAAGATCCCGTGGCCCTTTGCCCGAATACATGCCTCTCTCGTTTGGTCCGCACACTTCCTTCTTCCTGGGATCCGATTGCCATGGCCGGGTTAAGTGCTACTAGAGTGTTCCGGTCGCTTTTGCCTACCTCTGGTACGAAATCTGCCCACCATCCTTTTACATCATGGTCGTCGACCTTGGAATCGTCAATTTTGAGAATGATTGGGCCACTCTCTGCATGGGAACTGGCGAGACATATGAGGTAGTCGGCTCTTATGCAGTGAGAGATAGTTCAGCGTCTCACCATATCGCGGTCCTTCTAATGGACGGAACCGGCGTGGCATCCGCGGTCAAAACAGCGGCAGAGTGACTTAGAATAAACCAGAATGAAAATGATGAGTCGGTGCCATCAGGTGGGAAACATTAGATCGGTCTGGCCGCCTCGTTATGAAAAGTCATTGGACGGGCAAGCGTCGACGTAGTGACTTTATATGTGTTGACGGTCGTTCGTCTTCACTCGGTGGAAATCGGAAAACAGTCGACAGTCCACTCCAGCTAAAATTTGTTGTTGAATGAGGAATCCACACCTGACGGGCGCCTGGTTGACAGGTGCGGCTCTCCCGTGTCACTCCGTGCCTCCGGCCAACGAGGCGATGGTAAGAAGCTTTCAGGCGATTCCTTCACCTGCCAAGTCACTGGACAGACAATTAACCATGCAGGTCAAGGAAGAACGAGGATTGGACCGATACGAGATTAGTACAGCTGCGCCCCCGCTTCAGCTGAGCCCCGCTTTGCGCCAAATGAACATATGGCCTAGCAGGTCCTTTTTAAGACAGCTCAGCTCGAGAACCATGATTCGACCAGACTGTCCACCAGCAACTTCTCTTCTCCTGTCCTCGAACTCTATTCACGCTTCCCCACGTGCTTTATACCTGGGATGCTTTAAGAGTAGCGTGTCAAAAGAAGCATAATCTGAAAAGCACGGAGCAAGGCTCAATCTTCATCCGACACGGCAGGCAATTGTCTTGCTGGACCTCAGGAGCCAGGCCGAGTGCTCTCCCGCGGCCCTTCAATTTTTTTAAATTTATGATATATTTATATTCATTGCTTGTTCACTTGCCGCCTCGTTTGGCGTGTCAGTTCTAGCACCACATCACACTGCAACGGCCGCTACTCTGACTTGACCGGTCATTTCACTACTGTTGACCATCCAGACACCTCTTCCTTACAACCACAACACAACAATAAAGAGGACTATCTGCGGATCTCTCCAGCCAGACATCTCGTCACGGCAGGCCCACACAGTGGAGCAAAATCAAGGCGGAACTAAACGAGCACAGCGCGCAATGGCGAACCGCTCCTACTACGATCAGAAGATGAGTACGCTCAGGGACCTGGGAACATCGTGGGAGTCTTGCCGCCGTGTACTTAGCACTGTTACTCTGGCACAGCGCCCACTGCGCCTAGCTGAACTTTGCGTCTTGTCCGGACTGCCGCAGGAGACTCAAGCAAAGGACATTGTGGCCTTGTGCGACTCGTTTCTCACGATCAATGAGAAAGACGACTCCGTTGATGTTGACCTGCCGACTAAGGACTACTTGATCAATGAGGCAAGGGATGAAATCTACCCGTCCGGTGTCACCGGCGCCCATCTCAGCTTGTTCTCCCGATCACTGGAGGCCATGTCCTCCACCTTACGGCGGAATATCTACAGTCTGCACCATCCCGGGGTTTCAGTCGATGAAGACATGCTACTAATACCAGAACCGGATCCGTTAGCGACTATAAGATATTCCTGTGTCCACTGGATCAGCCATTTCTGCGATGCCTACGAAAGTGACGCTTGCCATAAGCACCAGATTGACCCTGATAATGCCAAGTCAGTTGACAACTTTCTTCGAAGTACCACACTCTACTGGCTCGAGGTGTTAAGTCTCATACAAGAAACAGCGTCCGCATTACGCTCGATGTGGAGGCTAGTACTTTTGCTTAGGGTCAGCATCCATTTTGACGCTCTATATCATGTTGCGACTGACCAGGACAGAGAAAGTCATCTGACAGCGACTTATTAGACCTTGTTCGAGACTCATATCGTTTTTTTCTTCAGAACATATCTGCAATCAAGTGTGCTCCACTCCAGGTGTACGCATCAGCCCTTGTATTCAGCCCGGCCGACAGTCTAATCCGCAAGCTATTTGGAAAGGAGGAGCCCAACTGGATAGAAACTAAACCAGATGTGGCAAATCACTGGAGTCCTTGTTTACAGGCTCTAGAGGGTCACGAGGCTGCGGTCTTATCGGTTTCATACTCTCACGACTCGCGCCTTCTAGCCTCAGCATCGGATGACCGTACAGTCAAAATTTGGGATACAGAAACAGGTTCCTTGCAGCATACACTTGAGGGTCACAGTGATTTGGTCAGATCAGTTATATTCTCCCACGATTCCCGGCTTCTTGCCTCAGCATCCGATAGTACAGTCAAAATTTGGGATACAGGAACAGGTTCCTTGCAGCATACACTCGAGGGTCACCGTGACTGGGTCAGATCAGTTATATTCTCCCACGATTCCCAGCTTCTTGCTTCAGCATCCGATGATAGTACAGTCAAGATTTGGGATACAGGAACAGGTTCCTTGCAGCATACACTCGAGGGTCACCGTGACTGGGTCAGATCAGTTATATTCTCCCACGATTCCCAGCTTCTTGCTTCAGCATCCGATGATAGTACAGTCAAGATTTGGGATACAGGAACAGGTTCCTTGCAGCATACACTCGAGGGTCACCGTGACTGGGTCAGATCAGTTATATTCTCCCACGATTCCCGGCTTCTTGCTTCAGCATCAGATGACCGGACAGTCAGGATCTGGGATACAGAAAAAGGTTCCCATAAACACACACTAGAGGGTCACAGTAGTTTGGTCACCTCAGTTTCATTCTCGCATGACTCCCGCCTTCTAGCCTCAGCATCAAATGACCAGACAGTCAGGATCTGGGATATCGAGGCACGCTCCCTTCAACATACATTCGATCTTGACGCTACAATTGAAGCAATGCGGTTTGACAAGGCCACGTCGTACCTGGATACGGATGTCGGCCGTATAAAGATAGGTGCTGGGGGTAAAACTACCAGGGAAACCCCTTCTTCGTCTCAGGCTTTGGATCCAAGTTACGGTCAAGGCCAGCATCCGGAGCGCCATGGGTATGGCTTAAGCAGCGACTTGTCTTGGATTACGTGGAACGGTGATAATGCACTGTGGCTTCCGCCGGGTTTCCAGCCTGTCATTGCAACTGTATCCGTGCCGTCGACGGCATCAGAGGCCTGGACGATTGCGCTCGGTCATAGATCAGGGAGAGTCGTGGCAATCCGGCTTTCAAGTTCAGGACCGTCTGCTGACGCGCAGCTCATCCTCGCGAAGAAGTGCATAGGGTATCTTCGATCAGAAAAGTTCGAAAAGTCGCCCTTACTACTAAAGCCAACTGAAGATCTGGACCGCGATAATCGCAAAGTCGAATCCTATCTCTCTCAGCACAAGTACCTGCAGTATACTGCGACTAACTGGGTGAATCATGCTCGAGATACAGGTACCGATGATTCTCGCTTTTGGGAGCTGGCAGCTGAGATATGCGACCCTCAGACGAAGCGGTTCCAAACTTGGCTACGGGTGTTCTTGCATTATAACAAGCCAAGTGTTCCAACCCCCAAAGAATTCACTAGCAAGCTTAAGGTAGCACTGTATTTCAAGCTGGAGAGGCTCGTTCTGCATCTACTTGGGAAACTCGATTTTCAGAAGCAGGATGCGCCTTGGGAAACACTGGTTCACGAGGCAGCCGTCAATGGCTATGAGTTACTGCTGGATATGCTGGTCAATCAGCCAAATTGGGACTACTCCCTTGTAAACAAAAAGAGTAAAGAAAGACCAACGCCACTTCATGAGGCAGCAAAAAATGGTCACGAGAAAATCATCTCGATATTGCTTGATAGAGGTGCCAAAGTCGATGAGAGGGACGAAAAACGGAGAGTGCCACTCCATGAAGCAGCTGCTGGTGGGCATACTGGGATCGTGTCTCTTCTACTCCATAAAGGCGCCAAAGTCGACGAGATGGACGAGGCAGGGAGAGTGCCACTCCATGAAGCGGCTGCCGGTGGGCGCAACACGGTCATCGAAATTCTACTCGGTAGAGGCGGCTTCAAACCTGCGCAGAAAGATAAGGACGGGAAGAATAAGGCTGGAGCCAAAAATATGAGGACTGCAGCGACAGTATCGCACGGGCACGACTCCGCGTCATTGAATCTGCCAAAAGAATCAGACGATCCGAGGCATCCGTCTCTGCGCGGAGGAGGAGCAGGCATTAATATCAAAGACAAGGAGGGCCGCACTCCACTACACCATGCAGCAAAGGAAGGGCACCTTCCCTCAGTATCGGTCCTTCTGAGCCACGGTGCTTGGGCGGATGTGCCTGACAACGACGAGCGGACGCCGCTCTACTTGGCGGCCATACATGGCCGGCTCGAAGCCGTGCAGAAACTCTTAAGCGAGGACGCCGATTTCAGAAAAACTGATATCGAAGGGCGTGGTATTAGCGCGGTGCTAAAGGAGATCTCTGATGAGAACTTCAGCGAGGAGGTCAAGGAGCAGCTGTCCCAGATCAAGAAATTATTTGAGGGTTTAAGTCGGTCACCTGAACTATATACAGAATCAATATGTGGTAACGAGGCCGTCGACAGCCAATTCAGCTGCGCAATCATTAAATTTGCTTCGGGAATTTTTCAGCGCCAGAGAAAAAACAGCGAACCTAGTATCGACAAAGTTATCAGCGGTCAAGAGGAAATATTTGGCCCCAGAATGGAAGAGAATGATGTGCGGTTTCGATGGTTGCATCTTCCCGTGAACAATGTAAGTTCTACAGGTTCCCATGACACTGACATAACTAACGTTTCCGAATCCTAGATGCGCTGGGTTGAGGCATGCCTAATAGAAAAATTTGAATGTAGTCCATGTATTAACCTACTCTCACAGTTATTAATGCTGCGGTATGAAAAGTTCAAGTCTCCTAAGCGTGACCTAGTGCTCCGAGATGAGCTTTGGATGGAGCGACTTCACAAGGGCACTCAGAAGTCACCGCACGCTCAGTTTATGAGGCCCGTATGCCAAGAAATAGGTAAGCCCATCGATAGAATGTAAACCAACCGGTGTGTAGGGTTGTTCTGACGGTGTGACTACCATAGGCGGAAAGAAAGGGGGCTTCGTGCTTCTGGTATGCCATATGTTCCGCAGTATGCTGTCGAGGCCTCTAAGTCAGCAATAGATGCCGTACGTGCATTGGGAGTACGCGGTCACCTTCCGGGAAATGAACGACTACGCGCAGCAGTTCGCGGATATGCCTTTACATAGCGCCCCTCTGCCGAATGGAAAACACCAGGCGCTCATGAGAGCGTACATGACGCGACCAGACCCGAGTGATAATCAACGAGGTCAGAATAAGTTGGAGCGACGTCCGGTTGATCAGCTACACATTCGCCGTAGCCTTGACCAATATTTCTATCATGCATTGAAGAGCACGAAAGACCGCGATGAAAGCCAGCTCGTCGGACGCATGTTCGACGAGGGCAAATTAATTGGCGAGCCAGTGCTGATGGTCGTGGACCAACTTTGGCTCTGGGTTCTGGAGGATCGTTAGTATCCTTGTACTTCTTAGGTCACACTAACTTGCATCGCTAACACCTGGCATAGATACAGTGATTACAAGCTTCCCAGAGAGGTGGAGCAAAGGGGAGGACAAAGAGCAAGCTTCTTCTGCTCTTGACACAACGGATGTTCTAGAGAATATCACGCAAAGCCGTTCCCAGATTGGGGAGCCCCATCAGTTGGCCGAAATCATTATTTGCAAATGCCTGACATCTTGTCTAGATCCGATTATCAACACGAGCCCCAATCTTCAATTCCTGGAGTTTTACGAAGTTGCAATTGGACAGGTGGCAAGTTCCCACACCCACCTTAGGAGTACCGCATTCGGCACGCTGACGTTCACGCAGACTGACGACGAGGCTCAACGTTTCCGACGCTTCCGTGACCAAGTTGCTAAAGACGAAAGTGTCGGAAGTAATCGGAGAAAGTACGATTCCCTGGACATCCATAAAGACGTGGAATTGCTTGAGAAGATCAAGGACATACGAGATGAGCTCCACACATTAATGGTCCTATTCCTCGATCAAGAAAAGGTCATCAGAGATTTTGAGAAACTCAGAAACCTTGATAACTCGAGGCCAAGGCGCATAGTCAAGCAATATATAGCGGAAATCAAAAGAATGGACAAGCATGCAAATGACACATACAAAGCGGTATGATCTCAGTTTCGTACTGGTAGCTTCCACTGACTCTTCACAGCTTAACCACCTACTGGACCTGAAACAAAAACACGCCAACGTGCAGGAAGCTCGATCCTCACGGAGACAGGCCGATGATACGGCGAGGCAAGGGGATACGCTTATGGTATTCACACTCGTCACCATCATCTTTGTGAGCTCATCCCTTCAGCTACATCATGAACATGTAGATCTAACAATCGGAAGCTACCCCTTTCATTCATGGCGGCATTCTTCGCGATCGACATTGTAGAATTCCCAAAACAGCCTGACGGTTTGCACCTAGATTATGTGTCAAGTATCATGTGTGAGTATTATTTGCTTGAAAAATTCCTGTATTCCACCGAACTCATGGTTTCCAAGTCTCAGTATCTGCCGCCATTGTCTTGCCCTTGGTCATCATCGCCTTTAATGTGAACAAGGTATATATAGTTTCGGGAAGGTTTGCTAAGTGGATCGTCGGAAGAACCCTCTATATGGCCTCCTACATGCACTCCGCGGAGAATAAGGTAGACGGGAAGCAGAAGCCAGCGGCTTCAGCCTCCGGGACTGATCCAAGTGCTGTTGTCCCGTCCAGGGCAGGGGCGACTTCATCGTCCAGGAAAACAAACACGAAGTCACAAAGCCTATCATTGCTTATTATTGCCTACCTCTTTGTTACTCTTCCCGTGCACGAGTTTCGGTTCGCATTTGGCCTGCTAAGAGGTCGCTGGAAGGACGAGTTCTTAGCCACGGCACATCTGCCACAGGAATTGCGACCCATTGTCAGAAACATTGCTCATACTATCGTCATCATCATCCGGCTCGGCGCCTTACCCCTTTCGTTGGCCGTCTTATGTGTCGACATCGTCCTTCTTATTCTACTTTACGGTATTGCGTATCTGCTTTTCCAGGACATGTCAGTTCGCAAACTAGTGGGATTTTTGCGAGGACTATGGACGAGCCAGATACGGGGAGACTCGGAACTTGAAAGCAACAAGGTAGTATGTGCTGAGGATGGATCGCAGCCACAACGAAAATGAGGGCTCAGGCATACTGTTTCAGACAGCGCTGGGGGAGGCCGCTTTAGGTCTAGCTGAATTCTCCACGGCAGGCATAACGACTCGACCTGCTCGACGACTCAGGCACGATCTGACACAATCTTCAAAGATTCTTGGTCCTGACAGTTGACGCCCGAGCACTCCATATCAAGCAGGCAGTAGAATTCAAGCAAATAGATAAGCCTGAAAGGTTTTCCTCTTCCGTCACAGCCGCGTTTGCATGGTCTCACTTGCCTGTCTTATGCGCGTATCTGACGGGCACAAAACGCACCCTGGAGGCAAATGGGCTTATGCACACAACCCATTTTAAGAGGAAGACGGGGTTCTGCGACCAGAAAAGCTACTGAAGACGGGCGCCAATTCAAACCTTCCATCAACCCATGTTCCGGGAGTCGACTTTCGAAGTTTAGCTCACAAACGTGAGTTGGGTGAATTAAAAAGACTGTCATCAAGGTTAGCATATAAACCCAAGATCTGTGTACCTGTATGCTAAATTTTCACTTTTTTTTAGACGGCAACAAATTTCACATCCCGCTAGACCTTTCAGCGGTTCCTGCGATTGAGGAGTTCGTTGGACGAGAAGAAGAACTAAACTGTCTATGGGATTATCTACAACCAGCTAGTTCACAGACACGAAAGGTGGCTGTCCTCCATGGTCTGGGTGGGATTGGCAAAACACAACTAGCAATTCACTTTGCACGAAAACACAAGAATGAATTTACAGCCATATTCTGGCTGAACGGCAAGGACCAATCTGCCTTGGTTTCCTCTTTAAGTTCTTGCCTCTCTCAGATACAAGGACAGCCTATAGAGGATCAGGCAGTCAACGAAGGGGAAGCTGTGCAAAGGGCAAATCAAGTACTACAGTGGCTAGCGAGGCCAGGCAATACTAGATGGCTCATCATCTTTGACAACATTGACCAGTATTCTCTAATCCAAGGCCGTGGTCACTGTGGATACGATGTCTACAAATTCTTTCCAAAGGCTGATCATGGATCTATCATGATCACTTCCCGACTCCAGGGGCTCACTGAACTTGGGAAGTCATTTCCAGTTCAGAACCTTTATACAAAGATGCTACACAGCTATTGTTGCAAAGCAGCGGCTTTTTAGCTAAAGACATTGCACGGATGGGAGCTGAACAAGGTACTGTACTATTAGCTAGATTTGAAGACCATGACTAACGTCAACAGACCTTATAAATCTTTCCAGCTTGCTTGATGGGCTCTCGCTGGCAATTGTCATAGCTGGGGCCTTCGTACGTCAAACAGGAACAACTTTTAGAGAGTATTTGGAGCTCTACCGGACTTCCTGGTTCGACCTGCAGTCTCAGTCGGCACCCACACGCCAGTACCGGCAAGGAAATATTGTACAAACTTGGATTATCACCTATAAAGAGATCCAGGAACGTGATCCCACTGCCGCGAAACTCTTGCTTTTACTCGCATTTTTTGATAACCAGGATATCTGGTATGAACTAATTCAAAAGGGGTTGCACCACTTGAACCCGCCCCAATGGTTTGAGACAGCAGTGTCAAAAAAAGAAAAGTAATTCAAAACTTCAAATCTAATAAGGTTTATATTACTGTATTTAGATTATATTTTCTTACTTAGATGATTTATAATACAGTATTTAAATACAGTATTTTATTAGTTACGTAGATCACTGCTTATTAGAGTAATGATATGCATAAATGGGTTATTTTGGGTTATTTGGGTTGGGTTCGAATTATTTGCTAAACCCATGCCACCCCAAAACCCGCGTGGGCGGATCAGCTAGGCCTGAAAACCCGCCCCAACCCGTGGTTTAACAAGTCTAGCAAATATAATAAATTACATTTAATTTCTTCAGCTGCTATAACCTGGCAAGGAAAAGAGAAAATTTCCCATGAAAATAATAAGTTCTAGCTAGTTTTTTTTTTTTTTTTTTTTTTTTTTTTTTAGCCGACTAAGTATGTCTGGAGCGGCGCCCCTATAGAACACATGTCTAGTATAGAAGCATCTAAATCAACCCTATTAACACAGCCCCCGCAACCGCAGGCAATACACAAGGTGCTGCAGTCCTCATAGCTGCCCACCCATCCGACGTCTCCGTAGCAATCGTCTCTGTTGGTGCGGGCGTATACGCCGTAACTGTCTCAGGGAAATCCCCAACACCACCAGGAAACTGCGGTGCCTCGGTCCCAATTTCTAATATTTCATCTTGCGGGGAATTCCGGTTAATCGGCGCGATTCCGATCATCATACTATTGTAGTCGACGGCAAGGTACAATTGACTCAGCAGTGTACTCCCCAAAGTCCCCGCGAAGAGCGGATCTTCCTCGTATGGAGGCTGGATATAGAAGTAGCAGATCCCTTGACTGGGAATGTTGGAGGGATGCAGGAATGCGGTCCAGGGGATATCGAACGCTGCGGAGCCGATTAAGAAGGTTAGTGTGTGGTTCTCGGTTTTGCGACTGCAAGGGATTTCCGGGGCAGTATAGTATCCGTCGTCTCGGCGGTTGGTTGTTAGGTTGAGCGCATTGTAGATGATCATTGCTGTTTCAAGAGGTACATATGTGGAAACATATCTGGTTTGCAGGTCGAAGAGTGTTTCCTTGAAGGTGGAGTTTATAAGGACTTCTGTGCTAGAGAAATTTGCAGTAGATGGCAGGCCGGCTGCAGGATCGACGTGAATCTGGACGCCATGCACGGGAAGGGTCATGGAAGGAAGGGAGTCCCTGAAGGAAAAGGCGTGGAGAGGCCCAATGAATTTGGCAGCGTTGATGCCGCCGAATAATATACTGCCGGGACTGTGGTTTGGGTGTTGTTCTAGGTCTGGGTCTGCGTCTTGAACAGCATCCCGCCACGCACTGAATGATGGGGTATTGATAAGGCCGCGGTCTACCAGCTGGTAGGGGAAGCTGGTATTGGATGGACCGATCCCGATGGAACTGTCTGCAATACTTCAGTCACAGTTACGTCAGGGCGGGTAGCATGGTAGTACTCACAGCTAGAGACGTTGTCGACCGCGACAAGCCCCAGAGAGATATTGATTGGCTTTGAATCACCCACGCGGAGCGTATCAAAGCCGCTGAAGGAAGTTGGAAGTTCCTGCTGCCAGTCCTCGTCATATGAAGCGAAAGAAGACGAGTTCTGGGGAGCAAACTGTCCATAAAAATCACAATATCGGTAGTCGGAACAGTCTACATTCTGAGAGCCGGGGTACATCACAACAATGCCTGTATCCTGCGCGTCAACCAGCAATGCAACTGGTTGTGGAGGCGTTCCAATCGATACATTGAGCCAGTAGCCGCCCTGTCCAAATTTCTGGTTAGAGAGAGAAATAGTTGATACAGAAAGCGAGGGCGTACCGAGTCTTTCAACGCTGGTGCTGAGATAGTATCCCTCGCTTGAAGCGCTGGAATTGCTGGAGCCGGAGGCGCATGTAATCTCGCAGAGACTACGGCCGGGTCATCTCTTTTAACAACAGGAAGGTATCGTTCTGAAGCAGCAGAGGCAGACAGTAAGACCGTCGTCCAGAGACTGACATAGCACGCGAGTTGGCCCATCTTGTGCAATATTTTCGATAATTGCTGCCTCCCCCTGGACGACGGGGAACACCCTTGGTTCTAAAGCCACAGCTACTGTGCCTGGCCAAGGGCTGGATCTGGTTTGGAGTAAATTTGCCTTGACTAAAGCGGCTAGGAAGCCGGAACTAATTGTGCCCCGGTTGGGCCCTAACATCCCATACGCAACTTCAGTGGTCGAGGGGAAGCCACCGGTGTCGCCCGATGGACCCTTACTGGTACTACCTCTAACCCATTTCGACAGATTATACGCCTGGGCCTTCCAGGCCCATATGACCAAATCAGGGTCACGGAACCGGTGCCAAGCCGGACATGTTCTCATTATGCGGCTCTGTAGTTCATATCCCGAGCATAAATGACCCTTGGGTTCGTTGTAGTCCCTATGATACCCGCTGTACCGGTACTAGGCACGGTTATTACACAGGGGTGGAACGGCTGGTCAGTACGAGGTTTTCCATAGCAGTTGTTAGCCTGACTAAAGTAAGTAGTAAATAGCTGTTAACTTTCTACCTACTTAACTATGTAATGGTCGGCCGAAGTATCCTGTTTACATCTTTCTAGGTATAGCAGGGCATCTTAAGTTCTCTTTTTCTTTTTCTTCTTTTTTCATTAAAAAAAAAGTCTAGTTGATTATTTAGAGATTATCCAGACAGAACAAGTACTAACTATAACATAATTATACTCTGTCCTCTTTGCAAGGTTCACTTCTCCTGTTACAGGTTTAATGGTACCGATTTCTTGTTCTTGCCAATGTTTAGAAGAGTTCGTGAGAACTCCAGCAGACAGGGACCCTCGACAGGGCAAACGGAGCAAGGAGGACAAACTAAGTCGAAGTCTGAAGAAAGTCTCCGAACTTCTGAAGGCCATGTCAGCAGTTCAGACCTTGCGGGTGAACTTGAAATACATCCGGGCCTTCAGGTGACGCACTGAACAAAGCGTCATGCACTGAAGGCAGGACGTAAGACAATTTGAACTGTGTTTTTGACAGCTAATTAACTAGACTATATGAGCTAATGACAAATGAGTTACCAGACATTCAGTGATCAGTTATGCTTGTGATCTTGCCTATGAGTGCATTTATTATAACATTTGTTCGTGCTACTGCCATGTCACACGTCGCGGTGACAGATACTTGTCTACATGTCATATTGAGATGTTTAGCCGTAGTACAATAATGAATAGTGAGCAGGGCCGAACCTTTGGTTTTATTTCTGGTTTGATGGCGCTGGGCCTTCTGGCTTCTCTATACGGCCTGAAGTTGTACTTGTATCTCTTCCACTGGCCACTTTGCATCAAATGCATTATTATCTTCCATCTTGGCCTCAGCGCATGCATCTAAAGCCAGGTCCAAGCTCGGATGGTACGGTAGTGGTTGCATCCACGCCCAATTTGACCATTTTCGTATTAGCGCAATGGCCTCTGTGGGTGAGACCCGAAACCATTCCACATGTCGTTTCAGGCAAGCATCGCAGTTAATCCAGACATTGCGTTGCCTTAACTCGGCATGACATAGTGCCTCTACGAAAGGTGCATTTGGAACGGCCACCGCAGCCCGGGAATCGATAGGATATATAGGCAGCACAACCCTATTGCAATCAAAGGTCCATTCACTAAGACGCTCCCCGACCGTTTTGCTTGTGTACCCTATCTTGACGAGGCCTTTGTTACTCTCGACCTCGTATGCATACACAAAGCCTTTCGTTTGATCTGTCTCCGGCAGAAGATATGGGATCGTGTCGGCCGTATCAATGGGCTTGGTGACAATTTTCAAAGGAGTGTTGTCGTGCTCTTCCGGCCAAAATTGAGCTGGGGACAAAGATTTCGACCGACGTCGTAGTATATTTGAACTCGATGTATCCATATGAACGTTTGGTGTGCTCGCTTGTTGACTATCTCCTTTACCCGATTGGGAGATATTCGAGTCTGCTGCTGGGATACCACTCTTTCTCCGAATATTTGTGATAGTGTCCTTCCATTCCTTTACCTGTTTGGCACCCTGATCAGAAACGTGGTAGAAGCAAAAAGTGTTATGTTGAAGAACCTGGAGGAAGTAATCAAGTTCACTGTCGTCCAAATACGTGTCTGGCTTGACGATCTCCTTTATAGTCCTCTGATAATTCTGGACTTTTTGGCCACCAATCTTCCTCTGACAGCGATTGCCCTTCTTGTTCTTTCCAATGCAACAGTTTGACACTTTATCCCAAAGGATATTCTCGATCTTCTTCGCGACGGACATGACAGGTATGGTTTTATCGTCTCCGGTAGGGAATGTCATGAACCAATCATTAACGCGCTGTTGCTTAAGCACTTTGCTGGCATGTTGATGACAATGTACGATGTTCGCCAGCTCAAAAAGTTGATCCTCAAGATTGGGGGATGACTGGGTGAGAGGTCTGAGCGATTCGATCACTGCGTCCGCAGCCGCAATCTTATCTTCTTTGAGCAAGACTTTGCAGGGCTTTCCGGTAGTCTTTGTACGCGATCCACAATTCGCTCGCTCGCAATTGAGGCGCTTCTTTATATCTAGTACACCTTTGCCAGCCTTCTCTTCGTTTCGTATATGTTGCCCTTGATGCGAGAGTAACGGCAGTGATCCGAGAGCTTCAGAGTTGGCAGGATTCAAGATGGGATGCACATCGTGAAAGCTATCATTTGTAGTCGAGTGTATCGCAAAGGGAACTATTCTTCTACCGTCAATGTTTGCGCTTGACTTCATATTCGCCAGACTAGTACGAAGGTAAGGGTATGGCTAAGTGACCTTACTATTCGGGAGAAATAAGAGCATTAAATATCGTCCTTTGGCGCCTCGAGCTGTTCGAGGTGGAGGGGGTAGAGGAAAAGTAAGGGCTGACGCTCAAAACCCTGTTGATTCTTACCCACCAACCAGTCAAAAACCTGGAACGAAGCCACAGCGCTACGACGGATTCTGGCAATGGGATCGGATGGATAAAAATGTATCTTTTTTAAGCCCTTAAAATCCCTAATAATGGTTGGTCAAACGCATGTAAGACCGTCGGATTGGGTGCAAAACTGGAACAGCGCATTCCCTCGCCAGAGCAGCCTTAGATCTCACATAGTATAGATACTTCAGATCCAATCAATACACATGAGGATGAAAAAAAAAACATACAACAGTAGGGATTCGCATGTGGTCACCCACCATACTACTAACCTACCGGCGTGTGGCTTAAGTACGGCTGAGCGGACGGGAAGCCCTGTTCTCCACACCCTGTGGTCGTATGTACAAAATATTTAGCGAGAATAACAAATATAGTGATGATACGGAAATGAGATACGGAAATGATACGTGACGGCCCAATCCAAATACCAGTGCCCGGGATGAGATTGTAGGAAGCGATGGATGTTGTCCTTAATGGGTGGCTGGTAGGGCCGCCTATCTATACTAGCTTACTATGTAATGACTAAGAAACTCGACTCTTAGGGTCAGGCAGTACTGGAAGGCAGTATGCACTGACACAGCCTGACCTCGGACTCTTGAGGATCTGACCCCTGCATATATTGGTAGTAATCAAGAAACATAAGGCGTTAAATTAGGACAGATGACAAGACGCCAAAACCGTTCGGATTCGTATGTTGAGCCCCTCGGTGATACTATGGACCGCAAGAGTTCTAGAATTATCCTGAAGGATCCGGAGATGGATCTCACATCTCACCTGCATATTTCTATACTTTGTTTCGTTCTTATTTTGCGTGGCAGCGGCGATATATTTAGCGTCAACAAGATAGATGGTCAGTTGTCATATGGTGTCCGATCCTCAGTAGATAATTGTGCAGTCAATATAGTTTCCTTCTGCCCTTTCCCTTCGAGCGTATCTACAACATATCTTACTGCTCAACCAAGCTACAGGGAGCACTCACCAGGGGTTGTCAAGAAGGGTAGCAAACTTCCCTGCACCAATTAATGAATATCAGAGGAATTTCTCTGGCCGTTGTTAATTTCTACTGCATGCCAAAAATGAATCGATTTTTATTACTTAAGGGCTTATTGTAATTACCAGCTGTCTGGCATTAGCTGACTGGTTACAGAGAGTTGCTGCCAAACAAAGAAAGATTAGTGTAGCACACTATAAATATTTAATTTCACCTCCTATACGTTTCTCTATTTCTCTCTCACCAGAAACGTCCTACTAATCCCAGTACCCATAATAGGGTTAATGTAACGGGCGTAGGCAGTATTATTTTCAACTGGCGGTCCTGTATAAACGAGTATCACAAGCTTAGAGAAAGAAACAAAAGATAGAAGCACAGATATATCTTCCTCCTCCCTTTATCAACCTTTCTGACTTCCCGGACCTGTATGCCGACGGATCCCTTTTCCAAATTTATGGGGACGGATCTCCTTTCCTAAGCTTCGAGGCCGCAATTTCCGAAGCTGTACACTGATGTTGCAGAAACCCTATTTAGAACCAGGTTGAGGGCATGGCCGATAACCAAGATCCAGGCCATAGCCTGTGACAAAGAGAACCCCCCTTGATTTACTTGATACTGACAGTCATGACTTTACTTTCCAAAGGCTTTGGAGCAAAGTACAAAACCAAATCCTTGAATATCTAAGTACAAGTAAGTATTATTCTGCTTATAATACAATATATCAAACTAAATACAGGGGCATGATCATGCTTTCTGATAATATAGAGATAATAACCTACTATGACTAGGTTGCAGGGGAAGAGGTATATAAGCCTTTCTAGGGCAAGTCTCTGCATAGCTGGATATGTACTATAGGCAGGTCCTGTACTGAAGATGTGGCAAATAGTAACTAGACAGTTAAGGGTTATCTTATATACTCCTGCCTTAGTAAGTGCCTATCTTAGTACTACAAGCTACAGTATTCTCTGCTACTTATAGTCATAGTAATATAGCCAACCTCCTCAAGGCTATGGTCCTGTTCTATATGTCTTTCAGTAACGGTAATACTCTACTGCTAATAACAGGCAATGCCGTTGCCTTGTTTCTTTATAAACCTGACTAATTCAGCAAAGGCCAGTGTTTATTATTAGGCAAGGATATTAGAGATTTATATTACTTAAAAGGCAAGCATCTATACAAGCCATTAAAGTATCAGAGTAATCAAACAAGATAGTATTTAGCTGTCCAAGTTCGCGACTGGCTATTTATTATCTTATTGTAAGTCCCCTATAAAAACTATAGCTGCCTGGTCTAAATAGTCAAAACAGCTGGAGTATCGCAATCAGCATATGTATTGGTTTAATAATCTACAGCCAGGCCCAGGACGGTAAAGATATCTGGGCCGCCAAATTTTGCAAAATCTCGACTGTGAACTCCAGCACTCTAATCAAGGGCGACTCCTGGCCGACAAGCCTGATTTGCAAACACACTTATTGCCAACATCCCGCAGCTTCTATTCTCTCTGATCTATATTCTCACCAACAGCCTGCTCACCGGCATGGCCCTTGCCGCTGAGTGGAGCTGCTACGCAATACTACGCAGGGGCCTGCGTGTCTTGTGGAATCCTAAGGCTGCCCAACGCCGAAGCTATTCCCTGTCCCTGCCGTACTGCTATGCTATCCTACTCATGACCTTGTCCACAATCTTGCACTGGCTGATATCCCAAAGCATATTTCTTGTCAGTGTTGATGCCTATAATCCGGAGTTGGCACATATTGAGTGTCTTGATATCATGACCTGTAGGTACATACTAGTTGCTATTATTAGTATAATCTCTGTTGGCAGAGCAATGCTGCTGGGTATTGTAGCATTGGCATTTCACCGGCTTGGCTTGCTGATGGTGGTTGCAGGGAGCTGTAGCCTCGGCCTGTCACCTCAACTATGACCTGAATCTGGAATACGAGGTGCGGCAGGTTGATTCCCATCCTCCAGAAGAGGATATGATGTATTCGCCGGTCAAGTGGGGAGCTATTGCTGTCGATGGCGAGGTGGGCCACTGTACGTTTACGTCGGAGGAGGTTGAGATGCCGGAATCTGGGAGGTTTTATCAATGAGCGTGCGCTTCAAGGAGGTCTCATCATGTTACTCCACGTTTATATAATTGAATAAGACCTGGGCAGTGGTTATAGCCAGGGTCAGAATTGATGAGTAGGTTTGTTTCCTGACGCCTACTGTAGCACTATGCCGTTAGCTTTATCAAGGATTCATTTATGTCCAGAACGTCCCCCGGGATGTTTCCGGCCTCACGGCTGCATCGGGGCCGCTCGCTTTGCTTCTGTGATGGATTGTATACGTGCAAGATACGCGACGAAGATACACATAGTCGGCATCAGTCCCCAACTAACATATATTAGACCCTCTTCGAGTTTCATCCTAGCTTCATACTAAGCTCGAGGTATAAATTTATGGCGTGGTTTCGCTCTAGAGCTGCCCACTGTCAACAATTGGGACTCTATGATGGCCTTTAGAGTTAAACCAATGGCTGACAGCTGGGTGAATGCTTTTTCCTTGAGCGTGTGGAAACAATTAAGTGAGTCTATTTCTACGGCAGAGCAAAAATCTGCAGTAGTAAGATGCTTTGATATCACTTGCGGTCTGCCTGCTAGAAAGCTAGCTGAATAGAGGAACAAGCAAGCTCTGGTTGAGCGATACAGCTTGCTTCCTAGGAACGTGGCTGGATGGTGGGGCCGCACCTGGGAGCATACTCATGCCTTGATGAATAGTGCTATCAGTGTGATGGTAATGCTAGTACACTAGGTGCCTGCTGATGCCGCTTGGTCTTCATGCCCCTCGGATGTGGTGGGAGGGACTAGGCCAGATAGGATATGATTGCCCGTCCTTCGTTGGTAGGGGTAAGCGACTTTACATATTCCTCTTTACTGTTCAGTGTTCTCCTTAGTGCTACTAAATCTAGAATGTACACATCTGTGTTAGAACTGTTTGAACCTTCCAGTTCACCGTGTTCTTAACTAAGGCAGAAAGTAGCAGTGGCTTTTTCATACAACGAAATTGCTCGAAGAGTAATGTTAAACCACGACTGAAGTATACATGGTCAGCAAGCTCGGCCACAATTCAAGAAGAGGACAGAGCTTAGGTAGATGTCGGACATACCGAATTACAACCGGGCTGTGTCCCGTCTCCGTGCTGGCATCACCCTTTGCCTCCATAACCATCGCCTCGAGATAGATTACACTCCTCAGCAGCGGCTGCGCTTCGCGCTCGGCAAGATCACACCCAGCGGACGAGATTAAGCAAACATTGGGGATACCCGCCTTCTTAGTGGCGGGCTATAAGCTCAGCCGTGATGTCGAATGCGTCCTTATGACCTGGTGGTAGAAGGCAGATCGCGTCGGCGCCTGTCTCCTGCAGTGTGCTGACCATGGCATCTAGATCGCCGGGTTTGTGTTCAACGATCTGCACGCCATGCTCATCTTTGAGTTCCGCGCATGCGTCTGAGTCTGGGTAGAGGGTTAGGCCTGTGATCTGTTTGATGCCTTTGGAGAAGCTGCGCGACGCGAGGATGGTTTTGGCGATTTGAGACCCCGTTAGACTTTCTATGCTGGTAGTGACGAGGTTGCGGGACATGATGTCTGTGTTGGTTTCGGAGATTGATGACTTGAGTAGGTACAATTAGCTATTATTCTTTAAGAGTGAGGAAAGTGGCTGGCTTTTATCCCAGGCGGTTTCTGGCCCAGTCGGCGCGAGGTCACCGGTCTGTGGTACAGTGCGCATTTATCCAACATGGACGCACATAAGAAAGCCCTCAATCTCTACAAGCAATATGGGCAGTTTGTGTGTGGGACCTTCACTCCCTTGGTATCATAGTCACCCAATAGCGTGACTGGTAAACCATCCGGCCACTTTGCCCTGTCAAATCTCGACTAAAGCGAACCAACATATCTCACGACAGGTATGAGTATATGATGCACACTGGGAGATCAAGTTCGTGTATGGCCGAGGGTGTTGCTGCAAGCTTTATAGTGCCAGCTCGCATGGTTGTACGTCTGAAGAAGTATATGCTTACTTGACTCGTTACTTTGGTCAAATGCTGCAACACCCTTCTCAATAGTAACTGCACCTGTTAAATGTAGATTGCAGCTATTATTCGCCACACAAGGCTTTTTTTGTTCCTAGTACGTGTTACTTCCTGCTCGAGAAAGGCAATACGCTTGAAGGTTGACACCCTGATAGGATATAATATCAGTGTCTCCATGTGTGGGACACTCTTGAACCATTTTCGGGTTGGAGATTCATGCTACTATAAAGCCCATCTATTGGCAGAGGGATTTAAATACTAACAAGCCATTGATGGCTTCCTGAAATGTTCCTGATAAGGTTGGTTCAAAGCATATTTTTTACTTATTATGCATCTGTTGAGACTAGGGGGACCAAGCCTGTCGCTGGGGGCCATACCGCATGAAACAACAGATATTTTCAATGTTTTTTATTGACTAGTAAAGAAAAAATTAGAAAGGGAACAAATGAAGGAAGCCAAGTGATTCCACAGCATTATTTGGGGGTAGTTTAGGTTTTTTATCACTCTAACATTATGCTTCTAAAGAGACCAAAGATTTGATACAAAGTAGCTGCTCTGTATGCTTAATCTTGACATGCTGGAGGATGTAAGACCCACCATTAAGGGCCTGACCTTATATTTATGCGAATAGATCTCTATCCACAAATCATATATAGTCACAAAGCGTCGGATGACCAGCAGATTTCTCAAGTAGCTTCCGCACTCGCCTGGTTTAAACCCCATAGAGCACGCCTGGGCAGAGCTCAAGGAGACCACCCATGAGCTTAGACAGTGGACTATTGAGGCTCTGGTGTGATTACTGTGTTGTCGACCAATGGTTCACCTACTAAGCTCTGGATTTAGGCTGGAAAAAAAGGCCCGGCCTTGAATCAGTCCCCTACTGACCCACATGGGTGAGTGGACACAGCCATCATTATACCTTCGTGCTTATATTCACGCATCACCGGTTACCGAGCAATTCCCAGACTAGGCGTTTTGCAGGCGCCTAGTAGACACTGCCCAGGATGTCTTCCGTTCCAGCACCCCAAGCCACCATAGACAGCCAATCATCGGAACTGTCAATTCGTCACCTCCAACACTCATCCTGGTACACAGGTAAAGCCGACAGCTGCCACCTTTGATGTCATCTCATTTCCATATCAAGTAGATAGTCCTTGACCACGCTTTGACGGCTGATCGAGCAACTGCCGGCAACACAAAATATCGCGACGCATTTCTTACGCTAGTTCATCCATTTCTACCTCTCGTGCAAAGGCGATTCCCATGCTTAGTTAGACGTTTAGACAGTCGTACCCTTGCTGGTGATACCATCGATACTTCCGCGGCCATAACTGATTCTATTCACCTAAGACAGGTATCCTCATGTTTGAAAATGTAAGAGCTGGCATACGACCAATTAATGCAACGGGCCCCGACGCCCATACTGCCAAGGCATGTGCAGCTACCTGTGTTCAGTTGGCGATGTACACGTGTTAATTGATTGTGATGGTGGCTGCATGAGACAACGCCAGCCTCAGGATGTACGAGATCAGCCGCAAACCTTATCAGCTGACGTTTATTCCGGACGGAGATGTCTGACCTTTTTCAAAAGTGAAAGGTGAGCGGCAAATGTGCAGACAAGCCTTGTAAAGTCCAGACATTCGAAAAGACTCATTCTGCATAACGAATTAACTCACTTTCAGAACGTTGCCAGTTAGTTAACAGCTTGCGTGTCGCGAATAAGAACTATCAACCCTGATATCCAGAAAATCTTTAAGAAGCGACAATCCGCCATACGTTGTGAAGAGGTGGTTTTGATAACGACTCACCATCCATTACACATAAAAGGATAGCTGAAAAAAAAGAGAAAAATAGACAGATAACACAAAAAGCGCAGCGGACACCTCCCAAAGAACCAAGTGGATATATCGAGTATTAAAACCCTAGCTGTCAAGCTCTCAGATCAATATCATCAAGCAAGGGGATGGATGACCTTGAAGCTGCCATTCAGAAGGCAGAGAGGGCTGTGAGCAACACCACAGAAGACCATCCCATGTTTGCAAGCAGGTTAACTGAACTGTCTGCCATGCTCTCTATTCAATTCACCCACACGGGAAAGATGGATTGCCTAGAAAGAGCTATTTACCACGCATGCAGAGCAGTTGATATTACCCCAGAAGACCATCCGGACCTTGCAGGCCGGTTGTCTATACTTGCCAACAGTATGTCAGATCGATACGAGCAAACTGGAAAGATGGAAGACCTGGAAGAGGCCATTCAGAAGGCATGGAAAGCAGTTAATGCCACCCCAGAAGATCATTCAATGTTTGCAGGCCGGTTAAATAACCTGGCCATAAACCTCTCGGCCCGATATTCCCTAACGGGAAAGATCAGTGATCTGGAAGACGCTATTCACAAGGCACAAAGAGTGGTCAATATAACCTCAGAGGATCATCCAGATTTTCCCGATCGACTGAATATTCTTGGGGTCCTGCTCTATGACCGGTATAATTATACAGGACGGATAGGTGAACTAGGAGAGGCTATTCAAATGGCACAGAGAGTGGTTGATATAGCCCCGGAGGATCATCCAGATCTTGCAGACTGGTTGATTAATCTTTCCATAAGCCTTTCAGCCAGATACAATCAAACTGGAACGATGGAAGACCTGGAGGAGGCCATTCAGAAGGCACGGAGAGCAGTCAACATCACACCAAAAGACCATCCAGATCTTGCAACCCGGTTAAGTAACCTGGCCATGAACCTCTCAGTCCGGTATGACCGAACGAGAAGAATGGAAGACCTGGAAGAAGCTATTCAGAAGGCTAAGAAAGGAATTGATACCACCCCAGAAGGCCATCCAGATCTCGCGAGCCGGCTATATAACCTGGCTATCATGTTCTCATGCCGACATACTGAAACAGGCAAGATGGATGACCTGGAGAACGCTGTTAGAAATGCGCAGAGAGTTATCGAAATAACTCCAGAAGACCATCCGGACCTTGCAGACCGCCTGATTAACCTCGCCAACAGGCTTTTGGAGAGATATAATCGAATAGGAAGGGTGGAAGATCTTGAAGGGGCCATTCAAAGGACACAGAGAGCAGTTGAAGCCATCCCAGAGGATAATTCAGATCTTGCCAAATATTTAAATAACCTGGCGATCAACCTCTCGGTCCGGTATAACCGAACAGGAAACGTGGAAGACCTGAAAGACGCAATTCAGACTGCAGAGAGAGCTGTGAACATCACATCAGAAAAGCATCCAGATTTCGCTGACCGGCTCAGTAACCTGGCTAACAGGCTCTACGACCGATATAAGCGAACAGGAAAGGTTGAAGACCTAGGAGATGCTATCCAAGAAACGCGACGAGCCATATCGGCCATATCACAAGACCATCCACACCTCGCAGGCCAGTTAAATAACCTGGCCGCCATGCTTTCAGCCCGATATAGGCGAACAGGCAACGTGAATGATCTGGGAGAAGCTATTCAGAAGGCGGAGACAGCTGTGAATATTACCACAGAAGATCATCCACAACTCGCAGGCCAGTTGGATAATCTGGCCGCCATGTTCGCAGCGCGGTATAATCGAACAGGAAACGTGGATGATCTGCGAGAGGCTATTCAGAAGGCAGAGAAAGCTGTGAATATTACCCCAGAAGACCATCCAGAGTTCACCAGGCGGCTGAACAACTTAGGAAGTAGGCTTTCAGATCGATATAAACGAACGGGAAAGCTTGAGGACCTAGAGGAGGCCATTCAGATGGCAGAGCGGAAAGTCAATATAACGCCAGATGGTCATCCCAACCTCACAGGTCTGCTAAGTAACCTGGCCCTCATGCTCTCTGACCGATATAAGGAAACAGGAAAGATAGAAGACCTAGAAGATGCTATTCAAAAAGCGGAGAGAGCTGTGAACATCACTCCAGAAGACCATCCAGATCTTGCAGGTCGGCTGAATAACCTCGCCATTATCCTCTCCGATGGATATGATCGAACAGGAAAGATGCAATACTTAGAAGGGGCTGTTCAGAAAGCACGGAAAGCAGTTGGTATCATTCCACAAGACCATCCAGATCTTGCAGCTTTATTAAATACCCTCGCCAACAAACTCTCAGCCCAGTATGATCGCATGGGAAGGATAGGTGACATGGAAGATGCCATTAATATGGCACAAGAAGCAGTTAATATCACGCCAGAAGACCATCCAGACCTTGCAATATGGTTGAGTAACCTGGCAAATAGGCTCTCAGCCCGATATCAGCGAACAGGAAATGTAGATGACTTGGGAGAGGCTATCCAGAAAGCACGGATAGCAGTAGCCGTCACGCCTGTAGGTCATTCAGACTTCGCAGGTCGGCTAATAAACCTCGCGAATAAGCTGTCGGCACGATATCATCGAACAGGGAAATTGACTGATCTGGAAGAGGCTATCTACGAAACACGGAGAGCAATTGCTCTCACCCCAGAAGACCATCTGGATCTTGCAAACTGGTTAAAGAACTTAGCCAACAACCTCTCAAACCGATATATGCGAACAGGAAAGATACATGACTTGCAAGAGGCAATTGAGACGGCAAGGCAAGCAGTCGATATCACCCCGGAAGACCATCCACAACTCGCAGGGCGGTTAAATACACTGTCTGTCAACCTCTTGGCTTGGTACACTAAAACTGGAAGTATAAAGGACCTAGACGAGGCCGTTCAGAAGGCAGAGAGAGTAGTCGGCATCACCCCAGATGACCATCTCGATCTTGCATGGTGGCTGAACAATCTCGGCAACAGTCTTGCAGTCCGATATGATCGAAAGGGAAGGATAGAAGAACTGGAAGAGGCCATCCAGAACTTACAGCGAGCAGTTGATATCACTCCCGAAAACCATCCAGATCTTGCAGGGCGGTTGAGGAACCTTGCTGACAGGCTCTCCGCCCGATATTATCTGCTGAATGAGCAACAAGATCGACTCGTCGCCATTAAGAACTACGTACGAAGTTACAACTGCCTGAACGCGATACCTTCACACCGAATGGGGTCAGTCTGTCGCGCCATTGAGCTTCTAGCTAACGGTCATGACTACCAAACCGCTGGCTCCTTAGCTGAAAAGGCCCTTCATTTGCTGCCTCTGGTATGTGGCCGCTCATTGAACCGAGATGACCAGCAGCATGCCATCACTCAGACAACTGGCCTTGCTGCAGTAGCTTGTTCACTTCTCCTCAAAACGGCGGGAGACCCCGCAAGTGGAGTAGAGTACCTGGAGCAAGGGCGCGGACTCATTATCGGCTATCTTATTGACAGCCGTAGTGATATTTCAGACCTGGCTGAAAGATATCCAGATGAAGCAAAGGAATTTGACCGGCTGCGGTATAAGGCCTCTGCTCCCATCAGCGTCGACTGTCCTCCTGAACTCAAAATGCAACTATCACAGGAACGTGACGAGGCTGTATCTGACCTAGAAAAGTACTTGCAACATATCCGAACATATTTGCCTGGATTTGAGAGATTTCTTTTGTCTCCTTCGTCTAACGACTTGAAGCTTTGCGCTGCTGATGGTCCAATTGTGATTGTCAATGTTACATCTATCAGCAGCGATGCTCTAATAATCTCAATATCAGATATCAAACATATCCCTCTACCCAACTTTCCTGCGGATAAGGTGAGACAGTACCGCCCATGGAGGTTGACCAAGAGTTCGCCCCGCGACATTGAGGCGGAAATGGAAGGGTGCTTGGGTCAAGATGCCGAGTTTCAGCAATTCTTGAGATTTTTGTGGTCAAATTGTGTTCGTGTAATACTGGATGATCTGGGCTTTCTTCACTGTCCGAGCGATCTAGAGCTTCCCCGAATTTGGTGGATTGGCACGGGGTCGGCCAGCGCTCTTCCATTTCATGCGGCCGGAGATCATCAGAAGGGGTCAACCGAAAATACTTTCAGTTGTGCTGTTTCCTCTTATACCCCATCCATCAAGACATTGCGGTATACTCGAGAGAAGGCAGCCGTTGAGCACAATGCGCAGTCATTGTTGCTAGTAACCATGCCTGAGACGCCAGGACAACCCCCTCTTCCAGGGGTCAGGGCAGAGGCCGAAGCTATCCAGGAAATTGTGGAAAAGCCTCATGTCATGCAGTTGGTAGATCGGCCTAATGGAGAAACGGTTCTTCAGGCACTCAAGACCTGCACTATCGCGCATTTTGCGTGCCATGGGTCGTCCGACTTGAGAGACCCTTCCAACAGTTACCTGGCACTGCAAGGGCCGGGCTCCGCTCCTGATCAACTCACGGTGCAGAAGATCTCGGACTCCCACCTTGGACAGGCGTGGCTTGCCTATCTTTCTGCTTGCTCGACAGCTGAAAACCAAGTGCCTGACTTAGCAGATGAAGTGTTGCATCTAGCGAGCGGCTTTCAGGTAGCAGGATTCAGGCATACAGTGGCATCCATGTGGCCATCCAATGATGACATATGTGTACAGGTGGCGAGCGTTTTCTATCAAGAGCTTCTGATGAAGGGGCGAATACAGGAGGGAAGCCGGGGGGTGGCAGTTGCATTACATAGCGCCGTGGCGCATGTCCGCGCACAAGCCCTGGAACAGCCGTATTTGTGGGCGCAATATATCCACCTCGGTGCATAGTTAAGAGGAAACTGGGTGTCGGATGGGGAAAGCCAAACTTTATATCATCGTTCTATCATTCTTTACCCAACAGTTCTCATAGAATGCCCGGCATTGCTCAACCATGCGCGCTTCCCTTCAGAACTTGTTGATTCCCTTCTATGTCAACAGATGAGCGTTGATACTCTATAATTACTAAACAAGCCAGGGTACATGTATATTAATATTTGATCACTGGTTGCAGGCTTATTACTCTCAAACTGTAAGGGCACTTGTATTGGGTGTGGAGAGCAGGTTCTGCCCCGGTATATATATCTATTTGAGAAAGTACTAGTAAACAGATGTATTAAAGGATAACTATCTTCTATACGAGTAAAGGCAACATATGCAGCAGAAATATCATCAAACGGGCATCTATCTCCGGTATGTGATAGACCCATAGGCAGAGATTAACAAAGTTTTCCCATATACTTAGTTGAAATAATCCAACTCCTGCTCAGCCAATGAAGGCAACATGAACCCAGGAGTCAGAGCTTGCCACGCTAAGACAGGATGGTCATTTTAAAGGTCGAGCCTCATAGCGCCGTTCAGGCTTACGACGCTGCTGCTGTTGGATATGTTCTGCAAAAACTTCAGAGAGTTTTTTTCCCATCCTTGATGAATTCATCGTTCCAGGTCATCCAGTAGGCCCAGGGGACATTCTCCTTAGCCTGGAGTTCTGGATCTGGTATAGAGCCAACTTCAGCCAGCGCGAGAACTCTTTCGCCTCTAGTAATGTTTTTCAAGCCCTCGAATTTGCCCTTAAGGACACCATGGTCACCGGCTTCTGCATAGTGGTCGACGGTAGTGATATCGCACTTGTTGTTCCCAGGGTACCAGCTCGGATCTGCAGTATTGCAAACCCAAACAAGGTTGTGAATATCATGAACACAAGTGATATGGTTGTAAATAAGGTCCCAGAGTTGCTTGAAAGCAGCCGGGCCATGTGCTCTCCACCAGAACTATCCCCCTTCAGGCTCGTGAAGCGGGTGGAAGAGGACTGGGATGTTTGCGTCTGATAGGCGCTTGAGCTGGGCAGCAATAACATCTATATCCTGAATAAGGAGTCCATAATCTGTCCTATTCCTGCTGTGGCTAAGGGTGTTTGCAATATTGAAACAGGTTGCTTCAGTGTAAAAACCGCTATACCATGGCTGCTCCTCACTGTCGAGAAGACATGTTGGGGCGTACCAATACCAAACAAGAGTACTGATGCCTCCTTGTCTGTCGAAATTTATGGCATCTTCGACGGCGTGGCTCTTGCTTCCATGAGCGACTGCAGACAGCGAGTAGTACATGAGGTCAAGCTGTTCATTTGTGTGGATCAGATAAGGGTATGAGTAATTATAGCAACTGCAGTATTCATCTACAGTAGTTGGTATACTTTGTTAGTCCATGCCTACTCCAAGGTTGCTGAAAAACCCTGTTCAATATAAGAAAGGATAGTGACTTGCCAGCTTCACTGTCCAGCATATCACCAGCCCCAATTCCAGCCAAGTAAGAGTCGCCAATAGCAGCCAATCTTGTGATATAGGAGAGGTCTGCTGGGTCAAACTTATCTGTGTTCCTGGCCATCAGATGGTTCAGGTTAATGCTTGTGTTTTTGTGGCCAAGCCCATGTAAAAGAGGGTTTGCCAGGGCAGGACTGCCCAAGGTAGCAAGGGCCATTAGCCCATACCATAGCTTCCCATGCATAACAAATATATATATAGATACACAAAATACAACAGATTTCTCCCAGGAGGACTAAGACTCTAATAAAATTCAGAACCAGCAAAGCCCGCACAGTACAGAATAGCTCCTTATACCACATGGTAGGGCTACTAGCTTTGTTGCGTACTTTGTCTGTTTGGCTTCATCTCCGTCTCAACCTACGGGCGAGATAGGACTCCTCCCACTGCTACCGTGTCATGAATCCTGGAAGATACGGCAAAATTAAAGAGGGGGCCAAGCAAGCCACCAGCTGGTATTGGGATTGCAAGCTTCATAATCTGGTTGAGTGCGGTAATCTCGGGTCGAATTACCCCCTGTTAACTGCCGTCGGTCTCACGCACCAAAGTAGACATCGATCATATACATACTAGGATGGCCTGGAGGGAATGCTAGGGCATAGCCGCCGACCAATCAATTGATCCTCATTGAGGGACGAACCCCAAGGGTCCCGCCGGCGGGTCTATGGCGATGCAATTATAGAACGGGTACCCTAGCCCAAGGGGGTCAGTTACGGAGCGAACAACAGAAATTTCCGGACCAGCGATATTAGTGATCAGAGTTTTCCTAGCAATCTTTTGGCCTTATTTCCAGAGTCTTTGTCTATGGTCTCTACTAGATTGGATGAGGCTAATAGAAGTATTCTTGGCGCTCGGTGGCGATGCTGGCAGAAGGCCTCCATCGTCTACCCTGACCAGCTGACAGCTTTATTTTCTAGATACAAACTAGTTCAGTACTCATAGTAGACTATTATGTTAGTTGGTGATGTGCTGACCCATGCATGTTGGTTAGGAAACTGAATTTCTACTTCAAGTGCCGGTTTCCGCCTACTACTGCTCTATTTTGTGTAAGTTTGTATACCAGGAGCCTCAGTTTGGGCTCAGTACTGGTCTTACCTCTGTAGACCTCTATTTTTAAAGTAGATTAGATACAGAGCCTTGAGGCTTGGTAAGCACGACAAAAGAAGAGCAATAACAGCATCTGTAGAGCCATCGCGCAGTGACTGAATCCACTGGTTACTGTTAGGAATGCTAGTGCTCTGGATAAACCAGATCAGTCTATCAAGTTCATCCTTGGAAATGGACAGTTTAGGAAGCTTTTTTTAATAGGCATCAAGAAAATGGGCATTGCCATCCAAGTAAAGGCTCGTGACATAGCAAGCCAGCTGAGGACAGGAGAAAAGCGTGCGCAGGAATTTAATAATTGGGGGAGGTTGTTCAGGTGCAGCATCATATTCGCGACATTTCTGCCAGGTAAATTGAATTTTCGAGTAGAGGAAGGGCTCAGCAACTGAGTGAAAAGCCTTATTAACATAGCATAGTGCTCGATGTTCGCGAAATGATAGCAGTTTGGCAATAAAGTGCAACAGTTCAGGTGGACAGGCATTCCAACCAGTAAGCTCTTGCTTCTTGTACCATTAGCATGAATTTCTCTTACAGTCGCAAGCTTGAACATACCATTTTCACTGACAATTGATCTACTGCTATGTGTGTTGTGGGAAGTGATGAAATAAGACTCGAGGCAAGCTGTCCCTTATAAGGCTGAGAGACCAACACTGTAACCCTAACTCTTAGTTCAGCGATAAAATTTGGTCGAGACCACCGGCCCGAAGCGCCTATAATTTCGTGTATCGCCACTTGAATCAGTGCCCCGCCGACTCGGACGAATTTCCACTTCGGATCGCTCTGCGGTAGACCTTTAACCCGTACTGTTATGAATGCTCAAAGGGGAAAGGGCAGAAGGAAGCTGCATCAACTACACGAACGTAGCCTACTAAGGATAGGATGTCATATGACGATTGATTCTCTATCTTGATGACGATAGTTCTCACTTCTTCAATGTACAATTCCTCGAGGGATCAGGCCAGGGGCCAGAGATCATGCCATACAGATCACGTGGCACGTGACATGAGGCTCAACATGATATATTCGTATCACGTACATGTTTTAGGTAACCCGCGCGTTGGCAATGCAAACATGCTGTGATAATTTACTAGGTTTATAACTCAGCAATTTTCAAGTCATATGGGTTCTTGGCGGTTAACCCGTGGGTGGGTTCACAGGTCGGCGTGGGTCAGGATTCTGCCATCGTGGCTCAGAATGCGGAACGGAGAAACCCTCGGCGTAAAATCAAAATCTATCAATTTCTGAGCCACGCCCTGATTGGCAGCTTACCAGTTTTCTGACCATGCTCACCTCGCCCACATATACACAAAGATAAAAATATGAGTGATCTGATTTGGTTGTTTTAGCAACTTGAGCAAGGCTGCTGATCTTATTTTATCCTGGCGAGACAGAGCCTAGAAAAATTGCAGGTCTAACAACATATACATAATAGATCGCACGATGCTAAGTGAACCATTTATATAACAGGCCATTTCATGTCCAACCACTTTCAGATTAGCGCGAAACTGTATCTTGTTTATGCGGCTGTGGCGTTGTGTATGTTTATCAATCAGCCCAAGTTTTCTGCGTATAGAGCTCGCGACATAACTAGACAGATCGACCACTGTCTCATCCGAATACCGTCCTCTCCATCCTATTCCCAATTGTCCTCCATCTTCGCCTCTCCAACGCGGCGTTGAACTATCCACACTCTTTCAAACCCTCGGCATTAACAAGTAATTGTAGCCAGATTGTAGTAATGATACTCCCTTCCCCTGCCGAATAATCCAGCCCAGGTTGATTCAAGAAGATATCCACAACAATGATTCAACAAGACTTTGTTCTTAGATGGCAAAACCAACCTGCAGCACAAAATACTGATCCGGTCCAGGCCGCGTGTTGTAAAGAGTTTCCAAGAAGGGTCGAACCGCCCCTGTTGTACCACGCCCATAAGGATGACCTTAAATCCCCACGAGTACTTATCGCAGTGCCCACCATAGACCAGTTCGTGCTTGTATGGGTTATATCTGAATGGGTTTCTGATAGGTAGAAGGCGCTGTAAGTATCGCTGGAGGAACTGGGAAATGATACCAAGCTAGTAAAAACCCGGTTCGGTGTTGTGGTCCACCGAGTCCGAACAGAAGAATTTAGTTGAATCGTACCCTTCACCTCTGCAGCGGTTTCGCAGAACAATTCGTCTGAAACATGGGTGACAAAGATGATTGGCTAAATCTTCATTCAGGTTGCTTGCCCAATCTTAGCTCCGTCGTGTCAGTCGTCGAGAATAGATCAAACTCATTTATCTCGCGTACGAAGGCTTTCTTTCCCGTAATTTGTTACTGTACAGTAGATTCCAAGCGGAAAAGAGAATTATTCTTAGCTTCTTTCTCCCAGCACCCAGATAATCGAAGATCAAGAATCCCAAGCAGGATGCTTGTGGCTCAACCATCACAAGTCAACGCTAGGATTGGAAACCTAATCACAGAATTTTGACGTGACTCGACTGTTTGGGAATTGAAGCTAGGTGGGATGGAGTGGCAGAAGAACTAGAGACGGGGTAACAATCACCGAATTACGATGTCTGCTTTGAAGAACAACGAAGGCTTCGAAAAGCGGCAGAGCGCCGGCATAGAGGGGCCGAATGGCTACCCAGTCCCAAATTCTGTTTCTCTGCTCAATCCCTATATCTGTCTCAAGCAGTCTGAGTTGAGACGGATACAACGCTCACGACTCAGTGCGGGGCGACCAACCCCAGTGAGCCAACTTGGCCCCCCAGCTTAGTCCCTTTGAAGCCTGAGCAAATCCAACTGTTCTGAGTACTCCTTTTCATAGGCCAGGGAGTTCTCGTCAGCTTTATTGTTACTAACGCTGACAGCTTCTTCTCTGGCGAGAGGCACAGCGGTTTGCGCTGGCACGCGTGCTTATGCAAAGGGCAAACAATTTGATATTTGATGAGGCCACAAGCGTCCAAGATGCAGACACTGAGGCTCATGGTAAGGAGAGCATTGACACCCTCTGAGTGAAAAAAACAACAATTAATGTTGCGTAAGTCAGCCAAGTAACTAGAAGATCATCCAAAGCTTACCTTGAAAGGCGCCATTTTATATGGAATACAGAACCGCTGCTCCAAATCAACTCTACATCTCTTATCAACTTCCATCAACGAAAATTGCCACGCGAATACACCAACCTATGCAATCTCTGCCCCCGCTCATTCCTCTTCGCCATCGTCGCCAACGTCGGCCCCGGTGGCACCACCCGCACCCTAGTCATCGCCTACCACCAGGGCAACGATGACATCTCAGGCGAGCAGACCTTCGTGTCGCGCGACGACTACTTTGTTTCAGATACCCTCGCGCTGATTGAAACATTTCGGACCCCGTGAACCGCGCCGCTAGAGGCAGAAAAGGTTCTCGCTGGGGACTGGTATTGGCGGTCCCAGTCAGTCGCAGACCCAGTCTCAGTTCCAGGGCGCCGGCGAGCCCCATGTGAATCAGCGCCCCAGCGTCCCAGACACGCCACAGCCGCGGTTTCTTGTACCAGAGGGCTACTCCTGGGGCAAGCAGACAGAGCCGCAGCTTGTGCTGCCGTGGCGCGCCTGTGCCGAGTTCCCCTTTACAGCAACGTGCCTGATACTGGAATTACTGTGCGACTACAGCGACGGCGAAGACTATGGTGCTTCCGTGAGACCTAAACTCAAGCGCAACAACCACCGCACGCGTCCGGGCGATGTCCAGCTGCAATCGCTGGCCACTGTAAGGCGACTGTGCCGAGTATGGGCTTATTGTGCTTGACATGTCGAACGTTGATGGTGTCAAGTACGGCATCGCAGCGTTTCTGATTAGCTATATGGACGACGCGGAGTATCATGCCTATGACTGCGATCCTGTTGAGGATCCGCCGCCTGAGAGGAGCCGGATGTTGTGCGCACCAGCCGAGGCCTCGTGCGCTGTTGTCTATTCGGCAGTGGTTGGGGGAGTACTTGAACTTTCACCACTTGAAGAATGATTCCCGTGTCCGGAGACGGGAGAAGAGGCCACTTGTTGATGCTACGGCGTTGGATTGTATGTCTTTTTACCACTAGTCTACAGGCAGCCATCTACTTAGTCCTGCTCATGTAATATTCACTACGCACCCATGATGATCTCCTTTGCTGCACCCTGTACTCACCCTAGGTTTAGTATTTTTTACCCTTGAAGCAGCGGTCAGGAATTGTTGCGCTTTATCGATATCGACAAAGGTCACAGTTCAATGCAAAAAAAAAAAAAGAAATATAGAAACATACAACAGGATGTAATGTCGGAGCTCACCCGTCCCAGCGTCTGTTCCTTGGCCGCTTTGCCGCCCACGTTCCGGCGCTTCAGGTGAAGATGCAGGGGCCTGAATATCTTGCACCCGAGCTAGCCAAGAGTTACATTTTGACATATGGGCAAAGTGGCAAAGTGACGCCCATCATACGGTGATAAATAATTCAAGATCAGTCTCACCTCACCCCATCCCCTTTTCATGCCTAAAGCTGATCAGACAGCATGGCACAACAACCGGTAGCAAGATTTATGCGTGTGATTGACCCCGCCGACTCGACGAGCATTATGATAAGGATATCAAACGAGCGATCCTTCCACGTACTTCTCGAAAGTATGACCGGGCTCTAAAGAGCTTTGACAGGTAGCTCCCTCGTAGTTGTATAGAAGCACATCACTTACCGTTACAGATTTCTTGAGTTACATCCGGCCGCTTGCTTGCCCCCAGATATAAAATCATACAAAGGGTTTCTAGAATTCTATGCAAGAAATGCAACATGTGAAGGGCCGAAACCAGACTTATATTCTGTCTAGGTAGGCGGCAACTTATGCCACGGCGGTTGCTACTTAGACCAGAAGGCTGAGACCTTACCTACAAACTAATGATTCACAAGAATCGTTGGCTGACACTTCTCTGTTATGTTGTGCATTTGGTATCAGCCTTGCGCTTACCGCTGTATCTGCAACATCAACCAAGACCTAGTATTCAATAAACACCATTCGTTTTCAGTGCCACAACAAAAAAAGAAACTCTCTCAGACCTACACGGTCAAATGACCATTCTAGTGGATCACTGGGCGCTTAGGCTTTTCATAAATAAAGCCCGGTTCCCCACGCTTGGGTACTGTAACTGCCTTCGCCATCGCAATTAGGCCAACATACAACCACTTTCCTTTTAGTTCCCTTGTCTTCCAACATAAAGTAGAGCATGATGGCGCTGGACGAATCTGAAGCCACTGCAAGGACGAAGAGGTGCCTCGAGAGGATCAAGAGCCACGATAAATCATCGGCCAAAGTTATCTTTATCTTCGGCAAGGAAGGCGTCGGGAAGTCATCACTAGCAGAGAAAATCACCCAAGTGACAGGCCTTGCTGGTAACGGAGCAGGTATGACAAACCCTTCCAGTGAAGATACGACCTTTCACCTTTTGATGTCTAGCTGACGTCCCGCCGTCCGGCCCAGGCACGGAAAAATGCCAGATAATCGACACGGAAATCAACGGCACCACATACTTCATCGTCGATACCCCCGGCTTCTACGACGAAGCCAGCCAGTGGCACATATTCCACGACATCGCCGACACATTCAACCAGATCCGCGGGCATGCAGTCATCGCCGCAATTTTCTTCGTCACACCAATCAATACTTTCACGCGCCGCCTCGACGAGCTTGAACAGCGGCTCTACGCCTGGCTTACCGAGCTCTGCGGCGAGACCTTCTTCCCCTACCTAACCTTCGTCACGACCTTCTGGGAAGGCCAGACAAAGGCATACAACGAGCGCCTCGAGGCGCGGAAGCGGGCTGAGTGGGCGAGCTTTCTGCTTCAAGGGGCGCGCACATACCAGTTTGGGAAGAGACACGTTGATGGGTTTGAGATGGAGGAGGTGCTGAGCTGGGATGTCGACGCGGACGAGCTGAGTAATCATGCTAGGAAGATGGTCGTCCGGCACTGTCGCAACGACTCGTCTTCTGTCGAGCCTTTGTTTTTGCGGGAGCTCAGTTCGGGTGTAAGTCTTGACGCTACGTCCGCGGCGAAGATCTTCCGCCCAGAGTCCTCTACTTCTAATACTGGCACATCTCAAAAGCCTCTGACTCCCGACAATGCAAAACCTGCGAACAGCAGGAGGCGGGGAACGGGCAATAAGACTGAGGCCTCTAGTACATCGCAGCCTGCAGAGGGGTTTTCCCTTGTGCAGAATATAGTCCGCGAACTTGGGCGAGGCGTAGGAGACGCACTCATGAGTTATGTTCCCGTCATTGCTCAGAACATGATCGCAGGTCAGCTTGGTGGTGGTGGTGGTGGTGGTCTCGTGTTGCGGAGGAACGGCGGGCCTGGGGCGATGGCAGCACAGGGTTTCGACATAAACTCGTCCGTGGACACGGCTAAGTTCCTTGGTCTATCATCGGACTTCGAGAGCAGGAAGCGGTTATATACTGAGCTTGGAGGGCCGGGTATCTTCACGGGAAGTGCTGCTAATGGTGATTGGCTGCGAGATCAATTCTGGCGCAGGGCTAAGGACTGATCAAGTTGTCGTACTATCCATGTGATATTTCATATTTATATTCCATATTATTTGATACTTCTTCTTTGAATGGACTTTATACTTTGATGGAAGTAGATGTATTCCTTGCCAAATCTGCAGGTGACTCCAGCACGACGAACTTACTACCTTAGGTACCCTAACTTCATAGGTATCAGGTAGGTACATTCATGGATATAGATTCCCATCTCGTCGTAAAGTCCTATCTGTTTTGGATGCAAACGCCACCTCACAACGAGATGAGTATTACTTCACAGACTAGATAATATTAATGTATACTGTAGGAAATAAAGCACAGTATAGATAGGCATAAGATATAATCCGCCGTAGGACCCCCGGAAAAATAACAACTCCCCCATGCACTCTTCTCCCCCACTTTTGGCCCACCTCGCCCAACACCTCTGTAAACGCGCTATCATACTTCAGGCCGTCCTCCACAAACCCCAGCTCCGCTGTCCTCTAAATAGCCTATTCACCTAACATCACCTCCTCCAGGGCACGCAGAATCCCCGTTGCAATTGACAATCCCGCCCTGTTTCCTAAAAAGTAAAACACTGTCGCGCCTCAGCGTCCGCAGAACATTCTGCTAATAGACCCGGGCGTTCACTCGTACTGATTCATTGTCCCGATGAGCAGGTGCTCACGTGTGCGCCTGTGAGTAGATGGCAGTTGTCGCAGACATTGAATAGTGCAAGCTACTTGGTTTTATCGGATGGATGGATCCAGTTGCTGTTTAGGGGGTTGTTAATGAAGGATTTGTGCGGCGGGAAATAGATATACCAGTTTCACCAAACAGATTCGGCAGGCTGTGTCGATGCCCTTCCATTTTCTCCAGGCCTTTAGAGCGAAACCCTTGGGTGTAGGAGTTTGAGTCTTGCCAGGTCAAAATGCAAACTGCTCAGTGGGTATAGGTAGTAAGAAGAAGCCCACCATTTTCCTCTTGTTCAAGTCAGGTACAATGTCTTGCTTCTTCATTGACCAGTCTTATTGCGGTGCGTCGGATTGGCCTAGCTTGCAACGCGATATTTATGACCTGAGTATAAGTTCCCCGGAAATAGGGATATCCGGGGTGTTAGGGTTCCCTGGAAAATCATCAGACGATTAAACCACCAAAGGCAGGGTGTCGCTAGGTTAGATCTGTAAATCCGGATAATGGGAGATATTGCTTCAACTTTATTTATAGCCCCAAAACATGATATAATACAGGGTACCATACTCTACCAGCAACTTACAACAAGCTTTTGCCCATGGTGCCCGCGCTTCTAGTCCAGGGGCAAGCTTGGCACAGCATCAGAGTAGAGTTTGTGGCAGATTTTTTTGCCGGTCACTTTAGGCTTACATGGCACGGCATAAATCAGGTAGCAATTTATGACATGCTGAGAAATAGTCTGAGTCAGGGGGTTGGCATGCAATAGTAGATAGTAGACACAGAGCACATTTCATCGCCTTTACTGTGAACTTGGTTCTTCGATAAAGTCCGTCTAGTTCTATTTAAGGCTATCCTGGCACCTATCTAGCTGCTATACCGGCCAAGTTAGAAGTCTATCACCTCCCTAAAGTCCATTCTGGGTTCTATATGACGTGATTTTATTTCCAAGCTGGTCATTACCTGGTAGCTCTCAGTAACCAAGCTCTTACTACTGGCTAGTCTTACCGGACTGCCCTGCCAAGCCTCTGCCCACAATAGTAAAAGACCAGCCGGACTGACAGCAGTAATTAATATCTATTAGCAGCTACATAATTAGTTATCACTCTAATTCAACAGACATACTCAGGTCCGAAGCCAGATTTAGCATTCCTACTCTTCCCTTCTCTCAAGTCCCACTGCCTGGATGCTGAGCAAGACTGGGCATGAGGCTGGCAGCCGTCCAACCACAGCACAGTGCATCTCCATGCAACGACTGAAGCACTAGTAGCTGGCTTGACACGTCTGCACTTGACCGCAGCCTTTCCATATTTAGGGCATATATCATCTAGCTTCGATAGAATTGTTGTGGTGTCCTTTGTCGAATCACTCTTTCAATCTTCAAACTGCGAAGCCTTGCCAGAGCAACCACATATTCCAGCTATCCCTTTTCTTCTTTTCTTGTTTGCCAGTTTGAGTATAATTCTGCACTGTTTGCTAGAAATTATCATTGGTTCCTGGCCTGGGATGAGCCATGAATGAGAGTTGCAGGGCTGCCAACAAATTGAATGTATTAGCTGACCTCGAGAACAAAGCAGAGAGAGTAGCCACCTAATAATTAATAAGACAAGTACCAACATAACACCTATAGCATTGAATTTACAAAATGACCTGAGGGCGCTTTTAGGGATTCAGCTACTGCTCTAATCCTGCACATCAAGCCCAGAACCTTATAGTCAAGCCTATATCATTCATGATTCATTATCAGCCATATTGCCGCGAGGATCTCAATCCCTCTCTGATGAGCCTCCACGGCACATGGTTAGCACTCAGACTCTTCTGTCGCAGCCTTGACCCCGATTCAAGGGGGCTGCGCACCGCTTGTTGAAATCATTAATAAACAAATCTTCTCCCTGCCATCCTTAGAAGACAGATACTGCTACCTAACTCAATTTTATTGACCTATAGTTCTCTTTTACCTCTATACTTGTATTACAATATCTGTCGATCTACCTATCTGATAGCCTCATGCACTTCTCTCCACACCATGGCATCTGCCACTGCCCTTGACAGTCCTGACTCCTATGTGATTGCTTGGATTGCTCCTCTTCCTATCAAGCGGGCTGCTGCAGAAGCAATGCTTGATAAGGAACATGCAACTCCTATCAGCCTTACAAGGCACCAGTCCGACGCGAACGTTTAAATATGGGGTCGCGTGTGAGAGCACAATATAGTGCATTCGGGTTGTACGCATACGCCGGCGGCTTTGTCGGAACTCTGTATCCATGTCCGGCATATTCTCTTACATCCCTGGACCTCAACTTTGCCGGTGTAGCCAGGCAGTAGGTCTACCATCCACCATTCACCGCCAGCAGCAAATATTTTTCTGTCGGCGACGAGCTGGTTGCTGGAAATGAGAAGCCGATCTACTTGGCAAATGATCGAGCATTTTCACTGGTACTGCGCATCACCTTGAATGGAGCATAAGAGATTTGTGGCTCTTTGATTGTGTTATGAATGCTCAAAGGGGAAAGGGTAGAAGGAAGCTGCATCAACTACACGAACGTAGCCTACTAAGGATAGGATGCCATATGACGATTGATTTTCTATCTTGATGACGATAGTTGTCAATTCTTCAATGTACAACTCCTCGAGGGATCAGGCCAGGGGCCAGAGATCATGCCATACAGATCACGTGGCACGTGACACGAGGCTCAACATGATATATTCGTATCAGATTGCATACAGGTGCGCCTTAGCAGGGTTAGCGCCTGCAGATCGGCGCCGATTGGCCGCAATCTTGTTCTCGTCCCTTCACTTTGGCTTCGAACGGAAACACAACTCCTCTTAGGGCATGACCTAGCTTAGTACGGAACCGCGCTACTCAAGACACCATAGTAAGACCTTGGTTACGTGACATAGGTCCTCGGAGCTTGACTCAAGATATGGCTGCTAGCGACGCTATAAACGGTCGTACCAACGATGTACACCGCTTATCGTGACTCGACGCTTTTATTTAGGGTGTACACGGGGTTTGCAGAAGGGCATGGTGAACGCTTCAAGTTTACTTGAAGTAGACAGCCACAGGCACATGTAGATCTTACATTCGGAGGAGAAGGGAACCGTAACCCTGCATATGGCTCCAACAATAACCACGGACCTGCTACTGGCCGTAATCCCACCCAACTCGGTCCCAGCCTCCCACAGAAGGTGAAGACTTCCTTCTGGGTACTATAGCAACCGCCCGCGGCGCATAATCACAGGCACAAGTAGCGGGAACATCAGCCATAAGTCATACTACAACCATCTGTTCGCCGTCATATTTCCACCGCACACATATAACACCAAAGAAGCTCTAACTCAAATGCATACAAAGACTGCCATTTTCAACTAGTCATCGTGGCTTACCTACCACCTGACTGTTGGCTACATTGCCCTATACCAGGAAAAGAATGACTCAGCCCTTACCAATTTGGCCGCGTCTGCCGTGTTTTGTGAAACTGACTTACCGAAATGTCAAAGTGGAGTGCGAGGACTCTAAGCCACAAAGGGAGCGCCTTATGGCAGCTGTGTGGGGAGCTGTGTCCTTTTGTCCTTACCATGGTTCCAAAATCTGGTTGCGGCACCAATACTGGCAGTCCTTTATCCAACGCCTGGAATATACAGTTATCATTCCTCACGACCTTTCGGACTGCCGGATGGTGAAGCTTGAGGGGTACCAAGATCAGAACCCAGTTAGGAAAGCAAATGGTTAGGCTTTTTGGCGGGCAGGAGATTATTTGTTAACTTCTGAGTTAATGGGAGGAAGGCCCCGGTTTATGCTCCAGCTGTGCAGGGACGAGACAAAACGACCCAACCGATGCTCTATCCGATTTTATATACGGATAGGTTGAAGTCCGCGCTGAAACTCGTCCCACGGTTTCTATGCCACATCTGACATGTATATCAGAGGGAAGAAGTCCCCAGGTGACCCCATGTTTTGAAACATAATAAACAGCAAACCTTCTTTGAATGATTGACCACAAGAAGAATACAAAACACAAAATGGCACAACGTGACCTTTCCCGCACCCAGTCCTCCCAGGTATGGCTGAATGCCATCTCCCTGTCTCTAAAATGAATATACTAACTAGTGGATTTCTCCGTAGACACCAAGCGGAGACGCTGTGCCCACCGACCAGCTCTCTGTCCGCGCCCGTCTATCGGCGACGAGGTGACCCGTTCACGATTTATGAACACTGGCAGCGATACTCGAATGCCACTGGCAGTGTCAGCTCTCCGGGTCCTACACACTCTGGACGACATTGGCTTCACTGGCCTTGCTGCACCCACTCCAAGGGAAGTGTGCAGCGGGCTAGATTCGAAAATAATGATGTCATCTACTGGGTTAGCGTGGATGACACGAACTATACGAGAGTTGGAAGATGGCAAAAGTCCACAAGTCTATCTATGATCAATGTAGATGTTATGAATATTGGGAAACCGACGCAAGATACCTTGTTCTCTAGCTAGTCTACCAAAATTGTCACAGAATCTGTTCGATATACAGAGAAAATCCATGCTTGACATCTGATGTGGTATGTCGGCTTCATCATGGTACCCGCAGTTTAGAAGCAAACTTCGAGCGAAGTTACAAATAAACGCACTTGCAATTAGAAGTGAATATAACCAACTGTGGCATGCATTTGGCTGTCCATTAGGGAAAGCAGCTGCATAAATGCTGCCATGGATGGATCAATATGCCAGCGACGAAGATAAACTTAAAGGCAATGCTCTTGGAGCTATGCTTAAACAAATAGACTTTTATTTCATGGATCGAAACTTTCAAGAAAAAGCTGTACATGATCTGGCAACAATTAAGCAGGCAAATTAGCCATTCTCAACATTCTTGGCCGAATTCAACCGACTACGTATGGAAGCAGGAGGGCATGAATGGGCTAATGATGTAAAACGATCATATACAGACCGTGCTCTAAACCGCGAGATGAAAGATCAACTAGTTACTGTGAAAAAAGAGGTGGATTTTGAGCAATACTGCCAGCAATTACTGCTCTCTGCTGATCGTATGGAGGAAAATCTGTCACAGGCTATGGCCTGGGCCTTAGTTATCGGCAATGCCCTCAACCAAAAAGTCTAAACAAGGTTCTTAAACACCATCATACAACTCTGGAATTAAGATCCGCCGGTACACAGTTCCGAGAAGTCCGAAAAGTGTTGACGTATGTCTGGAAAGGTTGATATACTGGCACGTGATACCGATATATGGGCGCCGGTCACTTTATCTCTAGTCTCGATGAGACTACCATGGATTTCCCAGAGAAACTCGGTCCTTTCCGCGCGCTTAACAGATCCACTCACCGAGGGCAGCTGGATGGGAGACCTCCACCGTCAGGGTCCTCAATAATGCTTGGAATCTGGCTTGGGAGCCGCTAGATGTGGCGGCTAAAATGTGGCTCGTGCTTGGGCATCTTGGCCGGCACGGAAATTGGGAGACTCTGCTTCCGACAAAAAGGTCACGTCAGCATTTCAGGCTTGGCAGGTGGATTTTAGAGGGCTTAAGGGCCTTCAGGTGGTCTGAAGACAGGCAATCCGGAATTCACAAAAAAAAAAAAAAACATACAACAGTAGTTGTTCGCGTGTGGTCACCCACCATACTACTAACCTACCGGCATGTTGCTTAAACACAGATAGAAGTACAGTGGCTGCTGCTCGGTGAGCTGCTCACTCTGAGGGGTGATTATGTTGCGCAGGCCAGCACCAACTTACTGGTATAATAGATAGGTTAGCTGCTCACATGGAGGGGTAAGCAAGTTACATAAGAGGGGTGAGTTTTAACTATTACCTGCTCCATTGACGAGGCATCCCGGCAGTTGCTGCCCCAGGCACTACGACAGCGTATAAGCGTTGTTACGAGCGCCTTACACCTATTGCTATTGCCAAAAGGTACATTTCTGCAAACAGGAATCTGTTTTGCTTGTAAACACCAAACTGCAATAAATATAGAGCTTTAAGCACGAATAATTTGCAAGTCAGACTCCGGTGTTTATCCCGCCCAATCTAGTTTTTAGGATAACTTTGATTCACAACCTGTGGAACCTGGATGAGCCTAATCCAGGCGCTAGCATTAGCTCCCTGAAAGATGGAGAATGAATGTAACATTCATCCTTACAATATACGCTGTCTATCTCTTTAAATACTAAAATTGTACCAGAAGAGTTACATGCATGCCCTAAACCAATTCTTGTTATAATAGACAGGGGTTTGTCTGCAGCACCAATCAGTCGCCAGAAGCCTTGCGTCACCACCAGATTTAACTGCATACTGTTTGATTCCTTCACCTTCACCAGTACTAAACGCTAGACATTTTCGTTCTGCGGATAACCACGCTGCAACTTACTGGTCTCACCCGTCAGTCCTTTCGGAGCTTGTGACCCAGACAATTATAGTGAATCAGTTTCCGAAGGAGTATCGATATGCAGTGCACAAATTCCAATGGCGATGAGGTGCATCAAGAACATGTACGGGGATGCGAGGGTGTGGCCATGCCTGAGGCATTTCACCGCCATGCACCGCTGACACGTTAGGCTGGCAGAGACAGGCCGACGTCGAGTGGCTGCGGCTTCCTGCGCACGACTCTGCCGCTGAGCGACGACATCTGGGCCCTGCCTCTGTGGGTCGAGTTAGAAAGGTGATTAAGGAGGAGTTTGGTGGTATGGTTACAATTAAGTGTCGGTGCAATGATTCTTGCCACGCACAAGTAGTGGCTGTAAGATGGTAATGCTATGGTTTATGGACTGAGTTGGAATAGATCAGCTATACCAGTATTTTTTTAATTATATGTGCTCCCTAATCGTTTGCCATGTTTTCCATTTTATTATTGCTCAGCTACCTGCCAACTGTTTAGGAAGACAACTGCCAAACTCGAGGGATTCAGTATGATGGCCTATAATAGTTTCAGGCTGACAGCCTTGGGTGAACACGGCGTCTGCGCTAAAAGCCACACATGAGAGCAGCCTATCCAGCTACTAAATTGTTAAACGCGACCATCCTGTAGGATCAGTGCTACGAGGAGCAGCATGGCTGCGCAACGCAGCATGTGGCTACAGTTGGGAGTACGACAGTAGGGTAGAGTACCCCGGGAAGGGGGAGGGGGGGCGACCTTGGGAACAGTCTCAGGTTTTTGCGAAAAATAAATTGGAAATGTAACTTTCAAGTCTTTGGGAAAAGGGCGAGGCCACTTCTGTGCTAGAAAAGCCAGTATTACCATGTTTGTAAATAGAAAACGGCGAAGAAATTGAGAGATAAAAGTGTCAAGCAGGGATAAGTGTCAATTAGAAAGGGCCTTGTGCACGGAGTACTCCGGTACTCTGTACGGGTCTACTTTTAGTGTAATAAAACGCCTTAGTACAAATATAGCAGACAGTATGTTATGTATTATTGCTTGTTGGTGCTTGTTTTAAGTCCCCCGGGTAGCAGAGTTAGTCAGGAGCTCACATACCAGTCTCCTGTACTAGGCAGAACATTTATTATCGGCGCCAAAAGACCCAAAGCCATTCTAGATAACTTTGAAGCAAGAACCCGCCATCAAGGCCGAAGTTGGGAGTTAATAGCCTATCTTAAGATGGTCGAGCAGCAGACGGACAAGGATAAACGACTCGGCATCACTTGGTACAACCTGATTGTCAAGGGCATTGCAACGGACGCAGCATTTCATGATAATGTCGGCAGCCAATTCAATATTCCTGCGCGTGTCAAGGGAAGCCGGGCAAAGCCCCTGCTTAGAACAATCATTGACAACAGTCATGGTTGTGTCAAGCCGGGAGAGATGCTCCTGGTACTCGGGCGACCAGGAGCAGGCTGCACTTCCCTACTGAAGATCCTAGCGAACCGGAGATTGGGATACGCCCAGGTTACTGGCGAGGTAAGGTATGGATCAATGACTGCCGACGAAGCAAAGCCATACAGAGGGCAGATCGTCATGAACACCGAGGAAGAACTGTTTTTTCCCACCCTGACAGTGCAGCAAACCATCGACTTTGCAACCCGTATGAAGGTACCACACCATCTCCACTCTAATTCCACCAAGGCGAGGTTCCAACAGTTCAATCGCGATTTTCTCCTGCGCTCCATGGGCATCGAACACACTCGCGACACCAAGGTTGGAAACGAGTTTGTTCGTGGTATCTCGGGAGGCGAGCGGAAGCGTGTTTCCATCATTGAGACCATGGCAACAAGGGGATCTGTGTTCTGCTGGGATAATTCTACCAGGGGTCTCGATGCCTCGACAGCCATGGAGTACATACGATGCATGAGAGCAATGACTGAAGTCCTCGGCTTGAGCTCTATCGTGACACTTTACCAAGCGGGCAACGGCATTTACGACCTCTTCGACAAGGTTCTCATCCTGGATGAAGGAAAGCAGACCTTCTACGGCCCATTGCATCAAGCAAAGCCTTTTATGGAGGAGCTGGGCTTTCTTTACTCCGATGGAGCAAACATCGCCGATTACCTGACCAGCGTCACTGTTCCTACCGAGCGACGGGTTAAACCCGACATGGAGAGTCGCTATCCTCGAAACGCCGAAGAACTTCGCTCGTATTATGAAGCAACGCAACTGAAGCGTAAAATGGCATTGGAATACAACTATCCAATCTCAGCAGAGGCTGCCGAGGCGACGAAAAACTTTCAAGAAGCCGTTCACTCCGAAAAAAGCCCTGCCCTTTCCAGGAGATCGCCGCTCACTGTCAGCTTCTCTACGCAAGTCAAATCGGCAGTGATCAGACAGTATCAGCTGCTGTGGGGTGATAAAGTCACATTTCTCATCCCTCAGGGTTTGAACTTCGTCCAAGCTCTCATTACCGGTTCTTTATTCTACAATGCTCCCAAAAACTCTTCGGGGCTGCCCTTCAAAAGCGGGTCTCTCTTCTTCGCCATATTGTTGAATTCGCTGCTCTCCATGAGCGAGGTGACCAACTCCTTTGCAGCACGTCCCGTTTTAGCAAAGCACCGTGGCTTCGCTCTCAACCATCCTGCCGCCTTTTGCTTCGCTCAGATCGCTGCCGATGTACCACTTATCCTCACGCAGGTCACGCTGTTCGCTCTGCCAGTCTACTGGATGACTGGTCTCAAGGCTACAGGTGAAGCTTTCATGATTTATTGGATCACCACAATCTCCGTGACAATGTGTATGACGGCCCTGTTTCGCGCCATAGGCGCCGCCTTCTCGAGCTTTGATGCCGCCTCCAAAGTATCCGGTTTCCTAATGTCGGCACTCATCATGTATACAGGCTTCTTGCTTCCGAAACCCAGCATGCATCCATGGTTTTCCTGGATATTCTGGATCAATCCATTGGCTTACGGCTACGAGGCGATCCTTAGCAACGAGTTTCACGGGCAGCTAATACCTTGTGTCAACAACAATTTGGTTCCGAACGGCCCTGGCTACACCAATTCAGAATTCCAGGCGTGCACAGGAATTCGCGGTGTCCCCGCGGGTGCTTCTGTCATCACTGGCGATCAGTACCTGCAAGGGCTGTCATATAGCCATGCTCACGTCTGGCGCAACTTCGGCATCATGTGGGCGTGGTGGGTCTTATTCGTCATTCTGACTGTCTACTTCACAAGCAACTGGAGCCAAGTGTCTGGAAACAGTGGCTACTTGGTCATTCCTCGTGAAAAGGCAAAGAAGACGAAGCATCTCACAATGGACGAGGAAGCTCAGCCTGGACTTGACTTGCACGACTCGAGCCATCGAGGTGGAACTTCTCCCATCGATGATGAGAAGGGAAGCCATACAAATAGTTCCTCTAAAGTCGATGCTCAGCTTATACGCAACACATCCATCTTTACGTGGAAGGGTCTCTCGTATACCGTGAAGACACCATCAGGCGATCGCGTCCTCCTAGACAATGTTCAGGGTTGGGTCAAGCCCGGCATGCTCGGCGCCTTGATGGGTTCTTCAGGAGCAGGCAAGACAACTCTGTTAGATGTGCTTGCCCAGCGTAAGACAGAAGGTACAATTAGGGGAAGCATCTTGGTTGATGGGAGAGACCTCCCCGTCTCCTTCCAGCGCTCTGCAGGGTACTGTGAGCAACTCGACGTCCACGAGCCACTTTCCACCGTTCGAGAGGCCTTGGAGTTTTCGGCTTTGTTGAGACAGAGCAGAGACACGCCAGTAGTACAAAAGTTGAAGTATGTCGACACTATTATCGATCTTTTGGAAATGCACGACATTGAGAATACTCTTATTGGCACAACTGCTGCTGGCCTCTCAGTGGAGCAACGCAAGCGGCTTACTATCGGCGTTGAGCTTGTTTCTAAGCCCAGCATCTTGATTTTCCTCGATGAGCCCTCCAGTGGATTGGATGGACAGGCTGCGTTCAACATTGTTCGTTTTCTTCGGAAACTTGCAGACGTCGGACAGGCTGTCCTTGTCACCATCCATCAGCCCTCAGCTTCCCTGTTTGCTCAGTTCGACACACTACTTCTGTTAGCCAAGGGTGGCAAAACTGTAGTTTTCCTTCCTGTCCGTGGAGAAATATGCTAACGCGTGCGCTCAGGTATACTTTGGTGATATTGGTCATAACGGCGCAACTGTCAAGGAGTACTTCGGCCGTAATGGAGCTCCTTGCCCTCAGAATACCAACCCGGCTGAGCACATGATTGATGTCGTCTCCGGAAGTCTCAGCGTAGGGAAGGACTGGAATGAAGTCTGGCTCACCAGCCCAGAGTACACTGCGATGACCCAGGAGCTTGACCGTATTATCATGGAGGCCGCATCGAAACCCCCGGGCACCCTTGACGACGGTCACGAATTCGCAACGCCTATCTGGACGCAATTAAAGCTCGTCACGAACCGGAACAATGCTTCACTCTGGCGTAACACGGATTACATCAACAACAAATTCATGCTTCACGTCATCTCAGGCCTCTTAAATGGCTTTTCTTTTTGGAAACTAGGCAACTCAGTCGCCGATCTACAGATGCGCCTTTTCACCATCTTTAACTTCATCTTCGTCGCACCAGGAGTCATGGCCCAGCTACAGCCCCTCTTCTTGGAACGGCGCGACATCTATGAGGCTCGTGAGAAGAAGAGTAAGATGTACCACTGGTCTGCCTTCGCCACGGGCCTGGTAGTCTCAGAGCTTCCCTACCTTGTCCTCTGCGCAGTTCTGTACTACGTGACCTGGTACTACACCGTCGGCTTCCCCAGTGGCAGCGACAAAGCCGGCGCCGTTTTCTTCGTCATGCTCATGTACGAGTTTATCTACACGGGAATCGGCCAAGCTATCGCGGTATATGCGCCTAACGCTGTCTTTGCTATTCTGGTCAATCCACTTGTTATTGGAATCTTGGTGTTTTTTTGTGGCGTCTACGTTCCCTATTCACAAATCCATGAGGTCTGGCGATACTGGCTCTACTACCTGAACCCTTTCAACTACCTCATGGGTTCCATGCTTGTCTTCACAACGTTCGATGCGCCAGTTCACTGCGAAAGGAGCGAACTTGCTGTCTTCAATACGCCGGACGGCCAGACTTGTGGAGAGTACCTCGCCGATTACATGCAGGGTCTTGGATCGAGAACCAACCTACTCAATCCAAACGATACGCAAGACTGCAAGGTCTGTCAATACCGGACAGGAAGCGACTATCTCTACACCATAAACCTGAAGGACTACTTTTACGGTTGGAGGGATGCCGCAATCGTGGCGCTATTTGCCGTTTCAAGTTATGCGTGCGTATATGCACTTATGTGAGTATTATTCCCCTACTCCCTTCGTCAGGACAAGCCGCTTAGGAGCCAAATAGGAAACTCAGAACAAAGGCGAGCAGGAAAACTGAGCCGTAAAGTACAACTTCTCTACTTCTACAAGCATATCGTGACGTTGTGTGTGGTTCAATCCTTAGCATGCGCAGCGGTGGCACGTGGATATAGAGGCAAGAAAACCTACGAATAGGTAGTAGTCGATGCCGGCTTCTTATTGTTCGCAAAAAGAAGCTGCCGCGTCAGATTTTGGATGTTTAAAATAAGTAGTTCAAGGCAAAATAACAAAGTGTCTGCCCTTCAGGCATCATGCAATGACGAAAGGTTTCGCAGCACCGGAGATAGTCTCGAAGGCGTCAGGCATTTGTTTGTCATAACTCAGTGAATGTCCTAGTTCTGACTGATCAAGTGTATATAGCCGTGATATATGTATTGATATTATTTGGCAACTACAAATCCTTAGCTAGAACAGGCTCGCGAATATCCTTAAAGTAGATCCAGAAATACGGGAGTAGGGCCCGCACTACCCTAAGGAAGCTGCCGACGTTCGCTTCTGTCAGTACCCCTAGACGACAATTTCTCACTCACCTCGACTCTAGAATTTGCTACGTAGACAGATATAACATAAAAAAGAGCCAAACCGTCGCAGGAGAGTCGGTTCTTTATTATGAAGGCATCCAAATCATGCTCACTCGCTACCAACCTGAAACACGTTGGCCTAGCTTACGGAAAGTTGTACTAGTGTGATAATCAACGGCAATATATATACTAAGATGAGAGTGTCTCTCTATTAGACCATGACAAAACCCTTGACGGGTCGGAGGACAGAACCCGAACCCACGGGTTACCCGCCAAGAACCCATACCATATAAAACCTCCAAATTCAGGCTATATTCTCTGCTTTGAAATTCTGATTAATCAGAATATAGTTTATGCAGCATGTTTGTGTTGTTTGACAACCCTTGGGTTCAAGGACTACTCTATCAAGTCACAGTCGCTGATAGAGGCCAACGACGATATCACCCTTGCTTTTCACGACCTGCCAGACGTCAAGATCATTCGCTTGGAGGGTGCCACCGGTAGCTATGATAGCATCGCAGAGAAGGTATGTCTCGCGCGGGTCGTTGACGAGGTATGACTCGGAGGAGCCGAGTACGCGCTGGATCTCGTACGTATCTGGTGGGACGCCGAGGCCAGCAAAGAATGTTCGCACCATGCGCACATGCTCGGCCACGATTCGCGCGGGCTTATCCGCGGTCCACGCGCGCGGGTCGATCTGCCGACCACGCCGGCCAATGAGCGCGAGCGAAATGTCCGTGTCTGGCGCTGAAGCAACGAGCCGCGCGACAGTCGGGAAATTGTCCATCACTGAGCTGTAAGTCACCGCGCCGTCGAGCATGCCCTGCACGAGGAGGCCCGGCATGTCCTTTGGCCTGGTAGGCACGAAGTGCACGCTCATGCCCTCGCCGAACGCTTTGGTGAACTTGGCTGCGTCGACAATCTCGTAGTCGACGCGCAGGCAGCGGCCCTCGGGGCGGACGAGCTTGACGCCCAGCTCCGCGAGCGCAAAAACGTCCGTCTTGCCTGCATACTTGTTCGCTGTCACGCCAATCGCCTTGGAGCCAATCGGTGTGGCTGGTCGCGCGAGGACGGCGTCCGCGTCCGAGTCAGTGAGTGCGCACACTTGCGCCGGGGCCAGCCCGACTCGGCGCGCGTACGTGTTCGTGAGTCGGACCATCGTCTTCGCTTCCTCATGCGCGTTGTGAGGTGAGATGGCGGCGGTGAGCTGCCAGATGTGCTCCTGCATGAGCGCGAGCAGACGCTCGGACGTGGCCTCGGACGCGGACTCTGACCGCAGGCGTGAGCGATCATGCGCGGCAAGACGTTCGTACAGCGCCCGGTACCGCGGCGTGAGTGTAAGAGTTTTGTCCGCGAGCACTTCCCGCGCGTGCAGGCCGTATGGTTCGCACGGGGTGACCATCTCGTGCTCGTGGAATGGGCGGCCCGCAGGTGCGCGTGGAGCAGGCTGTTGAGCTGGGTCCACTTATCGAGGATGGCCTCTTCTGCAGAGCTGCCCCCCGCGCGCCAGACGTCCTTGTCGAACGCGTCTTGGCCGTTTGCATTGGTGACCTCGCGCCACTTGATGCGCATGCAGTCCTGGTTGATCTCAGACCACATCGTACGCCCGGTCGGATCGAGCATGACACAGCCGTCCTGAACCTCGAGCCCGATCTGATGAAGGTAGTATTGGATAGTGAAGAAGATGCGCATCGTCCAGTCCACGGACGCCTCGACGTCCTGCACGCCGTGCACGAGCTCCTCCGGTACACACTTGTCCCCAAGCGGCTTTGCGCGCCCAGTGAGGTAGTTATCGTAGAAGACATCCTTGCCGACGGACGCTTCCATGAGATGGTAGAACGGGTGCGTCGCAGGATTAATGCCCTTGTACGTGTGGTTCGGGTTCCGCCAGTCGAAGCGGACGTATGGCCCGCGCTTATACTGGCCCGTCGGCAGCGTAACTTTGGGATCGGTGACCATGCCGAAGAAGGAGTGCCTGTCTGTTCCCGCGCAGAGTCCTTTGTACACGGTCTCGATCTGCGTAATCTCGGTGCTGCGCGCCCAGATGAGCCCATGCACGTTCAGGCCGTCGTACGTATGGCTGATTCCTGCGCGATGGAGCATCTCAAGGAAGAGACGGGAGCCGGCTGCACGGATTGCGCCGAGACCTGCAATTTCCGCCGTCGCCTGCTTGCTGTGCGAGTAAATGGTCGGCTTGAGGAAGACGAGAATGCGATTGTCAAAGTGGCGGGTCAGGGGCGTCTCGACCTTGTAAATTTGCTTCGACTCGCCCTCGACGACCAGACGAAGGCGCAGCGGAACATTTGCATCATGTAAATTGTCGTAGTGATTCACGAGCGCATGCACGAGACCAGGGTCTCGAAGGCATTGGGCGCGGACGTCTTCGGGCGTGAAGATTGACGTCTCGCCGCACTCAATAGCGATGATCTCCTCCAGCCGCTGGGCGTAGTCCACGCCCGGGATCACCGCACGGGGCCTGGCCAAGGAAGCGATGTCGTTAGGAGTCAGTGTGCGCAAGGCAAGCATGGAGAATACCGCGAGGGCCTTGGGGTTGCGGGCGAGAGCAATGATGTCAGAGACAGTTCCGTTGACTCCCTTCTTTCCGGTATCCACGACGGGCAGACCGTAGAACGCGGCCAATTCCTGATGACCTGTCAAAATTGTGCAATGGGAAAGGGGAAATGAGGAGAACGTACAAGGAACCGCGCGCGGAAGTAAAAGAGGGCTTTTTCGGACTCCCACTTGTCCGTGCTTGGCCGGTTCGCGAGCCGCGCTTGAAGAACGGGGAGGTCTGCATCAAGGATAATCCGTACGATTCTGCGGTGTACTCCATCTCTGTCCGTGTACGATTCGGGGAGAGAAACACGGTCGTCGTCGGCAAGTTGTAACGTGAATCTGTCGAAGGACCTAACGACGAGGGTATCTTCGAGTGCGGGATCTTCGTCACCACGAGCATAGACGACCTCACCGGCCGCCCTGAGGGCGAGGGTGAGAGTAGATTTCCCGGTGCCGTCGTTGCCGTGGAGAACGATAGTATAGACCGACTCGAACATGGCGAGTGATGATGGGGTTATGAGACTTGGCCGCGAATCAATACCTACTAAGTAAATGGCAGACTGAACTGCACTGTGTTACCTTATAGACCAGTGGACGATCTAAAGTTAAAAGTAAATACTTATAAAGGCAAGTAGCTAAGAGTTACAGTCTATATATCTCATTGGCCTAATAGCACAGGCGTTATAACCTGACCTCATGGTCTTTCATGGGATAACCCCGAGGATGCGGGCTCAGGCACAGCCTTCTATGCTATATAAGGCGCTGGATGCAATTGATCTTTCTGGAACTGATTATCTGATCAGTTGCTCTGTACCGTTTTGGTTGAGCGGCCAAGCCTACATTAGCACATAGGAAGATCTGCCCGTTACATGGTCACATAATAAGAGGCAATCCACATCAACGCACTGCAACCTTACTAACTCATCCCGACTACTTTTTTTTACAACGATACTCTGTATTGTGGCTGCCTATTCTGCAGGGAAGGTGTATTAAACGCAATAGGATGCAGCGGCTGAGGCGGCGCGTCAGGAACCTGACCCATGAGTATATAGTACCTGCGCTGGAAGACCCATTCTGCCTTTTATGGATGTAGCTGACCGGTGACGCAAGCACCTGGTCCTACAAGACGGCCCAGAGTGCGACCAGGCCGGTGGCTGCAGGTCGCCCAGTTAGGACACGAGAGCGAGGATAACAGGCGCATTATCATTTAGTAAGCGGCAATGAGATCCCAGGCTTATACACTTCAGTGGTTTAAGAATAAGATAGAGAGATATACTAGATAAATAATAAAGTTATTTCACTATTTAATGAAACAAATAACTAAGTTACTTCATTACTTTAGAAAAATATTTTTGATAATTCCAAATTAATGCCTATTTATATAGATAAGTAATCATTTGATGATATTAAAGTACGTCTGTATAGTAATGTTATAATCTAAAAATTCCTAATTTGGATTTTCATTTGTAATGAAATAGTACAAATTGACATGTCAATACTATATCATAAAAAAACTCTTGATAATAAAATTAGTTAGACTAGTCTGCTCTGATGTTGTGTTCACAGGTATTACCGACGGCTACAGACACTTGGACAAACATCGCGCTTGCTTCTAGTGTCTGTTAGCTGGTCGCGGTCGTGAAATGGTCCTCCGGTATGGTGGTGCCGGCGAAGGTGCCATCCGGAGCTCGTCAGGAATGACGGCCTCTGTGCTTGAAAGTGTTACCTGTCAACAGGCTCGCTGGAGTACACTGCTTCATAGGCAATAATGGTGCTCTAAAGGTAGTGTATAGATTGTCTATTTGATTACCCGGTTGTCAATGCTGCACCTTTTACAGGTTACCATGGCTTCCTTCCTGCCACAATTGGCAGGCTCATGGCCACATATAACACAAGAAGGTTACATTCATCAACTTTATAGCATGCGCCGTGCTGGCATATGTTCAAGTTGTAAACTCTATATCAGTAACTGTAGGCAGTCATAGCTATCTACAATGCAATAGTCCCATCAATGCTGACTACGACTGAGAATGTACTGCTGTCGCTCTGATCCCCACGTTGGCAACACTATCGACAACGGTGTGGGTTGCCTTTCTCCCCCTTGCCAAACATCTGGATCAAGAGTGCGAATTTTAGCGCACTGTGGCAGACAGAGTCCGTTGTCGTCTGGAATCCCTTCCTCTTCAAGTCTCTCGATAGCGCGAAGCTGCTCATGATTCGCTGCTTGACGAAGCAGAGTCCAAAACTCTGCGTCGGACAGTTGCCACAACACCATATTGTCCACAGACCCTGCCTCTACCAGTTCGCCTATTAGCTGACCCGTCCGCTGATACATGTCGATATGGGCTGGGCTTGACCAGACATCTTTGTCGGTATTGATATATGCGCGAGAAAGAACCAATGCTACATGGGGGTTATCCAGAACCAGCAGACGACGGGCTGCTGTAGCACTGGGAAATGCCTTCAGTGAGCTGACAACCTTTCTAGCATCTTCCATGGCAAGCTTGCCGAAGCTGACGGCGTCGCGTAAAGCATAGTCCAGTCGATCAGCACAGAGTTGAGGCGATGGCATCTCCACTAAAGGGAAAAGTTCTTCCTCAAAAACCTTCTGGTTGATCCCATGTCTGGCGAGGATGTCCGGCAGCCGCGTCGTCTCAAGATACCGTGTCTTGTGTACCTCGTGATAGCTTCCTTCCCCGGGCTTGGAGAGGGCGTGATCAATGACATGACTGAGGGTGGTATGAGAGATGTCATGGAGAAGAGCAGCGACTTGTTCTTCAATTGTGGCACCAACTCTTCGCACGAGTATAAATGCACCGACTGAATGTTCAAGCCGAGTGACTCGCGGTGTCAGGCCCAAGAATCCAGTAACTCCATGCTGGCAGATGCCTTGCAGTCGCTGCACCTCCGGGCTCTGAATAAGTTCTACGAGCACTGGCTCCTGGACCAGTTCTTCTCCGTATATTTCATCTCGGATCAAGATGCTGTGATTATCGATGAGTTGGTGTGTTTGGAGGACGCCGGCACTGGTAGGAGATGACATCTCTGTTGGACCAGGTATTGACAGAAGCAATCGAAGGAGGATAATTGGGAGAAGTATGTGTGCGTTCGAGGAAGGAGCGTAAAACAGGTTGAGGAATCGCAAGCGCCATTTAGTCATACAGCAACAGGGGCAGTGCTACGAGCAAGGGGCATTAAACGGCTCAATACGGGCTTGGCGTTTGAGACTTTTCACTTTATGCATGTGTTGCTTATAGCTCGCCGGCCTGCAAGCCAACTGCACCACCGGCAATGCTACCTACTGTCGTTTTGAGCACTGAGAATGATCCAAATGGACCAGTTTCAAACCGTCATTGGGTACCTAGAGGCCTCAAGGGAGGTAAAAATGCAGAGAATTGTCCATCTGCCGTCGTGCAGCAAAATGCTGACGTCGCCCCAGAAGTCCTCCAGTGTGCCAAGAATAATTAATGTGTCTTATGGACGCCTGGATCAAGCCTCAGCAGGTTGATATTACCAGGCATGTGCATTATTCTGCAACGCCAAGATCTTGAGGATCGTCAGCGCCAAGCTTAGCAAATCAGCATCTTCTACTCGTTATATACGACCCCCATAACATGTGGTGCCATGTCCAATCAACCTCCAGCAGACCTTATTTTCTGCATAAAACGTTGCATCAGTAGAACCTACATCTGCATCTTCACTTTTTCTGCAATTGCAGTCCAATATTGTACTGCTTTGGTTGCTCGATCCACCTCTGATCAACAACCCTATCCACACGTAGCACTGGGCCTTCTGCACATAGAGCAACCAACTAACTGTCCTCATGCCTGCCGAGTTCTAGCTGGCATATCGTCATCTGTCTCACTACCCCTCTTTTAATGTTGCACAAACACGTTCCTCGTCCGCATTTTTTATGTTTTTTTGTGTCTGGAGCTCTTCTCCAAGCTTCTGTCAGCTATGTTATTTGACCACGCCATTGATACTAGAGCTTTGATTGACTGGGTTTCAAGTTACTCCTCTTTTCTGACTCAAGTCAACAAGCAAGCCCCTTTTTTATAGCTCTTGCTGTTGGCGCCTACTTGCTTGCCTAGCCAAACGGCTTGTACCCTTTAACGCCAAGCTTTCCACCATCATCATCTCTGCTTTCTCTGGTAGATCGGTCGTCTTTCCAATTTTTGCGCAGCTAACCGTTACAGACTATTAATCCATGTCAGATTAGTAGTTTGCTGAGCTAGCCCATATTTTGGCTGCTTTGAAATTAAACCATCTATACAACGACAGTTTTAACTAAATTAAAATATGTCTGATCTGCTACCTTGTCCATGAGCTTCCTTTCCCCTTTAGTTTTGGCCTGGTTAGTAGTATACTTGCCTGGACACATCTCTTACAATGCTTTTTATCCAGTAGATTCTCTAGAAAGATCACAAGTTTGTTCATGTTCTGTCTTTATCTTGTCTGCATATTTTTCGGGCTGACCTTCTATATATTATCAAATATAACCTTTATTAGCAGCATGCCAGCTACAGTTAGGCCGGCAGTCTAATTTTGTGAATATTTAATCCCTGCTGATTGAAGGCTAAGTACAGGCTAAACTAAGTGTTCAATACAGGAAAGAAAAAGAAGTTTAGAAATACCTGTTTTATAACGCTAGCAAGAGCCTGCCAGGAAACCTTTATAAAAAATATCGTTAAAATACCTATGGCTTTTTTCCTTCTATAAGTACTGTAATATGGCAAGTAATACTGTACTAGGACTAGTACTGCTAACATGGTAATAGTCTTCATCCTGAAGTCTTGATCCTGACTCACAACATCCACTCCCGCCATCCTCTCAGCCTGCTTCTACTCAGATACTGCAGGCAGTTCAGCAAACAACTTTGCCATGTAGCTAAATAGATACTGCCCTTCAAATAAACAACTGCCAACTTTCCGAGTGTTACGGATCCTGTTGGGACTCAATATCCAGGATCGGGAGCCTCAGATGAGCGATCAAAATCTCAAACCCTTCTCTGAGAGATACTACATCAGGAACCAACGTGCTTAGCCGCCGCTTTCAGATCAGGCTCCTACATGATATTGTTATTAGGTTACATCCGTATGACCCCACAAATGTATTCAGAACTATGGGAGTCGCCGCCCTGGACGATCCCGATGGTTTAGTCTTGTCTCGCATTATTCCACCACTTCGTTCCCTTATCGTTAGCTCTACGTGATATCGGCATCCTTAGCTGTTTAACAGGTTGACCTGCCCTGACCAAGTAGATCCTTAACAAGGAGCTGAGGGCCAACTTTGATGTCCTGCGCACCAATGCCAACACTAACCCAAAGATAAGCCTGGCAATGGCCCTGGTACTTCCGGTGGCCGCGATGCCCCCAGAAATCCTGACATACCTAAGGTGCCAATTACCAAGCTTCCGTTCTAGCCGCGAAACTCTGACGTTGCCGCTCTTGCCGGCAATTGGAAAGCGGATGAGATTGGTACTTCTACCATGATCTGAAGGATGACGTGGCAGTTAACAAGAGGAACATCATCTTCCCCTCCAACTATATACCCATGTACCAATATATAATGAATTATTCACATGTCTAACCAAGCCCAATTATTGGCGGGCTGGAGCGGGTTCCGGCCGGGGTTTTGTGGGCGGGTTTAACCAGTCTAATCAAGACCTATGTACAGTCACACACACGGTACAGGCTCACTGCTACATGTGGCTGCGGGCCTCGCATAAGTCTAGCACTTACGTACAGGCTCATGTTTTCTCCTTCCAGGCTATTGGTACAGCACCAGACCCGCAGCCACGTTAGGGGGTGCAGACTGCCAGCTACGCTAAAGGCGCTGCTGGGGAGTACCTTTTCGTTCCGTACATATATAGGGCACTTCTATGTATACTTTCTAACTGTATAAGGGATAGCGGTATGCACAGTAATAAATAATATAACATTCATTCAACTCTGGTTAAGTATGCTATATGAAATTAGGTAAGATCTACACTTGCTGAGACATTCTCCCCCAGCGGACTCAGTGTCACTATCATAATCGGGCTCTTACATGTTGCTTTGACAGCCTTGCCCCGGCTCAATACGGTTTCCGAAGATTGAGCGTCTGGGTTATCGCCATCCTCGCTTTTCACCATTGTCGTTAACAATGACTATAAACGCATATCTGTCCACTTATCGATCGAATGAACGAACTGAACATCAGGGTGGTCCGTTCAAAATCTCGATCACAGCGTTTCGAAGTACCTGGTCGATTGGAGTAACCCTTCGCCAGCTCGTCGGTTTCACAAGGCCTTCGGCGGCCAACCATACCATGTCGTATGCGCTTGTTCAGTACTGCCTCAGCCGACTTCCCATACAACACCTTGAACAACTTGGAAATCTCAAGATTCCCTTTGAAATACACGCAGCCCCGTTCCAATTCCTTCAGAAACACCACAGTGCATTTGGTTTCGATTGGGTGGAGAGATTGGTCTGGAGAACGCACGACCTGCACAAGCCTTACAATTACCTCCGACCCGAATTACTCCTGGCTCAGGAAATAGACTCCCAGAGACTTGTTGCAATCCTTACCATTATGCCCGGTGAAGATTATATTCGACACTATGCAAGCATGGTAGAGGTTGCTCAGCATGACGGTGCAATATTCTCGAACCATGGACCAATCCACTGCGTACTGTACCCTCACCTCACGCAGTCCATGATGACGTGGACCGGACTTACAGAGCTCTCTGCCAACATTGAACCTGGAGACGTTGTAGTTCTCGGTTTCGTGGCGGAGCTGCTTTCACGTTTTGCCTCTCTTGTACCTACATCTCGAATGATCTGGCGACAAGACTCGCAGTATTACGGTCTGGTCCGGCTCGAGCTTCATCCGGGGCTCGTGTTCAGTCTCGTAGGCGCCAAGTACAGCTACTGGGGCAATCTAGGTGGGCGGGTTGTCACGGAGCTTGCCGCTCGCAGGCCACGGGCCATATGTTATATTGCTAAGCAGGGCACACTGCTCTCCCCTGACGATATTCACTGCCGAATCTACTCACCCACAAGATACTGCGTCTTTGACAAAGGCAAGGCCTGCTGGCATGGAGACGATCACCCAGCCTTACCAATTAACCCACTCTCATCCAGATCTCCAACCTTTGATCGAGGTCTGCATGTTTCGACTCCCACAATCGTCGAGCAGGATGTGGAGTTAAGAACACAACTGGGGGCCCATGGCGCTGCGTCCATTGACAACGAACTGGCGCAGATGGCAAGAGCACTCACAGACATGCACGAAGAGAACCCTTCCATGTCTCGAATTCAATTGCTGCCCATCATGTTCTGTACTGACTACCTTCGACGTCCAGAAGAGTTGGGAATGTCAGTGCCATTCGATCTGACATCGCGGAATCAAACCGTGCAACGCGGCAAGGAACTCTTCCTGGCCAGGGCCGCCCATTTGGTTCTAGAAGCATTCGATGTTATCCAGCGTCCGAAGGCCATTATAGTCGGGACAGGATATGGTGTTAAGACCATACTCCCAGCTTTGCAAAGGCGCGGAGTTGAAATCGTTGGATTATGCGGTGGGCATAACCGTGCTAAGACCGAGACCGTCGCGACAAAACATAAGATTCCATGCATTGATCTCTCTCTGAAAGAATTGCAAGCATGCCACGGCGCCAATTTGCTCTTCGTTGCTTCTCCGCACGACAAACATGCTGCCCTCGTCCAAGAGGCCCTCGATCTCGGCGGCTTCGACATAATATGCGAGAAGCCCCTTGCCCTCGACATGACAACGATGCGACATTTGGTCGATCAATCGCTACGCTCTTCTCAGCTGTGCTTGATCAACCACGCTCTTCGCTTCTACCCGCCGCTCATTCATCTGAAGGTTGCCTCAAAAGAACCGGCCAACATTTTGACCATTGACATTCGGTACTTGACCAGGCGGCTTGCCAAGCTCACTCATTGGAACTCTTGCTTCTCCAAGTCTGCCGGAGGGGGCATGATGCTGGCGATGGCCACTCATTTCCTTGATCTCATCGAATGGTTTACAGATTATCCACTCACCCATGACTCGATGGAAACCATTACCACGTCAAACTCGATTGCTCCTCTGCCGACCGAAGACGCGCAAATCACAAAGACTCCCAATGTCGAGTCGGCGTTCGAGATTAGTGGCTACTGTCGGTCGTCCACGAAATACTCTGTCGAATGTGATGGGGCTGCAGACACCGAACTCTTTTCTGTCACCATCCACCTTGCGAATGAAAATGAGCTTCGGTTTATCCAGCAAAAGGGAAGGCCTGTAATGCTGGAACAACGTCACTCAGGCCGGGAATGGTTGCCTTTGAAGGTGCATTTGGAACAGCGCGTTCGAGATGGCTCTCCGTGGCAGGTATCCTTTCAGTACTTTGTGGAAGAATTGGTGGAGGCTATCTGCATGGGCAAGAGGTCCGCATTTGCGGACAAATCCACTGGCTTTGATGACTATTCTAGACAAGTTGGAGTCTTCGGATCCAGGGTGGGCATATACTGATGCACTATATCCGGTATTTCGGCTAGTCATGGACGACGAATAGAAGTCAATTGTGCTTGAGGCTTTCGCAACGTTATGAAACGTCTCAGTGTTGTGTAGTAGCATTGGCAAGCAGCTGCCTCGTGGCCGCAGCAGGACAGACAGCTGTCGAGCTGGTGAAAGAGAAGAATCAATAGGTGCATTCCGAAAGTAGTGGAGAGCCACATACGTGCTACACAACACCATTCGTATGAGCATGATTCTTGTAGGAGATTTAAGATATTTGTGTGGGGGTTCCTGATTGTAGAAGCCTTCCCTTGCACCTGGCCAACTTATCCTAGTACATACAATAATCACTTCATATTTACAAGGAAATTAGATCTATTGATCAAGAGTGGGCACGAGATGATGGTATTCACTCGTCGCGTGCATACGCACAGTGCAAGCTGCATGGCGCACAGAACTGTGTGTACGCAAAACCGATTCGTACACAGAACGCGAGGGTGGAGTGGTCCTTTTCAGCCAACGTACACCAAGTTAAACTATGCATAACCTGTCAGATGAGATGCCAATTCTTGCTATTTTTTACACAGTCTATTCTTTCGCGGCATTGGTCAATTTACCCTCTGCTAACCGCCATGAGCCAGGTTCAACGGTATAGATGGGGAGGAGGTGGCCAGCCCTAATTCAGACATACATACTACCGATCTTTTAATATCCTTCAGAGTGCCACTGCATGTGACGGTCTTGCAGTATTTACCTCCTAATCTATATTGAAGGCTCAGACAAGACAGACGGACACCCATAAGCCGTGGCCCGTTTGTGGGGTAATAGGCTCTTCTTAGGGCAAGAGATCAAATTGCGTGGCCCATTGGGTGACTGTTGACCGACAGTCATTCCATTAGAAGAACACAACTAGCCTCATACCACCTCAATCATATTCTTCACCCCCTTTCCCCACCCCGTCCGCTCTCAAACCTCGGGCGCCTGCTCAAATGGCACGATACTACTAATCAGCGGGGTAACAGACACCACTCCAGAGTCTGGTAAACCCAACACAGTTTTGTAGTCACGCGGCGCATATCAAAAAGCCATCTTTAGGATTGTCTCCTTTTCACACATGTACGGCAACTGCAGCGCCTGTATTGGCTTTCCCAATCCAATCTGAACAAATACGCCGCCGGCCCTAAAGCGTAGAGTCCAGTCTGAGCGGATGCCTCAACACCCGTACATTCCAGCACCACATCAACACCCTCCTCCAGGGACATTTCCTTCCTGAATTGCCTAGCAATACCCGCCGGTGTGGCCCGAGACACCCGGGCCATAGTCCCGCAGCCCAGATACCCGCTCGTAAACTCCCTCTTCTTCTCACCGATATCTGTAACAAGACCTTCTTCGCCCCGTACGTCATCCACTCTGCAGCACTTATCAACCCTATCGTGCCGGCCCCCTGAACCTGTATCTCATGTAGACCGGCGCACCTTTCAGGGATCTAAGGGGAATGGATATTATGCTGACCTTGTTCTTCCGCAACTCGCTCCTGGTTGCACCCACTTGGGAACCGTCCCCAGCCATCTCGGACGGGGACCTTCCGAGTCCCGCGTTCAAGCCCTGAATGTGTCTGTTATATGAGTGTTGCCATGATCATTTGATTGTGATACTGACGATGCAGTTCTCCTTTTATGGTGTGTTTGCCTTAAGTCCCTCCAGGTCTTGCCTTGATAGCATTCTTGTACCACCTCAGGACCATAGGCCTCAGAGAAACTCGCTATGGCCACGATCAGGCAATGCTCTTGATTCTGGCAGGCAACGCTTACCGTCTTCCAAATACTCCTCCTCGAAGAATTTAGATTGTCACCATACCGGCCAATGAGACGGATGTTGCAGGGCTGCAGAGTTCATCCTCTTGATCGGCGTTGAAGAAGCATCCGGTTGTATAATTGTTGTGGCCTGCAGCTCACCCTGGGCGCTAATAAATCATTACTCAGCTCTGTGCTCTGTATGCCCGTACCTATGCGCGAATGCCCACCAGCACGTGACCATGCTGAGCAGGGGAAATGAACAGTTCAGCCTCAATTGTCTTATCACCTTTCCCAGGCGACGTTATACAAGATGAACGACTATCACCGGCGATACGGAGACTTTACCATAGGCTGGGTGACTGCCTTGCCCATTAAGCTTGCAGCTGCACGGTAGATGCTCGACAAAGAGTACAAATAGTATGATAACTCTACCTATATGTTGGACTGGATTGGAGAGCACAATATCATAGTAGCCTGCTTTCCCTCCAGGCAGCTTGGCATTATAAACAGGGCCACTGTGGACTGCCCCCAGTATTTGGTTGTCCTATATATACCGTAGACTGGAAGTATGGTCAGAATCTATTAAAGCACAATAGCCTCCGGGAATCATGTTACAATAGATGCAGTAATAAGAGATCAGCTTAGCTCCAAGCTAGGCAGCATTCTATATTTTGAGATAGAAGCTACCAGACTTATGAGTAATCTACCCTGTCTTGCTATCTGTAGAATATCAGACTACTGCAACTATACAAGGATACAAGCTAGCAGCTATTTACAATAGCCATGGCTGCGGCATATATAAAAGAGGTTCTAGTTCTATACCCTGCAAGTTCTGGTCTAGAGCAGCATAAGTTGATCACAGCTTGAATAGTATCTCTTGAGCAACAGCAGTGACATGTGTTTGTGACTCTGCTTCAAGTCCAAGGTACTGGTGGCTGGTTGGTAGAACACCCAGAGTACATAAAGTGGCAACACGCAGCAAGACCTAATGTCACGTGCTAGAGTCGTTGATACTAACAGGTAGTATTAGACTAGATGAATTCGCTAGAGAATTAATACATAGTGACCGTCGAGCTTCCTATATATGTCACGGACCGACGTTGGTGCCAACCTTGACTTGTCATTCCGGATGTCAGCCACAATATTACGAGAACTGGCCTGTACAGGCCTTATCCCGGACTAGGGATTCAATCGGCAGTTGGTTCCTAGTGGACCGGCTCGTCGCAATTCGGGCAATGCTCAAATCAAGACTTCGGGCGTAGCTCGTCATACCTAATTCCTATAGTATCCCAGCAGGGGAGGTGCTGGAAAAACAGTTCTCTTGTCTGTTAGATCTAGCTGCCCTGGTTCAGCGTCTATGCTGACTTTTGCAGTTCTAACACCGCCAATGTACCAGACATTGATCCCCTGGCCGAGATGATCCCATAATCTTCCATTATTTTGACTATGAGCATCAGTCTCGTCAGACAGTTACTTTGTTTCTTAGGGCCCTACTGAAGCAGCTACTATACTACATAATAAATATACTAAAAAAGATAGAGGCTTATATTAATAGGATTCTACTCTCAGTAAGTATGCTTTAGCAAATAATATTGGAGATTATAGAATCCTTGCCGTGACTGTACATCTTGTTTGATGCCTTTAACAAGTGTGTTGATCTTGAGTTTATAAAAGACTATTATTAGTTTTTTTTGGGAGACCCTAGTATCTGGCTCTAAGGTTTGACTTCTCCTTACAAGTTGTCCATATATCCAAGAAACTCCCTCAGTATTTCCTTGCTGCCTATAGATTCTAGTATGCGCATCTGAGATAGACCTGGAAGCTATATATCGCAAGGGATAAGCTAAGCTAGAAATAATAATATAGTTAACACAGATTATATAACTAAGATTGCTAATATACCGATTTATTGAGCTAATAGGATGTCAGTACCTATATATTATTCTACCTTTTCTTGCTTGCAGGCTAACAAGGCTAAAGTTTTTTCCTGATAGTTCTTTGTACTAAAGCAGTCTTGAGAGAGCCAACCACGGGGGATATGGAAGACTTGCTGTCTATCCTAGCTAAAGATTTACCAGCTATATTTTAGGCAACCATATCTTGTATCCGCCATCTTTTAGAAGGATGAAAAAGACTTGGGATGATAACATTGATGTCTCTAGCGTATGCAAAACAGCTTATTACTACGAACAGGCTAACAGATTTCCTGTCAGTCCATCTCGGTCAAACAGTAGTGCGCCCCAATCATCAACCAGCGCCTCGGATAGTACTGGAATGCTCTCTGGGACTGTGACAATGGACCCCGTTACAGATATAATGCGCCTATCTCACTGCGCTGTCAATGAATACCTAATCAATAAGATTCACTGTGAGACTCTATTAAATTACATATGTGCAGTTGATACAATGTCAATCTGCCTATCTTCCCCTTGATCGTACATGCAGGTTCAATAGCTCGGACCTCACCACACGTATACTTCTTCCATCATCCGTCGCATCACGTCTTTAACAAAATTCAAATCCAGACTTCATATACTCATTAATGCTCTTAGTGTACATATGTCTGGTTAACTGATAGTCAGGAGTCTGCCGATCCTCCTCACTGAGTCTTCCTCTTCTTGTTGGCTTTCGGACGCAAGTTCTCGGCATACTGCTTAAAGAACTCCGTTGGCTCTACGGGATGCTTTCCGGTCACATCGTGGAATGCAGTCGTCGATATGTAGTTCGTCTTGCCTTCGCGGACAAGTGCGTAGTACTCAAGGAGATACGCGATCTCTCCCTCGGAACTACCGGCATCGTCCTTGAGGACCTTCTTGGCTTCAGACCTAATGTGAGGGCACAAATCAGTTTCATATTATAAGAACGAAAAGCGTATTTGCATACTCTGATATATCTTCGAATTTCAATTCCTTGCCGAGCGCCTGGCTTGCGGCTGTTGCGAGCTCGTCGCCAGCCGTAAGCTGGGGCCCCGTAAGAACCATCAGCTGACCGCGATGTTTATCGGAAAACCCGTGTTTGCCGTGGCCTGTTAGCACGTGTGCAACTACTTCCACAACATCAGATAACGCCATCGGTGCGAATTTGTGCGATGTGCCGATAGGGAGCGGCAATTTGCCCTCTTCTTGCGCTTGTCGCGAGTACAAGAGGAGGTGTTCTGCGTAGAAGCCGCGACTAAAGTTTACATAGTCAGTCAGCGAGCTCGATCAAAAAATCAAGCAGAGGAGAGGACGTAGGAGGTGGCGGACATACCGAATCACAACCGGACTATGTCCCGTCTCCGTGCTGGCATCGCCCTTTGCCTCCATAACCATCGCTTCGAGATCAATCACACTCCTCAGCAGCGGCTGCGCTTCACGCTCGGCAAGGTCACACCCAGCGGACGAAATAAAGCATACGTTAGGGATACCGGCCTTCTTCGTGGCGGTTATAAGCTCAGTTGTGATGTTAAATGCGTCCTTGTGGCCGGGTGGCAGGAGGCAGATTGTGTCGGCGCCCGTTTCTTGCAGTGTGCTAACCATGGCATCTAGATTGCCGGGTTTGTGTTCAACAATTTGCACGCCATGCTCTTCTTTAAGCTCCGCGCATGCATCTGAATCTGGGTAAAGGGTTAAGCCTGTGATCTTTTTGATGCCTTTGGCGAAACTGCGCGATGCGAGGATGGTTTTGGCAATTTGGGACCCCGTGAGGCTTTCTATGCTGGTAATGACGAGGTTGCGGGACATAGTGGTTGTTGTGTTTCAAACAGTGATGTTGTATAGGCACAATTAGCTATTCCTTTTTTTTTTTTTGAGCTGTGAGCAAGGAAAGTGGTTGGCTTTTATCCCAGGTTGTCGGTTGCTTGCGTTGCTTGCGTCATTGTGATCTCAGTCTGCGGTGATCGAATCATTATAATGCGTACCTAGTTAAACCAAGTTTTAAACCAAAATCAATCGAGATCGAACTCGATGCAAACTCAATTGGCATCCATGGCAGACTCAGCTGATCATTGGCGCCTAAGGTGTAACCCTCTCTGGACTCGTCCGCAGCTATTGTCCAGGCACCGATGTGAGACCCTACGAACAGAACTTCTCAATCTCTAGAAGTAGAATAATAGCTAATACGGCTTAATCAAACGCCCGCTTATATCAATGATAGGTTGCACACCATTTGCCCTTCGTCGAGCTTATTCCAGCCGGGCGCTCAGCTAACCAGGGAACCATACTCTAGGGTATTATCAACATAACAAGCTTAATGATGCCATGGTTCCAGTACCGCCTTGAAGTCATACAAAGCAATCTCTACCTGAATATATATAGGAGCCAAAGGACGGATGACTCTGCAGCACAAATATCTAAGAGGTTGTCGAGCTATGATATGTGCCGAGCAGAAAAGGAACACGCTCTCACTGTAGCCCTACTCATCACAGTGCTGAGCTAAACAGTCTTATTGAGAATCTTTTCAACTAAGATCTCTGATTCTTTATTTTTTTTTTATTTTTTTTTTATTTTACTATATTTGAAATATATTTAGCTTGATATACGTATATCAGGTGTGTCGCAGCACGCAGGGAAGCTTCGTCAGATAACCCTACGCTTTTGCCCTACTTCTCATTATGTATGGCCTATCAGCGGCAGAACGCATATTCATATTCAAGCAGGCCTCTCGACAACTTCCAAGCGGCTGTGGTAGACAATTACACGACCTCGTCGATTTCTTGCCTCTTAAGCTGACAAAGATGAAGGGGCAAGCGTCCAGTCTAGGGGCAAGAATGCGAGGCCTTCGTCAGACGTTACAGCTGGCAGACCAAGTAAATATATTAGACTCTGACCACTAATATAATGATCTCCCATAGATTTCAAAGTGCAGGGTATTTCCTACCGCATAATCCCGCCACAGACGATCAATATGGCCAGCTTTTTCTACGGTCGTCCAATCAGTGTGTATCCACAGAATAAGCTCAACAAGAAGAGTCCTTATTTGCTAGACAATTGATGCAAGGCGATCCAATAGCTAGTCTTACAAAAACCGCTTCTCACGTTAGAGGATCCCATTTTCCGTCCTCCCTCCCCCTCCCATAGGCGGTCCCACCCAGATCTCTTTATCGGAGGGCAAAGCCCACTGGTTTCTGATGATCTAAATAGAAAGAGAGTGCTACGCATGCCGTTAACCCCCAGATGTTCCGTTTAGGCCGGCGAGCCTTCACCAACCCTGATCCAACCCGGCCGGTAAAACATCTCTTAAGCAGCGACTTTGGTCTGTTCACGGGACTATATCAGCAATTTGCAATGAGTTAAACCAGGGTATAACCCAATCTCGCGGACTCGGAGTTCAAACAGACCTAAGGTGTTGCTCCGAGTCCGATCGAGCGACGCATACTCCGAGCCTCCTAATTGCGTGCCCTACCCGTCATTCGTCCTCATCTGATCGGACAATGCATGGCAGCTACAGAGTCCCATGTAGGCTTCTGGCGTCTAACAGACCCCTGGTCTGATGCATGTGGCACGAATATGTCCCTGACGTAAGAGTCCACTTCTTTCCTTCTTTGCCTGTTTCAGCAAGCGAATATTAGCATCATAGCCATGCAGCTGCCATTTTTGGAGAAGCCAGTGCGGGCCTAGATCGGTTTTGACGGCAATTCATCCACAATCTGCCAGTCCTATTCTTGCCGTCTACGACAGCACAGCAACTACACCAGGACCGTCCGTTGCTCTGGTTGATTATCATGACAGTGGCATCCACTCTGACCGTGCAGCAGCTTGCCCTCTCAAAGGGATTCAGGGCAGTCTTCGGTCGAGAAGCCTATGTGGAAGGAACAAGATCCTGGCCGCCCTAGTGTATACCGCCTGGTAAGTCATTAAGAGTCGAGGACCCTCGCCGGTCTCACACTTTCTACGTGCCGTGGGAGTTTAACTTTATTCTTGGCATCAAGGACCGGCATTACTACGTCGATAAGGCTATTTCCACTGGTCTCGTGCAGCTTGCAACTGCGATCCTGTATGATTTGGGACTCAACAAGCCACCACGGCCTTGGCAATTCCCCGATACATAGGCATGCAGAGCATTGCGGGGCTGCTTCCTACTCAACACGGTGTAAGCCAATGTGCTTAAGGATTCATCGCGAGCTGACAATAGTAGGCAGATGCTATGAGGGAGAGGCGGTAGTCTTTGCCCGGTATATCGACGAGCGTGTTCGCTTCCTGTGGAGCAGAACGAATCCCCCACAGACAATTTCCCCATTCAATTAGACAATCTACAGGCCATTTGTAGAAAGGTGCTGGAATATCCGAGCATAAATGATGTCTCTGAGAGTCCGTCATTCAGACCGCAGGCAACAGCATACCTCAGATCAATACTGGCAAACATCCCCACCGAGCTGATGAGCTAATGTAAGTAAAGTTTTTATTTCTCTCTGGGTATTTCCTCTTTTCTCCATGTTTGGAGTACTAATATATCTCAATGGGGATGTTGACAGCTAGAAATGCACGCCACACGCTGCAGAGATCATTATTCACACCATTGGCTTAAGACCGGACCTGGTATTTTCCCGGCTGAGTCAAACAAGCGTTTCGAATGTATTTATGCCTACCTGCAGGCAGCCAAGTCATGGCTGGAGATCATCTTCACTCTTGCCCAGTCGAATGCGTGGGCTTTTCCTCATCAATGTACCCTAAGACAATGCTGCTCTTTATCGGGTTGTATCGTCTCGCACACGTGCTCATCCGGAATGGGATTTAGCGCTCTTATGTGAGACCCTGAAGTCCCATAAATACTAGAAGAGGAGAGCAAGAGGTTTGCTTAAGTCTAGGCGCTAAGGGCCTGGATCCTAATGTCTCGGAGGATAATGATTACTTCAGCATGATGGCATTGAGGTCTCAATTGATGAGGGTGTCGTGTGATGCCGTGACCTGTTCAATGTCATCCTTCACCCCTGCATCGCTGAATGGGCTAGAGAATCTTCACAAGGATTTCTAAGTATATGGGCATGGGCCTGGTAGACACAAGTTTCTCCTGTCGTGCCCGCTAATCAGCGTACTATGAGAGGAAAAGAAAAGATAAGATTGAGTATTATCAGGAGCTGCTGTCTACTGCTGTACCTGACAATAGAACACAACAACAAAAACACCGGCTCGAATTAGAGTAGTGACCGGACCAGGGAAAGACCTTCTACCAATCAGTCTCTGCTACACAGTCAAGTGAGAGGCTGTGTCATTCCTGGCCAGAATTTTTTTCTTGAGAATGCCGGGGATATTACAGCATGACTCGACATATTAGTCAAGTGTTTGTGGCGTCGCCCTATACGACAGTCGCTCTGGCCCTCATGCAGTGGGAACACGGCCTGTGATTCAGGTGAGACTTCACCTCCCTCGAAGCGCGTTGGAAATTGATCGTATTCAGCTGGCTGTAACAGGCATGGCGTCTCTCAATGAAGGACAGCAATTGGAATGATATATCAAGCGGTGGGGAGCGCTTCAGAAATCCACGAACTTACAAGTTCAGCTTGCAACCAAACTGCCAACTCCCAACTCCCAACCTAAGCACTCGCAATGCTGTTCCACAGCGTTCCCAAACTAGCCCTGTTTATCCCGCTTCTAGGAACCTGCCTAGCAGAGCTCCTCACCCCGTTCCCAGACACCGCGAGCGATCTCGCCATCAAGTTCCAACCCGTTCTCGACTTCGACACAGACAGCTGCTACCAGACCGCAGTCATCGGCAAAGACTACCTGGTCAACTCTGATATCGACCCAAACCTTGCTCCACCCCGTCCTCCCGGTCCAGGGCCCATTATTCGAGCCGCCACCGATGACAACCAAGTTGTCTTCGCTGTCAACGCTAGCAACAGCGACAGCGAGATTGGGATCCGCTCGGGCGGTCCCTACGCACCCTCTGGGTGCCGCGACAAGATCCGACTAGACCGCAGCCAGACGTACGTCCATGAGCGCTGCAATCACGGCTGGTGCGCGTATTTGTACGGGTACTACTTTCTTTGAAGTCGACAGTGGGTTTTCAAACGCACACAAGCACGACTGGGAGCTCGTCAACGTGTGGACGCTCCACGACCAAGTGTTTTTCGTCTCGTGGTCTGCGCACGGCGACTACACAACGCACTACTGGTCGACGATCCGGTTCAAAGGCTCGCACCCGAAGATCGTGTACCACCTCGGTTCGTCGGGTACGCACTCGCTGCGCAAGACCGAGGCCAAGGACGATGAGATTGAAAACGACACCGGGCGGTGGTTTCGGGCGCCGCTTGTTTCGCTAGAGAAGATGCCCTGCAAATTTAACCAGGAGCTGCTGAATAATAATTGGGGCAGCGCGCATAGTGATTTAAGTAGGTTTGGGGAGAAGCTGGATAAGTGGATGCCGTGCGATGCAAGGAATAACGAACATTTTGACCCCTGGGAGCCCAAGGTTCCTTCGTGGCTGTGAGAGAGTGAATTGGGGATGGATGATGGGTATTAGTTTGTATCTTGCACGCCGCCAGATTGAGCTATGGGCTTTTCACCCCTCTTTCTTATTATTCAAGAAAATTCATAATAAATCACCTGTGGATAAAAGAAGCTGGCCTCAAAGAGAACTCGTGCAGTACAATGGGATATTAGTAGTTCAATAATCAACTTGCGCTAATAATTCATCTGACTTTATCTATAGGTGTTAATCCCCGGGAAGTGAGCTGCGGAAACAAAATATATTGAAGGAGTGACTAGAATGAAAGTAAAGGCAACGCAATTAGCAAAACACTATTTATATAACACCTATCTCCAGTAGGTAATGAGTCCCAAAAGATAGAGATTCGCAAAGACTTCGCATATGCTGAGTTGAAAATAATTGCAACTCTCGCACAGCCGGTCGAGGCAGCATGACCCCAGAAGTTAAGAGCTTGCCAGGCTCAGACAGGATGATTATTTTTACAAACCAAGCCTTGTGGCACCATTCAGGCTTATGATCCTGCTGCTGTTGAGTATGTTTTGCAAGAACTTTTGAGAGTTATGGTTCCCATCCTTGATGAATTCATCGTTCCAGGCCATCCAGTAGGCCCAAGTGACATTCTCCTTAGCCTGAAGTTCCGGATCTGGTATAGAGCCAACCTCAGCCAGTGCAAGAACTCGTTCGCCCCTAGTAACGTTCTGCAAGGCCTGGAATTTGCCCTTGACGACATCATGGTCGCCCGCTTCCCCATAGTGGTCGATAGTAGCGATATCACACTTGTTGTTCCCGGGGTACCAGCTCGGATCTGCAGTATTACAGACCCAGACGAGGTTGTGGATATCGTGAACACGAGTAATGCGGTCGTATATAAGGTCCCAGAGTTGCTTGAAAGGAGCCGGGCCATGAGCTCCCCACCAGAACCAACCCCCTTCAGGCTCGTGAAGCGGGCGGAAGAGGACTGGAACGTTTGCGTCTGCAAGGCGTTTGAGCTGGGCAGCAATTGCATCGATGTCCCGAATTAGGAGTCCATAATCTGTCCCATTCCCGCTATGGCTAAGGGCGTTTTCTATATTGAAACAGGTTGCTTCTGTATAAAAGCCTTTATACCATGGCTGCTCCTCACTGTCGAGAAGACACGTTGGCGCGTACCAATGCCAAACAAGAGCATTGATGCCGCCTTGTCTGTCGAAATTAATGGAATCTTCGACGGCGTGGCTCTTGCTTCCATGAGCAACCGCAGACGGGGAGTAGTACATGAGGTCAGTGCCTAGTATGGCCGGAGTAACACCGACATTTTGCTGCAACCACTGCACACTGCCAAGATCCTGCTGGCCTGCGATATACTTTGAACCGTACTGAGCTTGGATGTACGTGAGAAGCTGTTTGGCTCGAGGAGTTGCTGCCTTGTCGATATTGTCATAGGATAGTCCAGCCACCAGCGAAGAAAGGAGAAGAGAAAGGAAGGAAGTTCGACTGACAAACATACTGGAAGCCGCAGGTCTCTGAGTAGAAGAAGAAGAAGACTCAATCGATGGATGGTTGTTATGATTGGGATATGGTGTTCCGATTTATAACTTCGACATGCTGGAAGGTTTATGCAGAGAATACATGGCTTGACGCACTACTGCCATTTTGAGCATCCTAGACGGCGTATCATGCGATATTTCTTAAGATCTTCATCCCAACATGACATGTAATTGATCACGCCGCGTCATCCAACGGCCTCGTCGATAACCTGACCCAGCAAGGTGTTTCATAAAGACGAACTGAGGGTCTTTTAGCACACGTCTGTCGAAGTGGGACGGTCCCACTGGTACCGGAGGCAGGCGGAAATGGATCGTCTAAGGAATGATCGTCGTGCTTGTCGCGACAACAGTGCTATGGACACAGACAATGCCCATTGATGTGCAGGGTGGAATGGCTTTAAGGCCCACTTCTGATGGTTCATCCAACTAACCGAGCAGCCAGAACGGACGTCCATTTTACTGTCTCAGATAGGCGTGTCTTGTTCAACTATAAACAGAACCAAGACGGAGCCTGCCCTTTATAGAAGTAATCTGCATGGGAACGAACGCGAGGCGCTGGAGCACAGGCTCTAGTTCATCGTTGTGCACCTCTAGAAGACGTTTCCATGACTTAAGGGAAACGAGCGTCGACCCAAAATGGGCCGCTGTATAGAAATGCCGCTCAACAACTAGCCAATCCGCGTCAAGACGGCATACGCACAGGTAGATGGGATCCTAAGACGGCCATTAGATGATATCTACAATCCGGCAGTTTTGGTACGGGCGACCCCCATCCCGTAGTTTCGAGTGATGTTTTTAATACCCCGTGATTAACTGGAGCCTAACGAAGCTAGCCACTGGACTGCTCGAGATGAGATATCGGAAAGAATTTTTGAATGTTTTGTGCATGTAAAGTCAGATTTCAGGTGAGATGACCTGTATATGGACATAGAAAAAGGAGATTGCTGTAAAAACAGCTCAAGTGAGAAAGAATCTCTGCCCGAGACATTTGCCATTTTGTTGGACAGTCTTCGCCGGACATAAGTTCCAATCAGATATTCAATATGGTATTAGATATCCAGAATACCAAGGTCGTGTGGCTCATCATTCTCTTTCTGCCGATGTAGTGAACATACAGACCCTTGACTGAGCCAGACCTAGAGGTACCATGTTTTCAGAATTCCATCCATATACGGCGACACAACAAGTTTGGAATACTTTGAACAGACCGTTTTTCGCGACAGGTCATCCGTATTATGTCCTCCACACTCTTTGTGAACTGTTGGTCGATCTTGTTCTCAATCATACACCTCCAACGGCTCCTCCTCGGAGAAACGCTATCAACGTGCTTTGTGGGAAAGCAAGTATTTCTAACTGGCGTATCGACGCTTGAAGATAATCTGGGGGGCATCTTCGATGGGTCCTCACCTTGCACTATGCTCCTTGGGAGCACTACATTTACGTTCAGGAGGGCGGTATCCAGGGACCCAGGGCAAGCACGTATTGGATCAATCCACCTCCACTGGAGATCTGTCTGACCTCCTTGTAGTGTGTGAACTCCCAGCACCCTTCTGAGCGAACCTTGTGGGATTCGACTAGTCTTTCTTTGGCTTCTTTTGGAGTAAATAATTTGTTGATTATCAAGCGTTACAGCTTCACGATATATACTACATATTAATACTCTGGAAGAGATTCATTGACTTACTTCGTCTGGTGCCAGCAACAGGATACTATAAAGCTGCTTTTTGATCATCTTAATTTGATCCTATGAGACCAGGATGGCTTGTATGCATTTAAGCAATGTATTAAGCAGTGTATTAGCAGTCTTGCTTCGTCTAGGATTCATGCTGTCAATTTTACTGGTTTATTTATCTTAATAGGACCGTGACAGTGATGGACCCAGAAGATAAACTTCGCACAATTCGGCTGATTGCATTACTTTCAAGCTACATTTTATATACCCATGTTAGTCACTGCCGCTATAGGCGATGGTCATTTTCTTGGGTTGTCTGGATCATTTATTTAGGTAAAATTATTTGCTTAACCCATGGACGTTCATTGCCCAGGCAAGTCTTAGTTACACAATTCTCACTCATCTCAGCGTAGGCTAAGTGTCTCTCGCTTCTATATGCAACAACACAAGCTCGTTGCACTTTATCCGCGTTGATAACGGTGTCTTTACTACGGCTGAGCGGATGGGAACCCTGGTTTTCACATCTTATGGTCATATGTGCTTAATTCAGACTACCTACCATTTCTGATCATCCTTCAAAACTTTTAGAGTTATTTAATGCCATTAACAAACTTGAAATCCTCATATCAGGCTTCGCAACTTCTTTGGTAATACTGAGATTATTGTGCTCTATGTTACACTATAGTATTACATTGTAGCTAACACATCCGGTAACTTCTCACCAAATGGCTCATCCAACTCCATCCACAGTTTCAGAGCACATCCTTAGCACTTGCTCAGAGGTTCACTGTATTTGCAGTAGCTGCTAGGACCAGAAGACTTCTTCTTAGGCTCCTTGCTGTTGTTGTTGGTACCCTCATACTCAACACAAATCTCCTTAACACTGGTCGCGCAGCCTTTGATGGAAGCGGTATCACCGTAGTTGGAGTTGATGCCGACAAGGGCCTTGCCGCTAGAAGCCTTGACACCGCTGATCTTCACAGTGCGCTTGAACTGCTTCTTGCAGTTGCCGCAGGCCCGGTAGAGCTTACCGAAGTTCTGCACAGTGAAGTCCTGGATGATCACCTTGCCGCCAGAGTTGTGCTGGATGACCTTGTCGTCAGCATTGCGGGCACCACCACCAATGATCTTGTGGGTGCCACTGCCGCTGCCCTTGAGGGATAGGGCATCTAGGATTAAAGTCAGCGGGGGATTGCGGTTATGCAGTCGGAAACAGGGAACTAACCTTCACAGACATCCGTCCACCAGACGTTCTCGATAGTGCAGGAGCCCTCACAGTGGACACCCTCAATTTGATCGGCGCCGATGATGGCGTTCTTAAGAGTGGCACCGTCCTTGAGAATGAAGACGGCGTCCTCGTCACCACCTTCGTCTTGACCGGTACACTTGACGCCACGGCCATAGGTCTTCATGCCTCCATCAAAAGTGCCGCTGATGGTCTTGGGCGAAGAGAAGGTCACGCTGCCCTTCGAGGAAGGTATGGGGAAGGATGCCCGCTTCTCCAGGGAGTGGTGAATGTGGGGATCGTGGGGGTTGGCAAAAGCCGAAGTTAGGAGGAGGGGAAGGAGAAGCAGAGGCTGGTACATTGTCGCTGGTTGAAGGTCTATGAATTCCTGTGTCTGGAAGTTGTTCGATGAGTACAGCAACGAGAGTCAGAGTTGGTGGTGAAGGAGCGGATTTTATATCTCTCGGGATAGATGTCAGGTACTTCGCGATAGAGCAAGAACCCTGATCTGCCAATCTTGGTATATCTCACTGCAACACTTGGTCCTCTGCGTTTAATGAAGAATACATCAAAATGAAACAGGAGCAGTTAACTTATTTTCCCGGCAATCAACAGAAATCATCTCCAAGTCCTTGGTCTTGGTCTCATGACCACTGGTGTCTGTAGGCTCTATCTAGTGGGGAAGCAGTCGAGAACCCGAGCCAAGGGGTTCAGGGAACCATAAGTCTAGTGACTGATTGATACTAGCTTCACCGCGAAACTTTAGGGCTCGGTCAATCCAGAAGCCTTACATTGTGGATCATGCGTGATTCTGACTCGTAGCCTGGTGGCTCTCGAGACGTGCACTGAGGCGGGAATGACTGATCCCTGCGGATTTGGCCTCTTCAAGCGGAATACTGCTCTACTACTGCAGGTAGATAACTGTGACAAGTCGAGAAGCAACGTGCATTAGTGGCTTGCAGTATGCAGGGCATGAGGCGCTAGCAGTACTTTCTGGTTGAAAAGCAGTTCTTCAGCCTCAACAGACCGACCGGATTCTGCCCCGTCAAGTCTCGAAGGCCAATAACTCGTCATATTGATAGAGCTTGGAAACCTCTTGTAGGTAATTCTTGGCAGTTTCATATTGTCTCACTGAGTGTTGTGATTCTCCAGGGTCCATACCCTGGATGGTACTAGTTCCCTAGACGGTACTAGTGCAGAACCCTCGCTGAACTGGGATCTTCTGACCCTGGAGAATTGCAAATTAGGCTTCTCGTAGATATACACAAAACAGCGTACAAGCTGTGGGAATAGATACGTGGTCGATATAATAAATTGACGGAAATCCGGCTCGAACACTGTTCAACACACGATATTTCTTTATCACCAGAATACAGCTAACACGGCGGCAGACAAATGAATAGACGGGTATCTTGGCACTATATGGAGTTCATATATTTAGTCCTATATCCAACTCGATATAGGAGTGTCTCCGTGCCAAGCAGCAACACAGCTGGTCTTGTGTTTCATCTGCCCCACAAGAGTAAGATCCAAGTAGATTTAGCAGAGTCTAGCCTGTTCTTTGACTAAAGAATGGAACCGCAATTAGCCGATGAGTTACCGTACGAGGAAAAGTCTACCGGTACAAATGACTCGAAGAGTTCATCTATGGCTATACGAGCCGGCTACTTCTTATTTGCTACGAGGTGAGTTATATTTCCCGCTGCCATTCCTGTCTCCCTAAAGTACTTCAGAGGTATAGATATCATATTCTTCTATGCTATATCTTGGGCGAGTTTGGCCCGTCCGCCTCACCGCGAGTTAGAGAGTAAGATACATATCCCACGCACCAAACCTATTAGGGTTCCAGGGACTCCATCCATTCCTCTATGCCCAATGACACGTAATAGTAACCCTCACTGAACGCTTAGAGAAGCTCCATCTCACCATACACCCCTCCCTCATTCTTCAACTCCTATCGCCTCACCTTAGCACTCTCATTTCCAACTCGTCCTTATGATTTAATATTTACTCCCCTGAAACTCATCTAGAAACGGCCCAGTAAGCGGTCCCCCAAACTAGGGCTAACTGCCGCAGGGCAAAGCGACGGTCGATTCCCGGAGGCTATGCGAAGGCTAGAAGAAAGCCCTGCATTGTACCTAGCTTATTCCACTGAGAAAGCTTGAAGTCTGTGGCATTGGCATTGGGACCCAATCCAGCGGAGAGGTAGCAGCGTCGTCCGACACGAAGGTTAATTTAGCCTAGGCCATAGTGATCTTGAATTTGTATGTACGTCTGATCTGTCTGATGGGCGAGTACTTTTCTCCTTTTTTTTTGTATGTTGTGCCGAGATTGATGTTTCATCGTCTTCGTGGTTAAGCTCGTAATGGTATAGACCCGAGTGAGCTGCGCACCTGTTGGGCTCTTGGCGGAGGCGGCCAGAATCCCAGCGAACTACTACGTCGGTGTTTGAGCTCCAAGAAAGTTTTCAGCACCACGCCCCAGAAAGTAAAATCGGCCTAATGGATATTCGCCGGGCCGACAATCAGTGGTCGCCGGAATAGAGCAGTGAGGCTTGCTTGTTCCGGTTGTCCTTGATTCCGGATGTGTTTCCGCACAGGTTCAGGCTTATATCCGTTCTCTAGGAAAAGATCACCAGGGAATTGTGTTTTCAGGCAAGTGTTGAACCTCTCTCCGAAGATCGCTGGCTGCATCATGAGTTTTCGGTTCATGCCATTTCTTCAAAGCTGAGATTTATATTCTCAAACCTGTCTCCAGACCGGAAAATCATAATCACTTGGATAGCCGGTATTCATGAATGGGTTGTGAAGAGAATCTTCTGAGAACCAGTACAGCTATACAGAGTATGTAGTATTTGTAGCTCCGCCAGAAGATACATCCTAGGAACGGGCTCCTTGGTTTTGTGAATAACTGTAAATCCACTCGAAAGGCACACGGGGCCACGTGCCATTCTACAACCTACGTCCTCTTTACTTCAGTAAGATAACTATAAGGCCAGTTCAAGCACAGAAACATTTGGCCGGGGTATCAACAACCATAGCTGGCCATGAGAACTTTGAATGAAGGGTCGGCCAAAAGTTGCGTTGCAGTCAGACGTCTCTCGGGTGAGTAATTGAATACCTTCTGCATAATAGAGAGCACAAGCTCTCGCTCAGCCGGACCAGCGTCAGGCCGGTAGCGTGCAATCTCTGATGCGAGGCTATTTTTTGAGCAGGCGCTTGACTTTGATCGTCAACGCTTCCACCAATTGTTTCGCAGCCGACATGCGAGTGGCTCTAGAAAATCTGCCCACTGTATAACGGTCAAGGTACGGCCCCATTAGAGGAAGCACATAACCCTATGGTAACAATTGTCCCCGGACAGCATAAAAGTGTCCATATAAGTCACCAGGTGCGATGATCCTCTACCCTCTGAACGATTTCATCATGTATGCGTCGTTCGATGTCACCCGAGTCGCCGGTGGCCATGGCTTTGACAGCAACCTCTTTGTTTTCCTGAAGGTCGAGGGCAGGCCAGACTGTGGAAAACCCGCCGGTGCCAATTTTATGCTCAACCAGGTGTCTCGCGTTGAGGATGTCTTCGAGACAAATTGGATAGTAAACGTTTGGCGTTGCCTTGCGTTCATACTTATCCCAGGACTCGACAACTTCTTCGAGCTCTATTTCCTCGCCTTCTGTGCTTACAAGATCTCCAAAGTCTGTCGCGTCATCGTCCTTGGTTGTTTGCGGCGGCGTTACTCTATCCGTCCTATCTTATCCACGACTATGCTGTATCGCGGTCCGGTCTTCGTATGTACAGTGCCGAGACACAACATAAGCACTGTGCAGTCACTAGTGAATGGCTTCGCGAGAGAGTTCTTGAATGATGAAAGTGGCTTCCACGGCCGGCTTGCTACCGTCGCGATGCGAGGTTGTGTGGTTGTGTAATTAATTGGAGATGTACAGGTTGTATCCAACAGAATTTAGGGAACCATTACATTAGTCATATTTACAGTATATGCCTGAGCTTGACCTAGCCTGACCAAGCCAGATCTTCGGTCTGGTCAGCTTAGCCATATTATACGCACGCTCAGCAAATACCTTTAGAATATACTCATGTCCGGCCTTTGGCAAGTCCTTTTCTTTTGCCTAGAATCTGCAGCGGTCATAAAGATCCCTCTCAGCGACTGAGGAAGGCAGTTGCGTCGCAGCCGCTAATTGAGGCGGCACGTGCCAATTGGTTCCCTCAGATCAAGAGTTTTCTGAATACCTATATAGGGGGGCGGGACCCGAGGTAGTCAGGACAAGAGTCCATGTCTCTGTCGGGTCAGCAGAGAAGAATGTGCAGCTTAGTCAATTTAGACCGGCTCTCCCTGTGAGATTAGACTATTCTTTCCTTTCTATAATCTCTGGATATAATTGAGAGAAATAAAAGTAGAACCAGAGTGCGGAGACGAAAAAGCAATTAAGAGCCTCGAATTCCCAGTGGGCCAAAGCTTGGAAATGAGCCCCATTCGCAATAGCACTATACAGTCTCTCAGAAATCATTCGGTCAGACCATGGAACGCAAGGTCGGTATCCATGCTATCTACTGCTAGCATTTTCTGGGCTGCCTCGGTCCGTCTGGGTCGATCCGAGATCATCGCTGGTGAAAGCCGTACTTAACCCGCTAGTATCAGAGGGCGGACCGGTTGGATACAATGTATCTTGCGTGAGATATATAATATTATCAGCAAGTATATGCAGGTAAAAAGCGTGCAAAGTTATACTCCTCGCAGACGTAGACCAAGGTCCATTGTCATCGGGAGTGCCTATCTACATACTGATGATCTAAGCCTTCCTCCGGTCATTAAACGTTTCATCCTTTGAGGTAGGACGCGGTATTGAGTTAGTTAGCCAAAGTGACCAGCTTCTTGGCCGAGATTCCTTTTTTAAGGATATTCAAGGCCTCTTGGATCCCCTCCAACCCTTTGGTGGGCACGATCTGTGGGGTTGGTGCCACCTGGTAGAGACCCTTCGCCAGTGCTTCTGGCAAATACCCAGCAAAAGTAGCTGAGCTCGTTTCGTAGTAAATGGCCGTCCCACCCGCGAAGATCATCTTTACCTCAATATCTGCCGGGGCCATGCCCTCTGGGACAGGGTTTGACGCAGCGAGACGCAGCTTGTGCTTTGACTTCGTCGCTACCTCACAGGAAGGGGTCGTATCACCGGCAGCTTGTAAAACGCCTATGCATTCCCCATTGTCAAGTTCCGCAACGATCTTGTCAATCACGAACGGGTCTTTATAATCGAAGACCTTGTCCGCGCCGAGACGCTTCACATAATCGAAGTTATGTGCAGAGCATGTGGTGATCACCTCGAAACCGGCCGCCTTGCTCAGCTGAATCGCATTGCTACCGACTCCAGAGCTTCCTCCCCAGATAAGAATGGACTTTCCAGTACTGGTGGGGTTGATCTTAGGCAACGGCAGGCCAAGATAATCCTTCGAGAATAGGCCGTATGCGGCAGTGGCGATGCATAGGGGGAAAACAGACGCCTCGGCGAAAGAGAGGGAGTCTGGGATTTTGCATGCCAGGGTATAGTCCAGAATCACGTACTCCTGGAAGGCGCCTTGCTCGGTCTTGAACACAGCAGCTCCAAGGGCAAGGCCTAAGACGCGATCGCCAACTTTGAGCTTGCCCGTGGCTTCGGAGCCAACTTTCTCAACAGTGCCAGCAACGTCTTCCCCCAGGATGAGTGGATACTTAACGGCGGGAAGAGCCGCGTCCTGAAGTATAGCATCCGCCGGGTTCATTGCCCATGCGTTCACCTTGACCAGGATTTCGTTGTCGGCAACAGTCGTAGGGACCGCATTTTCCCGGATAACACCTGCAATGCCAGCTTCATCCTGCCAGAGAGCTCGATTGACAGCAGCCATGGCGGTTAGAGAAGTGGTATATTTATAGATATCGGATTGCAAAGCAGCTCAACTGATGATAAACCGTTTAATATTGCGTCACTGACCCAGCTCGTCTAGGGTGTCTCTGCTTTTATACCGGGGCCTTAGTGTACTCCATTTCCTGCGAAGGAATTCCTGGCGCAAGAAGGCTCTCTGGACCGGGATTCAAATCCTGTCTCTGGTTGACGTTATGGCTCATACTGCGTTGGGGAAGACATTTGCATGATTTCATGTTGATCTCGAGCGTAACTCCGACGGCTCGTATTAGCCGGATCTACGCGGACTTAAGGCGTCTTACCACCGCTGGTACAGCTCTCTTTGCTTTTTTTGGCTCGTTGGTATGTTATCCGTCATTTCTATTGAGCCGTCATTCTATACTGTCCTATTGGTAGGGTTGGCGTGAAGAATTTCGGGATCATCACGCCAGGAGCAGTCAGAGTGGACGGGTGACTCAGCGCTCGGCCAGAACAGCCCTAATTGCGATATCGCCGCCCATGACTCGGGTGGCATGAAGAATCGCTCCGTAGCAGGGCTTTGGGCGCCATCCCAAAGTAAGATCAAAAATATTCGGACAGCAGGTGGCAGCCAGTTACAGTCCTGTTAGCACCTTGATACTTACCGGTCATTTGAACTCCAAAGCTCTCAGTCGCAGTACGGGGCCGCGATCCTCGTGTCATTCACATTACCGGTGTTAGAAGATGGAGGAGAATTTTGTCTACTTGTCATCATGTGAGATAAGCGGAGTTGCTGGTGATCTCTGAGGAGAGGTAAAAAACACCTGTAGATTATCGTAGGCTGGCCCAATCCAGAAGAGGCTGAGAGGAGATGACAATATGATTGCTACTCAGTATAATACGGATGAAATCTTTATAACAGATGGATTCAGCTTTTCTGAAATATGCCTTCTACCAGGGCCTCTCTTCACAGGCCAGGATCTAGAAGACAAGGCTTTGAAAACGGGTCTTTAGAAAGGCATGTAAGCCTGAGCATTTTATGATATCAACACCAGTAATTGGGATCCGGTAGCTATTGAGTAAGAATGTCTCGCTGGCCAGCTATATAATTTCTTACCAGAAATAACTTTCCTGTGCATATTTCTGGCCTTGCCTAGAGCTCGCGTTGTTGACTGACAGGCGGTATTTAACTGGGAGAGTCTCAGTTGAAATCGGCCTTAGTAAACACCACTTTAATCGTTCAGGCCTTTCAGGGTCTTCTTTTGTGTACACTAACCTGTCGCATCTGTGCCAGAATTACGAGGGTGTATACAATAGTTTTCGGACCCCAGAAGTAATTGCACTCCTCTCACTGTTGTAGTCTTTTATGTAACAATAGCACTAACTACCTCTGAATCTAAACTAACACCATGTTCTATGTCAATGGTAAAGGCCAAGTATCTTGTAGTTTTAACCTCAGACTTGCGCTTCTCAATCGTTGCACCCACCCTGTCCTAAGGTTGTCAGGGCTTGCTTTACGTACTCTCGGTCTTCTCTTAAGCTATTGGTCAAACAGGCATATCCTCGAGATAAGCGAATGTCAACTCGACCAGGACGTCTCTGTAATATCAAGATTCTACATCTTTAAAAGTGGTAGGTGCATAACCAAGCCGCAAGGCATAACCAGCCATTCGTACAGCCCGCATCTGGTGCGGAAGGCTGGCATTCAATCGTAACCTCCATAATGATAATAATGATTATCTTGCTCTGGTGATTATCAAGCTGAGATGGGGTAATACAGCGGTTTATGGTATTTAAATCAATTATCGTACACTAATTTTTCACTATCTCCTTGAAATCATCTGCGAGGTAACAAAGACTGGTCTTGCGGACACGGTGTAACTAGTACTCGAGGGCATATTGCCATAGTAATAGAAATTAAAGGCCAAATATCAACAGGCGATTGTTGACTTCATTGGGATAGATTGAAAGTCTTAACGAGTAAGCATTGCGTGGCTCTCAAACACCACCCCGCGACTTACCTCGCCTATCCAGGTCGCGACCTCATAGCAGCACTGCTCACATAATAAAATGCAACGGCAACTTCTAGCGTCGTATTCCTTCGCTCCTTAGGATTATGACTTTAGGAACGATCGGTCTGCCTGGCCCGCTCGAACTCAGTTGTGTTTAACTGTACATGTTGAGTACTTCAATAGCTCTTTTGGTATTTTCTAAAGGCCTTGTAGCGCCTTGTAGCGCCTTTTAGCCTATTTTTAAATCCTAGTTCATTTATAAAAGCCGATAGCAAATCAATTTCAGGCCACCAATAGCTGCATGTCAGAAGCGCCCCTTTTCACATTCGCTAAACCCCGCTGGTCGCGAACGAGGCTCAGACTTCCCCTCCTCTCAGCTCAGGATCCCTAGATCTGAGCCACTGAGCCGCAGCCACTCCAATGGTTCGATGTATTCTAATCGAACCCGTGCAGCGCACCAAAAGTCCGTTCAGTGAGCAAGATGGCCGCCGATGAATATACGATCGGGTGGATCTGTGCGCTGCCGATTGAAAAGGCCGCCGCCCGTGCCATGCTGGACGAGATCCATAATACACCACCAGCTATACTACGGTCCGCCTCGGACAAAAACAGCTACACCCTCGGCCGCATTGGTCCTCACAGCATAGTCGTCGCCAGCCTCCCGTCTGGTGTTTATGGCGAGACACCGGCTGCAACTGTCGCTGCCCAGATGTTGGCCTCATTCCCGTCGATACGAGTCGGTGTCTTGGTCGGTGTCGGTGGCGGGATCCCAGGTAAGAGTCATGATATTAGGCTTGGCGATATCGTTGTCAGTAGGCCTGAGGGTACTTCGGGCGGGGTCGTACAGTTTGACCGGGGGAAGAGTATATCCATATCTGCAGCGGACACGAATGGCTACAATTGCAGCCGGTTTGTACGCACTGGGGCGCTGAACAAGCCCCCGCTTGTTCTCCTTAATGCCTTGGCTGAGCTGGAGGCGGAGCATGAAGTGGACGGGAGCAAAGTACCGCTACATATTGCGGAAATGCTGGACCGGTATCCCAGGATGCGGTCGGAGTATTCATATCAAGGAGCGTCCAACGATATCTTGTATCATTCTGGTTATAGCCACCGTGAGGATGAAGACGGTAACGATCCAGCTTCCAGCTGTAGCTCGTGTGATCCAGCCCAGAGAGTTACTTGATTGCAGAGAACTTCTGAAGACCCGGTTATACACTACGGTATAATCGCTTCAAGCAACCAGGTCGTCAAGGACAGCGCGCTGCGGGACCGCATTGGCGCAGAAATCGGTGCTATCTGTTTAGAAATGGAGGCAGCAGGGCTTATGGACAGCTTCCCCTGCATTGTCATCCGTGGAGTCTGCGACTATGCCGATTCCCACAAGAATAAGCGCTGGCAGCGGTATGCCGCGGCCACCGCTGCTGCGTACGCAAAGGAGCTGCTACATACAGTGCCCACCAGCGAGCTGATTGCCAGCCCCTCCGCAGTGCAGATACTTCGATCAGGTCAGTCAAGCGGGTTTTGAGACCTCTGGTCTGTTTGACTAACATCCTCGTAGAGCTGTCTGGAATACGCAACGATGTGTAAGCCCATCTATTAATTTTGGTTAGGACCGACCCAGGTCAAGAACTAAGGTTACGAAGGCATACAATCAAGCACAGGGTCTACCTGAATGTGCTCCCCCTAGCAGAGGGGGCTGCATTCGACTCGTATGAGAATGAAATGAGTCCGCACTGTCATTCAGAAACTAGAAGAGAACTGCTCTGTCAAATCAATGACTGGTCGTGTGATCGTAACGGTAAGAGTATCTTCTGGCTCAACGGCATGGCAGGAACGGGCAAGTCGACATTAGCAAGGACAGTCGCTCGCTCCCTGCGAGCAGATGGACGATTGGCCGCAAGCTTCTTTTTCAAGAGAGGCGAAGCCTCTCGTGGCAATGCCTCTCGGTTCTTCACAACAATCGCATCGCAAGTTGCATCGAGCATACCAGCAGCAACAGAGCACATCCAGGAGGCTGTTCAGAGTAGCCCTATGATCGCGGACAAGGGACTCGGCATCCAGTTCTTCGAGTTGATTGTGCAGCCACTGCGCGCCCTGAAGATACAGCTCGCTGCTGCCGCACCGGTAATTCTCGTCGTGGATGCATTGAATGAATGCGATGACGCAGTCCATATCAAAACTATCATACGGCTTCTCTCCGGTGAATGTATGAAAGAGATTAACTTGCGAGTTTTCTTGACTGCCCGGCCAGATACAGCGGTTCGAATCGGCTTCCATCAGGTTGCATCCAAAGCTTACGACGGCATGATACTGCACGAGGTTGCACAAGAGACTATCGACCATGATATTCGCGTAGTACTCGAACAAGAATTGCGCAAGATCAAACAGAACTACAACTCCCTGGCTTCGTCAGCAGACGCTCTCTTAGCGGCCGACTGGCCAGGTTCGGTAGCTATAGATCGGCTTGTAGAGATCGCGAGCCCGCTATTCATCTCTGCGGCCACCATATGCAGGGTCCTGAGCGATTCAAGGTTCTTACCCCAACATCAACTGGCCATGTTGCTAGAGTTTCAGAGTGCCAGCCACGCTTCTAAGCTCGAGGTCACGTACCTCCCGGTTCTGGACCAGATACTTGTCGGTGACCTGACGAGGCGAGAGAAAGAATACTTGACCGGGGAGTTCCACCGTGTTGTGGGTTCTCTTATTATTCTAGCGGAGCCCCTATCCATTACTCACCTTGCGAGACTCTTGTGCATTTCAAGGGCCCGAGTAGAGACGAGTTTGGCTTCTCTACATGCTGTGCTTAGAATCCCCGCAGACGATGGCCCTGTTCGGCTTCTTCATGCCTCCTTTCGTGATTTTTTGCTCGACGAGCACTTGCTTGAGAAAACTCCTTTGGCTATTCATGCTCCAACAGTGCACAACTACTTGCTGCAGCATTGTCTTCTTTGCATGTCGAGAACAACCAGCTTGAACTCGACCAGCTGTTCAGAAAATATATGCGGCTTGGCGGCGCTGAAGGGCTTAGATTCATCTCTGGAGCAGGATATAGTTGGCAGGATATTGCCAAGCGACCTGCGTTACTCTTGTTTGTACTGGGTATACCACTTGAAACAGGCAAATAGGTCAATTCAAGTCGGCGACCACGTTCACAGCTTTCTTCAAACTCACTTTCTAGACTGGGTAGAGGCCTTGGGAATCCTAGATCGGCCTTCTGAAATCTTGCAGGCGGTGCAAGTTCTGGTTTCGCTTGTTGAAAAGGTGACTTACCATTTACCCTTCCTCCTACATTCCTTATCTCGTTCCCATGGGGCTGATTAAGACCTAGACGAGCAAAGGGAACGTACTATCAGAGTTCCTTCACGATGCAAGACGGTTCGTCCACAGCCATAAACCTGTCATTGAGCGAGCTCCGGGTATCTTGCATTCCTCCGTCCTTTTCCTGCCGCTACGCAGCTCAATCCGCCAAAACTTTATCTACCATTGTCCGGGCTGGATTTGCGCCTTACCTGAGGTCCCCCAGGATTGGGGCCAGCCCACGCTGCACGTGGACGGCTTTGCTCTCAACTGTCTAGCATTTGCCGAAGATAGTAGCAAGCTGGCTTCAGAATTCAGAGTATGGAACGCAATTTCCGGCGACGTCTTACATGCAGTTGCTCGATACAAACCTAAGTCTACACTGGGTCCAAAACATGACTATCAATACGGCATCAAGGCTCTTGCCTTTAAATCCGCTCACGAACTTGCTATAGTGACACGTGGAGGCCAACTCCAAAGCTTCAATCTCATTACCGGTGATAGAATAGAACGTACCCTAGATTCGGCTGTACATACTGCGGTGTTCTCTGGGGACGCAAACCGGTTAGCGTTCATCGGATGCTCGAATCCCTTCAAAGTATCACAGACACAGCCAACCGATCCAACGGTTGTTGTAATAGACAACGTCTCAGGCCAAGTCATTCTCCGGCTTCCCAATATGGGCTACCCTCTGCTGAGTTTGTCCTCGGATGGGAGTACCTTAGCATGTTGCGTACTGTCCAATGCCGAAAGCACAGAAACTGCTCATGTTAAAGTATTCGACCTTACAAAAGAGAATCTTCGTTCCCATGTGCGCGCACCCAAGGTGATCTCGGTTCCATTCATGTATGTGTCAATGATAACTTTGTCCCGCAACGGCCAAAAGCTCGCCATCTTTGGTGAAGAAGCAAAGGCGCCCGTAGTCCTAGTTCTGGACATCGGCAAATACAAATACGAGCGCTTTCTGCCCGTATTGGCCAAAGTATCATGCATGTCCTTCTCACCCAGTGCTGAGACACTTACAATCGTTCTGGAAAAGAAGGAGTTCCATCTATATGATCTGGCCACGGGCGAGGCGCAAATGATACGAAAGCATTGTCGCCACGATTTTGTTGTCTTTGCGCCGGACGGACTAAGAATCGCCACAGCTCCAAGGAAGGCGAACGGGATTGAGGTTTGGAATTCTTTGATCAACCCCGAAAGCAGTCTGCGGCCGGGACAGCGGCCAACAAGCTCTCCCAATCATTTCTCTCCGCTATCAGCGTTTTCATCGGACGGCTCAATAGCTGCGACGGCACAGCAGAGCCAAAGAAACACGCTTCTACTTGTGGATGTTTATAGCAAGCAAATTCTGCATAAATTACAAGCGTACGGGGTGCCCGAGGCTGTTGCGTTCTCTGCGGACAGAAGAGTCGTCGCAGCGAAAACATTCTTATACGACAATAATGAAGCAGATAAAAGAGACAAAGAAGGAGACGGAGGTAAATTCACATTTGAGGAGCTCTTTGATGATGACATTGTCGTTATCGAGAAAGACTTCGCCGGTCCCGACAACCGGCATCCGTGCTGGCTGGAGGTGTGGAAAGTTGGCTCAAATTCGACCGGGACCAGGCCAACACCGCAATTCAAGAAGGGGTTCTCAATGGAATACCGCGAGGCGATATTTGCAGTCAACGCTACTGGGACACGGGTGGCCTTTGCACTTTCTCCTGTCGCTGGCATCGCACGAGATGCCGACTTACGCAACGCCATGATCGTGGAGGAATGGGATGTAGTCAACAGGGAACTACTTTGCACGCACACAATAGACCAGTCCTTCCGGGTGTCCAAGCTCGAATACACAATAGACGGGGCCAATATCGACCTTTTCAACTACATTGAACTCTGGCCTCAACTACCTAGCTGTCCTTCGACGACGGCCATCAATACTACAATACGTACACGTATTAGGGCATGGCAAACTGGACAAGGTCCACGAGTCAGACACCCCAAATGGCGTGCTGAACAACAGAGCTTCCCACGGACAGGCATCTGGGTGACGGAAGACGAGGCATGGATCCAGTACAATGGCCATAACATTCTTTATATCCCCGGGTATCTGAGACCAATGCAGCATGTCTACCTTGGAACTTCGTTTGATGCGGTGTGCGTTGAGCATTGGGGTAGTGAAGTCGCGGTAGTTGGCTGGGTCACCATTGAGGGCCTGTTGACTACTTTTCAGATTGACCTGGCCAGGTTACGGTTATGTCTAGCTGGAATTAGTCAAGGTCAATAGCGAGCATGTACCTGGCCCTTCTCAGCACATTATATGTGCAAAAATTTCCTGATCGGCGGATTCCTTGAGAGCTACAGGCGAGAGAAATTGCGTGGGAAATATCCTCTACTTGAATCGGGCTTGTGGCAGCACTTGCAAGGCAACTGTAATGTTAACGTGAAAGCTAAAGCGCACATTTGCGATATACAGGATAATATATAATTGTAGTGGAATGGATCTAGACATAAATTCGAGTTTTTTAACATACGACCTTCGTATGAACATTAAGATCATGAAAATGATAACCAAGAAGCTGGTTAACAACTAAGTTCAGAATTCAAGAATGAAATAATACCCTAATACATAATGAAAAAGATAGAGGGATCAAGATAATATAAAAGCCTAAAAGCCTGCCCTGACCCAGTAATGTCCATTACGCTATTGCCAAGGCACTAATTATGTTCGGGATGAACTCCAGAATAAGGGTACAAGCATGGCCTTTGCTACTATATGGTGCGTTAGTTGCAACTATTTAAGATGATCAGTTATCTTTGTACCTTCTGGTAATCGGTTATCCCTATAGCAGCGCATGGGAAGATTTGCCCATTAAAGATACCTCACATTCAGCACAACTCACCAAAAGTTTGACTAACAGGCCTGGTTTCCCCACCGCCTGAACCAAGAAGACGCCACCCCTGAGAGATACTTCGACATCAGGAAAGGCGGAAGGCGAATACCAGGGAACAATGAAAGTTGAGACATAAACCAGCGGGGATTTACATCGACTTTCTTATTGCAAAGGAGCTTGGATAGAAAGGACCATCAGACTTCAGCAGTGACATCTACAATGCCAAGATTTGAGCTGAAAGCCCAGCCCTTGGCAACCATGTGAACATTGACTGAGCTCGTATTGGATGAACTTTAAAGTCGATTCTAACCTTAAAGGTCCGCCATATCCCCAGCTTATGATTTCAAGCCATCGTGAGGAGTTGTTCACTCCTTTCTTTCTCCAAGATCTGGAAGTCTTACCGGTTTATCAATAGACGAAGCAAGCATGCTCGTCCTAACTCGGTCGCGACTCGCCTCGTCCCTACGGGCACTAAATCAAACATGGCGCAGTCATGCGGGAGCAACCAGCCCTGCGCGCGCAGAAGAACCCCTATTCGGCCGCCTGATCGAGGTTGTTCAGCATACCTGGTACCTCGGATTCACCTCGTTCGGGGGACCGCCTGTTCATTTCCAGATCTTTCATGCGCGGTTCGTCGAGAAAGAAAAGTGGGTAGACGAGCAGACGGTAAGTACTCTCTGTTTGGATAGTAGACCGAGGCACTCATCGGTAGTGTAGTATCAAGAACTCTTCGCCATATGTCAGGGTCTTCCCGGACCAGGATCAACAAAGATGCTGTTTTGCTTGGCTTTGCTTCATGCGGGGTTTATCCCAGCTTTGCTTGCATTCCTCCTCTGGTCGTATGTGCACACTTCAAATGCCGCTCTTGGTATTCACGGTAATATATTCATTAACTGCTAGTCTCCCCGGCGCAATCGGCATGTATGCACTCTCTCTCGGCGTACAACGGATTGATGAAGCTCTTCCGGCTCCAGTCTACGCTCTCCTCTCCGGCCTGAACGCCTCCACTGTAGGCATTATTGCTCTTGCTGCTGTCCAGCTAGCTGAAAAGGCAATCCGTGATAAGATTTCCCGAATCCTGGTCATTTTTGGCGCATGTGCTGGCCTGTGTTATAGTGCGCTCTGGTATTTCCCTGTTCTTATGGTTGCCGGTGGTGTAGCTACTGCGCTGTGGGATGGGTTGGTGCACCAACAGATTTTGAGGGCGAAGAGCGCATGGAGGAACAGAAATCGGCAGCCCGAGCCAGAGGGTGATGCCCCTAATCCTGCGGGTCCGAGCGATACATCTGGAAGGAATTCAGCTCGGGAGCTGGGGATGGAGATGCTGCGGATGAGAAAACCGGATGCAGGGACTTTGACGCAACACCCGACCAATACCCGGGATTCAGAAGGAAGCGAAGGGCCTCCGTCTCAAGACCATGTGATTCGTATTCGTGCTGGACTTGTGATTCTTATTTTCTTCTTCGGTATGTCCCCTTGAGGTTCGGGCATGATGCTGTGCGTGAGCTAATCCGGAACCCGACAGCCTCTTTTATTGCTATACTTGTCTCAAGAGCCAAAGTTTCTCCACCACCTTTGGCCCTCGATCTCTTCGCAAACATGTACCTCGCTGGAACTGTGATATTTGGCGGAGGCCCAGTTGTTATTCCGCTGCTCCGTTCCTACGTCGTGGACCCAGGCTGGGTCTCCAGTCGAGACTTCCTGATTGGCCTTGCTATTATCCAGGCCTTCCCTGGCCCAAACTTCAACTTTGCTGTTTTTCTCGGCGCACTCGCCCTTCAGACCACATCCTACCCGACGATTTTTGGTGCATTCCTTGGTGGGTTTGGGATCTTTTTCCCTGGAATCGCCCTTGCTATCGCGGTCCAGTCCTTCTGGCGTGTTTTACGGAAACAGAAGTACGTTATTGATTTTCTGCGCGGTGTGAATGCGACAGCCGTAGGATTAGTCTTTACGGCTGTGTACCGGCTTTGGGAAATAGGATATCTGAATCCCGGGGATCGTGATGGGCAAAGTCTGGCAAAGGAGCCCTGGTGGGTCGTTGTCGCCGCTGTCACTTATGCTGAGAGTGCGTGGTTCAGTGTTCCACCTGCAGCCGCGATCTTGCTAGGAGCCGCCCTTGGCTTATGTTGGTATGGAGTTGTTGCTCCAGCTTGGTGATGGAGTGCGGAAATTGTGGGTTTGCTCAATGCTACTCAAGAGCCAACCCTCAAGACGCTAATGTCATCCTATTAGTTGGTTTCAGATTATCTAGATCCAGTGATATTTACCGGTAGTAATAAAAGTTCTGACTTCAAAGTACTTCACAGACTCCAGAACGCGCCAAATGTGCGTGATGAGGCAGAGAGAGAGGAGACATGAAATTTGGAAGCGTAGAGTATGTTACGGCAATAGGCTGAGCCCAATATGCCACCGCTGACTGGGAATACTGAGAAGACGGCTGACATCATAAATGATGTATGGGGAGGGAGGCTGAGAGGCGGAAAAGGTATCAGGAGGTGGGTTAGGGTTAAATAGGGCACTTCACCACGAGACTGCGAAGGCTTCTGGAATAAGATTGGGAAGTCAACTATTCAAATAGAAAACATGCCTAGTTGAGTATGTTCCACCTCTGGAAGCCCAGTCTCTTTCGTATTCAAAGAAAATACTAAGAACCCACCTATACCTCACCTGGCGTGCGTAGTCCCCGTACTCATCTTTGACCTTCTTATCAACAGTCTGACCATTCGCGACCTCCTTTCCGCGCAAGAACTGCCTCCCTTCCAAGATCACCCCCCGCTTATAGAGCCAACGCATATCCCTCACACCCCATTATTACAATACTTCATGTACTGAATATCCCACACTTCCCCGTCATTAGTGCAGCAAAATTCGCCCAGCCTGATGCATTAAGAGACGTATGTCAGGTACCGCACGTAGCTAAAGAGCCCTGTGGTAATTACTCGAGGCGGCGTGACCTTGCCGCATATGACGTATACTATAGAGTTCCAGGATTTTGTCAGTGACGCTGTTTAAAGAAGGAGTATCTCGCTGAGGGGGAGGATCAAACCAAGAGGTTTTAATGAGAGTAAAATGATGGAGATACTGCCTCGAGATGGGAGGATCATCATTAGGAAAATAAAAAGGGGCGGCTGTTGCTGATAGGAGCTTCAGCAAATCGAGCTGGTCCGAGGTGACGATGCCAGTCTTAAGCAAGGGGAAGTGGTAGGGAAAGGCATAGAGCTGGACTTGATGATGTTGAGAGGATTGTGGCGTAGGAGATCATTGTAGCGGGACCTGAAGTTGTAGTCGTGCGTTATTGCGCGTATATGAAAGGCCAGTTTTTATAGAAACCTGAATAGTTACATTTCTTTTCAACAAAAGGTTTCCATGAGTTTGGTAAATAATTTATGAGGACCAAACCCAGTAAGCAATGGCTTGAGGATAAGCATCGCAACGAACCATTTCCTTGTCAAGGTCAAAGTCAGATAACTCATGACTACCTTACCATACACAACTCTGCCTGTGCCTGAGAGTAGGCAACTCACCATTCACTTCGTGTGATGCTAGTTTTTTAGGGTCCCAGTGGCCGAACATGACATGCAGCTTTATCATATAGAAAACTACATACACGCCTCTATATCAGAACAAGATATCGGTGCATGCGGGATCATATAGCCATGATACAGAGAGTCTCAACCTCCAATCCTCGAGCTCATTTCTTCTTCTCAAGGCTTGTAGGTTCGACTAGGGCTGGATGGATCCCACTAGGGCCCCGGAATAGGCATATATTATTAGAGATATTGCTAAGTTTCATTGGCACGACAGGAACATGTCAAGAAAAGCTACGACATTCTGTTCCGTCCGGCGGCAGATATTGCGACGTGGAAGATTCAAGCTGGCTGGATAGTGGGCAGTATATATCCCTAGTAGGACAAGAGAAGATTTATAGCTCAGGATTATCCTAAAGTACCTAATCAAGGCATGATATAGGATGTTGTTCCATACATCAATTGCAAAGTTACTCGAAGCCCCATTCCGACTTATCCAGCTTCCAATCATCACACAGATTCCCCAACCATTTCGAAGCGCTGATCAGTTGCTGGCTTCCATCCGCAGCAGTTACAGGAACCAATCTCTTCCAGGCAAGGACATAGTTTTCTAGAGTCCACGACTCGAACCGGATCCAGTCATGCAGCTTGCTGCAAACAAACGGCTTGCTCGCTTTTCCAGCTTGCAGGTCAGCCAAGCACGCATCGCAGAGGTCGATTCTGTCGCAATATTTGCAAAAGTTGAGGCCGACACCGCGTTTCCAGCACGCTTTGCAGGGGAAGGGAAGGTCGTCAAGCTTGTGAAACCCCTCGAGGATTCTGGAGACTCCAGTCCACAGGGCAGCTTCGGTGCTGTTGGGTTCCGCGGCCGCTCGAAGCCTTTCGGTTTCTTCAGCGACCTTGTTGAATCGGTCCATAGCTGTTTGGTCGGATTGACATTCCTTCTCGTAGAACTCAACCAAATGCGTGCTGGCTGCCTCAAGGGAAGGGTCTTCGTTTTCCAAGAGCGCCTTCAGCACACCCAAATCGAACTTCCGTTCTGGAAGCAGCAGGCATGCTTTGCGCGCATTTTCGAAGTCTTCAGTATGCATGAGGGAGTTACGGATGGCAGAAAAGCCCTCCCAGTCATTTCCATCGTCATCGTCGACAAGAATGTTAAATGCGGTGACCATTTCTGAGCGCAGGATTTCTTGTGCTTTGAGCCGTTGCCCACTGAGCGTGTATAAGGACGCCAGCACAAGTTTGACGCTTGGGTATGCCTCGCCAGTTTCGTACAATTCTTGCAATTCGCTCGTATAGCATTGATAATCAGGCTGCTCCTCTTGGAGAGCCTGTTCGACACGACGCCTCCCGAGTAAGGTGAGCGTCTGCTGCTTCATGAAGTCAAGGTCCCACCGACCTTCAAGCCCAATTTCCTCGTGAAGTATTGCCAAACCGGCATGCCAGTAGTCCACAGCCTTGACTAGATCTTCTGGGAAATTCTGACGGAGAAAGTACATTGCGTTTCCCAGCATGAGTTGGAGAGATGCGACATCTTCACCTTTGTTTTCCGCGCGGTTCTGTTCGATTGCCATCTCGAGCTCTTGCAAAATGACTGTCCAATATTCAGGAGAGGATACGATGAGCCAATGAATCGCGGTAAAAAGTGGCTCCAGGTGCGCCCAATCCTTGCGAACTACCGTTTGCAACATGGCTATCAACAATGAAGACTCTGTGCCTGGAGTTTTTTCTGTAACAGCCTGCTGGACGATAGAAACCGCCTCCTCCTTCAACCCGGTTAGCGCATAGTCGCTGGCAAGAGCGTGAAGAATATCTTTGTTGGGACCATTTTGTTCGTATGCTTGCTTGTAGTATGAAATCGCGCTTTCTAGGTTATCCACACTGTCCTCCAGCTCTCCAAGAGCCTGGAAAATGCTAGCAAGTCGTTCCTTGTCCACGGCATCCTGGTTTTGGAGAATGACAACTGCCTTTTTATCAGGTTAGAGATTTGTGAAGTACATTCATAGTCAAGACCGTCATACCTTCTTATACTGCTCCATGGCAGCCTCCCTTTCCCACAAAGCCTTATAGGTCTCGCCCAAACGGATGCACCAGGTGCAATCGACCTCTGATATACCCAGAGCTTTCTTTGCCCAGTTTTCGGCCTGGACCACTTTTTCCACTTCGGAGTCAGTTTGACTAATCATTATTTCATCGTCTTCCCCAGTCTTCTCCACTGGTTGCGTCTTTGTCCCAGCTTCTTCAGCAGCCACATCGTCTTGCTTTAAGGCAGAATTGGCCCCCTAATCCAGTCAAGGAGAGTGGTAAGTCAAGGTATAGAGAAATGTAAAGTGCCAGTAAAACAACATACCAAGCTAAGAAACCCACTGAGCCATTCAAACGGCGTTTGCACATTCCATTCTGTCTTCTGCAGCCAGTTCCGGGCTACCATCGTCATAATCGGAGTTAGAAGACTCCGGTTAGGGTATTTATCCTTCCTGATTTCGCTTAGCCACCTTTTATCTCGTGCTCCCAGCCGTGCAATTGCTACTGGATTATCCAACCATTTCCAGAAAATTTCCATCTCGTGATCCATGCTATACCAGTTAGTCCATTTGCACAAGTCCCAATTCCTCTCAATCAAATCACACTCGTTGAACATGTCATAGACGCGGGAGCCAATGTACTGCTTGTCCGCCACTGGAAGTTCATCCAGCCCCTGGGCATTGTATAACGCTTCGAGATGGCCTGGGATACTGCTCAACATGTACATCCCGATAAGCCTTCCCCCTTCTTTCTCCTCGCCCTGGGGCAACAGGAAGTATTCAAATGCCCTTTTCACAATTTCAAAGTGGGCATCAACCATGTACACCTGGAATTTCCTGTTAGGCACCTGGGAAAGGTCCGACTCAGGCCGGAATTCAAAGCCGTTGGCAAAGGAAGAATGATGAGTCAAGTCCCAGAAGAAACGCTGCACTGCCTTTCTATCTCCGTTGGTAATTGTGATGGTTGCAGAGATCTTGGGATCGTCAACTGACTGCCTTGGACGGACTCGTTCAGCGACGACGTATTCCTCGACATGGTCCCTGAGTATGACTGTGTTTCCCCCGTAGGATAAATCAAAGATCTTTGAGTACTTTCCGGCTATCTTTTGTGCAAGTGGTTGGAGAGAAACGGTTTTGAAGCGCAAATAGAGAGCGGACGCCAGCTCGTCGATACTAAGATAAACATTCCCAGCGATAACCCAAATCAACAACTCGTTAACCTCTTCGATCTCCCTTGGATTGAGCACTGATTCTAATGTTTCAAGTTCCGAACGCACCACAGCCTTTGGGTCTGTGCTGGATTCCTGGAGGACCCGGTTGAGCTCCTCTTCTGTGCCGCTTGATGCAACAATCGCCTTTATCTTGCCCAGATCCTGCTGCACGGTTGTGTAGCATTTGTTGGACCGCTTCAGCAGGCGGTCCCCTACCATCTTTCTGCGCCGCTGCGAGTCCTGGTCATGTCCCTGAAATAGATCAGCCCTTTTCAGGTCCTCGACGATGAATGTGCTGATATCCTCGGCATTATACCGAGTGATGTCAATACACATTGCGGACACCGAATTAAGCCATTCATCCTGCAAAACCGAGCGCTCGCAGCTGATGAGGATACGGACTGGATTGGATTTGTCTTCATCCGAGAGAGCTGGACGTTTCTCAATCATCTCGAAGAGCCGCTTAAGCTCTTCTTCACTGAGGATATTTACGGAGTCTAACAGAATGTAATGCATCGCATTCCTCACTGGAGACCCAAGGCCTAATGCCGTCCACAGCGTCTGGCAGGTAGCGTCTTTAAAGTAGTTCTTGTCTTTTCCAGATTCTTCACAGACACCAGCCACATGTCGTGCATAGACAGCATCTTGCTCCGCCATCTGCGTACAGATGGACTTGATAGCCGTCTCTGGACGATTTCGGTCGCTATCCGCCTTGTTGGAGATAGAAAAAGAATAGTACCCCAACAGACCCCTCTCGGCTTTCGTGGCCGAATTGCGGGACTTGACGTCCTGAGCAATTGCAGAAACCAGGAATGACTTACCTGTTCCTGGGCCTCCGGTCAGAACCAGGAGGGAATTCGAAGTGCTGCTTCTGTCGAGCCACTGCTTATATTCGTCGATATTATTCAACCATTTCCCGCTTCCCTTGACGGAATTCTTCCACATCTTTTCGCGAGCATCAATAACATTAGCGGTCTCTTCCTCCTTCTGCGCCAAGTTCTCTCTAATAGTCTTCAGGCTCTTCTTTCGAGCATCATTCAATCCCCGCTTATGCTCTGCCTCGACTAACCCGCTCACGTCTGTCTTGATTCCTTTCGCGGTCGTGTCAATCTCGGTCACGGAGGACTTGATAAACGCCACGCCCTGGTTGGTTTCCAGCGCCACCTCAAGAGTTAGGGTGGCCTGCACATTCAATTGATTCTGCGTCAACTTCTTAAAGTTATCGAGCTCGTCTCGGACCGATCCCTCATCCAGAAGGATCCGCTTAGCGCTCCGCTTGAAGCTTCTCCAGCGGCCCTCGCGATGGATATTGATGCAATTCGCGCATATATCGACGAAGCTCGTCATCACCTGGTCGATGGATGCTCGCAGGGCCTCATCAACGGACATAGTTTCCTCCATCCGCTGGTAAATGCGAAACTGGGCGAGCGCGGGACCAACTTCCGCAAAGATCGCGTTGATCTCCCCGTGAAACTCGTGGACCGTTTTCGGAATGTCCAGAAGGAAAGATAAAGCATTGAAACAGAGCCCCGCAGGACCGAAAACCTAGTAATCCTATTTTAGCTTTGCATAAGAGTATGATCCAACGGACTTCCCTACCAAGGACGCGCCCTCAGCGGCAATGCCGCCTAGCAACTGGATACAACGGATTATTTTGAACCCGGTTTCCTTCGCTCTTGAAATATCTTCATCATCTACCTGCGCAGCATAATGGGCAGCAAGTGCCCTTCGAAGGTCTTCTGTAGTTCTTGACACGCCATTGAGTTGCTGTCCCGTGCGTTGGTGGAATCTGGCGATGGTGTTCTCCCAGATCTCCTGCACCGACGCCGGGGCGGTGTTCTTGGTTTGGCTCATTATGAGAGCATAGTTATGGTCACAGTATGGCTATCAAGCGGAATAATGAGCGTGCAACATCGAACCAAAACTGGGCCATCCGTCGGGATTTATGCGGCATGTCTGGCGCTAAGGCTCAGCCTCATGACTCCTACGATTGGTTTCGCATTTCAGCTCGGAACTCTAAAATAAGCCCAAGGTCGTATTCTTTCGCGGAATAAGCCAGTTATTCAGCGCTCATAGACATTAGCACTGAGCACTCCAAATTGTATAACAGAACACTTGGTGGTGTCCGTTTCAGTCCGTTGAGAACCCATACCGCGCAAAATCTGGATTGGTTTATTCAGGACCGGCCTATAGAATATAGGACAACCAGTGTTCAATAAATGGAGACTCCGTTATTATAGGCGCCGTGCAACTGAAGGTGCAAACTTTGTCGGATGTTTAAGAGGTAATACTTCATTACTTCTGGAATAGAGTAGGGCTCTAAACATCTGATGCCTTAGGCAAGTAGAGTTCCAGCGAAAAAAGCGAAGCGGCACCTGGCCTCGTGCCGACCCGCGCCTCCACCCTACACCCTCATTTTAAGCATACCAACCATGTTTACTGAAAACCTAACGGCGGTAAAACTGGCAGGATTCTAAATAAGTACGAGCTAAATGGCATCACGGCTTCATTCAGCAAAAGCTTCTCTGGCTGTGGCGCGCAGCAGTCACGTTTCGTTTCGTTTCGTTTTCGTTTCGTTTCGTTTCGTTTTATTATTTAACGTCACTCGGCGGATCACGTGGCCCACGTGATCTGCGGCCTCCCAGGGGGCATCTGGACGTGCTACCTAAACAGAACTGCCTAGGAACTAGCTAGATACAGGTTTGAAGCAGCAACTATGGACAATATATGTTGGAAATGAGCGGAAGAAGCATCCGGCGCTACCCTGGCCAGGTCTTCGAGGGCAGATGCCCGTTTTGACTACCTATAGATTGGGGGGAGGGGCCGTACCCTTTGTCCAGGTAGATGTGTGGACTGTCGCACTTTCAAGCGCTCCGGCGGGCCCAGTTCGGGCATATGTCCTTGAAAAAGGATGATTCTTGCATGATGCGGCTGAATTCCTCAGCCCCGGCAGCTGTACTTAAGAGCCAGTCTATTGTTTTTGACGGGCCATCCTTTATACATCTCCATCTATCCTTCCAGCGTTTTCTGGTATATGGGCAAAAGAAGAAGTGTACTGGGGTCTTTGCCTTGCCGCAGGTGCAGCTCTCCAGGTAGTCTGTGTGGTCAAAATGCTGGTGGTATGCCGTAAAGTCTCCGTGGCCTGTACAAGCGGCGACGAGTCGGCCAAGTACCCACCGGGGCAGCTTGTGCTCGCGGGAGCGGCTTTCTTTTGTATGGGGTCTGATATTCAGGGCTTTGTAGGTTTCAGGCGCCTTATTAGCATATGCTGTATATGTCTCTGTACGGAGCCACTGTTTTGCCTCCCGTCGTAGGTATGCTGGGGAGGGGGGGATGTCGGGGCTGTATATAGAAGACCCTAGCTTAGCGAGCTTGTCTGCCAGCTCATTCCCAGCAATTCCAGAGTGGCCTGGAATCCAGCGGACCTGAAGGGGCTTCTGTTGCATGGTTAGGATTGAAGGGCTTTCCATCCACTAGGCGGCTAGTTGGCTAAAGGTCTCTGACAGACCATGTCTGTAAGGGGTTGGCCTATAGCTTGCTAGCAGGGAGGCTGCAGCTAGGTTATCTAGGAGGATAACTAGCTGGGTGGAGTAGCCAACGCATGGTTGTCCCAGGGCTGCGCGTAGGCCTTCCACAGCACCTATGATTTCTGCATCATAGACTTCTGTCCTGGGGCCCGCGGGACCATGTCCCTTGGACATGAGGATAGGGCCAAAGTAGATTGCAGTAGCCATACCCTGCCCCCTGGCTGGTCCGTGAGCCATCTAAGTATACTAAAATCTGTAAAGGGGCAGGGCTGTAGCCTTTGTTGTCTGTTGGGAGCATGCATAATAGAGGGAGAGGCAGCTCTATTATAGCGTGCTCTGGCAGGGGGCTGAGGAGGAGCTGTAGGATCCTTTTAAGCCTGGTTTTGGGCCTGCCCGCGGTAGTCTCTGCGGCTATTTGGGCAATTGGGTGTTTAGTATCAAGGCTCATGTATCTCACTGCTGCCCTCCAGAGGATGCTGTTGAGTAGAGCTTCTGGGTCTGGTAGGTCTGCTTCGCGGAGGAGTGCTGCAGTAGGGGTAGTCTTGTAGGCTGCGGAGTAATAGCCAGGGCTGCTGTGCGGAAGAGAGAAAGCAGGGAGTTAAACTACCCCTTTTTATTGTTTGCCTGTATAGAAGACTTCTGCCCTGTACAGAGCTGTTAGAAGAACATACTGTATAACTGCTGCCCACATGGAGGCCACTGGGCAGCCGCGCTGGGTATTGCTAAGTCTCTTTAGGTGCTGGGCGAGTCGTTTCCCGCGGCTAAAGACCAAATTAATGTGGGCTTTAAAAGTAAGCTTTGTATCCAGAAGAACTCCTAACTACTGTGTATATAGGGATGGTGTAATCTCCCCTATACCAGGTAGAGTAACTGTAGGGAGATGCTGCTGCTGCTTTCTAGAGAAGTATTGTATCTCTGTTTTCTCTATTGAGAAAGGGAGGCCTGTCTCTGTCCCTAGAGCAGTAATTTGCTTGTAGGCCTCTACCAGTTGTTGTAAGCTCTCTTCCAGGGTATTCCCAGTTAATAATATACCCATATCATCTGCATAGCAGAAGGAGCCCTCTAAGGTAGAGACTATTCTTGCCGCATATAGCAGGAAGAGTATTGGGGATAGGGGGGATCCCTGGGGGAGTCTGCCTTTAATTGGTGCTGTGGCAGTGCCTTCTTTGATATGAACAGATACAGAGCAGCCAGTAAGCCAGTCCTTAAGTAGCTGGAGTAAGCCTTTATACCATCCTTGCAGGTGTAAGTGAGAAAGGAGCCGTTGGTGTATTACAGCGTCAAATACCCCTTTCACATCTAGTAGGAGTAGTAAAGCATCTTTTCCCTGTTAAAAGGCCTCCTCTACCCTGTGAACAAGAACCTGGACCAGGTCAATGGCAGAGCATCCTGGTAGGGCCCTGAAGTGGCAGGGGGCTAGCACATCTGCCTGAATTGCTCTTACAGCTATCTACTGTGCTAGGAGGCGCTCTAGGCCTTTACCTAGGGTAGAGAGGAGGCTAATTGGCTGCCAGGCATTGAGTTAGGTATAGCCCCTCTTTCCTGGTTTTGGTAACATTATTACCTTTGCTGACTTCAGGCTCAGTGGAAAGCAGCCTTCCTCCATACACCTGTAGTACAGTTGTGTGATTATATCCCCTAGTACGGGCCAGAGCTCCCTCCAAGCAGTGGTGGCAAGTCTGTCCTCCCTGGGGGCAGACAGGGGTGGGGCACAGAGAGCAGCCCAGCAGTGCTCTTTTGTTGGCAGGTGTAGTGAGCCCAGGGGCTTGTTTGGGGGTCCCTCTTCTGTCTGATTTGGAAGCAGGGCCCCCTTCTCTAAGAGGTAATTAAGGAAGGCATCTGCCTTGCCCTGTGGAGTAGTAACCTGTGCCCCTTGTATATTCAGGGGAGAAGCAGCGAGCTGGTCTGGATGTTGTATCCATTTAGCAAGTTTGAATGCATCTATAGGTGCTGTGGCTTGTTCAATTCGCTGCTTCCAGTATTCAGCCTTTGCCCGTACAATGGCCTTCCGGAGCTGTTTATAGTCGGGGTTTTGTTACTGTCTTGTTTGGTGTAGTATGTCTGTTAGTTCTGGAGTCCACCATGGGGTCCTAGGGAGTCTGCGAGTATTGTATCTTGATGCGCCTTGTATTGCAAGCTGGGATGTCTGGACCAGTTGTTTGGCTAGTAGGTCAATTAGTAGGGTTGGGTCAGGCAGGCTTGCCAGGGCTCTGGCTTTCTCCCAGTTAGTAGATCCAAGCTTGTATATAGGCGGGGGCTCTTCTTGTTCCAGTATTATTCCAATTGTTGCATGGTCACTTGGAGTCTTTAGATGGTCTTCTACTAGGGCCCTTAGTGGTAGGTTAGAGAAGACAAGGTCTAGGGTGTTTGGTCCACGGGTGGGGGTGCCTGGCTCAAGGCGAAGTTCCAGCTCATGGGCATCAAGCCAGTCTAATAATCCTGTTGCGCCAGGTATGACAGCATAAGACTCAGTATCTGGCTGCCAGAATGGGTGCTGGGTATTGAAGTCTCCTGCTAGGATGGTGTTCTCTGGGGGTGCATATCCTAGGAGTGTGGAAAGTATAGAGGGTGTTGAGCCAGCACCAGCAGGGGCAACTAGGTTATTAGGGGGGCAGTAGACATTGATGATAGTAAGGCCTGCCGTGTAGATTGTGGTGATGTCTGGTAAGATTGGTTCCGGGAGGGAATGGGCTGGGAGATCCCTTTGTACATATGTTAGAGTCCTGGGTCTGGCAGTCCATCGGGTCGGGGGACTGAATAGCTGATATCATGGGTAGGTCTTGGTTAGGTGCTTTGCTGTATTTGTCCAAGGTTCTTGGACAAGAATAATATCTGCTTCAAAGGAGAGTAGCAGGTCATGTACAGCGCCCCCCCTTCCTATATTAGCTTGTAGTATTTTCATAGTTCAGGGGAGGTCAGGGTTTGGTTTAAGAGCTCCTGGGTGAGCTGTCTTGTAGGCTGGTTTGTAGTGTGGGTATTATCTGTTTGTTATTTAGAGCTTTCTTCTGCTTTCTTCTGCTCCTGTTGGAAGGCAAGCCGGCCTGCCTTGCGGATAGCAGCTAGAGCATCTTTTGAGAGGCGGGTGACAGTGTTCCTCTGGACGTGGGGTCTGGCTGGGCATTTTTGGAAGTCCGCTGCATGCGGGCCGCAGTAGTTGATACACTGCACACAGCAGTTGTGTTCCTGTTTTAAGGATCTGCAGGAGATACAGCATTCGCTGGAGCGGCAGGCTCGTGTATCATGGAAGTAGTAGCATCGGGTGTATTGCAAAGGCCTTTGCTTGGGGCGGGTGGGCCTTGATAGGCCGGACAGGCCAAAGAGTTGCAAGGGGTGTTGTAGCCTTTTTGGAAAGGCTATGACTGCTGTGATAGAGTCCCTCTCTACTGGGTGCTTTGAGAGTTTGGCCATGAGTGGTTTAATACCAGTAATGTGCTCTGCTTCATTGCTGATATCTGTAATTATAGTATCTATCTATCCATCCAGGGACCAGAGTTGTTTCAGGATCCAGGGGACAATAACCTGGTAATACTCTGTTGGTATTTCAAAGTATCCATCCCCAGCTAGGCTTACAGCCTTCTCTGACAGTAAGAAGACCTTGCCTTGTTCAGTTGTAGTAATTGCATATCCTGTTAATATTACTTGCACCTGTGCGATCCCGTCCGGAACTTTCCCTGCAAGGGTGACCCAGATGCCATGTGGTCCAATAGCCCGGAGGCTAGAGGAGGCCGGGAGGTGGAGGAAGATGCGGTGGTCAGTCTTGTTTGACTGCTTCAGCTTTCGTTGTGCTGGTTGCTTGGCTTGCGTACGGTGTTCTGGGGCAATAGTTTGCCAGTTCCCCTGACCAGCTCTTGGGGCTGTCAGGGATGCCCAGGTTGTAGGCTGCGAGGTTTGCCTCTTCAGGGGGCCTTCGCAAGCCTCAGGAGTGGGAGGTTGGTTTGGCTGTTCCATCTGCCTGGATGGCTGTGGGGGTGCAACTGCTGTCATCAGAGGAATCTGCTGAGGGGAGTCCTGTTTTGCTAGGGAAACAAATCTGGCTGCAAGCCCCCGGGCCAGGTCTCTTGGGCGGCCCTGTAGAGAGGAGACAGTTAGATCTAGAGCTTTAGCAAGAGAGGTCATTGCTAGTTTCCAATCATTAAGAAGGACTAGCTGGTCGTCTGCTACCATGCTGACCTGCTCGCAGATCAATGGGGCTTGCGGCAAATAGGATACAGGGACCGGAGCTGCAGTGGGAGTCTTCTGTGGGGAGAATAAGGCCCTTCTCTTCAGGGAGTTCCGGGGTAGGGGGGTCGGGGTGGTAGGTCCTTGAGGGGGGGTTCAGAGTTTTCACCCAGGAGCGGAGTCCCCGGACGGGCTCCGCCTGGGGGGGAGTCATCCACCTCCATGGGGTGGAGGGAATGATCGATGAGCAAAGCGTAAGAGATCAGTTATTAGAGCAGTAGGGGGCCCTGTTCTCCCCTCGTCGTGGTTTTTGTGCGCAGCAGTCACGCTGGGAGCGTTAGCCAGCGTGCGGGGTAGCAAAATCACGTGGCTGCCACGGCAAGTCAGGAGGGCCTTGTCTTTATGTACAGTACATGAAGCTGACATGTGAGGATCACAGATGCAGTCGCAGATAACTCCTTAGGCTGCTGAGTAAACTCACCTTACTGCAAGCTGGCCCATAGTGCAAGAACCGAAAAGTCAAATATGAGAATGTAATCATCATGATAACGAAGGTTTTCCAGTATGGACAGTTTTGTAGTTCTTTATCCAGCCCGAAAGTCTTATTCTATTAAGTTTATCTCCTGCTCTTCATGTCAGCCAGAGCTATGGTGTTGTAGTGGGCAGACGCTTTCTTCAGCTTCTCTGCTGAAACAGGGTTGTGAAATTTTTTTTTTTTTTTTTTGAGCTGTGAATGTTAAGCTTACTGCCTCATTGTTTCAGACTCGCTGCGAGAACAATGTACTTGGACAGTCTATCTAGTTAGATTCCAATTGTGAATTGTGGAATATTGTCAATCATATTCTATGAGCAGTCAATGTGCCCGGAACAGGCGCTGGATGGTCTTTAGCAACTAGGGTTATTGATGGCGCGGGTATACTGGAGACACTCATTTACTGACAGCGTGTTGCCCTACCCCAAAGACAACGCCTGGCGATGCCCGGACAATGCCCGTGACCCAGGCGGTCGGCTGGGGCAGAATAATAAATGAGATCACTAGCGATAGCTTTCGAGAACACAATAATCAATAATACTTCATACATTTGATCATACCTTGCTCATTGCAACACAGCGTGCTGAATTTCTGGCGTCTACTGAATATGGGAAGCCTATTCTGAGGGGAAAATGTGAGTAAACGAGGATTTGAAGGTGCACGGCAAGGACGTAGAATAGAGCAGCATATGTAGAAGCCCATCTGCCCACGTCTTTTTTTCTGTTGGCACGTACCTATTCGGTCACATTTTAACGAGTGTTGTCCTTTGGGCATGTTGGCAGTTGGGGCTTTCCTTAATGAAGACAATGTTATGGGTCCTTTGCCTATACAAGGACCTTAGACCTTAGTGACTCGGCCAAGGCCTGCGCTGTCCTGAAGGCGGTGAGCCACCTACAAGACTTCCTTGCAACAACAATCCTTCTTTCTCATTTCTTCTTTAGCGATTCCTTCTTGTACGTACGGCACGTCTAGATAGGAAGATCCATCTAAATACGTCCCTTAACAGACAATATTTTATCGTCTCGGTAGCAATTTAATTAGTTTTTTTTCTCCGTATATTGCGCAAGATATCTTATAAGGGAATAGATTATACAATGCCGTGGGTCCGCTACATGAAGACATCTACACGGAGGGCAGTAACTGTTCTTATTGCTCTGAATCACCGCCCACCTACTCACCGTGTCTGCCCAGGTAAACGGCAGGGGGCCTGAAGCAGCCCGGCGAGTTAGCTTATTCCAGAACCAGCAAGGTGGGCCTTTAGAGGTATACACCACTACTAGGAGTCGGCTTAGGTTATCCACAGTCGTACCACCATAAAACATCCCCAATGTCCATGCAGAGCTAGGCATGTTCCAAACTCCGTGTAGCAGGGGGCTACGTGCTAGGCCCGCAAAACGAATAATTATAGCCCTGTAAGAGGTTACATCTGATTCGGAAAGGTAATCTCTCTAGGCCATTTTCAGAAAAAAATCCAGACCCCTGTCCTCTAGTTTAATTTATCTCGGCCGCCCCTTGCGCGAACATCAGGCGCTCATCCTACCTACCCGTTTCTTCCAGACGATGAGAAAATAGACTGGGGCTGGTGATGTGATTCGGGACAGATTAGTTCGTAGGATCCATGATACAAGCAGGTCATTAGTAATATATGTGGAGAAATGAACACCATATTAAAGATGCATGCTTGGCCTCTCCCTAGAACACCGCCAGCTACAGACTACCCAATTCCTTATTCTAAATTATTTCGCCAGCGATGTTGCAGCGTTTCCAACTCCGCATCGCAACCGAGGATGACTTCCCGGAAATCTACTCTAAACTCTGGGAATCATTCGAAAACCCCTTTCAGGGAGTCCTGCGACTGTTTTTCCCAATCCTGAACAATAACCGTGAAGCAAGTCTTCAGACATGCATCGCCAGTCAACTTGAAGAGTACCGCCAGCTGCAACCAACCGTGACATGGGTCAAGATCGTCGACACGCTGGACGGTGACAAATTAGCGGCCGCAGCGAAATGGTATTTTTACAAGGAGAATCCGCATACAGGGCCGCAAGTCGGCCAGCTCGTCGCGGATTGGTATCCCGAGGGCATTGGGAGGGAGTTCGCGACACTTGCTGCGAGGCAGTTTGAGCGGCCGCGGGAGCAAATGGCGCAAAGACCGCATGCCTGTGAGCTCCTCGCTCCCATATATGACTCAAGGATAAAAGGTGAAATTTGCTGACCAACGCATTGGCAGTTCTCCATATTGCATTCACACTTCCCCAGTACCGTCGGCAGGGACTAGGCCGGCTGTTCATGGATTGGGGCACGCGCATCGCCGATGAGCGCGGCTTAGAGGCCTGGTTGGATGCCTCCGAGTTCGGGGCGCCATTGTATGCACAGTACGGGTTTCGCGTAGTCCTTGTGAACCGAGTAAAACCTGTACCGGAGCGGGAGCTCTCGGAGGAGGAAGTGAAGGAGTGGAAGCACTACGAGAACACTCTGTTACCGATTGACGAAATCGTTATGTGGCGGCCGCCTGGGGGGAGGTATGTTGAAGGGGAGACGGTGAAGCCGTGGGAGGTGGAAGTTTAGATAGGCGTGCTATTTTAGCGGTTATAATGGCCGATGATAGATACATGGTAACAGACGTGGGTGCCTTTATACGGCACAACGAATCTCTTTGGAGCGTGTCCTATTTACAGCGGGCTAGTCTCAATAATAGGCCCCCTGTACACATGGCGCGCCCTCACAAGATAATAGAAGACACTCAGAACTATTACACTGACGGTCCCTACAACACTAAAGTTCATAGTCTCCAGCTCGACCTCCGCATAGGGTGGCCAGAAGCTGAAGAAGACCACGATCAGTGCATAAATGATAGCAAAGACGTTGACAATCACACCCCAGATTCCAGGGATATAAAACTGACCCCAGACCAGCCTTGCGCCGATTGTGTTTACTATCTCATCAGCCTCAGCAGTTTTTGAGATACACCCCGTTACGCGCCGCCAGAGGAGAAGGCAGGCCACGAGGATATAGGACAGGTAGAGACCGGAGATTGACATGGCGCAGAGGTCGTTGAAGGCGACGGCGGAGCCGATAGGGATCAGCGCGAGAAGAGCCGCGATCGTTGTTGTGAGAACAACGGACCACGTAGGGATAGCAGTTGTTGGAGAGACCTAAAGCTGTCAGCAGCATTCCATGGGCCCAGTTTGTTGGAAACTACGCACATAACTCCATATCTTCCATCCCGGCACACCTCGATCACGAGCGAACGACCAGAGCTGGCGAGAGGTCGCGGCCATCATACCCGTAGACGAGCAGATACAGACGACAATAATGATAGACGTCATTGTCGCTGCGCCGCCCACAGAGTTGGTTCCAGAGCGGAAGATCTCCATGAACGGGTATCCAGTTGGAGACGCCAGCGCTGTATCGAGATCACCGAGGCAGAAAAGCAGCGCAATGGCCATGCCAAAGCCCAGCATGCCGTTGATGAGAACGCTGAGCAAAATGGACCGGGGAACTATCACGGTAGCGTTTTCGATCTCTTCGGACATCTGGACGGGTCAACGCCGTTGTCACTTGGAGACCTGTGTTGTAGTTGACTCACATGAACAGCAGCGTCGCCACCTGCGAAGGCGAACACGCATCCGATAAGACCAACAAAAAAAGACAGGCCATCCGATGACCAGCCGCCCTGGTTAACGAACTCGGTAAATACGTCCTTGGCGGAGGTGATCTCGGCAAGTGAAACCAGAGGGATTATCACGGCGAAGAAACCGAGGATGTGAACCACAAGGATCAGACCTTCCAGCCTGGGGAGAACACTCCGTCCGACTATGTTGATGCCTACAGCAAATGCAACAACGGCCCAGTAGTACATCGTCGGATGCCAGTACGCAGGCGTGTAGTCGGGGTGGGTCAGGACAGAGACTCCCTGGATCATTGTGCCGGTTAGATAGCATGCTGTAGCAAAGGTCGCTTGCCATCCGATCACAGTGAGCCATCCTAGCGAGAAACATCGATCAGTTTTGACTTGAATCGCGAATTGGGAGAGGTACGCTACCAGATATATAGCTCAGAAACTTGACGCAGGAACGAGGGGCAAGCATGGAAACCCAGTGATATTGCCCTCCAGAGGTTGGAGCCCTAAGTGGCGAGTTTAGTCTTCTCCGTCCACAATACGCAGGGGACACCCATACATCGATGCCAATTCCGATAAAACCACAAAGACGCAGGCTGTGCCTAGCCAAACGAAGAGGAAACCATAGACAGCTCCAGCAGGACCGCCACTTTTGCATTGTCAGTGAGACATCTTTTCAAAGAGAGACGGAAGGGCTAACTTGGTCAATGGCTGAAGGAATAAGCTGCGACAATTAGTCAATTATTTTTTCTTTTTTGAGCTATCAGATAGTCGTCAAGGGCTTCGAGACATACCAAGTAAAACCCTCCCAAGTGACGAGAATCGTACAGCTGAAACCGAGCATAGAGAGCATGCCAAAGTTCCGCTAAAACATGTTGTCAGCGATAAATAATCAGCGAGCGACCATCTTATTCTGACCCGTAAAACCTGCTTCTTCCCTAACCTCGCAAGATGCACATCATCAGAAGTCTTTTCTCTTCCCGATCCATTGAGTTCGCGGGGGTCGGCGTGTAGGCCCTTCATCTCGCGCGCTGACATTGCGAGAGTAAGCACTGTGAATTCGCAGACCGAACGCCAGATAAGTGACAATCCAGGGGCCAAAAAATTCAACGCGCGTGCCGGTTGCACAGTTTTGGCGCAAACAGGGATTTAAAAGAGCAAGCTGGCAGAGGAGAGATAAACCTCCGTCGTTTAGAGACCAACTAACGGGGGCCATTAATTACATCCCCTCATTCGAGGCGAGGGAGAATAGATTAACGGCCGTTTCAACCCGAATCCTCGCCCATAGAAAGAAGGAACTTTGGCCACGATTGCGAAGCGAGTCCGCGCGCAACGTCGCATTCGCTGGCCGTAGAGCATTCGATCCCTGCTCGTGATCCTTGTCTTGTCTCTCTTTGGAGAATGGGATTGGTGCCAAGGCATATAGCTTGCAGATGGCCGTACGATGGTCGTACTTTATTGTTCCCGCCCGGTTCACCCGTTTGGACGGGAAATTTTGAAGAGCCCGCCGTATAACTAGCTATTATAGACTGGTTTGACCGAACTTACATGTTCTCTCTGTTCTCTTCCATCCGCTAGTGTACCGGACACTCATCAGGGCACCGCACGTGGGGGAACACGTCTTTCACGGGCTATCACTCACTGTTTCATCCATTGAGCGGGCGAGAGGTGCAACAAATCTCCGCTGAAGTAGCATTGATCGATGCGTCGAGATTGTTCAGGACTTGCCGTCCCTGCATGCCCAGAAGCCCGCCTCCCGGAGGAAACCGTGGTGGGTGGATCGACTTACTGGTCAGTTGGACTGATAACGACGACTCAGACCCCTGTCTTTTCATGTGCCCGAAAGCCGGCGGTCGTTCCAGAATAAGCAGGGGTGGCGCGGCGTTGATTCCTCCTGTCTTAGTATGCCCATGGCTGTTGTGTCGAGTCAAATCGAGTGGTCGATGCCCGTTAGCATAGCGGGCTGAACAGACTGTGGTAATTTGACCATCCTTCAGTATTCTCACGCGCAAAATGTCTTTTATTAACCCGATGTGTCAACGAATATACAAAGGTTGCGTCGACCAAAATTGATGCTGCTCGAGTAACCATCAATTTTCTCTGCCTGCTGGGGAGCGGCAATCTTGCACAACCTCACACTCAATATGTCGAGATATCCCCTAGACAGCCAAGCACCAGCAGTAATTGTGCTGACTCGCTTCTTGTTGGTAACCTTGATCCTGGGAACGCTCGCTCGGCTAGCGACGAAATGGTGGAAATTCCGCACCTTCTTTCGGGACGACTACTACAGCCTAGGGGCGATGGTGAGTCAACCTGGGAAGTACAGGATGTGTGATTGACAGTCGCGTAGCTAGCCTCCATCGGCCAGGCAATAGCTGTCTCGATCGCAGTGAACGAGGGATATGGAACACATATCAAACAGCTCAGTGAAGGCCAAGTAGCTGGTATTCTCAAGGTGAGCACCCCTATTTTCATATCGCAAGCAGTCCTGTCTCCTGGCTTTCCGCTAATTGACAATTGCCCAACTAAGGCCCAATACACTGCCAATTTCTTTTACATCTTTGGGATCGCCTTCTCACAGCTTTCCTTTCTTGTTTTCATCCAGCAGCTGGCACACCATAGTCGTCGAGTTTTTTACGCCCTGCAGATTGCGATCGCTCTCTGGACCGTATCCAGCATCTTCGCGTCCGCATTCCAATGCCATCCGCGTCAATGGGATTACATTCATGACCGGTGTTTCAATCGCGTATGGATCAAACCGTATTTAAATGGATATTGGGGGCGGGCTAACGATTGACCAGGAGGCATGGTTTATCTACCTGGCTGCGTCGAACATCGTCACCGAGGTCGCCATTATTGTCCAAAGCATACACATAATGATAAAAGTCCAAACGACATGGAAGCGGAAATCGAACGTAATGGCCGTCTTCTTATTCAGAGTCCTGTAGGACCCTCCCATCTTGTCGTCGCTCAGAACAGAGAAAAACGAAACTGACCATAATCGTCTCGACAGCGTCCCCGCGACTCTAATTGCCCAGTGCGTTCTAACCCATAACACCATTAATTCCTCCGACCCAACTCTAGCGACATGGTCGATAGCTGTCTGCGCGCAACTAGCCCTCTGCCTAAGCGTCGTCACAGCCAGCACGCCACAATTCGTCCCCGTGCTCAGACGCCTACAATCCAGTGGGATGAGACTCGATGGAATGACCCGGTACAACACCTCCAGCAACCCGCAGTACTCGCGCTCTCGGTCGCGCTCAAAGTATGCTCACTCTGCGCGGCGAACGGGTAACGCATCTACACATGAGCTTGATAATCTGCCGTTGGCGGGGACGACAAAGACAACGGTTACTGGTGCGATTGGCGAGAACAGGGTGAGCAGCTGGGATGAGGGGAGTCAGTCGAGCCAGACAGGGATTATTCGGGAAACGAGGACGTGGGTTGTTACTGAGGAGCATGTGCAGATTTAGCTTGAATGTTAATCCACCTGCTTCAATAATGTATATAGAAGCTCTCTGAACACATATACTCGTCGCAAAGACTACATAGTGTCTTGCAGCAAGATATACACTAAGGTTCCTTATCAACTTGAGATTTTCTCTATAAACAAAGGTTCTATTAGTAGGTCGGCCCCAGGAGAAATGGAACCAGTGCCCTATCTGCATGGTGTAGCTGTGTCCATCTGGAGCAGCACATGGATTTGGAGAAAATAAGGCCGGAGATACCTTTACTAGTCATTCCAGGCAGTCGATACTACTTAAGGCTCGGAGACTCTAGAAGTATGTCTTCGAATTCAAAGAGCTATTCGCTTTACATAGTATGTCGGAAATCTTCGATCTAGTGTTTGAGGTCTAGCTGATGTTCGATCTTAGGCGCAGATCGTTTCGGAATTGAGAGCGTTCCGACGCGCCAATCTGGATGTCAAGCCTGAGGCAAAGATAAGGTTTCAATACTATCTACTGGTGAAACAGCTAATATCAAATTGTGGATTCTGCGGGCATTACAAGGAATCGCTTGGACTGAAGCCCACAATATACATACATCATGAGATAAGACATCATATTTGCGGCGTGCATACATATTCTTTGCAAACGACTGGCAAGGCTCGCGGTAATACGAGCCCTTTCTCTTCCCAATTGACGGAGATGCGGCCGTCCAGCTGCCCCTCTAGTTCCGCAGCCTCTTAGGTTACAGCGAAACCTCCATAACAGGCCCCTGATACACCTTCCTCGCCCTCAATACATAATACGCCATGGCTAAGATGATTGTCCCCACCGTGCCAACAACACTAAAGTTCATCGTTGTCTTATCGACCTCCATCTGAGACGGCCAGAAACTGAAAAACACCACGATGACCATGAAGATCACCGCATAGCCGTTGACGATCGTGCCCCAAATACCGGGGATATGAAACGGGCCCCAGACCAGCTTTGCGCCGGGGACGTTAACAACTCCGTCTTCGCCATTCTGGAAATGCGTGATTGCGCCCGTGCATCGGCGCCAAAGCAGCAGGCTGCCGACGGTCAGGTAGGATAGGTACAGACCCGACACGGCCATAGAGACGACCGCATTCAGGGCCACGCTGGATCCGATGTTGATCAGGCCCAGCAGGCAGGTGACGCTCATTGTGAGGAGGATCGAGTAGGTAGGGAGGCAGTTGATGGGCGAGACCTGAATGAAGAGACGACGTGTTAGTAGGCAGTTAAGTGTCATAAACAAGCAAGCAGTCAGGTAGGTAGGCAGATACCTTGCTCCAGATGCGCCAACCAGGGACAGCACGATCGCGCGCAAACGACCAGAACTGGCGGGATGTTGCTGCGAGAAGACCGAATATGGTGCAGATGCCGATAATGAGGATGATTGAGGTCATTCCCAAGGCGCCGGAGACGGAATCCGTCGCCTGACGGAAGATCTCCATGTATGGGTAGCCGGTCGGGGTATTTAGGGCCTCTTCGAGGTTGCCCAGGCAGAAGAGGACTGCTATCAACATGCCGAATCCGAGCGATCCGTTGATGAGGACCGAAAGCATGATCGCGCGCGGGATTGCCACAGACGCATCGCGCACTTCCTCAGCCATCTATGGGTGCATTTTGTCAGATCTGGTATTATCATATCCTCCTTGAGGAGCAAGAGGGTCAGGCTCATACATGCACAGCGGCATCACCTCCAGCAAAAGCGAAAACACAGCCCGTCATGCCGACGAACCAGGACAGCCCTTGGGTGGGAAACCCGCCGTCGTTGACAAAGTCCAGAAACACGTCATGCTTGGACTTGTGATCGGCCATGTAGGTCAACGGAATGAGGATGCCGAAGAAGCCCAGAATATGGATGACGAGGATGACGGTCTCGAGTCGCGGAAGAAGCTTCCCGCCAGCCACGTTGACTCCCAATGCCAGCACGACTGCTGCCCACATGATGAGAGTTCCGTGCCAGGGCTGGGCGTCGTAATTGGAGTGAGAGAGAAGCACGGCACCCTGGATTTGTGTACCGGCAATAAACGAGGCCGAGGCGAACGCAGCCTGCCATCCAATCACGGTGACCCATCCTGTGAACAATTCTAAAATCAGAAGTTATTCTCCATGGCTATTGAGTGTTAGACTTGCCAGTCATGTAACTGAGGAATTTCATATAGCTCGGCGGTGCAAGCATTGCACACCAGTGGTACTGACCACCAGAAGTCGGCGCCCTTGCACTGTCAGTCTCCACTTGCAATGCGAGGGGGGTATATACATTGAGGCCAATTCAGATAGGACCGCAAAGCAGCACGCGGTGCCTGTCCAGGCGAAGATGAACGCATAGACGGCTCCTCCGGGACCACCACTAGATCAGACGCTGTCAATTGCTTGTCTTCCACCACGGGTACCGGGTTTCGCGTTACTGACTTTGACAGAGGTAGTAGCAAAGTGCTGGCGAGCAAGCAAAGCCATTAGCCGAGGACATAATGCACGCGAGGGGGAGCTCGTACTTGAATATCCCTTCCCATGTCGCAAGGATAGTGCAGCTGAAACCGAGGGTGGATAGAATTCCGAACGTTCGCTGGGCGGAAATTGTAAGAGCAGGCAATGAGAGCAAAGGGCAGATCGGTCCTGGACACTCTACTCTACCTTCAAAACCGATTTCTTCCCCAATCGCGCCAGTTCGCTGACGTCGCGGTCCTGGACCGTGACGCTGGCCGCGACCGCACCATGCTTGAGCTCCTGTGACGCCATCTCTGTCCACGGCCTGCGAGTCGTTTACCTACGCATGGCCAGACATGCCCGGGCATGCCTCAATTTTTAAGTCAAAGGGCCGGCTCGCATGAGCGCGAGCATGTTAGCCACCTTCCGTCCAGGTCTTAGTCGCATTAATATACAAACCCTGTCATCCCCTGTCTGGTCCACTGTGTGCTTGACGGCCAGTCTCGGGTTGACACCAAGCTTAGCGCAGGCTTCCATTGCTTCTTTGGTCTTGTCCGGCTATCGGCGCCGGCTGCAACGCCATCTTGGACTAAAAGCGCGAATGGCCTAGGTGGGTGAATCATACGGCATGTTACGCGTACTGGGCCAGACCGCTGGCGTCCTGGAATGACACGGTCTTTACCCATCGGAGATTTAGCTAGATCTAAACCTCGGTGGCTCGGAGAATTTGACTTACTTATGCTCTGTATTTGCTTCTTTATCTCTTGAAAGGGTATCTTAGTACTACGAAGCCAACCGAGCCGATAAGTATTGCGCTCAAGGCTGGCCACGCTTATAGGGCAACACGTTACACTGATTTTTACCACCGTCTCATCCTGGCCGAATTCTCTAGCACTAGTCTGCGCCCTAAGAGTTTGCTTGGCTATCACTCGCTCAGACCCCGGTCGATCAGCCGTCCTGGCGCCCAGCCGGTGCCCACTCCGTTACGCGCCGCGTCTTGGCCAGCATAGGCGATGCGATCCTTTCATTTAGTCTGCTGTGTGTGGGCTATTAGACGATCGGGGCGGGGCCGGTCTGTCCAGAGTACAGGACAGGGTCCCGAGTGGCAGTCTTTTGTGAATGATTCCGGCACGGCGCAGGGTGGGATCCTTGTCCCTATGACATGATACTGCTTTATCAATGCTCATCGGGTCGGTCTTACTCTTACTTTTTAACATTAAATGGTAAGCAATTCCTCGTGCCGATGCCATGCGCCGATGCCATTCCCAGTTAATGGGCCTGACCAGCAGCCATGGGGAGATTCGCTAACATCGACACCCGAGACCCAGACGTTTTCGTGACCACCTGGTTCCTGGTCGTTGTTGCTGTGCTCAGTGTCCTGATTCGGGTGGCGACTAAGTGCAGGGTCTTCCGGCAGTTGACCAGCGATGATTATCTGATAATCGCAGCTTTGGTACGTATCCCGCACTGGCAAAGGGAACCCGAGGATATCTACCCAGTGATCTTCAGTATCTTACACAGTCTCGTCACAGGCTCTTTGCATTGCACAGTCCGGCGCGATCTCCGCTGCAGTAGCGCACGGGTATGGGGACCGATTCACGACCGTTGCAAGTGCGGATTTCGTCCAGGTCATGAAGGTATATATACGGGCCATTTCATTGCTGAGTACCTGATCGACAGTCCTAGGCCTGACTATACTGAGACCGCTGCCAGTGCCAGTACGCTGCCTCTATCCTGTATATCGCAAGCCTCTGCCTGTCCAAGCTCTCGCTCTCAACATTCATCCACAACTTGACCCCAGTGCACAGAGACCACCTGCTGGCGGCTGTCCTGCTGGCCGTCATCGCCCTTCTCGGTGTCACTGGTATCATCGGCACTGCGTTCCAATGCCGCTTGCCACATCCATGGGATTACTGGTGGCAGAAATGCTTTGACTTGGTGAGTAACGCCCGGCGCCAATTGAGCTCGTATAACACCCATCCTGCCGATGCACTGCAACTTTCGCTGACCGTTGCGAATCTTGTCTACAGTGCGCCTGGGCTTATTTCCTGTCCGCGGCGAACATCGCCACCGATGTCGCGATTATCGTGCAGGCTCTCCTCCTGATCTTTGGCATCCAGGCGGCATGGAAGAAGAAGCTCATGTTCGCCAGTATTTTCCTCTCCAGAGTATTGTTAGTGCACTATCTTACCCCCCTTCCCTCCTTCCACCACCACCACCTCCTCCTCCTCCTATGTCGAATGCCAATCCCTAGGCCAGAATCAGGCTAACAGTAATACAAACCCCCAGCGTCATCATCCCGTTAATCGCCGAGATGGTCTTTACGCGCGAGGCCCGGAACCCGGATTCCGACGACCCAACTTACGCCTCATGCCTCGCGCAGATCGCGTCACAGATCGTGCAATCCATGAGTATCCTCACCGCTTGTTGGGGCCAGGTTAACCCGTTCCTGAACCAGCTCAAGTCGAATGGCCTGCGCATCCGGGGCCTGGAATACCAGTCTTCGGCGGGCACAGGGGGGAAGGGCCAAGCATCGGCATCTCGGTCTTCCGGGTATTCGAGGGGCCAACAAAGCCGCGGTAATCGCGTCAGAGGCGATGACCACTACGAGCTTGTTCCCGTGACAGTAGGGCAGTCTGAGACGACTGTTGAGGCGGCGGCGTCGTCACATGGGTGGGATGCGGATGCAGATGGGTATGCGGATAGCCGGAGCTGCTCTAGTCGCACCGGCATCATCCGTGAGACTCGCACATGGGATGTGAGTGATGGGAGTGGTCTCGGCTCTGGCTCGCGGGCATGATTGGATTGAATGGAGTTCAGGTTGATTGAGGCTCTTTACGCGTTGCATAATTAGGATACCCTACTACGCATACTAATGATTTTATATTCTTCCATGCTTGTGCATTCAGGATCGTAACACGAGAAGGTAATTGAAAGCGAAGACGAGTTTAACGTTACCTGATTATCTTCAACTATAGCCATCACAGTCCCGTATCTGGCTAATGCCAGCAGACCGGTTCCAAGAAAAACTGGCTGAATATCCTCAGTTCCTCCGCCCAGCAGCTCAGCTATGAATCCCCATGAGTGCATCCTCCACATTCATCCATAGAGCACCTTTGTACATGCATGGTCAATTCCACACTGCTATGTTAGCAAACCTGCTGCTCTCAATTCGCGGCCCGGCCCTCTCGGAGAAGGGCGCGCGACGTCTTTGCTGACCAGATATGGACGGAGTTGATTTATTTTAATTTTATTTGCACTCACCAAATTCGACGATGAGTGTTGTACTAGCTGGATCTGATTTTGGTTTGTCAAATCGGCAGTGGTGGGTTGCAGATAGGCAGCAGCATTGTCGAAACTGTTACGGCTATAAAATTATGTATATAATCTCCACATTAAACTCAAAATATACAGAAAATAGGCTCTAGTACTTTGCTGAAATTCCTATTAGCTAATTCATTCAATTGAACATCATCATATAGGATATGAAGGATTCTTATACTGACAATTTGTTGATGCTGTATGGTTATTTCATGTAGGAGAGATCATAGAAAGCGAGACAGAGGCAACAGACTACCTTTTCCTTTAAGAATTCTACACTTTAAGATGCTCTAACATTGGCATAAACATGACTTTGCCCGCTGTGTCAGTAATATCCTAATCTTGGCAGCCCTAGGATGCAGCTCCCTAATCTTACGAAGACCTATCCCTCCGTATCACACTTATCAAGACATCCTCCCCATCCGCGATGTTTGCGATTCCGGGCGACGGCCTCGACATATCTGCCATTGGGAAAGCACTCCTGGTGCTCTTCCCAGTCCCAGTCTCCCGCAAACGAACTTCGAACCCGGCAAGCAAATATGCAACAAACGTAAAAACTGCGCTTCTTGCCAAGAACCTCCCGGGGCAAATATGCTTTCCTGCACCCCACGGCCGGTATGCGATGCTGGACTTGAGCCCACTGTCGATTAAAAAACGGTCAGGCTGGAGCGTTTGCGGTGTTGGACCCCATGTTGCACGGTCGAGGTGGAGTTGGCGGTAGAGGACCTGTCCGGGCGGCACAGTTAGACAAATTGGTATTATGATGAAGATTATATCTGCATTGAATGTTTAGCAAGCATACCAGAACCCTGTTCCCTTCACGTAGTCGCCGGCCCCCAACGGTCGTTGTTTCAGATACATCGCGCGCCATCGGGGCCGTCAAGGTCAGCCGCAGAACCTCGCTGAAGAGCGAGTCCAGCTTGGGACACTGTTCTGAGAGATAGTGGTGGTCGATCTCGATCTTTTGCTCTTGTCCTATTGTCATCACTCCGACTGCCGGCCGGACCTCAGCGGTTATGGCGTTAACGAGGGCCGCGTCGTGCAGAATATGCGCGACAAGCCAGAATGTCATTTTGTACATGTTGCCTAGGATCCTGTCAATTGTTTAGCAGGCCGCGAATCGGAAAGGCGATGGCAAAACTCACGCCCAGGTCTGAAGCATAAATATCCTCGCAATATCTTCATTGCTGACATTCAGCCACCGCAGGGAGTCCTCCACGCCTTTTACCCAATAATTCTCGTGCCCGCGCTCCGCACGTGGAAGAGCAAAGTATGCAACGAAGCCATCGACCAGCCCTTTCCTAGCAGCGAGCATGTCGCCACTCAGAAAACTTGGCAGCCCAAAGAGTAGTTTCCAATTCACCTTCTCCCAAACCATAAACTGCGCAATGAATCCTGGGTTGAGGCTGAAGATGAGGTCTCCGTAGTATGCGCCTACGATGCCCTTTACGAATGCTTCACAGCACAATTTATGTAACGAAACTACGGCGGGCCCGCCGGAGTCTCGACTTACCTTGTTAAACAGGCCAGGAATCTTCGCGAACGCATTCAAAATACGCTTTGTGACATCCCGCTCCAAGAACTCATCCAGCTGGGCACCCGGAGACAGATGCGCGCGGTACATCTCAATCATTGCGTCTGTCGCGTGCACGGGACGAGCATTGCTCCGCGCGTTAAACGGTGCGTCTGGATAAACGGTGAACAGCCGTTCAATAACAGCCTGTGGAATCCCCATCCTCGTATACAGTTCTGTCGTGAGCGTAGACAGACTGTGCGAGTTTCGAATGAGCTCTGCCGCATCTTTCGGGTCTGCAATGATGTACATAGTTTTCCCCGCAAGGGTGAGTGCGAATGGTTCCCTTGTGTTGCCTAGCTGATTTCTGCATAGAGCAAGTTGTAGGTAAGCCTTTTCATTCCATTGTCGCTAAATCGAGCCTTTGGTCTGAGAGCTAAGTTCAACTTACATTGCGCGATCAACTGCGCGATCGAAGTTGGCTACAGCGCCAATGTGTCCTGAGCAGTTGGCATATCCAAGTTAGTGGCGGCTCATTGAATTCCAGTTCGGAGCGCCGTACCAAGAACTGCATATTTTGGACACAATGCATCAGTGGTCCGTCAGACATTGTATCAAGGGGCTCGGTATAAACATACATGGGATCCAATACGGAGCCTCCTTGGGATCTTCAGGCTGGAGGGTAGGACTGATGGTGAAGCGCCATAGCCGCCAGGTCAAAAGGCTGAAAAGGACACCTTGGCAGACTGGCGATGTCACCAGAGACCGGACGAGAGTATACAACTCTGATGAAGCCACGTCGAGGATGTCCATGTCTACGAAGATTGTAGAAAGTGTGAGGCATCAAGGTTGGAAAGCAGGAGCGTTGCAAGGTTTGGGACCAGTCTAGAAGATAGCCCCAGTACATCGCCTAACAGTGCCCAGAGTTGCCCAGCTGGTCACACCATATCACTACCAGAATGTTTGCTTACTTGTCACTCGCATCAGCCGCAGAAGCCTCTTACCCCCCTGTCGGGCCGTACTCCGGTATTGGTATGTTGGCCAAGGGTTGATTACTCCGCAGCACCAGTGACTCAGAAAACGAGTACCAGCGTCTTTCCCTGCGGTTAAGCAGCATCCAGAGGACTCAATTATTGACAGCCACTTAGATGCTGACACGTCATCACGCTTATTCAAGCTCTAGACAGGGCTGCGGGTGATGGAGATCATCGCACATACATCAATTATGGGTGTAGCCAATAGGACTTCAAACTGAACACTTTGTTGGTGATAAAGTGGCTCGTGCCGAGATATTAGTGGATCTTGTGTAACCGCTTATGTATACTACTGCCGTGTAACTGCAACTCTAGGGCTGATGTACATGTGCCGCTAAACTATTATATCCCCGCTCTCGATGCTCAATAGTCAGGCCTCCCACGTCCCCATGTCAGCAAGGAAGACCACTCGTCTCGCGTTTACTGAACAGTACTCGAGTTGATGCGTAGGGTATCGTAAAATCCTCCCATGACCACCACCTTGGCGCATTCGGGTCAGTCAGTCGCATCGTATAGCTAGTCACAAGATGGACAATGATCATCTTGAGAACAAAACTGGAGGCATGCCTCCCCGGACTGAAAACGGTTAAGATACATCCAGTACAGGGGATGGGTAACAAACCATGCAAGGGAACCATAACCCCAGATCAAGTGATTCTCAGACACATCCGCAAACCGAGATGACTTATCCTCACAGCGCCCGTTGAGGAACCGCATGCCGTCAAATTGATCCGGGTCTGGGTAGATTTTGCCATTGCGCGTCTGATCATACGAGGATACACACAGTATTGATCCAGCCCGGACAACGGGCGATCCCGTAGAAAAGGTATAGTCAGTCAAGGCCTTGCGACGGATTGCCGCTGGAGCTCGAAAGTAAGTTGAGAAATCCCGTTAGCAACACCAGCGGCAGGTTTAGATTAGGGCAGGCCTACCTTTATCTAATGAATTGAACCGCGCCGTTTCTCTCATGAAGCTATCCAGCAGTGGCAGCTGATCAATCTTGCTTGCAAGGTCGTCTTGATGCTCAAGGGCCTCCTTCCGCAGTGCATCCTGCCACTCCGGCCGCACACACAGCTCTAGCAATATAGCGTGCAAATTCACCCACGGCTGATGGGAGGCTGCAAGCCAGAGACCCAGAATTGACTGAGAAAGTGTTTCTGGTGTCCAGTAATCGCGATTTGGTTCCGACAGTTCGAATAAATGGTAGAGGAGGGTTAGCTACGGATCTTGTTAGATTATATATTGGTTTTGCGGGGGAAGTGTGAACCTTTTTAGTCTCTGGTACCTCGTCCCAGGTCTCAAGTCGTGTAGCCAAGAGATCAATGAGGGTGTTTTGAATCTGATGCATTGCTTTCCCACGGCGAGTGATTATAGTGTGGACGGGACTAAATATACACACTTAGGATACTGTGCCTAACTATTCTGGATTCTGACATACGATGCGAGCCACTTTGGCGTCAGCTGAAACGCAGCCGCACATGCCTTGATCTGCCGGGGATAATTCAAGAGGGCGTCGCAGAATTGTGGGTCTGATGCTGCGATGGAGTTATTTCTGTTCCTCAAACTGGGAGCCCGAGACACTCACTGATGTTTTCGCCAAAGAACCACACGCCCATGAGGCGTGAGAGAAGCCGTTCACTCAACGAAGCGAGTCTGGCAGATGCGGTACCTTCTTGCTCAACCGAGATTAGAGGCATTCGACAAAGTTAATGCAAGCAGACCTTCAGCTTGGAGTTCCATGTCCAGGAAAGCCCTCAGATTGCGATAGAGACACGGGTATAGTTCCCGAAACTGAGCCGGGACTCGCACCTGCAAAACACGGCTGAACAGGCGGGATTTCCTCGTATTAATCTCATTGTGGTCGAGATTGTTTAGTGTATGTTTGAATCCAAACATCTGGTCCATGTTAGAATTTACCTGAGGTGTGATCAGCATTTTGGGATTCATACGTCGGCATAGACAGCCCTTTGGGATAGCACTGTGGCCTCACTGAGCTCGGTCATCATCTCCCTTGTTGCTGGGATGAGAATCGGTTTTGCTGCCCATGGCCGGTAGTATCGGTGGTTTAACTGAAATAGTCAGACATCCGTTGTTTTTCAGATAGCCGACGAGCTCTAGCTCTTACATACAAAATCGCGGGCTATCTTCTGGATGCTCGAAGTTGAGAGGTGCTGTTTTTTGTCGTTATTAGCAGCTAAAAGGGAAGTGGCCGGCAGCTCGTACCTGAAACAGCGAGAAGTATACCTCGTTCAGTATCAACAGCACACAGGCCGTTCCGAAGAGCCAGGTAGAAAGCATTTCAATCATCGTGACAGATCTGCTAATGTTTACAATGGAGAAACGCACTGAGCATTGAACATTGTGAGTAAATAGGATTTGGAAGATCCAGCTGAGCATAGCGCTATCTCTGCCCAGAGCGTTCCAGCACACCTCTCACCCGTGTAGCCAAGATGTAAGCGCTGAGTATGCGAGTGCTGAGTTGGAAAAAGCAAAAACTTGCCCGCACAGCGGAGTATTACAGCTGCAGACCGTATGCAGAGTGCTTGTGGCGAAACCACTGTTGAATGGGTAGTTAATGTGGTCATGCTTACGGCTGCAGTCTAACGGCTCGTTGGCTTAATCTGTCGACAAATATCTTGGCGATCAGCACGAAACAGGAATTCTGGGGCCGAAACTGTCGGAGTGGTCTCCGCTGTAATCGCCTGATGGGGTATCCCGTGAGGGGTCTAAAGTTAGGGCTTCTCTATTCAGGCAGCTGCATCTGTTGGGAGACAGCGGCTTTAGGTGAAGATTAGCGTGCTTGGTTACGTTGGGCCAGAGTATGCTGTGTATCAGCAGTCTACTTGTCACATACCCTCCGGGGCTCATAGCCTGCACACTTAGGAATTCTAGCACATTCCTGCTTTTTGGTTATTGCCTGCAGGTTAATATTTGAGACCCATAGCCTTATCGGCGGAGGCAACCTGTTTAGGCTTTTTGAGCAATATGTAGATTCGATCACATAATATCTGCATACAGGCTAGGGCATTAGACAACCTAAGGCTCACCAGGACGCCTACTATTAGCAGGTACCAATCCCGTCTTCGAGTGTACCGACTGCATTTCCACTTCCTGCACCAATTCATGTCTCTGTTGGATTCCATTCTCCAGCACCGTTCTGTCTTCCCCGCTACTGTGAATCTGCGTCTTGATAGCCGACGAGTCGGGGTCTACTTGGTACGAATCCAAACTCATATTCAGATACGGCCGTTTTTTCGGCGAATCCAAGTCCCACGGCTTGAGAGCGCGACTAAATCTAGTTGTATGGTGGTCTCGGCTTGTCTCTGATCCACTTCCCAGTAAACTTCGCGCCGACACAAACAGCCGACTTAACGGGTGGTTTTCGCTGCGGAAGAGGAGCGCCATGGAGGGCATGCAACTAGCTGTGATTCCCACGCACATTTCCATTATGCACATAATCAGCACCGGCAGGGTGTAGTAGCTGAAGTCGTCGCTGTGGTGGTAGAGCTTGTGTTTGTAGTAAATACTTAACGAGGATGCGATGCAGGCACTACACAAGTCCCATGGATTGGTTAGTTGACGAGCCCAATCAGGGTAAAATAGAACCGGGGCAGACAACGCACGCAAAACCGGTAGCGAAGACGGCCAACACACCCAGCTTCTTCCTGGTTGACATCTGCAGCCGCCACACAGAGGCGATGGGGAGGAGCAGAATGTACACATCCAGGACCAAACTGCCCGCGGCGATAGGCATCATCCACTCGTCTATTCTGGCGTAGCGCGGAGATAGGAACGACTCGGCCCAGCTTTGACCGGGCGCCGGGGAGGTAAAATACAGCGTCACAATGAGGATGATAGTGTAGAATGTCCAGTTGACAACAAGCCCAAGGTAGATTGCGAAGCGCTGAAGTGCTAGAGGTCGGAAGATGTGCAGATACATCAGGAGGAAGGTCGTTTTGATGAAGGCCCAGATCACCGTTGTGGTCCAGTTTGTCAGAAAGCCGGCCTATTCTGGTCAGCGATCCTGAGAATCAAATAGGCACCGAGCACTGACAATGATAAAACCATCACCCAAAAAACGCGCAACCGACAAGTTATACATATGGGTACCGTAGCCATTCCTTGCCGCTGTCGTAGTTAGCCAGGTATCCTGCTTGATGAGAGGCGTGATTACCGTAAACGCAGAACCCGAAATAGGCGCAAGTGCCAAGCTAAGAGATTGTGAGTAGAAACTCATATAGCATGGAAGGAAAATCCTCTTACAACTCCAATGAGCGCAGTCCCTGCTATCGGTCAGTATGAGCAGTTACAGGGCACTAGATAAACCTACAGTCATCCGCTCTGAAGGCTCTCTGAATCACCAACCGCGTGTAAAACCTGAGCCCTGCGGCGAAAACCATAACACCCATGGCACAACTGCCGATAATGATGAGCAGGTGTCCTATTGACGGTGGATCAATCAGATTGGGGACGACTCCAGGCGGCGGCACGCCCACGGGGGTGCGTGCCATCTCCTCTGCGGTCATGTTCGCAAATGCTGCAGCCATTTTAAAATATCCACAGTATAAGCTTCCTGTCCCAGATCCTGTTCCACATCGCGATATGGAGATAGAGGAGGGCTTATGTTGATGATAAGCCGGGACTACTCAATATTTCTACTTGGCTCAGCCCCTGCTGCAGATTATATCCTGCCGAATTTCAGCCGCCACTGAGTTGACAACGGAAGGAGGGGTGAGCATTAGGGTCAGCAGAGAGGAGCCGACAGGGTCCCATTTTTAGATCAGCAATGTTGCATCGCCCCTACGTTGCACAACACGTCCGCGGACCCAATAGCGAATTATCATGTAATTAGTAATTGCATATACGGTAGGCAAGGGGCCTGTCGAGGGGGGGGAAGGAGGGCAAACAGCACCGTAAGCAGCATTTTTTCCGTTCAGGCGCCCGTTATGCAGAGCAACTTGGGTAGAAAATTCACTTTTATTGCCAAACTAGTAAGATCTATGGCCTCCTACGTCCCGTATGCCGTCGGCGTCCTCGGTGTATGGGCAGCCATCACCTTCACTCAGCACCCTTTTTACCGCCACCATGATACTTGCGATAACTTAGCCTCCATTTTAGACAACCGAGTCTTCGCCTCCAGCTCTGCAGAATACAAGGAGTCGGTCTCCTCTTACTTCAGTTTTCAAGAGCAGAACCTCCAGCCGGCTTGTGTCGTCCAGCCAACAACCGCGCAAGAGCTATCTGCAGCAATCGTGCTCCTGGCGCGCGATTATCATGACCATGGCCAGCAGTTCGCCATCCGCAGCGGCGGCCATATGATCCCCGGCGGCGCCGCAAATATCCATGGCGGCGTGACGATCGATCTTCGCGCTATGAACGATATAGACCTGAGCAGCGACCGATCGAAAGTGCAGATTGGAACCGGCGCAACCTGGGGCCAGGTATACAAGGTGCTCGATCCGCTCAACATTACCGTTACCGGTGGACGGGCTGCCTCGATCGGGGTCGGCGGGTATCTGACTGGCGGCGGTCTCTCTGCGCTTGGTCCAGCAACCGGTTGGGGCTGTGACAATGTCCTGGAAGTCGAGGTGGTCCTTGCAAGTGGTGAAATTGTCCAGGCTTCGCGTACGTCATATCCTGATCTATTCGTTGCTCTTCGCGGCGGATCCAACAACTTTGGCGTGGTCACCAAGTTCACCATGGCTGCTCATCCGTCCAACGGGATCTGGGGCGGGTTCATGGCTTACCCTGAGAGCGAGGTGCCGCGCCAGATCAGGGCCTATTCAGATTTCATGCAATCAAGAAGCGTTGACAGTCTAGCGGACCCGATCCAGAGCTACGGCTGGACCTCGAATCGGCGGGTATTGTTCGGCACCAATATCCTCCTGTACGCGAAGCCTCATCCCCACCCTCCAGTCTTGCAGTCCTTCATAAACAACACGACCACGCTTCACAGCACTCTGCGAATCACCACAATGGCGGACTTTGCTGAGGAGGAGGATCGGTATCAGATTCCAGGCTTCTAGTAGGTCATTCTCTCCGAGATATCAAATTGACTGCGCCAGATGTTAATAGCTACAGTACCCTATACTTTACCACGACCTTTGCCCACGACCCGTCGGTCTATGCACCCATCGTTTCTGAGTTCAACAGATCCTGCCACGCCGTTTCCGCCGTCGAAAACATGAACTGGTACATGAGTTTCCAGCCCAGCGCGGCGCTGAACGGTGAGAATAGTCTTGGATTGGATCCCAGGGATGAGCGGCTGAATATCATCATCCTGGTCGCCTTCTTCCCAAGTCCAGAGGACAGTACAGTAGTGCGAAACGCAGCCAATGACCTGATCCGGTCGATTGAGGAGATTACTAGGGCGGCCGGCGTGTATCGCCCGTTCAAGTACTTGAATTATGCCGATGACAGCCAGGATGTGATAGGTGGGTATGGGGAACAGGCCAGGGCTGCACTCCAGGCTGCCAGTCGTAAATATGACCGGGAGGGCGTATTTCAGAGTGCGGTGCCCGGGGGGTACAAGTTGTTTGCTTAACTGCGTCGCTGCCTGCTAGCTGTCGAATCATCATATGACGCGGGTCGTGCGCCTTGGGTAACACAACATTAGCGTGGTGTCCGGACCAGCAGAATCCCCTCCCTCCACCCCTCCTTCACCCCTCCCCCTTGCGTAAAGATAACCGTTGAGTGGCTGGACAGACCCGAGTAAGCAACGTATGCTCGTGCAGCAAATCCGCCGATCCATGGTAACCTTATTGGTTGTGTAACGCAGCTCTTTGTCTTTCTGACTGTATTTCGGATTGGGGCTAGGGTATCGAACAAAGACCGCGGGCCCATTCCGGTAATCCTTCTGCCCTCCAGTCTGTTCCTGAGCGCCCTGGTTCTACTCTTAACACATCGAAGCACATTCCATTTTGGAGCGACTCCAAATCAACTGAAAAGTCCAGATGGCGTCTAGAAAAACCGTCCTGATCACCGGTTGCAGCGATGACGGCATTGGCTCTGGTCTTGCTTTGACCTTTCAGCAGCGAGACTACCATGTCTTTGCAACGGCTCGCAATATCCAGAAGATGAGCAAGCTCCACGGCCTTCCTAACGTTACCCTGCTCACTCTGGATGTCTGCAACAAGGACCATATCACTGCAGCAGTGGAAGCTGTTACCAAACATACTGGCGGCAAGCTTGACTACCTGGTCAACAATGCCGGACGCAATCACTTCATGCCGATCCTCGATGAGGATATCGAGGTTACCAAGAAGCTCTACGAAACTAACGTCTGGGGGCCGGTCGCCTTGACCCAGGCTTTTGCCCCATTACTGATCGCAGCTCGCGGCACAATCGCCTTTATTACATCAATAGCGGGCTACCTCAATGTTCCCTACATGGGTACGTCGTCGCTTATCTATATTGCTTGAAAATTATTGGAAGGGACCATGTCTCTCACCGTGGGTAAGGGTTGGAAGCTGACTCTCGCATGATATCAGGCACGTACGCCGGCTCCAAACGCTCCATCGAACTCATCGCTGAAACCCTCCGTCTCGAACTGGCGCCTTTCCACGTTCGCGTCCTATCGGTCGTCACCGGCGCGGTCAAGACAATGGGACAGACGTACTTCGGTGACTTTAAGCTCCCTGAGGATTCGCTTTACAAACCTATCGAACAGACAATCGCTAGCCGTGCGCAAGGAGGCGATGGAAACGCTCGCGAGGACCTGATGACGTATAGCAAGAAGGTCGTTACTGAGATCACAAATGGCAGCTCATCAAAGTTCTGGTGTGGGAGCGGTGCCGGCATGTTACGGTTCAGTACTTCTTTTCTCCCGGGGTCTTTCCTGGTGAGCTCGCCCGGCGGCTTTCTGACTGTCTATTCTATTCCTGGGTTGTTGGCTGACTGTTCTAGGATAACGCTGTGTCGCGGAATACCGATCTTGATGTTCTGGCTGCCAACTTGAACAAAAAGCACTCCTAGCGTTGATGGTCAAAGAAAAATGCTGCTAGATCTGCTCTATTCATCAGGCAAACCCTATTCGCCTCGCAGACTCGTTGTTGTACGCAGTTTGTCTCTTTAGAAGTATTGAAGTTGTGGGATGAACCCACAGATATTCTCCATTCCTTGTGCCTAGCAGCAGTCGGGACCATAGGTGGCTGGTTGTCAATTACTTAGCAGACATTCCCGTCGACTCTCGTCAGCATCACAATAACTCCGTAATTCCAGATTATCTACACGCAGTCCACTAACCCTTCCGCCATCTTTGCAAACTACTAGTTGGTTTGCCATTCACATTGTAGCCTTCTCAGAGCTTCCGATTACACGTTCATATTTATGCCCTCCCACAGCACGCAACGCCTCAATTAAAGGCGCTTTTCCCAGCAACTCTTCCGCCTCGTCCAGTCCGCAACCCACTAGCGCCAGTTGAAGGATGCCAACGAGGACGTACCTCCCAAAATAACCCCTTAACCTCATATCCACATCCTCCTACATAACTAGCATGGTCTTTGTTCTGCAGGACACCCCCCAATTGCGGAAGCTCGGAGCTCGTTATCTGTGTGCCAAAGGACGTGCCAAAGAACGCCCCCTCCCTAACGTTCTGCGCCTGCCCCTCCTCGCAGAGGACAAAAACGGCCCCTACGTCTACTTGCAGCAAGCTCGCTTGGACCTTGCAATTGTTTCGCGCCCTGTTATTGCGACCAGCATGACTAACGATGCTAGCGATCTCACGCCTCTAAAGAGGCCTTTCAGGTCCAATTGAGCGGTTGGTCATCTAGGTTGACTAGTGCCGCATATGTCAGTAGATGGAGGTTTGGTATGATGTGGATCTTCCAGGTATGGAAAGTCTTGCGATGAATGCTCGGCAACTATCAATGGTATGTATGTCTCCAGGGCCTTCTTTAGTGAGAAGCAGCAAGGCTCGTTAGATTTGGCTTGGGCTTGGGCTTGGGCATGGTGATTTAGTCTCGTTTCTCACAAATTTATATCCTTTCTATAACGAAAAGATCATCGGCAACCATCCATACCCATTTCGTTCAAGGGACCCGTAATTACCATCTCCAGCCATTATCCCAACCGTCAATCTACCTGGGCAATTTAAACCCCCCAGGCACCCTCTCCTGGAAGATACCCCTTGGATCATACCTCCTTGAAACCCGCCAAAGCTCTTCTACACTTTCCTCGCCATATCCAGAAACAACATCCTGCCACTCGGCCGCATAATTCATATACCTAAACCGCTCGTCCAGCCCTTCGCTCCTGGCCAACGCGTCAATTTCCTCGAACAGCGCCCGCGTACCGTCACGCAGTGCTCTTGAGTAGGCCCCGCCAGGCCAGTAGTTCGAGACGAGCACAAGGACAAGGTTTTCCTCGGGATGTGAGTTCGGCGGGAAGCCGAGACTGTTGCGCGAGGAGCGAATTACAGGAGGCAGGGTCTGGAATGTGAGGGAGGAGACGAGCCCCGGCACGCTAGACTGGGGTTGCATGCTGGTAAAGGAGCGCCAGAGCGCGTGGACCTGCTGCAGGATTGTGGGGGACAGGCGGAATGTTGTTGTCGCGTAGATGGAGCTGTTTGTTTATATCCCGTCAGTGGATTCAAAAGGACACCCCTTGGAATGGTAGGGAACTTACTACTGGTCCACCGGCTGAAACAGCGACAACTCCCTCGCAAAGTCCGACATATTTGCCACACGCACTGAATTATACCCTTGCGGCTCATGGATGTTGCTTGATGTAAACACTCGCAGGACAGTATCTTCCACACTCGCAACGGGCCGGGTATAGAACAGGTTGTTCGAGCTATAATACTTTTCTTCCGGATTGGCAGACGGCGCAGACGCGTTATACAAAAAGCTCTGCTCGACTTCCGCGTACGGATCGACTGTCGAGTTCTTGAACTTCCAGAACGCGTCCAGCTGTGCTTCGTTCGCGGACGCCGGGTACTGGATTGCGCCGCCCCAGAATTCATCCTGTGGAAAAGTCGCCAGATCAAATCGCGTGACGACGCCGAAATTATTCTGTCCGCCCTTGAGCGCGGAAAAGAGAGGCGCGTTGTGCGTCTCGTTGGCGTCAACGATTTCGCCGGAGGCGAGAACCACTTGCATGTTTACGATACTGTCGCAGGCAAAGCCGAGTTCCGGCGAGAATGTGGAAAGGCCGCCTGTTAGCCGTCAGCTAGTACCGAGTTTTAGATAGTAGACTTAAAGACTTACCACCAGTCAAGAGACCACCCACTCCTACGATGCCGGTCCGGCCGCCGAGCACAACAAGGCCGTAGGGATCAAGGACATCGTACACCTCTTGCCAGGAGAGGCCGCTCCCAACGGCGACGGTTGCTGTGTCTGGATGAACGGTGATGGTATTTAGTTGGGCTAGGTCGAATGTAACCCCGTCAGGGGCATTGGCGGCGCCAGGGTTGGAGGAATGGCCGCCAGACCGGATAGCGAAGTTTGAATTGGGGAGATTGGCGAGATGCTGAACTGCGGTGGATACATCTTCTGCTGAGGATGGGGCAACGATGCAGGCTGGATGGATCTCTTGCTCCTGACGGGCGAAGTACGAGCTTCCTGATGAGTTATAGGTCGCGGAGTTTGGGAGGAAGACTTTGCCTGGTAGAAGCGAGGCTAGTTCGGTGCACGGTGAGGAAGATACGGATAGGGCATATGGGAGTGAGACGAGAGCGAATATGGCTACCAGGGACTTTAAACGGGGCGACATGATGGATGGCTTCATTGGCAAGGGTTTCTGCTACAGGGCCCTGGAGCGGGCACTTGCACGTACCTTTATACCCAGAAAAGTCAGTCCTGAATAGAATGTCAGCAGAATATACAAGGTCGGTTAGGACTACTCCATGTAGTGAGGATACGAAGCTAGCATAAGCACTAATGGCGTTGGCCCTGCATTTCTGTGACAAATGCACAGCACCATGTGCACCGAGTGATGATGACTGCAGGCAAGCGGCTTAGGGCTACAGGGAGTACCATAATTAGCACTCCCCGTTCATGCCGATCAACTCTAGGTGAAGACTCTGCATGCAAAACGCACTGACCGTTGTCTGACACGTTTCAGCCACCTTACCAGTGCCATCAACACGTGGTAATCAGCAGCAATTGAAGAACCCTTGAATAACGTAATCGGTAAGCGAGGGAGACCCCTCCACCCGACTCTGGGTCTTACCACCAAAGAAAAACCCAATCTGAAACATTAAGCAAGCATTTCTATATAAGATCTACATGCGACAGGATTCAGGCACTGCAACTATTTATGCCCAATGTTTTTGGCAGTCAAATGCACCGTGGGGGGTAGTAAGGAATGTCAAATGATTCGTCACTTTCAAAACACCGAGAAACCTCAATATTGCCGGACGAGGCACAATTAAGGACTATCTCAAGGTAACTCATTAGGTCTAGTTATGGGTCTCCCTCTTTCAATCCAATGCCGCCATTAATACATCACCAAAAGCTCCCCGCTCTTCGTCTTCTTTGGTATGGCGTTGGATATCGACGGCCTCCATCTCTTGTCCCCTGCTACCCAACTTCAGAATTGAAGATAACCAAAACTCCTGGAGACTTTGAGTCTGCATTAGGACGGAGAGGCAGTTGCAGTAACGGCAGCTCGATTCGCAGATTCTTTTCTTATATCTCATCTTCCCTGCCGCCCCTCCGATCTTGGCAAGTGTCAAAGAATATTTATCTACAATTCACGCCAACTGCTGGCTTCTCGACAGAGGTTTACTTAGGGGTCACTGCAGAACTCCCACAAGTGGCTCGTAAGAGCCCCATCGCCCAGAGCCCGTTTTTTAACTTTCCCTTTTCCCCATCTCTGCTCCATTCATGGAGCTTCACTATAGGACAATGTCTTCCTGAGTAACGACTAACACACCTCGTTATGGAAGGCGTTCTATATGGATACTAGCGGGAGTTCTTGGGCATGTTTCTGTCATGACTAGATTCGAGAGGTCAATTCCTGTTGTCGGCTTGAGTCCTTGTGCGTAGGACTAGCAAACGTAAATTCTCCAGCCCTATGGTTTGGGGCAGCTCTATCAGCTGACGTCTGTACGAAGTCTTCTCTCGCAAACAAATCGCCCTTGTGGGCTCCCTGTTACGATGCTGGGCTCTTATCTACAGCGGGTGCGCGAAATAATGACTTTCTGTACACATCATCGAACAATAGGTGTGGCACCCTTTCAGTGACAGGTATGTATTCTCCTATCAAACTTATTATGCCGTTCCTGCTAATTGAATTTGAGCAGACCACTTTATGGCACCAGAACGCAGCCGGCAAGCCAGCTGATGATTGTTGATATGGTCAGTTGCGAGGGTCAAATTACGCATTTGTTAAATGCTAAGGTATGCAACTCGAGAGAAAGTAAATTTCTCTCGCGATACAACGACTTATGTGGTGGTGTTTATCTCGAGGCGGGACCAATGTCTGTACAATGTCAATGTATACATCTACAATTACCAGTGTTGTATGTCTATTGCTACAGTGGGCTAAAGACGCCATATCCACATGTAACGCAGAGTGATCTGGAGAGCTTTCAGGAGCGGCTCCTAGCTAGTTGACTCGGTATGTAAGGATGCCCTTCCCCCTAGAGTATATGTCTTGGGCGCCGCCTTGATACGCTTGAATATGTTTAGAGGAACAAGACCCCTAATACACAAGCTCTGTGACTTTGAAGGCAAGCATGAAGCGTGCTTATCCTTGCAGTTTGGACCTCAGACAAGTACAATACAGCAAGCCGTAAATACCCCTCTTGTACCTCTCTAGATTCCACCGTTTTTCCTAGATATAGGTTGCTTTATCTGCTTCTTTTCTGTATAATATTCTTCTCTCTCACTGGCTTGAACGCATTTTTTATGCCTCCATCCCTAGTGAGTAAACAACGTTCTCTCACACCTCATATTCCCGTACCAGGGGTCTTATCTGACCCTCTGTAGCAACGCAACCTATATAACGCTCACCGCAGCATGAAATTCACTTGCGCAGAAAAGTGGGACGTCTGCGTTACCAAAAAGAAAGAGGGTAAGACCGCCAAACGGCTGGTTCTACATACGGGTGTCATTCTATAAACAATTTTCTAGTATTTTCATTTTCATATTCTCTAATGAGTTTCGAGCCTGCTGCTCATGACAGGTTTCGATTTTAATCTCTGTCGGTATACGCTCGTAGTCAGGTTAGCAAACGGGTGTCGTAACACGCGAACAGCTTCCTATGGAACAATAATATCAGCACTGGTCGCCTTTCATGTCCAGTAAAGTAGCGGCATCTCAAGCAAATATTCTCATATGAGGTGTATACGAAGTATCTACTGCGCACTTAGTTGAGAAACTAGGGCGAAAATATATTCTCACTAGTTCACGCACTTAAAACCCTCGCGCCGATTGATGCGAAGCTTGTATTAACACAGAATATGCTAGAACCACAGCACAACCCACACGCTCATATAAGGTACTATACAGTTTAGTGAATGAAAGAATCCATCAGCGACAGAGCCATTTTCGTAGATGGCAGAGGGGTAACCTGTTGCGCAGAAATTATTTTAGAAACTCATTACCTTATAAGTTTGGCATACATAGGACAAAAGAAAACGGTACTATTCAACAACGAGTCGCGTGGTCTAATGGTTATGATTTCCCGTTCACATTGAAGTGAGCATTACTACTACTAGTAGAATACCGGGAAGGTTCCCGGTTCGATCCCGGGCGCGACTAGTTTTTTTGAATTTATTTTCAATCGCCCCACCACCTACATAGGTGCTGGTTTTGGCGACCAAAGCCCCTCATGCTGCCTTGAGGAAGCTCGTGGAATTTTACCTCGACATAGTTAGTCACTGTATTGGCAGAGCTACCTATTTTTCCAAGACTTAATTCATATGTACCCAGCCCGTCAAGGCAGGCTACTTCTTCGTTCTCGGTTCCCCCTAGAAACCCTAGACACGTTAATGCTACCCCATACGTTCGTGCGAATCACCTAGTGGCCGGGTCAGTATAGCGGCCATAGATCGACCCAACAAGAAACAAAGCTTGCTTATCGTTTACGGCTGTGCTGCTGGACGATAGGATGGTGACCTTTGAGCTCTCGTCGGCCATCGGACGTCCGACGTTATCAGGATCGGGCGTCCGCTATCACTATTCTGTATGGAGCTATGATGGATGAGAGCCCTTATCAGCGGCACCATCAAGCGTTCTTATAAGCCATACGCCGTCGAACGCTGCATCTTAGCGGCCCTATCTCCATGACCACGGGCGTGTATCGCAAAATGGACCGCCTCTCCATCAGTTCGCGACTGGCCAAAGCCAAGAAGTATGTCCAGACCCGCGAGGCACCAGAGAAGGGCGCTGCCTATTTCAACGAGGACCTGCTTCCTACGCCGCCTGGTAGGTAGTTTATCCAAGGCACGAAGCGAGCCCTTGCCAACGAGCTAGGTAGACCATCGAACATGGACGGCCCTTCACTTTTTCACTTACTACCTCACCACGACCTTCTCCCCTAGCAGCTACAATCTAGGCGCAACCTTAATCAGTCTGGGTCTGGTACGCCCTCACTACCCATATACCATAAGCGTCCCCTATACTAACGGCGACAGCGCTGGTGGCACTGCATCCTCGCCGCCATAATCGGCTCCTTCATCCTTTCTATCATTGTCGTCCTCAATTCCCGCGGGGCAACCCGCTACCACGTCGGCTACCCCGTCTACGTGCGTGCATCGTCTGGCGTCGGTGGTTCGCGTCTCTTTGTGACCGTCCGCGCCTCTGTCGCAATCATCTACTTCGCGACCCAGTCCTACTACGGCGGGATGATCACCTCCGTCTGCCTGCGCGCAATCTTCGGAGCCAGCTGGGTGAACCTGCCGAATCGGCTTCCTGAATCTGCGGGCATAACCAGTCGCGACCTGCTGGCTTTCTTTATCTTCTGGATCCTCCAGTTTGGGGTCATGTTTCTGCACCCAACTGTTTTGCGGCATTTATTCGTTATCAAGGCCGTCTACACGACTGTCGCTTTACTCGGCGTCTTGGGATGGGCTGTGCACATGAACGGCGGCAGTCTAGGAGATTTTGCATTCGACACTCAGGTGACTCTTCATGGCTCAGCACTCGTCTGGCCTATGATTCAGGCGATTAACAGCGTCATGGGCGCGCTCTGTCCGATTCTGGTCAACCAGCCCGATGTTGCAAGATACGCGACGAGACCCTCGCAGGCGACTTGGTCCCAGTCGCTGGGGATCCTGATCAGTAAAGTGCTAGTTATGTTCGTGAGCTGTGCAACCACGAGCGCGACGACACATTTCTTGGGCCAGAGTTTCTGGAATGTCTGGGATTTGTACAATGAGATCCTGGACCAGTACTGGGGTTCTCAAGCGAGAGCGGGGATGTTCTTCGCGGGCCTTGTATGTCGTTTCCCATGTATTTTATTTTCTAAAACACCGCTGATTGAGTGACAGGGCATGGTTCTCGCCATCATCGCCACCAACGCCGGTACGAACTCCCTCCCTGTGGGCGCCGATCTCTCAGGTCTCCTACCGAGATATATCAACATCGTCCGCGGCCAGGTCCTCTGTGCAGTACTCGCACCGCTCTGCGTCCCTTGGAAGATAATCTCAAGCGCACAATCATTCCTCACATTTCTCGGTTCATATACCGTCTTTCTCATGCCGACTTGCGGGGTTATGATTGTCGACTACTGGATTATCAGGCGCGGCAACTTCCACGTCCCTTCTCTCTACACGAAAGAGCCAGGCACGGTCTATTCTTACTTCCATGGGTGGAACCTCCGCGCAGTAGCGGCATGGGCTGGGGGCGTGGCATTTACGGTGCATGGTATTGCAGGGAGCTTAGGAGACGGAGGAGCTGTTGCGCAGGGGAGTAAGAATATGTATAAGCTGGGGTTCTTGTTGAGCTTCGGAATGGGTTGTTTGCTTTATTACGTGTTGACATTGTTCTGGCCGGTGAGAATCCTGGAGAGGGGATTTAGTGATAATGGAGGGAAGGGGATGGGCTTTGAGGAGATGGCGAGATGTGAGGGGTTCCTCGAGGGCGAGAGTGTGGACGCAATTAGGGCTGGCATTAGGGGCAGCGTAGATGAGCAAACTGAGAAGGGAGTCCGGATCGAGGTTGGAGTTAGGGAGGTTTGATTGGATATGGTAATGGGAGGTGTTTGTCGAGATAATTTTGCTATTGCTGTTATGCTACTATGCAAGAAAAGGTTGACTGAGCTGTGTCTTTGGTGCCCTAATATACTGTATGGCTAGTGTTCTGCCTAGAGTTTCCTATTATATCCAGCCACAACCAGTACCCAGCACTTGCGTAATACTTGAAAAATAGCAAGACTACTGGGTAGTGTTCAATTGAGACCCTATAATCCAAATTGCGCCTGATAACGATCTTTGCTTCAGTTAATCGAGCGCAGGCGACTGAGATTATCGGTTCCGGATAGCCGTTGGAAGAATAGATGCATATATAGAAATAATCCATCTGCGCAGGCAACGCCATCAGTCTATCGGGACTTGTCTGGTGGATCTGAAGATTGAAACGCAGTTATGGAAGGGAGATTCCGCAATCGCATCGTATATACAAATCATCTGAGATGCAGCCATAGGCTGGAGCAGACGCGCTCGTCTTCTACCCATACCAGATGGTCCACAACCCATGGACAGTGTGATAACAAGATGTCCCCATCCTGATCGAGACGATCAACCTAGGGTTCCTCAGACCTGCAAACTGATCGCATTCGCATTTCCACCTCCACCCCTCCAGACCGCTCCACCAGCACATTCAGAGCCAAAGGCGCCGCAGACGTCGAGCTATGAAAGCCCACATACTTTAGCCAGGCGTGCAGGACTGCAACAGCCCGCAAACCCGTACTCAATTTCGGGGCCCGTGTGGCGAGCAGGTGCATATTCGCACTGATGCCGTGGTCCGCGACGCGGGTCGGGCGGTCCCGATAGTCGGCGATGTATGACTCGTGGGGATCTAGGATAGTTAGACCTCGGGAAGGACGGAAAGTGGTAGGGGCCCTCCGGCAATTTTGAGAGACAGAATATGGCCTAGGATGAGGAGATGGAGGAGGTCAAGCGTGCTCTGTTGATTCTTGGGGAGGGTGGGTGAGTGCGATTCGCAGAAGAAGATGAATTTCTGAACGAACTGAGCGAATGTGCAGAGGAGGCGGGATTGCGCGATATACAAGGAATTGTAGTGGCGACGAAGTCGTAGCCAGAGAGGCCCAGGCCCGTTGCGATCAACGGGATCCTGGTGTCCAGTAGCCTGAGGAGGACAGATTGCATCTGGGCGAGGCTACTGAAGGGACAGACAGAGGCCTTAAGAGCATCGTCAGGCGGTGGTGGAGGAACGTATGTTGGTACCGGTGATGGAGGGACATCTGCCCACGAGATTTTGGTGCTGTATAGGGCTGCCTGCAGGCTTATCCGGCGGTATACAGCAACTAGGGATGGCTCGGCCTTGGAGATGAGATATGGATGGTGTTCGATCTCTTTGAGGATGCGTAGGCCCGAGAGGAAATGCGTCCAGGCGCTCTCGTGCCTGTCGAGGAGAACGTCCGATAAGCCGAAGAGCAAGGAGCAGAGCAGGACTACGTGGCGGAGTTCGGGGTCCTGCGAGGCCAGTCGCTGACTTAGCAATCTCATAGCGCGCGACGACTGCTGCAGCGAGAAGCAGTAGGCGCGGTGGACTGAGGTACCTTGTACTCTCTGCATATGTTTCAGCTCGGAGCTCTGATGCGCTGCGCTGAGCATGGTGACGGCGTGGAAGATGGCTTGGTCGGCATGGCACATTTGCAGGGCGTGCCTTTGCCATAGCGGCAATTCGAAAAGGGCCGTCAGGCTGACGATAGGATGCTGTTGAAAGTAGGCAAAAGGCCGCTGCTCGTCGGCGGTCATGGGCCACGCGGCCTTGACCCTTGTGCCGATATCCCGTATACAGGTATTAGAGTACGCGCAGGGAAGTTGCCTAGGCCCCGGCAGCCGGTCAATGTCGTTGTAGCCCTCACTGCCAGCCCGCAGAGAGGCAGTTCTGGCACTGACCCCCGGGGGACTCGTCGCACCGGATATGGCGCACCCTTGTCGTTCATTAGAGATGGCTGTAATCATTATCGAAGCAGGTAGAGCGGGCGTAGTTTCCCTGCCGGCAGGTGCGACACCCTGTTCTTGATTTCGGAGCATAGGCTCTCTTGCGATTAGACGGTTTTGTGGTCTCTCCTTTCATCTTCCTGTAATAGTGAAGTGGGAATAAGGAATCGAGCGCAGAAGAAGCTTATCTGGGCTGCTGTCAAGCTTGCAAGCCGATCTTCCCGGCCTCTCAGCCTCTTAGCCTCCAAGGGGGGAACGAATAACGGAACAATATTCGAGTCAGATACTCGTAATTGGCGGCGTGAACTAATCCTCTTTGCTTATACCCACCCCGGAGTACTATGGAGTGATCCACCTGGCCTGGATAATGTCCAATGGGAGGCGATTAATGGGCAGCTGGGCACGAGCGGCCGGCTACTTAGCCCTGCGTGTACGTGTACCTTGTCGGGCAGACCTTTGACATGGTCACCTCGACGTGTCACTAAGTGTGAGCCCAAACATGGCGAATTACGAGGTTCCAAACCTGCCTATTTATGCTTGGATCCTTCCCCGGTCCTTGTTGTGCGCAGCCCTAAAAAGGCCCCTACGCGGTCACTCACCGTCGATTAGGACATGACGCATGTATTTAGGCATTTACAAATCTTATTATAGTTTATCTATGCTATGATAGTTTCTAACTGCTCGCATCATTTCCCTCTATCCACCGCCCATTCGGTCTATATGGAAAGTTCGCTCGCATGTGCTTTGCAATATCGCGTCTGGTTGTAACCCAGACCCCTTCCTTCTCAGCAATATACAGCATGAACTTTCTCAGTGCCTCGCATCGTCCAGGCTTCCCAATGATGCGCGTATGCAATGGGATGTTCATCAGCTTGCCTCCCTCGCGGTACAGCATGTCAAACGTGTTCTTTAGATACTGTTCGTACGACTCCGCCACGCTGCTACCGAAGCCGGGCGACATGTGGAATTTGCCATCGTTGCAATCATACTGCGCATTGAAGAACAGTTAGCATACAGCGTTAGCGCACTGCGCTCATATGGAGGGTGCGAAAGGTAAGGGAAGGGACATACATTATACGGGATCAGCAGCATCCCCTTCCGCTCACTCTCCGGCAACTTTTCCTCCCATGGCAAGTCCAACCAGTAGGGCACATCGTCGTTATAGACCTCGCTCGACCAGAGGAACTCCTCTCCAAGCTCTTCCCAGATCTCTGGGAACTTCGCGTGCGTCTGCGGCGTTCCTCGTCCGAAATACGCGCCAACCGGCATCTCGCCGCTCACCTCTTTCAGCACCTTCAGCGTCTTGTTGATATATTCCCTCTCCTGCTCCGGCGTATACTCCCAGATATCAAGCCATCTGTACCCGTGTGCGGCAATCTCGTGGCCCTCGCGAACGAGCGCCTTGGCGAACTTGGGATTCTTCTGCAGTGCCACTGCGACGGCGTAGGTCGTGAAATTCCAATTGAACTCTTTGAACAGCCGGAGAATACGCCAAGAGGCGCTACGGGAGCCATACTCAAAGTCCTGCTCGGCGTTAAGGTATCGCGCTCCTTGTTTGAAGCCGCCACTCGACCCCTTCTCCCAGAGATAGGGCTCTGAGTGTGCGTCGCCATCCAGGATGCTGCGCTCGCCGCCTTCTTCCTACACGGGTGTCAAGGTCTTCGTCTTGCTGAGGGGAAGAAAGAATGGGAAAAAAAGGTACATAGTTTAGGACGAAGGAGACGGCGATGCGGGCGTTGTTGGGCCATTGCGGATTGAATCCCTCTTCGCCGAAGCCTGGTACAGTAGATTTTGATTAGGCTATGAGACTCATTGGGCTGATGACTGTGGGACTTACCTTCAAAGTCGCGTGGAATGTTGTATTTCTCCTCAATGACGGGCATTGTGCCTGTGCTAGGACGTCCTCCGCACCGGATAGGTAGAGCTCAAGAGCAACGAGAAGCAAATTGCGAAAAAACACCAAGGAAAGGTTGGCTTATATCCTACCTCAACCGTCTCCAACACCTATCGGCATATCACACTTCCTTATCATATCTCTTACCATCTCCAACGGCCACCAATGCGTCGGAGCAAGATAGGAGGTCCGTCGGAGTTCCGTTCCCCGCTTGACTCTATTGATAACGTCTCAGGTACGGAATCGTTAAAAAGCCCATTTTCCCAACTCGGCCCAACGGCTCTCGTGAACTTGATGGAGAGGAAATAAGAGTTACCGAACCTGGAGTTACCTGTAGTAGTGTCGCCGCGATGTCCGTCTTCTCCCTGAACATCAACTCTTCCAACCCGGTCACATTAGAGACGCTGGATCGCGTCGCGGATAGTCTGGGTATCACAGTTGCAGAGCACGAGAAGGAAGACTACCTTCGCCTGCTTGCGGTGTATCATGAGAGTGCTGAGGCGTTGATGGGTCTCCCTGGTCTGTCACGCCACCGTATCTCCCGTTGACGGGGTTGTTTGCACCAAGCTAATGTCTGCGAGAAGACTATGTCCCTATGGTGGATGAGGAACGCTTCCCCCGACATAACATCCACTTCCCAACATCGGAGGAAAACCCACTAAACGCATGGGCGTGGAGATGTGAGATCCAAGACCAGACCCGTTCCGCAACCTCGGGTCTACTCGCTGGCAGGACAATCGTCCTGAAGGACAATATCGCGGTCAAGGGAGTGCCAATGCTCATGGGAACCGATATGGTTAGCGGATATATACCCGTACGTCTACCTTCGAGTCTGATATACTGGAAGACAAGTTGATGGCAATTACCGGCTAGGATACTGACGCGACAGTCGTGACGCGCGTCTTGGAAGCCGGCGCAGTGGTCAAGGGCAAAGCAGTCTGCGAGAACCTGTGCCATTCGGCGACAAGTAGTTCTGCTGCCACGGGGTCGGTGCATAACCCATTTGCGCGCGGGTATAGCAGCGGTGGGAGCTCGAGTGGGTGTGGCTCCCTCGTTGCGAATGGAGATGTGGATTTGGCGATTGGGGCCGATCAAGGGGGCAGTGTCCGGGTCGTATGTCTTACCGTCTTGCGCAATGCTGGGAATCGGAACTGCATGAGGGGCTGATTCCATGAGGATGGGACTAATGAGTTTGTAGCCAGCTGGATGGTGCGGTCTATACGGGCTAAAGCCTACATTTGGACTGATGCCGTATACCGGATGTGGATCGAATGAGCCGAGTATGTCCTACACCTGGCTCTGGAGCAATTGCAGCACGAGGCTTTACTGACGGGATATTGTGTGATACAGCGAACGACCATCTGGGCCCCATGACGCGCACCCTCCTCGATAATGCGCTGCTCCTCCAAGCAACAGCCGGCAACGACAATATCGACGACCGGTCCTTCGCGGCGCCTCTGCCGTCCCAAATTCCTGAGTACTACAGCATTCTAACCTCCCTCCCCAACCCCAAATTCCTCTCCGGCGTCAAAATCGGCGTTATCTCAGAAGGGATGAACATGCCTGGCATAGACCCGCGCGTGCACAAAACGGTCTCAAAAGCCATCTCGCTTTTCACCGAGCTCGGGGCGACAGTGTCCGACGTCTCAGTTCCGTTTCACTCCAGAGGCGCGGCAATCTGGACGCCCATCTCCAAATCCGGGAACTTCCACAGCCGCATGAACCGCGCCTTTGGACGGCGCGGCCACGCTCTCACAGACCTGAATACCCTCTTCCACCCCCTCACGCAAGAGAAATGGGACCGCGCCTACACCTCCACGAAAAACATCTACCTTAACGGTGCATACGCCGAGACTCAGTTCCCCGGAATACTAAGCAAAGCTATGAATCTCTCGCGCCGGCTGCGTGATGAATATGACGCCGCACTGCGCGAGTATGATGTGCTGGTCTTGCCAAACCTGCCTTATATCGCGAACAGCCATGTTGACCCGGCTACTGCGACGCCGCTTGAGATGATCGCGAAACAGGTCGGGCTTACGGCCAACACGGCGCCATTTAACCAGTCTGGACATCCGGTGTTAGCGATGCCGGTTGGTATGTTGGAGATACTAGAGGGGCCCCTGGCGGAGAAGGGGGTCAAGTTGCCAGTGAGTATGCAGGTTGTAGGAAGGTGGTGGGGAGAAGTGGATGTTTATAGGGTGGCGTATGCATGGAGTCTGTGCTTTGATTGGAGGGGTATGTAGACCACGGCTGGTCCTTTTGTCTCTATTTCAAAGGATTTGAGGCGCGTGATATTGGTGCAATTAGAGTAATGGCGTTGAATGAACAATCTGTGCATGGAAAGGTATCAAGGGAAGCTGCGGATTGATGCGAACGGGAACGCGCTCTGTACGGTCATGACTTTCACTGACATAGCTTTCAGGGCATCTGCAGCTCGTTGTTCGAGCGCTGGGATAGGAAGGTCGGCTTTCTGTGTTCTGTCATCTCTACGGTCGACATTACTGTCCATAAAACCTGGAAGACTGCTGGGGTTCTTCTCGTGAGCAAAGTACACATGTCAAAGAATTGGTGCATATATTTCCTTCATAGAGAAGAAGCACAATATCGCGGCCACACCGCCGCGTTCTCATGTCAGTTACAGATAACATCTAAGAGCTTGCTGAATATCCCAATCTTTCCACCACCCAAAACGCCTATCTTGACTCCGACAGAGCGTCCTATACCTCCGACAACGGGACCTACGGCCATTCATCAATCATCAGTAAGTCACTTTCTAGCAAAGTAGGTAGAATACACGAATTCTGAATGAGACCAATATTATGGTTGTCCACCTTCGGGCATTTGGCCAATTCCTCAGGCCGACAAGATCATCTGGCCCATCCAAACGACCAAATGGCTATTTTCGCCGTTAAGACTGGATAATATTGTTCATCCGTCAAATCCCGGAAATGGCAGAACTTGCACTTCCATTAACTTGGTAGTATCTTTATTGGGGAAGTTGGCGGGAGTCGGCCTCAGTCTTGGATACGGGCCTGAGTTAGACAGCAGCAGGATACTCCAGGAGGCCTCATGGCTTAAGGATGAACTTATCAGCTTCAGATATCTAGTTGACAGATATGTATGAGAACTGTCGGAGCTCGGAGTCTAACTAACCTGAACTAGTTGGCGACACCCATGGCCTTCGGAGCTCGGGGCTCAGCTAGATCCATTACGGCACCTATCGGAGTCGGGGTTCCATCACTCTAGCGGTGGAATTGTTTATGTATGTTGTTTTGCAAATACGCCTGAAAAGATGACATATCTGATCTCACGCTATGGGAATCTATTCATGATATGTCCTGAAATATAAAGAAACCCAGAATTGTGTCTTTTTGAGCTCTGAATTGACCATCCTCTATCATGTCGACCTCAACCCTACAACAGAGGCATCCGTTATAACAGGTTGCACTCCACTATTATCAGCGTCTATCCCTGCTACAGTGGCCACGAAAACTAACAATAATCTGAGAAGGGTAGCGGACTCTTTGCCGCTCTCAGTGCGGCTTATTGCAGCCATTGAGCTGTGCGAAAGATTTGCTTACTTCGGAATTCTTAGGCCAATGCAGAATTACATCCAGGATTAAAGAGACGATCTTTTACGCCCCTGGGAATCGGTATGCACCCATTTACGAGAGATTCTTATGATGAACTGACATAACTAGGGCTTGGGCAGAGTTGCGCTACGACGATCTCCCTGGGATTTATGATCTGGTGTTTCATTGGTCCAACAATAGGCAATAGGCACTGTTGCTGCAGAACATTGATTTGAAGGGTTGCGGACAATAATATGTTCCTCCATGATTTACACCTGTGGATTGGCGATCTTGTTCCCGTCCTCATGGCCCGTTGCCCAGGATTGGGGCGTGTCCCTGACTGGATTGCTCCTGTCTTTGTTCTTGAGAGGCATTGATACTGGTGGCATCAAAACGAACGTCAATTCGTTAAATACAGAGTAATAGACTGGTCCTGGTGAAACCATTCACGTGCTCAATGCACGGGAAATTGTTGCTGCTGATAAAGACCTGGCGCTTCAAAGGTTAGATATTGTGCTGCTCTGAATTCATGATCAAGTGCTAAACTGTAAAAGGATATTTACAACATATTTCTTATTTGTCAACGTGGGTTCATCTGCTGCTTTAGCTTCCACAATGATCGGACAGAAGTATGGGCTCTTGACAATATGACCAGTTGCACATAGGGATGATAACATGACAGATATAATAATTTCAACTCTTACCGAACAACGAAGCTGTTGGACTGAAAAAATAGAGTGACGTGATTATGTTAGTCTATCATTTAGCGAAACCTTACAGTTTCCTTTGCTTAAAGAATTGATTAGAGAGGGGATGTATGTACAGTGAGATTAAAAGACGGTCTCAATAAGCCAATAAATGTTTGCCGGTGCCCTTTTCAACCGTAAATAAAATACAGGTTTCCCACTTTAACTGTGTTCTCTTGGTATTTACATTATCAAGGGCTCTCTAACGACATAGGCCAGCTTCGTTACACGCCATCGACGTCCTACACTGACAGCATCAGGTAAAAAGAGGACGTAACTCTTGCTCCCAGTTGAGGTCTTCAAACAACGTCATAAAATCCATCTCTGTATCTCCAAGTAAGCCACCTTCACCTTCTCTAGTTTCATCGGTTACTTGTTCAGACGTGTCGCCTGGGCGAGGTGAAAGGACAAAATCGAGGACCTGTCGAATATATGAGAGTCCTTTCATGCAAGTATCGTAATCACTTTCTCTGGAGGAAAAGAAGGTTTCGATATGAGCTGCAAACACACTGAGACGTTGAATAATCTCGGATTGAGGAAAGGGCTTTTCGCTTGTCGATTGGTCTGCTGAGAACTGTGAGCGACGCAGCAATGATTTCGACAGCACGGCAGCAGCGGGAAGACCGATGTAAGAAAACTAAGTATCAGACGAGAGGTTATAAGCACCAGAAGAGCAGTTACAGTCTTCATGTGAGTACGTACGTCGAATATGGTTAGATGATTGACACGCCCTGTCCGGATCTGTTTGGAGACCAGATCCAGAAGAAGTGAGAGAATCTGCTGTGACGTCTCTATCAAGGAGTCGGGAGTCTCTCCTGTCCTTTTTGCAACCGTCTGATAGAGGAGAAAATCTTGATAAAGGAATTCAAGATGAAGCGAAGCTGCTAGTGGATGTGGGTTATTGGGCGATCAATGGAGGAAAGCAGGAAGTTTGGAGCGCATCTGGTTAGCCTCGTGTCGTATCTTGCTGCGCCGCACAATATTATTAGCGAGGAACAAGGGTGTGCATGAAACATACGGACTTCACCCTATACCACAAATTTTCCACTTCGCGGCTAAGTGAGAACTCCAAGACCATTTCTCGGAGAATACTCGCAAGCAGAGCGACTCGGGGTCTCGCGCCTTTTTCCGGATCTCCTTGCACATTCCAGCCGTCTGGATCAAGTTGCTGGACTGCGGCGTCCCTGGTGGAATCGTCGGCCACTAAATCCTCCCAGCTGATATCCAGAGGGAGCTGAATATCACAGTATTGCCGGCATATACGAGGAGGCCGGCCCAAAAAGGTAGCCAGCTCCTTATCCATGGAGTATGCTGCCACCATTGTTCTGCTGCGTATTTCGGAGAGAAAGAATGGAATACGCTCATCCATTTCTCGTTGGTGAAGGCCAAGGGCGAACACCAAAGATACAACGTCGCCTTGCCTCTGCCACGTCCTGTAATCTTTGACAAGATGAGAACTTCGTCTCAGAGTTAGGCGGACAGAGCACTTACCATTGGACCCATGCATTTCCATCATGAGAACAGTGTGTTGAATGGCTGCCCAGCACAGAGGGTCACTGATTGCACCTGCTTTATTGCAGAATTGCAAGCACATATCACTAACTGCTATGGCAATTTCCCGCAGCTCTTGCTTATCTTTCCCTGGGACTGCATCACGCTTGAATACCGCTTCGTCGGGCGCAATCTGGTACGTTGCGGCACCTATCGAGGCAAAAATTAACCCAACTGTCTCCCATTTCGGAGTTATTTTTGAAACAAATTCAGACAAGGTCATCGCGGAATACGTTTCGGTCGTCGCTGCAGTGTTGCGAAAAATCGTTCTCGACCACTCCAGGAGGCGGGCATGTCTATCATCAGCTCTCGAATCTCCGACAAGGTTGTGGTATAAAACTTGCAACCTATGTAGAGTTTTCCTCACCAGTTGTGGACCGAATATCCATCCCTCGAAAAGCTCAAATCGCTTTTCAAGCACCTCTGTGTAGAAGGGGAGTTGGTCTAATAGCGAGAGGATCTGTGCTCCTATTTCCACCATTGTAGAATCAACCGCCCCAGGGTTTACATCACAGAGAGCACCGGACTGCGACTCGATAGCCAGCCCATGATCATTGAAGACCGTCGAATGGCTTGTTGGGCCAAGGAACCCCAGGTGAGTGAAGAATCTGTCGCCAGTTTCGGTTGGTTTTGCCTCGGATCTGCGAGCAATGACGGACGGAGTTTTGTGTACCCAATCGAAAAGTTCTGTATGGGATGACGTATCATCATAACGTGTGTTGGTCCTATTTTTGCCGTTATAGCTGCGTGCCCGATATTTCTTTGGTCCGGTTTTAGTGAGAGGGCAAGGGTGATAAGTGCATTCAGGTGCTCGACGGCGTGCAGTGCACCGCTGACAGATTGGAAGAGAATGATCACATCGGAGTTTGGATTTGCGGCATGGCTCGCATGATGATAATAGTCCATTCCGTCGAGGAGCTGCCATGATTTGCGAAGTACAGTCCTCTCAGTCAGGGAAGGGTTATCTGACGGTTATCTGGCGACAAAGGAGATGGCGGGGGATAGAAGTGTAACTAGGCGATGATTCGCAGTGGTCCGTCATGCGATCTGGCCATGTCGCGCAATTTCCTGCAGCTAGCCAATGCCATCATTACTTACTGCATTCAAGTATTTTTCAAACTGGCTTCTGATCCTGGGCTGGCCTACCTACGCTGGCTGACAGCCCTTTGCTTACGGAACGCTTTGGTGGCTTAGACACTGTGTGCACCGGCTTACCCTATAGGGCTAAGTGGTCTTCAGCAGATTAGAAAAATGCTGATCTTATATCATAACTATGACCTGTTTTGAAGAGAAGAAATGATTAGCACAGCAATAGTATGGCTCAATATATAACCACTAAGCCCGCCCAGACATTTGCAGTCACAATCCTACTCCCTTTCTGTCATCACTCCGCTTCTTGTCTATGAAAAGACCAGCAATGGGCGGGTAATAGCTAAATTCTCATAGAACGTCACGTTCCACTTCTCCAAAAGAGCGCACTGCTCATCTATACTCTCTATATTCTGCAGATGCATTCAGCAGCTCCCGCGGCCTAAACCTTAGCTGTGCATTATACTCATATACCCAGACACCCTTGCCGCTAGATGGCCAACCAAAGACTGACTGACGATTTTCTGGATCTGCTATGGTTCCCACTCGCCGAGATCCTCCATCAAAGCGCTCTCTTCATCCTCCTATATATGGGCACCGATGGGTCTTAACTGCTTCGTAAAATCAACCTCCTCCTCGCAGGACCTTGACCGCTCCACTAGATCGTCGGATGGGCTAAGCCCGACGTATTGTGTATCGGCGTGCGTGGGGTCTCTTTCCGCACGAATTTACCACGGAGTGCCAGGCTTGCAAGAAGATTTGGCCCTCTTTTCGGTAATCAGGGCGCAGACCTTTGGTGATAGGTGACGAGCGGCAGATATTAATGGAGTTTGGATTCATATCCATGCTATCTTTGTCGTGCCGTCCCTCAATAGAGTGTTGAGGGGTGCTTGGACGAAAGACTTTTAAGCTTCATACTCGGGCACGTAATGACGCCAAGGAGATTGGTCGCCAAATGGTGACTCACATAGAAGATGCCATGGCACAGACTGGAACAGCTGCAAGCAAAGGTTGCATTGTGGTTGCATGGAATAGAGTATGAAGTATTTTATCAATCCAAGTATCTGATGTGATTGAAGACGATCGTAGGGTAGGCGGGCGGGTATTCCTGAGCCACCGAGAACTAAACAATCAACTATTTTGAAAAGTCAACTATGACTACATCTGACGTGAAAGATAAGCTCATTTTCAGCACATCTTTAGTCACACTTGATGTTAGCAAAATTACCTGCAATTTTAGCAACAGTCAGACTCAAAGGATGAAGTGGGGTTGAGAGGGGAAGGAGATATGGTCCCTTTTGCCTTTTAACGTCGGTGCCTAGTAGGCAATATAATTTATATAAACCTGGAGATATGACTGTCTAAGATAATTTGGTAGTCATGACGCCTTCTTGGATTAGCAGTATATTTTCCCAATAATTTACTACAACGAGTTAGGGCTGTTACTATGGAAGAACCCAAGCCTCTGCCTGCGGGTTTAAAGAGTCGCCTCTTCTTGATAGGTGGTCATCCATTCGATTGTGTCCAACGTATTGCCACTGTGCGGCATCTAACAGTTTAGATCATGTCTCAAAGATAGAATTGGAAGATTTGGCAGTCCAGCCCATCTTATTTGCAGTTCCAGACCCGGCGCTGCATCCAGTATTGGCATCAATTCCTCTAGCATCATGTTGAACGATGGGTGCAATGATGAAGGGCCATTTAGCAAAGCCTAAACGAAATCAAGGAACATACACTCGGGCATAATGCATTCCAGGCAGACAGTAGGCGGAACATGATCAATATCCTAGCATCGAGTTTACATTCGAACTTGAAAGGGACCCCTTCCGCAGGTTTAAAGTCCTGAAGACTGGTTCAAATCCATCCATAGAGGCCCGAAACAAGTCGGCCTTGAATACCGAGGCAGTCATGGCACGAACACAAGCCCTTTACAACATTGAAATGAACAGTTCTTATATTGTCTTGGATCGAAGGGGGCAACCTGGACCTAATTTATAGGCTGTCCTGCTTCATCATCTTTGTTGGTTTCTAGTACTAAGGCAGCAATCTCGTACTTCGCTCAAGGTAGAATTCGGCCATTTTGTTAAGCGACTGCCGCCAGCAGTCTACTTTCGTCGTTGAATCGGCTCTCGTATATCATTGTCCAAGCCTGTTTGGTAATGTCCATCATGACCTCGATATCGAATTCTGTAGACCATTGACCTTTTTTGTGTAGCAAAAAGAAGATAATCTGTGCGTGGTACATCCCATAAGTATGGCACTAAGAAAATAGAAAGACAAAAGCCCTAATCCAACTCGACAAATATGATGAAATACGTAATATGAGGTGTCAACACAATACGAATAAACGAAATACAAAAGCAGCCAGCCTAGTTACCTGAGACCCAGTCAATCGACCAGTGCAAAGGGGGATCTTTACCACAGGGACTATGGTGTCAAAGCCCAGGGCTCAAAGAAACTACGAGGATAGCTAGGTGTCAACCCTACATTGATCCGCTAATGCTAGGGCTAGCTTGGATTGTTGTTACCTACGAGCCTTCCCTTTCACGCTTTGATTTCCCCTTCTTTCTCTATTGCGTACCGGCAGCTACTTTTGAAAGGACAGCGGCACGGAGCAACTGAGTACCAGAGACAGAGCTAGAAGTACCTGCGCCAGTCTCAAACAGTCGTTTTAGGCCGGTGGAAGTCGCATAAGATACCCAGGTACTACAATGACTACGACTGCGAAATCTACAAGCCAACCCTTTGAGGCGCACTGGCAAAGACAGCATAACATTATCGTCTGAGGAACCAAAATAAAGCCAGAAGACAGCGTCCTAGTCACCATGTAGAGTGGCAGCCAAGCCGGGAAAATATCTGCAGAAGCAAACCTGCTTGCTTGGACGGGCAAACCTGAGTTTATAGGCGTCGGACCAAAGGCAAAGGGCCCATTCGGGAATGAAGTAGCGAAAACGAGATGTGAAGGGAATTTGAGAAGAGCCAACAGTAGTGACTGGCAGCAATAATTGCGTTGACTATCGACATCCCATCGGCTTAAGTATTGAATGGGCAGGCGATCTTCTGCTTGGCACATTCACTGCCGCAGGCAAAGGCTTGGATTGGCCCGGACGGGACTTCTCCTGTCGATCTTGCATGACGAGGTTCTTGGGGATCTGCGGATCGCCGTACCGTATCTGTTCTGAGTTCTCACCGTTATCTACTGGTGCTCTCCCAATTCAGGATTGTTCTAACATGAGAAACCCCCGCTAATTCTGCGTGGGAGCACAGCTGTCATCCCCAACGCTGTCATCCTCAAGGTTCCATTATTAAGCTTGCCGGGCTTCAGATTGGCAGACCTGAGCTCCTGGATAATGATTACAGCCATGTCCCCGCGTCACCGCGCAGGCGGGAACAGTCAAATAGCATGGGACGAGGAGCATACGGAGTATAATAGTGGGGATGAGGGTTAATCTCAATTGACAACGAGGAGAGATTCAATTTATTTTGCAATGATTGCACGTTAGCCTTGCCCTCCGTACTGGATCTCCAGTGGAGATAGGAGACATTCACTGTGCTCTTTTCATCTTTGACTATACCCGAGGTCTTAAAGATGATGAAATCGGCCTGGTTCTTTCCGTGGCGGTTCAAAACCTCGAATGAGAAACGAGGCTCTACTTCTGTCTACCAGGACAGAAGGCAAGCATTTCTGTGCGCGTCTCGCACGATTTTGACAAACCCGGTTTACGGGTGAGAGCCTTTTGGTTCCTCAAGTTACGTTTCTCGGGTAAATGCAGGGTGGTGAGGCCGGTTAAATTCGAATATTTCGAAGATGCATTAATGCGGTGAGTAATACAGGGCTTCACTCTCTTGAGGAACTCGGGGATTGAGAGGAACTTCCCATTAGTGAACTACAGGCAATAGTCAATCACTAGCAAACATGAACTGAATTCCCTTTTTCTCGTTGGGGTCGAGATTTTCGGGGTTGGGCGACCGCGATGTTTGGTAAAAGATTTCACGAAGCAAATAACGTAAGATTAAGAGTTCGCAAGTTCGGTGTATATGGACATTCACACGAAAAAATCTGAACTGAAATAATATGGGTATGTATGGTAATGTTCGTCTATATCCAATGCAATGCAAAAGGCTCAACCCATGCACGAATTCTATATACAAGATAAAAGGTATTCAAGAGACGACGTGGTCACATATAAGCAATGCTCTTGTGAGGGAACAAGAGAACTAAGCAACTTCAGCGTGCTCAGTATTCTCCTTCCTGGCTCCGCGAGCGTCATCGTGGTAGGTGATCCGCGGGATCTCGTACTTGCTGCTCTCCCAGGGTTTGACGTGGTTGACGTACATCCAGTCGAGCTCCTCGAGAGTTCGGTCTTTACCCTCAATAACGAAGAAGTAGACCACGAAGACAGCGACGAGGAGACAGCCCGCGAAGACGTAGCCGTACGCGAAATCGATGGCTCCGGTGATGAAGGGAGTGAAGAAACTAAGGCAACTGTTAGTACGGTACGTATAAGAAGATATTTATAGACATACCCAATGAGGAAGTTCCAAAGCCAGTTGGAAGCAGTGGCGAGAGCCATACCCTTGGCACGGTATTTGGAGGGGAAGAGCTCAGCAACGATGGACCAGACGATGGGACCCCAGGTCGTAGCGTAGAAGAGAACGAAGAAAGAGGCGACGACAACCATGCCCTTGCCGGGTCCGGGGGTGTTCTCAGGGTGCTCAACGTCGAGCATAAAGTGTCCGATGGAGGCGAAGATCATGAAGCAGATGAACATCAAGGAAGCACCAGCAATGAGGGACTTGCGGCGACCAAAGTTCTCAACAACGTAGAGACCACCAAAGGTGGTTCCAAAATTGATAGCTCCGAGAATGACCTGAGTGATGAAAGAGTTGGAGATACCGGCACCCTGGAAGATGGTGGTACCATAGTAGAAGAAGTAGTTGGCGCCAGTGAGCTGCTGCAGAGCTTGGAGAACAATACCCAGAAGAATACGGTACAGCATGCGTGGGGCGGTGATGAATTCGTTCCATTTCTGGGACTGCTCCTTTTCAGCGTCGAGCTGCGATTGGATTTCAGCCAGCTCGCGGACGATGACGACGTGGTTCTCTGGGACACCATAAAGACGGGCCATAGTCGTACGGGCAGTGTCAATCTTGCCGTGACGGTAGTTGAAGCGAGGGCTTTCAGGAAACATGGCCATGCCGAGACCAAGGATGAGTGCGAACAGGAAGGTCAGACCTAGAGTGATACGCCATTGGGCACTACCATCCAAGCTCTCCGTTCCAAGGTTGATACAGTATGCTAGGAAGATACCAAGCGTGACGAACAGCTGGTAGGAACTGATCATGGCACCACGGACGTGCTTGGGGGCACTCTCTCCTTGGTACATGGGAACAACCAGGGAGCATCCGCCGACACCAAGACCAGTGGTCCAGCGGCCCATGACGATTTGGACCCAGTTACCGGAAGGGGCGGAAATCTGAACAATGATTCCGACCATGAGGATAATACACCAGACAGTGATGGACCATTTCCGGCCCAGCTTATCAGCGAGAGGAGCACCACAGAGAGCACCAATAAGCGTTCCGATAGACAGAAGACTGACAATCAGACCGGACCGGACGTGGCTGAAGGAATATGAACCATCGGACTGGAGTTCACCGTAACGTTCAAGGAAGTCAGACATTTCCTGGAAACCAGAGATCTGACCAGTGTCGTATCCGAAAAGCAAGCCACCCATGGAGACGAACAAGCCCATGATGGTGGCTCGCAAAGTGATGCGGGGGATAGGAGTATCGACCCCGGGTTCAGGCTTGGTGCTCCCAATCGACTCCTGGCTGGAGTATTGTTGCGGCTGGGGAGCAGGAGCCGGGGTGATAGACTCCCCATGGTAAGAAGAAGACTCGACACCCATGGTAATGACTCACGGGTACAGGTACAAAGTGAAGTGAATAGAAAAGAAAAGATGGGGGATGCGGGATCTGGGGATGTGCGCAGGGCTTTCCCTCTTTATAAGTGTAGTAGCTGAAATGAACCAACGTAAGCGGTGCTGATTCTGATTGCAACCGTCCGGGTCGTGTGGAGAATTCTGGAAGGGCATGGAGGACTGTCATCCAGACAATGCAGGCCTCATGGTAACGAGGGTCCACCTACTCCTGAGTCGTCCCCATACGGACAACTCCGCGAGAGCCGAGTCAGCTCGGGCAGGGCTCATCTTGAGAAAAGATGTCCTGTCGTACAGGACACTGTACCGCTGTAAATCTACGTTATTCTCGAGCGAAAACCCTTCCGATAGAGATACATCATAGATAGCCCGATAGCGATACTTGGCAGAAGCCGAAGCCGACGTTGGTGGCGCAGCCGGACCGCATCAGGCACGGAAGTTGTGACGCCTTTTCCGGGCCAAGGCACTTGGAGGCACCCGGTGCCGTGGGATCCTGCGGCCGAACTCAGAAAAATCGGCATGCCATGGAAGCCATCACGGGCCGGCCTTGGCTCTGGCTTGAAGGATCAAGAAGACTCGTTTCCCACTCCATACTCCATCAACGCTGGACACAACCATACCAGATATTAGTTGCGGTGACGTGATGCCAGGTCGGGCACGAGCCTGTCGTTTAAACTGGAGAGACTGGAGAAGATGGAGACTGACGCGGAGAGAAAACACGGAGAGGCGATTCTTGCCTGAAAAGTTGACCGGTGAGCCTCCCCAGGATTTCAAGGACGGAGTACGGAGAACGGAGTACAGTATGGGGTCATATCATCATGGCATCACTTAACTGAGCGTTTTTCTCTCTTTCTCTGCAACGCACAAATTACCGCTCTTTTCTTTGGGCTCGTACCCATTGCCGGGTATTCTGGCTGTTCTGCAAGACCTGCTGCGACCGGAAATACCGACGATCTGCCGAACTCGGCACTGAAAATGAGAATCGCCACCCGACCGGGCTCAGGCTCGACGACGTAGCGGTCGCCGAGCAGTAAGTCGCTTGCATGCCAACCGACCGAACAGTCCACATATCATTTTTGTGGATTCCTTGGATTCCTTGGATTCCTTGGCTAGATTGGGTTGGCTGTAACAGGCTGCGTTCCACGATCGGGGCTCGTCATTGGCCTTGGAAACTGTGGGAAAAGCGTGGAAGATTCTATTTCCGAGCCGAATCATATGACGACGTCATTCCTTCCTTTTCCGCTTCCGAGCCGGCCGTTGCTCTTTCTGGGCGGTTCTCAGTTGAAGGCTGAGGCAGAAATCTCTGCCTGGCCCTGACCGGAGTCAGTAGAGTTCCGATCCCCGGCTGACCTTCTGTTTTTGCGGAGTTTGCTGTACGGAATACTCAGAGTAGTATCGACAAGGAGAGATCGTCAGTTCGATGCAACGTGGAGTGTCATTGTAGTCTGAAGCCCATTCTAAATCTTATTGTTCTTTATATCTACGCTGATGAACCTTTCTTTTGGCCAATAGAAGATAGGGAAACCACAAAACATCAAACGACAAGGTATCTCCATAATCCGTGGCCATCAATGCGTAGAATAACGTATATAGTAATGCCTTGCGCTTGGAAATTTCAGTGACATAGACTACGTGCAAACACTGATTATCTCCGGGAGGCGTCAATATTAGCGTAACTGTCTTTTGTCAGATGCAGATAGTGCCTGATAACTAGAAATAGACCGTTCTTCAGTGCTTGTCCACAGACATCAAAACAGGATCTCGTGGAGAAGATTTATGGCCTGAGGCATACATACAGATGCCAAGCCCTCACGTAAACACAAGCATTGGAGAAACTTGGCCCAAACAAATGAACCTCTCTCTCCTTCCCGCCTTCAGTTCCTGCTTAGCATAGAATCTGACCACTGTTGGATATGGATACTGCGTCGAATTGTCCCAGTATGCCATGGATCGATGCGCGTCGCATGAGATATGCTCGGATCTTCGCGGAGCTTAACCTTTAATGGGCTTCATTATCAGCTTAGTTACTATGACCTCATTTTGTACGCCACTGCAGAGTGTCAGAATCACTCTCCTTGCCAGGTATTGGTCTTTGCCCAGCCGGCAATGACATGGTACAAGCACACTGAATCATCCGTCTCCCGTGAAGATGTCAAGTCGAACAACGATCGGCATCCCGCTGCCAGATCTGACACGGAAAACTGAAACGCCTATAGAGTCGGATAGATTAGCTGCTACTCCTAGATCAGCAATGCAACTCCTATTAATTCCCAGTCGAACACGGACTTCCGAGATATCGTTCTGATCTTCATAGAGTCTTGATTCTTGATTTGCTGGAGCTGGGTTCGGTTTCATACATATCGGTGACCTGACACAGGGTCCAGCTGGACGATGCCGACGAGGAGGATGTAAATAATAAGACGCAGCGGCAGCGGCCGACTAACAGTCATCGTTCCTTTTCAAGTATCCGAAACTCAACAGTCTTTACTGAGAAATGAAGTTCTCGCAGGCGTTGCTTTCCCTGGCCAGCCTGGCGCTGGCCGCTGCGCTCCCTCACGCGTCAACACCTGTGTACACTCCTTCAACTACACCTTCTCCTACTCCTACTCCATCCGCATCCGGATCTTTCGCTACTACTTCGGGCATCCAGTTCGTCATTGATGGGGAAGCAGGTTACTTCCCAGGCTCCAATGCGTACTGGATCGGGTTCCTGAAGAACAACAGCGACGTCGATCTCGTCTTCGACCACATGGCCTCATCTGGCCTGCGCATCCTCCGCGTTTGGGGCTTCAACGATGTGAACACCGCTCCCACTGATGGAAGTGTTTACTTCCAGCTACATCAGGACGGAAAGTCGACCATCAATACCGGCAAGGACGGACTCCAGCGCCTCGACTATGTTGTTCATAGTGCAGAAAAACACGGTATCAAGCTGATTATCAATTTCGTGAACTACTGGGATGATTATGGTGGCATGAACGCGTACATGCGGGCTTATGGGGGCGGTGACAAGGCCGATTGGTTTGAGAATGAGGGCATCCAGGCTGCATATCAGGCGTACGTCGAGGCTGTGGTGAAACGATACATTAACTCAACGGCGGTTTTCGCGTGGGAACTCGCGAACGAGCCACGCTGCACCGGCTGTGAGCCGAGTGTGTTGCATAACTGGATTGAGAAGACGAGCGCGTTTATCAAGGGCTTGGATGAGAAGCATTTGGTTTGCATCGGCGACGGTACACAAACCATTCCTCTATTTCCCAGAAACCTGCATCGTTCCAGGAGACGGACAAGCTGACGATAAGCTCTAGAGGGATTTGGCCTTGATACAGGCTCCGATGGAAGCTATCCCTTCCAATACACCGAGGGCTCTGACTTTGCTGCGGCCCTAACCATCGATACCATTGATTTCGGGACGTTCCATCTCTACCCGGATAGCTGTACGTTCCTCTGTCTTCTCTTTTCACCCTCAATAGCTTCTCCTATTTCGACCCGCTACCGTGCACAAAACACAAAACTAACGAAGAAGCAGGGGGCACAAATAACGACTGGGGCAAGCTCTGGATCACTTCGCACGCCGCTGCCTGCGCCGCCGCTGGAAAACCGTGTCTGTTCGAAGAATATGGCGTGACGTCGAACCACTGCGCCATTGAGAAACAGTGGCAGAATGCAGCTCTGAACGCGACGGGCATCGCGGCCGACCTTTACTGGCAGTATGGGGATACCCTGAGCAGCGGTCCCTCTCCAGACGACGGGAACACGTTCTATTACGGCAGTGAAGAGTTTGAGTGTCTTGTCACAAACCATGTCGAGACGATTGAGAGGAGTGCCAAGTAGAGTATCCGGCGAGAAGCTGGCTTCTGATATGTGATGGATTGATGGGCTGGGATGATGGGCTGGGATGATGCTGGTGAGACATTGCTTGACGCTGACCGTCATCTGGCGTCTATCTGAAGGATCCATGCCAAGGTGCAGAGTACTCAGCTGGATGTCATAGCTACAATATTGTCAATTTAGCTAGCAGTGTACAGGCAGAATCAGATTCAGGTTTGCCTGACCCTCTCAGCAGGCCAGTAGCTCCGCCGTAGTTTGCGATGCGCCAATCTTTACATGGGCTTCTTGGCATCACAGTGCGTGGTCCTTGTAGCTTCCAACTTTCCTTGACATTAACTTCTTGCTCACAAATTCTTCTTTATTCTTTTGCTCTTGAACAGCAGAGCGCATGACACGGCTATCCACGGTAAGCGACTATTTCACCATTCACATATCTGGGCTATAGCCAGCGGGAACATGATTTCTTCGCTGCAGATCTAATGGCTCGTAAAAGACTCCTCTTTCAAGGCAAGCATGCAGGTGAGACATAACCCCTAGGCCACATTCCCATTAACTTTGGCGGTTCCAGTATCAACTGCTTGCTGGAGTACTTCATCAGCAACTGACGTACTATCATCCGAGATGACCACAATAGCACTAATGTAGTACTCCTAGTCACATTTCGCAATCTTCGGGCAACTACCAGGACCACCATCCTGGTTTCTATCCTACCCAACGGTAGCTGCGATGTTCCCTCGGCGATGCCATCTTTACCGCTTTGGATGGAAAATCCAACGGTATCACTCATCACGATCATGGAAAGCAGTTATTGGATGCTTTCATTTTGCTGAACTGTGCCGTAGTCACCCCGAAAGTGCTTGAGGGTGTCAGTGCAGGCTTCCGATATACTCGATGCAAGCACAATTCCACCAGATCATCTCAGCCATGACAAAGTACCGACATTCCAGTGACCTGACTTGAACGTGAAATATAATTCTACGACAATCAAGGCACGTGATGTGACAACCGCGGATTTCGTTACTTGAGAGCTCTTTTCTTCTTGAATTCTCCGGGTATAGTCTACAGTCTTTATAATTTCATATCCTTTTGGATATCAATGTGATCCTGATCCGGCACACTAGTCTGCAAGTTATTCTGCCATTCTAGTCACGCCAGTCCCGACAAGGTCTTTGAGGATTCCAGTTCCGTGAAAGATGCCCGGGAGCTGTAATCTCCCGTCTCCGTTGGGATACTCACCATCTGCTGTCCTTATATAGGGCTTTCGGGAATGTTTCAGGACGGATAGATAGATATCATCTGCGAGAATGTCTGCATCCAGTTACCCAACATTGAGATGCAATTTCAGCAGACGTTGATCTAACACAATAAGGAAGCAGCCAGCTGGAAGCATGTCAGATTGTGTTCCCAACTCTGATGGCATAACTAATGGTATTTAGATGAACAGCTTCATCTCTTGCCAGTACCTCAGAGCTCAATCGGAGGCAGTTTCATACTTGCCGACCTATTGATTCGCAAAAAGTCGTTTAAGTGCAAAAAATCCCTATGAGCAGAAAAACACACTGACCCAACTCCTGCAGCCGTGTTATAGATCACTAAGAGGGATTCAATCTCTATCAAGACATGGCGCCAGCTTGATGAGTAACCTTTGGCAGAGAAACCGGTTACCTTCGTGATTCCCTTCATTCCAACTAGCCACTGTATATCTCCATGTTGCTTGACGCATTTGCGTGGTTCATCATGATCTCAAGAGCCGTGATTTATCGGTCATAAACAGGGAGCACGTTGTCGACAGATGAGACGATACGAATGCTCGGAACTGCGGCTCATGAGCCAACATCCTGCTCACTGCCTCAGGGCGTTTGGTTTACCACAGAATTTGCAAGCCTCTTGCTACGGTTTTTGAGGAAATGTACAATGTAAGCCGAACAAAGAGGCCGAGACATGTTACAAGGGGCTGGCTGCACAAATGCAGATGCTCAGAAAGGGGGAATATAACGAACTCTATGTGTTTCCATCATGATTGCAAGAAAAGCATGGGTTGTAAGTTCCACTCCAGATATCTCAGTTAATTATCCTAACTAGTTCTAGGTGGATCGAACCCTGTACTGCAAAAAGAGCGGAAAGTTACCTTGGGACCCCCAGACTTACAGGATTTGACTCCTGCGATATTACGAGAATTTTCAAGCTCAACTGAGACACTCAGCACACGGCAAGACGATATCGAGTGGTGCACAGCCAGAACAATTGAGGCACAGGATCAAGACAAGTTCTACCGGTGTTTCAACAAGAGAGCCGGTAGAGGTGTGCCAGTCTGACTGAATGGTCTAAGACCGCAGACGGTTGATTTCTGGGTTCCCGGCCAGGAATGGGGAGTGGAGTTTGTTCGAGAAAAAGACAAAATAAACGGGCACATTATACATTTTTATAAGAGCCGGTAATAACCTTGGCGAGCCGATGGTATGATCTAGGATTGGATCACTGTCAATGTGCGACTTCTCCGCCAAAGCGTGGTAATTATACTTCGCCCTATTCATCGTTGACTCAACTAATATGGAAGTAGGGCACACCTTGAAGCTTAGAGACGCACCTTATCCATGAGTTTTCAAGAAGATCATGCAGGCATGACCAAATGGATACTCTAGACCTCTTTTTTGTACAATTGAGAATCTGATTTCATTTGATCGGGCAAAAGGGTATATGGTAAGTTTTGCTTGCCACGATTGCCCCGTTGGGGCTTAAGGTTTCCCAGTGAGTCATTATGGAGCTGTCTAATGTTTAACGTCGAATCTCGAAGTTAATTATGAAGCCATCTAGAAGCGTCTTAGAAGCGCCTAAATGCGCCTAGAAGCACCTAAAAGCACCTAAAATCGTGCAGGAGCTTATCGCCTCGATGATGGCATGACATGACACCTTGCTGGCGTCGATTATTTCTCCTAGCAGACGGTTACAACGGACAGCTTCTCAGGTCTCGTTTATGACCAACCTGAGGCCTTTGAATAATAAACATGCTCTGCGTGAAGACTACAATTTCTATGCCAAAGGCCACGCACGACCGAATCCTCTTCGCCGTCACCGATTTTCTCCACCCTTCCCACTCCTTTGATACCGTCAACACCCCTATCTCATCTCCATATCTCGGTACCCCAATGCATTCGCGACTAGAAGATAAGCCGAGCCCATCGGGCTTCTTGGCGCTGGCTGGCGCGGGTTAGACTCGGGGCCAGCCCGTTCTGTTTGGCTGTGTTTGGCTGACTCTGCGGGGAAATACGGTCGATGCTACTCTGAAGGACAGCTGACTTGGATTTGGATCTGCCCATCCATATCTCCATCCCATCCTGCGGTCGTATTTATTCTTTTTCTTCCTCTCCTCTACATCATGAGCTTTCAATGAATATCTACACTCGCGAGCACTATGGCCGCCGAAAAACCAACACCCGCCCCCTATGGCAACCGTGACCCTGAAGCTGTCCCAGAGACAGAAACAAAAGCTGGGACTCTCCAGGCTCTCGTCGAGGCCGAACTCCTCGATTCTAGATATCAGAACACTCAGCGCGGGCTGAAAACACGGCATGTTCAGCTTATGGCGCTGGGAGGGACAATTGGTTCGTGTGCTTTCACCCTCCCACCTTCCTCTTACCCCGTCCTATTGGAGTGACTCTTCTAAACCGGGGCTCAGGAACCGGCCTCTTCGTCGGGTCCGGACAAGCCCTCAACATCGGCGGACCTCTCTCGCTTTTCCTGGGCTATGTCTTTATTTCAACCCTCGTCTACTGCATCGTCACGGGTATCGCCGAGGTGGGCGCATACCTACCCGTTCACGGAGGCACCATGTCTTACCACGGCTTTCGGTACGTGAGCCGTAGTCTCGGCTTTGCGATGGGGTATCTGTATTGGTACAGCTTGGGTATCTTGGTCCCCTACGAAATCGTCGCCGCCTCGCTAGTGATTGATTACTGGCCGAACGGTGTGCCTTTGGCTGCTTGGATCACTATCATGCTGGTTGTCATTGTGGTCTTGAATTATATGCCTGTTGGAATATACGGAGAGACCGAGTTCTGGTTTGCTGGGATCAAGATCATCACCCTCATCGGGCTGTTACTGTTGAGTTTCATCCTTTTCTGGGGCGGCGGGCCGAATCGACAACGATTGGGATTCCATTACTGGAAGGATCCTGGGGCGATGAACACGTACCTCGTTACCTCAAATGAGAACACAGGAAGGTTCATCGGGTTGTTACAGTGCATCGTCAAGTCCGCCATCGCATTCATCTTTGCCCCGGAACTCATCATCGTCACAGCTGGAGAGATGGAGTCGCCGAGACGGAACGTGCCCAAGGCTGGGAGGAGATATATTTATCGACTCGTGATATTCTATCTCCTCGGCGCCCTCGCGATTGGCGTCATCTGCTCGAGTCAGGACCAGGCACTCCTCACGGGCGACACGAACAACGCCTCCGCGTCCCCATTCGTTGCAGCAATCCAGAACGCAGGCATACCTGTTCTCCGCCACATTGTCAACGCGGCGATTCTGACATCAGCATGGTCGGCAGGCAACTCGTTCCTGTACATGTCCAGCCGTAGCTTGTACGGTCTTGCTGTATCGGGGAACGCACCGAGCATATTCAAGTCGTGCAACAGATTTGGTGTTCCATGGCTTGCTGTCACTGTGTCTGCGCTTTTTTCTCTCCTCTCATACCTCGCCGTTTCTTCCGGCAGCTACACCGTCTTCAACTGGCTTATCAACTTCACCAACACGTCAGGCTTCATCTCCTGGATCTGCTGCTGCATCGTGTACTTTCGGTTTAACGCCGCTATCAAGGCTCAGGGTGTGGAGAAGCCTTACTCGTCTCGCCTGCAACCCTATGGAATCTGGGTCGGATTATCTTTTGCCATTTTTCTGCTACTGATCAACGGCTTCACATGTTTCTTCCCGCAAAATTGGTCAGCAGCGAACTTCTTCACAGCGTACATCGGCATCCCGGCGTTTGCGCTGCTTTATGTCGGACATCGCATCTGGTTCTGGAGCGACCCGTGGGCTTGGAAGAGCACCGAGGTGGATTTGCAGACCGGGCTGCAGGAGATCCTTGCGGCTGAGAAGCCGGCGAGGCCGCGTGACACAATCGGGAGAAAGCTAATGGCGTTGGTTGAGTGATTTGTCATTTGTTGACCAAATCGTGGGATGAATATAATAACGTACTTAGATACCTCAGTATAGTATGCGACATCTGTATGAATCAATGCCGCACAGCCTGCGCTGGACCGTTACGGATCCATATCACGAGCTCACCTGTCAGTTTGATGCTCTCCGCGCCGTACGGAGATTTTGATCCAGAGGTTAATGGCTGGGAACACCTTGCCTGGCTATAATGGTTTCTCCATCAGTCACCGCAGCGCCGTAGCGAGTAGGTGAATACGCTGCAAGATCTTCTTGTGTAATGAGCAACGGGTGGATCTTCTATGCCTCCAGCTGTTCGATCTACTCGGACCAGCCTGAAATGCCCGGGTTCCTCCCAGACGAATTGAGCCCGGTAGTATCCCTGACATTCAGGCTCCTGAAGCCTAGTTGATGGGCACTCAAGAGCGGGCGGGGGATCGGAATAGAGATGAACTGAGTTACTAGCCTTCTCTTCGAGACGCTGTGCCAGAGACACGGTGAAGAAACAGCTGGAACAATTCAGGTACATAATTCCCAGTTGAGAGTAGGATTACTGACTATTACTTGGATTGCATTGAGCTCATGTCTACTTGGATGCCCTCTCGAATAATGAGCACTACTGCTAGATGATCTAACTGCCAGGCCTGCCTCGATTCTGATTGATGGAAGAAATGTTCCTTACGCATTGACAGATAGAGAGGGCAAGACATTGAGCTGAGAATATCTCCTCTTAGACGAAATTGGTGCTCTAAAAGCGATTTGAGCAATGGATACAGATGATCAGCACTAAATCACATTGCTATGATAGTACGAGTTTGTACTAGGTAGACCAGTTGCGCCAGCACGATAGACGCTAGGGCTTAGATCTATGCCAGCCTCGCTCGCACCTCCTGCACCCTCTTACTTGACGCATCCAATTCATCCTGCGACAACTCTCCGCTCTCCAGCGCAGCGTCCAAGGCAGCAACAATGCTCTCCCCCTGGGTGACATTCCTCCCCGACGCAAGAAGCAGGTCCACTCCAGCCTTCTTCGCCAACAGCGCCCTGTTGTTGTCGTCGCCAAATGCCCCCAACGACCCTGCCTCAATTGCATCAGTAATAATCACCCCATCATACCCCAGTCGCCCGCGCAATTCCTCCTGAATCCAGCGCGAGCTCATCCCAGCCGGCCGCTCGGCGTCGAGCGCCGGGTAGATCGCCCACGACGGCATGATCATGGCTACCCCGGCCTGTATCACATCATGATACGGTACCTCATCAACTGTACGGATTTCGTCAAGCGATATATCGATCGTCACTGGTCGTTCATCCGTGTTCTCCTCTGTCGCGGCTGCCCCCAAGCCGGGGAAATGCTTCGCTGTCGCAAGGACATTCGCTCCCTGCTGATTCTCGACGAACTGCGCCGCACAGCCCGACACCACTGTCGCATTATTGCTGTACGATCTTCCATAGCGATCCGTGAAATCACCCTCCTCTCGATAAACAGCCAGGACGGGCGCCAGGTTTGCGTTCATGTTGTAGCTCGTCAGCGTTTCCGCTGCGCCTGCGCCCATCTCACCAGCTGCCGCAAAAGGGTCCGATGAGTCGCCAACTTCTCGCGCTGTTTGCTCTGGCGCGCCCGGGAGACGACGGATTTGCCCTCCTTCCTGGTCGGTCATGATCAGGAGGGGTGTCCCGTTGTACGCTGGGCTCTCGCGGTAAGTCGAGAGGAACCGCTCGATGGTCTCAGGGAGGTCCTCAGTAACATTCTCGCCGAAGATGATGACCCCGCCGACTTCACCTGCTCTGATGAGATCAAAGAGGTGCTCTGGGGGCGTTTCGCCAGGGTAGGAGAATATCACATGCTGCCCAATCTGGGCTTTAGACCCGGCCGCAGCGAGTCCGAGCAGGGGGGCGAGACAGGCTGTTGTCCACTTCATGTCTGTTCTATTTGGGTAGAATACTATCCTCTGAGGACGTTCAGGGTGTTGAGGGCACAGTGCTTGTCTTATATGTCTCATCTGATCTCTTCTGGAGACGATCGTCGTCGGATCGACAAACAATATGACGGGCGCAGTGCTGCGTTATCTCGCTACACGAGACAGCGCGTTAATCTTGTAGCGACGATGTTACCTTGAAATCGGACGCTCGGGTCGTGTTGCTGATCATCCATGGTGGACTTTTCGTATTTTCCGCTTGGACTGGTTACTGTAGTGAGCTGTAACCAGCCTTTTGGGGTTACCCAAAGGTTAGCTTTCGCCTTCTTCAATTAATCTGGCTTCTAGAATACGTAAACAGAAAAATAAAGCAAGACACCGTCATTGAACGTGTTAACGGTATAATTGTTCGGCGATATCGGTAGGGCCAAGTGGGGACAGGCACTACGCCTCCAATTCAGTTAGCCAACCTGGCCTTGAGATTCATTTGGGAGCTATACTTGATCAAGCAATATTTGACGGAGTGCCATGCAAAGGGGGAGTGGGAGGATCGCGGCGATACCCGGCCATGAATGTATGTTATATGGGCTTTCTAATCGAAGGAAGCGCTAAATGTCACCTTACAAACTATCAAATGTACGGCTAGAAAGACGTAGCCCATGACCAGTTACCCTTTGCATGGCTGTCCTGATGAGTACGACGCGTTGGTTCTCTGAGTATACTTGAGCGTGTCTCCTAATCATCGCTGCGTCTGATGGGTGGCGATAACTTGCTCTGTGGAGGGACCTCAAACCGTATATAGACTCTCGAACCCGGACGCTTCTGCGTACAGATGACGGTTCCGTGTCTCTGGCGCCCCGAGACTCCGTTTAACATGGACGGGCACGTCAGTTAGTGCTGTCTTGCCGCTGCAGGTGCCCCATTCGTAGCTCATCAAGAGCTCCCATTGTTCAACTCAAGCAACGGTTACCATTTGGGGGTGTGCTTTTTAGCCTGCACCGCGACGTTCTCACGGCAGCGCCCAGAGTCCATATTATTCCAGGATCTGGATCTCTGGATCGCCAGAGGAGAAACTGAAGCGCATGGTGGAGCTTCCCGTAGCTCTTCCAATGAGCCGCCCCTAGGGTGATTGACGAGGCAGCTGAGGAACTCTAAGATAACGGATGTGTAGTGCATACACACTGCGTAGCACTCTATTCACTGCTCTCGTCAATGATGTAGTTGCACGTAGGCCGTTAGTTACCTTGGAGTGTCCTTCGCGTACCAACGTCCACAAGCGGCCATCACTTGCCATTAGAACACCGGCGTGCTGGAACTTGATGATTCGGGCATAGCCCATCCCGGTTGAAGGACTTAAGATACCTATCCCATCTGGATTTTCAACAGCTCAGAGACCAGAATGGCCAGAAATATATAGTCGAGCGCCAAAGACCTATCCTGGCAAGTCTACTGAGCCGAGCCATAATGTTTGCGATCTTTGAGCATATAGAAAAGAAAGGAGAATTTCCGATGGTAATCTTCAAGTACTCTAATTGCCATTTACGATCTCTCTGCTCGCAAAGAGTCCTCTAGGGTTAAGGTCACCGAGGAGGCTACTCAGATATGACAAGCATCGCCCTTGCGGGTTGATGGCAGTGTTTAGCGAACAGCTGAGAAGTAAGAACCATACTTAGCGCAAATCTCCATCGATATCCCACGAAAGATGCGGCTGAAATGCTAGGCGGGACTATCAATTGATAGGGGACTCACCAGGTGGTCTGATAGCTCATCTATGAGTAGACTATTTTAGGAAAGTACACGTACAAGCGCACTGCGGCAGCCTAGCCTACAACCCTAACTCGTAGCATGCGGATAAACGTAGAGATATCTCTCCATTAATGCTGCCATTCACGCTCGTCCGCGCTCATCAGCAGTACATAGGGATTGTGCAAGGCGTGTTCCCAGCAATACATTCTCGCTCAACGCTGGAAGTGCTCGCTGCTTCGACGCTCGGTGCTGTCTGTCCTAGGGTAAGAGCAACTCCTGCTGCATTCAACGCTCCGGATTAGGTGTCTGCGAAAAAAAAACCGGTGACTCAATTCAAAGATGGGGGGACAAAAGCGCGTTACTTCGACAGTGTAGAGAGACAATGCTTACGACTTGACTACCTCATCTGTCGGCCGACTACAACTGTAATCTAAAGGCGATCCCACCATGATGATCATGAAGATCTCAGATATACCATTGTGGAGAGCAAACAAGTAAAACTGTCATTTGAGTCGCCTTGGTTCAAGCATTGGATCCACTCTCCCCACGTAAAACCATGGGGCCCAAGAGAACAGGTTGTAAGAGGAGAACGGTAAACCACTGGCGTTGCTCCATTCATGAGAAGTATATGCTGCGTATGCAATATCGGACAGTACTGGGCTAACAGTTCTGGGCTGAGCTCCACGGCCTACCTCGTAAGGTGTGTACAATATGTATATCTCATATTTGGACAAGTGACTTGGACAAGTGACTTGCACCCAGAGTGACCATCTTGACAATGGGTAATGAATTTGCCAAGTGATATAGAAATATTATGTATTTATCACGACTTATGCTATTGCTGTTAATAGTTAAATTACACCCATTAATTAGACAACGCCAGCTGAGATCATGACTTCACAGACTGATAATAGTACCTCGAAAGGTTATGCTGCACAAACAGTTCCTATCATATACCTTGTTTGGACAAGCTGCTCTTCCGTAAATTTACGCTGCTTCCGCAGCTGCGCTGAATTCAAATCGTTCGTGTCCTATCGAGTTCTAGTAGACTTTAGGGCTATTGAGAGTAAAACGAATTAAGCGCCCTCTTCCTCGTTAATGCGGATTGCTCCCTCGTTGCCGAGTCCGCTAGACCAAAAGCCGTCTACATAGAGGTTGCTAAGTTTGTCAGCACAAATCAATCGAAAAGAATGGGAAAAAGGTAATTAGGCGATTCTTACGTTCCAGTAGCAGCATCATTTGCAATGACAAGCCAGTACCCGAGGATTCCTTGGATGACGATATCGTGAATGGCAAAGAGGATGGTCTCTCCAGTGAGGCCAAGCTTGAGAGAGAGCGGGCCAGCAGCCAGGGTACTAGTTTGCGTCAGTATCGAATAATCAAGAGCATAGAACAAAACATACATCGGGTACAAAGCCTTGGCCAGAAGTGCCACACTTGCGATAGCCGAGAAGAGTCGGCGGGTGTGCGAGTCCCGGTTGTTCGCGGCTCTGGTTCCCTTGATGCCGATATGATAGATGAGAGTGATGAAAGCAATCGCACTGAGAGCGAACCAGATCCACTTGCGCGATGTGTTGGGAGCATAAGTGCCGAAAAGGCCAGTTCCCAGCATTACCCAATCGGCTACAATGGCAGCAAAGAGCGACGCGCCAGGGAGGCCGGAGAGGAGGGTCAAGCTTGCGAGAATCAGGGGTCCGGTAAGGAACCAATTGACATAGCGCAACCAAAGGACCTGGCGGACGATTCCATATTCAGTGTCCGGAACGTGCTTGTGCTTGTGGTTATATGTATCGTATTTCCAGTCCATGCCCTGTCCCGTAGCAAGAGCAAGATAGATGATAAATGAAACTGTGGTTGCGGTAGCGACTAGGTAGTGAATGACACGTTTTGGCTGGAGAATCAGTAGCTGTATAGTCCGATATAACGGTAAAACTTACTAGCTGTACGCGATTGCTGAGAATGTAGAAAACCAGAGACGAAAGCGCCATGAGCACTGTAACAACCCTAATCGAAATCAGAATTCAGCATTTTCCCAGATCTAATGCCCACCATACCATAATGTCCGCTTGGCAGCAGTATCAACCGCCTGGAAGGTTGGATGGTCCGGAATTACTGTGGGGATAGGAGCCACCGAGGTGGTCGTAGTCCATGATGAGGTCGGGTCGTGCGAAGGAACGGCCTTGGTGACGGTCTCGGTCAGAGTCTGCGTGACTGTGACAGTCTTTTTCAGCGCGTCTTCGATCATATTTGCTATACCGATCTGTTTCGAGGTGGGCGATAATGATGGTTCCTCCACTAAGCCGTGCGTAGCCGATGCTACTGGACCCGGGGCTGGACGCATTTATAGGCTCTCAGCAGCCAGCGACGATGATGGTGACATCCATGGTCTCGACCTGAGTGGACCAAAGACTGCTGGGTCGATTCAGAGTGAGGGACGTCATTCGCCAACTGCGCGCATCCGGGGTGGCATGGCAGCGGTGGTCTTACATTTCAATCGTCATACTGACACCAGAACGTCGTCATCGGGCAGAGAGCTGCCGGAGCTCTCTGGAACATGAAGGAAACATCGATGGACATTGGTCGAATCGTGAGCTCGATTCGGTCGCTGCAAGCAGAGTAAAAGCAAGTCAGCTGAGCATTGCAGTAGCTGTCAAGGGCGAGTCTTCCAGTCATCGTCTCATCGACGCGGGAAGGACTGGGTCTTGGCGGAGCCGGCGCAAGTTCCGATCTTGCCACTGACGACAAGCAGCATCCTGAAAGTTGGACTGGCATTATTATTGGGACGTATTACTCCGAGCAAGTGCCAAAGAGTGGTCCATTTCTAATTCTATTTATAATATACACGACTCAATATTAGAATCAAGAAGACACACCGCACGCAACAGGGGTGACCCCGCTGTTTTATTGTACGTGTCTACAGGGTAGTTGCGAGATCGAGGATGCGCACGGAAGCGATCCGGTCACGCAGATCCATTTAGTCCCTGGACGACTTCTTCACAGCGATTGCACGCCTTGTCCGCGGCGGCCTCTGCTTGCGGGATGACGTACCGCCAGCATCGAGGGCACTTGGATGCCTGCGGGCTGTAAACATACACTCTTCCTTTCCCACCGATCGGAAGTTCAAACTCTTCGCTATACTGCCAATCGGCGCTCGCTATCGTGTCGGGAAGGGCTTCTTCGCTACCGGTAAGCGTGACTGAGGAGACGACAAAGATATCAGGGAGCTCTTCCAGCTTTCGTTGGAGCACAGATTGGGTAGCAGTGTTCGGGAGCTGGATATGCACGAAAGATTGCAAGGATGAGCCGGTCTGCTTGTTTCCTCTTGCCTTCTCCAGCATACTCTTGATAGCGGAGTGGACCGTGACGATCTCCTGATAGTCTCCACTCAGGGACGGGTCCTGCCATTGTGGGTCAGGTTTCGAGACAGTGCGTCTCAGAGGGTGCTCAAATGCGGCCTTGAGCGCCTCCGGGGTGTGCTCCCAAGTTTCCTCCACCAATAACGGTGTAATGGGACCTAGGACTTCCTGTAGATGTTGGTAAATGTGAAACAGTGTCGTTTGAGCAGCCCGTCTGCTAGGACTGTTTTCGGCATAAGTATACAGGCGGTCTTTGATGGCTTCCATGTAAAAAGCAGAGAACTCGAGGTTCGCCCATCGATTGACAGCACTGACTGCCTTGTAGAATTCAAACTTCTCGCAGGCAGTTCGCGCTGCAAGCGTCATTTCTGAGAGGTGTAGAAGGGCGATTCGATCCACCAGCAGAAGTTGATCATACTGAACCTTATTTTCTGGGCGGAAGTCCGAAAGGGCACCAAGGAGTAGCTTAAAAGTAACGCGGTACTTGTGCAAACTGGTATGGACTGTTTGTAGAACTTGCTTGCCCATGACAACGTCGCGAGTGTAGTCACTGCTTGCGGCCCACAATCGAAGAGCGTCCGGACCTAAAGCGTCGTAAACGGGTTTCCCATCCCCCCCTTGCTTTTTTCCCTTTTTCTGCTTCAGTGGAGGTAGAAGAGTGCCGGCCATGATGTCCTGGGGTTCCATGACGTTGCCAATGGATTTGCTCATCTTTCGTCCCTCCTCGTCAAGCGTGAAGCCATGGGTAATCAGGGTCTTGAATGGAGCACGAGGCGCGTCAGTCTGGCCGGAAGCAAGCTGGTGTGCGACATAGGTGAGAAGTCCCGACTGGAACCATCCGCGGTGTTGATCGCTACCCTCGAGATAAACATCTGCGGGACGACCATGTTCACCGTAAGGGGTTTCAACTTCTGCCCAACTAGTACCGCTGTCGAACCAAACGTCCATTGTATCCGTCCCGCGTCTATAGCCAGAACTTGAGGTTTCTCTCAACGCGGGCGGGATCCAAGAGGGATCATTGGCATCGTCGGTCCACCATGCGTTGATCCCACGTTCATCAATAACACTCATAATATGGGAAACGCTGTCTTTGGTAAGTACAGCCTCTCCCGTACCTTGATGATAAAGAGCGGGGATGGGGACACCCCAAGCGCGTTGACGGGAGATACACCATTCACTTCTGTTCTTCACAAAGTTCTCCAGCCGTTGCCGGCCCGCCGCCGGTACGAATTGGACATCATCGAGAGCCTTTAGTGCACTGCTTTGGATATCGGCCACATCGGCGAACCATTGTTCAGTAGCCCTAATGATGATCGGTTGCTTTGATCTCCAATCATACGGGTACCGGTGTCCGTAGCGGTGCTGAAAAAGGAGTTGCCCTTGTGACTCAATGTACTCGAGTACAGCAACATTCCCATCGGCCAGCACGCTTTTGCCACTCAATCGTTTCGGGTCATCAGGCATTGCGAGATCGGTGAACTTTCCATGGTCATCAACCGGGGCAAATGCTAGGATTCCGCGGCTAAGACAGGCTTCGTAGTCCTCCATACCATGCCCAGGGGCACAATGGACTAGCCCTGTGCCTGAGTCAGCGGTCACGAAGTCCGCAGCAATGAGCGGCTGCGGTTCCGAATTCGCCGCTTTAAACAGGGGCTGATACGTAGTGTTGTCCACGAGCTCTGAGCCGAGAATCGATGGCACAATCACGGAGAGGTCTTCTTTCAGAACAAATTCAAGATACTCTAACCGAGATTGTGCGACGAGTAGATAACCATGAGCTGCCGATTCGACAATTGTGTATTGGAACAAAGGGTGTATAGCAATAGCAGCATTAGCCGGAAGTGTCCATGGGGTCGTAGTCCAGATGACAGCACTGATATCTTTTCCTTGCAGCAATGGGTCCCGCTTCAGATGCGAAGGAACTGTAACCAGCGGGAACTTCACAAAGGCAGCTGTAGAAACATGATCATCTTTATACTCAAGCTCTGCCTCCGCAAGCGCCGTGCCCGTTGAAGGCGACCAGTACACCGGTTTGAACCTCCGGTAAATGAGACCCTTCTCCACCATTTCGCGAAAGATACCAAGTTGCCGCTTTTCGAAATCCTTGTCCATAGTTTTCCAATGATTTTCCCAGTCCGCCATTACCACAAAACTCCGGAATCCGTTCATCTGTTTCTTCACCGTCTTCTCTGCCAGGTTTCGCGCGACTTTTCTCGTGACGGCAGCATCAACAATTCCGCCCTCTTCTCGGGCATCCTTTCGCGCCTCCAGGGCCTTCAGTTCGATGGGCAATCCATGACAGTCCCAGCCCGGCACGTAGCGCACCCTCTTTCCCGCACCGAGTTGTACACGGCATATTATGTCCTTCAATATTTTATTGAGGGCGTGACCGACGTGAAGGTCGCCATTCGCGTAGGGAGGGCCATCGTGGAGGACAAACAGTCGATCGGCAGGCCTTTCACGACGTTGCCAGGCATAGAGGTCGTCGGTGCATCGCTTTAGGTATTTTGTCTGATCGGTCGGAGTCACACGCGCCGGGAACGTCGACTTTGGCAGCTTTAGGGTCGACGACCACGACCGCGCCAGCGTCCGCGGCAGTTCGGACATGCTACCGCTTAAGCATATCCTGCTTAACTGGATAATAAGTTTGCGTCAAAGTTGTGGCGCGGAGGAAAGGTTGTTGCTGCAAATCAAGGACTCCAGAAAATAATACAGCTTGGCATCTGAGACCCACGTTCCTCGCGGAGGTCGGCCCAAGACAAACAACCTTGCACCCTCGAGCTTGCGCGCAAGGATGATTGAAGCCTCAACAATAAAGCATATATTTTATACCGGTAAAGAAGCAAAAAATCAAAATCAAAAAAAAAAAATCAATGTGAGAAATAATTCGCCACTGGCTAGCTAGAAATCTACCTACGGCATAGATTCACAACATCAATATATAGTTAAACAGCTTACGGCTCCGTTCTTCATGACTTCAAAGAGAAGACCGGGAAACCCGAACAACTCCGTATTTCCTAAGCCACCGTCATGCCCACCGTGTACAGTCTTCTGTCCCTTGCCTGTGCTCTCCTCCCATCCCCCAAGGAACTCGACGCTGCTTTCAGGGCTATCACCCCACCCTCTATTTAGCACCATTGGTCTTTCAAGAACTCGCTCTTCCGCCGCGGTTGCATATGATCCCTTCCATACGCTTTTGAGCTGCTGCGAGATCAGGTCGTAGGGTGTTTCTGAGGTAACAACAGATACGGAGGGGTTGTCTGAGGGGTTCAGCTCGATCTTCCAGCGACCGCGCCGGTACCGGTTAAACGGATATGAGCCCGGCACATTTCCATGTAGAACAATCTTAGTCACAACTAGTTGGGACGAAGGCGATGGGGGAGTTGGGTCATCAAGACCAGAGCCTGGAAACGCTGGACCAGGTGTGGTCGGATGGGATATGAATGCGTCAAAGCCATGATGGAAGTAGTTGAAGAAGCACTCCGACGGCAACGAAGAGGGATCAAGGGCACTTGTCTGCGAAATGCCCTCATCCGAATCATCACTTACGCTGTTATTTGACGACTGATCTGTATCATGAAGTTCAATACCTCTACCTGATGCTGGACTCATGTGGATCATTTCATCCCGGCCGTGGCCGCCAGCGGCCCGATGGATGGAAATCCTGCGATCGTTCTTACGGTAAATAGCGTCCGGCGGCCCAAATTCTGCAATGAGATCCTGTGGGGTGGTTTGCGACAGCCTAATATACGTCGAGGGAGTTGATCTCCGAGTGACTTCGAGTTTACCAGCTCCTAGAATGACAAACTCCTCAATCTCATCAGGCAAAAATTCCTTGCTCTTGCCGGCAAGAGCGGGAGACCGTGGGTATTGCGGCTGCTGCGTGAACAGCTTATCTCGAACTTCTGGCCACGAGGGGCCCTGAAATATTGACATAGATGTTGCCGGTAGAGCCGCAGAGGATGATAGCAATGCTACGAAATCACATTGTTCCGACCAAGCGGAATGCTGAAGTGGAAACGAGAAGGCAACGCCGGGATACGATAGCACATATGTGCCATACGCAGAAGATGATGTCGGCGGGATGTATTCACCAGGATATGAAGGACCAAAGAGGCGGTTGTAGACGTGACGAAAACCCGGACCTTGTGGAGAAGCTGAATGTTCTTGAGGTTTGGCCACTCCCTTCCACACTTCCTGGTTTTTATATACTAAGGGTGTTTTGGAGAAATCCAAGACTTCTATAAGACGCAATCTTTGATCTGGCCCGTCAAATCGGAATCGCAGACCATTTGACGGGAGCTGAAGAGTGACGGGTTGCCGTAGAGGATCCGATGCGGAGTACGCGATATCGATCGCGGGGTAGGTCTGAGGGTGGGCTTTGAGGCGGCTTAGGACGTTATGAAGAGAAGCACCAAGTGCTGCTCGGGATTAGTCGTTGCCAGAGATGTGTCAAAGGGGGAACTTACTTATAGAGCCCAGCCCTTTCCCCGGATAGATCTGGGCCTGCGCTGGAGCTTTCGAGGCACTCATGATAAGCTGCAGGGCGCGACCATGCCGTGAGGGGTAAAGGGAGCCAAAGATGCCAGAGGGTTTAGTGGTTGGGTTGCGCTTAGAAATGGGATCTGGGTACAGTATAGCAAAATCTTCAGTTCGGTTTTATGTGATGTAAGTTGGTAATAAAATAGCGGGCTGTAGAGAATCAGGCTGCTTGAGCCTAGTCAGATGGCGAAGATGGAGGACGGGATCATGTGAACGACCCCGACCGCGATGACTGCGATGACCGGCGATCCAGAGTCACATGATGGTCCAAGCGCTGGGGTTTGTTTATGTTTTCCTTTTCTGGCCAACGGAACAACAGCCGACAACCACGACATTTTGCGACACCGCCCCTCAGCGAGACTCATTGCTTATTTACTGAGTTTGGTCTTATGTCCAATTATTGTTTCTGTACCTAATTCCTACCGTCTATTCACATCATGGCCGGCCCCCAGCGGGCTACTTCTGGCCTTCCCACCAGGCGAACGACGACGCGACAGCCGACACGACGGGCGGGTTCTGCGATACCAGAACGCCAGACATCCACAGCATCCCCAGCTGTATCAACAAAAACGGCTGCCATTAGTCGGACGCGCACATTAAAATCCCCGGGCGAACCGGCGAGCGTGCTCGCGAAGCGAAAGGAGAGGGACATTGAGCGAGAAATCAACGAAGATACAAGCATCCATGTCGTCGTACGATGTCGAGGCCGTAACGAGCGCGAAGTCAAGGAGAACAGCGGGGTTGTTTTGCAGACAGAGGGCGTGAAGGGTAAAACTGTGGAGTTGTCAATGGGTCCAAATGCAGTATCAAACAAGACCTACACGTTCGATAAAGTCTTCTCCGCGGCGGCAGACCAAATTACGGTGTACGAGGATGTAGTTCTGCCAATTGTCACTGAGGTAAGGCTGAAGCTTCGATTGAGAAGGCTGTATGCGATGCTAAATAGTCTGCAGATGCTTGCTGGATACAATTGCACCATCTTCGCATACGGACAAACCGGTACCGGAAAGACATACACGATGTCTGGAGATATGACGGATACATTGGGTATATTATCCGACAATGCTGGAATTATCCCCCGCGTTCTATATTCTCTATTCGCCAAATTAGCTGATACAGAGAGTACGGTAAAATGCTCCTTTATCGAGCTTTACAACGAGGAACTCCGAGATTTGCTCTCCGCGGAAGAGAACCCGAAGCTAAAGATTTACGACAATGAGCAGAAAAAAGGTCATATGAGCACACTCGTACAAGGCATGGAGGAGACATACATCGATTCCGCGACTGCAGGTATCAAACTTCTCCAGCAAGGTAGCCATAAGCGTCAAGTTGCTGCGACCAAGTGCAACGACCTGAGTTCACGAAGTCATACCGTGTTCACCATCACGGTGAATATCAAGCGGACTACAGAGTCTGGGGAGGAATACGTGTGCCCTGGCAAGCTAAACCTGGTCGATCTGGCTGGTAGCGAGAACATTGGGCGGAGCGGTGCAGAAAATAAGCGTGCAACTGAGGCTGGCTTAATTAACAAGAGTCTGCTTACCCTTGGCCGCGTGATCAATGCCCTCGTCGACAAGAGCCAACACATTCCCTATAGGTACATTCTTTACCGTCGTTTGAATACATGACGCTAACTAGCTACTAGAGAATCTAAGCTCACGCGCTTACTTCAAGATTCCCTCGGCGGACGAACCAAGACATGCATCATAGCTACAATCTCGCCTGCTAGAAGCAATCTAGAGGAGACAATTTCAACGCTGGACTATGCTTTCAGAGCCAAGAATATCCGCAACAAGCCGCAAATAAACTCTACCATGCCTAAAATGACGCTTCTCCGTGAATTCACTGCCGAAATTGAGAAACTAAAGGCGGAGTTGATCGCGACCAGACATCGTAACGGAGTGTACATGTCAGTGGAATCTTATGAGGAAATGAAGATGGAAAACGAGTCACGAAGGATTATCAGTGAGGAGCAACGGGCCAAAATCGAGTCGATGGAGTCTAGCCTTCGCCATAAGGTCCAAGAGTTACTCACTTTGACGAGCAAGTTCAACGACCTGAAGAAGGACAACGACGACACATTGGCCGCTTTATGCTCCACAAATGATGTCCTCCAACAGACCGACATTGTCTTGCAGAACACCCGTGCCCAGCTTGAAGAGGAAGAGATGCTGCGATGTGCGCATGAAGAGACTGAACACCAGCTCCAGGATGTCGGCAAAGGACTTATATCAACCCTTGGCCAAACCGTTGAAGATATTAATAGCCTACAATCAAAGCTTGATCGGAAAGCCGAGTTGGACGCTACCAATGCGGAATTATGGAGAGCTTCCTCAACGGAGGTTTCAGATGTCACGAAGCGGATTGACCAGCGGGTTGAGGCTTTCCAGACGCGGCATGCAAAGCTTCTCGAAACCACGTCTGTCAAAGTTAACGAGTTCATTGCTACAGAGATTTCTAACATCGAGAGGACTCGGTCAGATCTCTCCGAGTATAACCGCTCGCTTGATGCGGCATGTAACAATGCGAAGGCTGAGACATCTAGTGCTCACGAAGACATGAACAATGTGCTTGAAGAAATCAAAGATCTGCGCGAGGAAGTCAAGTCTAAAGTAGGAGAGGGACTTAATGGCCTCTCAGCTGCCGCAGCCCGGATATCGGAGGAGGTTATTGGTGAATTCACCCAACTTCACAGCCAAGTAAGGATTAATCCGTCACAGTGGGAGTATATCATTACTAATATCCCTAGCTGCACACATCCTTCAATAACCTTGGAAAAGACCTGAAATCGATCTTTGAGACGATGGCCACGCATCTTTCAGAGCAGAAGAACGAAATAAACAGGCTACGGGCCGAGCTACAGAGCTCGAACCGCCAGAACATAGAAACGACGCACAAGGCCTCCGCTCATCTCGCTCAAGCGATTGAAGAAGAACACGTCGCTGCGGAAGCGGAACGTGAGATTTTAATGTCACAGATCAAAGCGCTGGTTGAGGAATCTCGCCAGAAGCAATTCGCCCGCCTCAGGGCCAAGATTGACGGGGTCAGGACCGAGATTTCAGCATCAGGGGACATGTTAGAGCAGGCCACAACTCAGCATGACCGCCAGATCGATGAGTGGGTTTTCAAGTCTGAGCAATTCGCTAAGGATGTCAATGCATCGAAAGATGAGATCAGGACGAAGCTGCAAAATGATTGGGAGGTAAGTGTATTCCTCGTTTTCGGTATACTTTTTACTAAGTATGTAGGCATTTGATCAGCGGAATTCGACAATCCGGAAGGCAACAGAATCTGTCCATAAGGAGACGGTACGCATTGTTGACGTTCAAGTAGACGACATGGGACGGCAAATGGAAGCTCTGGACGATTTCGTGGCAAAGGCACGATCTCAGAATGGTCGTTACCGTGATGCGCATATTGCAACCCTGGATACAATAGCCACCGGTGTTCGCGACTCCTACTCCTCGATTGAGGGGCGGGTTGAAAACTTGACTGGCCGGATGAACCAGTTCCAACAAGAAGCAACCCATCATCATGCCACTCTGGAAGAATCCATTGCTCCGCTATCAAACGATGTTAGGAAGCCCCTTACGGACTTGTCTTCCAGTTTTCAAAATCGTTCTCTGGAGGAGTATGTCGCCACTGGTGTCACCCCGAAGAAACGGAAGTACGACTATATTTCTGTCTTGCCTAGCACGGAGTCTCATGAGGTCCTCAAGTCTCGCCTGAGAACAACAAAGGAGATGGAAGTCCTTCCATTCAACAGCGACGACCAGTTGTCCGGCCCTTCCAGCTCTCCCGGAGGTTCTCCGTCGAAAGGCTTCGTTTACAATGACGTCGAGGACGAGGTAGGAACTCATGCACCAACCGTGACCAACGTCAACCCTTCCAACACTGGACTTAGGGAAGTCGATGCAAACGTCGCCGCAAGACCGCTCGTGTATAGCACGGGCGAGAAATCCACGGACCAGGATGGTTCCCCAGTTGTCAGCCCGGATAGCGCGACAGAAGCAGAAGGGATGAACGGACCACCATCCAAAAGGCGACGCTCAAATTCAGTTGTTGCTGATACTAAGTTGCCAAACAAGATGCTCGCTAGGAGGATGGCTGGCATGATGGAGGGGAGGGAAAACGTTCCGCCTCCTGGTATTTCCAATGGGCGCCGACTGAGGGGGCGACCTTCGCCCTGATATACTCTTCACTCGGACGAGTTGATTTTCTCACCGCGAAGTATACTTATACCCTATTGCTTTTCTCGAGGTCATGGGTTTGGCGTTCTGGGAACAATGAGATCTGTATCGGGCTTTTGATAGATCGCATATGATACATCGTCTTCGAAAGGGTTGGGTGCTTTTTTTTTTTTTGATCGGATTTGTTGGGCATGTGTTTTTGGGTCCGGTGTGGGCTTCTCTTCTACCAACATGATGTCTGGCATCCTTGAGATACCTTTTTTGTTTAGCGGGCTACGTTTTGACCTAGATACTTTTACCTATCTCCGGGCTTTCAAAACCTTTTCCACCAGTAAAGATCCAACATGCAACAGGCTTGGAAGATCATGTATTACCACCGAATCAGTAAAAATATCAAATGAACTACAGTAGATCAACCCACCCCTCCACTCTGCTACTGGTCCCCAGGGACAGCTTCTGTCTTTTGGACTTCTTCACTCTCTACCACAGGGGCAACGTCCGCTATATCCCGGGCACTCGGCTCTCCGAGCAGGCTGGTCTCTTGTACTGGCCCTTCTCTCCCAACCGCCATTCCCCGCTCTCCATTCTCGATAACCATTCTCAGTTCTTCCATTCGCCTCGCAAACTGATCCATCATGTCCTCCAACCGCTGACCGCTTGCTTCCTTGTCCCTGTCAAGTATACCAAATGGTAGGCCAGATGTTCCCTGGATTTGGAGCATGAGGCCGCCGTTCAGCGGTTTCTTAGAAGAATTTTCGAATGTCGGTGCCGGAAGGAGTTGAGTGTTCAGGATTTGCCAGGATGGTGAGAGGCTATGTGCGGACGTGATTCTGAATTGACCTTGCGGAGGTAGCTGCTGTTCAGTGATTAGTGGGTTGGCTATATCTGGTGTCGGGCCTTGCGGCTGGTCTTGCGGGTGCGTTCCAGGAGACATTCCTGCAGGATATTCGTTCTCCTGTCTGGACGGTACATGATCGATATCGAGGATTATATAATTATCGCGTACGCCGGGTATTGGATCCGGAAGGAGAGATTCCTTCCTTGCCGGATTATCGTCCTCGTATGGGGTCTCTGACTCGTGCTCTCCCACCCTTGAAGGATGCCGGTGCACCGCTTTTGACTTGCCCTTAATACTTGGATTCGGAAGGGCATCCTGCTCAGATTCAAGCGAGCGCAGCGCAGCTTCCGTTACGATGTCTGTGTCGTCGTCCGAAAAGATGTAGTGGACTGTTGGGTGATAGTATTCAGAGGTGTGGGTGTCTTCGATCAGGGTGAAGAATGGCTGGGAGAGCATTTGCGATGCAAATGAAGGCGCGGTCTCGTGGTAAATTTGGTCATTGTGTTCTGCGAGGTGTGAGTCGACGGTTGCGCCGGTGTTCAAGCTTGCCTGCTCATAGTGATCGATAGACTGCGGTTGCGTCTGCGGATGCGCGGCTTGGTCGATGCTGTGTGGACGGGACAACGGACGGCGAAGGGACTGGTTTGAGGGTGATGAGGAGATAGAGGGCGATATAGAGGGTTTAGGTAGAGACATGGCCGATGAGCTCGCTACATGGTCACGATCGTAGTGAGGTTGACGGTTGAGTGGCAGGCTGAGCCACTAGGCTGTTGGATGAGGAGAAGCTCTTATCGATACGGTAGCGGTGTCAGGTGATTCGGCCAGGCCAGGCACGAGTCTATTTCTGTGGGGATATGTACATATGGGGGCAGAAGTATGAGCATGACTGGAAGGAAATTTTTATTTTGGAGAGTATGTAAGATGAATAAGATAAAAGATATAGGAAAAGGGTATCATAACAAGTGCAACCTAAACGCCGTTTCCAGTCTGTAACCTTTTGCGATTTTGTTATTCGTCGTTCTGTTTCCATTCAAATTCTAGCCAACTGTTAGCCGACGGTAATTGGAGTTGTAGGGTAGATATACTCTGTCGGCACATAGGACAAAGTCCTTTCGAAGACTCTTGTTGTATCCAAGTCATGAGGCAATGCTATCACACAAAACATCAGCTTGATTGAAAGGACGAGGGGTCGGCAGTCATACCATATGGAACGAGTGGCCGCACTTCCCAAGCACTATAGCGCAGTTAGAACAGGAGCACTAGCTTTGCTCATCATGGGGACCTCTTACGCAATGAGCAATCGTCGCCGGGAAATTTGCAGGTTGGGCAAGTCCCGTCAAACTGGACGCGGCAGATACCGCAGACCTCATCCTCGGGCATATCCCAACGCCAGGTAGCGACCGCATTCCATTCTTTGAGCGTGACTTTCATGGCGAATTGGTAAAGTGACGGGTAGACAGAGGCGTGGTGGTGTGGTGGTCGCTACTTTCTGGCAGCCACAGAGGAAGGAAGCTCGGTGGAGCTGTTGATAAGAGAAGCAGTTTCCAGGGTGATTCTCACATGGCGGAGATTTGGGGTGGCTTGCCGACTCCGCACTCACATCGCCAACTGATCAAGGAAGTCTCCAACACAGCTGCCAAAACCTCAGAGCCTCTTGCCTCTTCACGCTGCGCACTCATACTACGGCCAATTCATCATCACATCTCCAATTCCACCGACCCACCAGTCAGGAATGTAAATATAACTAGTCATTCCCCCTCTCATATCTCCAAATCATGGCTTTCGCAGCGGTCCGCAGCTCCTTTCTCTCACCGACCCGTTTCATACGACCGACTATGCCGGTATCCCAGCAAATACGGACTCAGGCTCAGACCCGTCAGGTCTCTTTTTCGTCATACCTCGTTACTCCTAAAGAGCTCTCAGATGCCCTGAAGAAGAATCCGTCTACGAAGATCTCGACTTCTCCCCGCGTAATACCCTTATGCGCAGCTTGGTTTATGCCCAATGACCCTGAGGGTCGCACAGGGATTGATGTTTTTCGTAAACACCGTGTACCACAAGCTCGCTTCTTTGATCTGGATGCTATTAAGGATACTGAGTCGCCTTACCCGCATATGCTTCCAACTGCAGAGACGTTCGCCCAAGCAATGAGTGAGCTTGGGATTCGACGTGATGATGAGGTGGTTGTCTATGATACGGAGGAGCTCGGAATATTCAGTGCACCTCGCGTTGGGTGGACACTCAGAGTGTTTGGGCATCCCAGAGTTCATATCTTGAACAACTACAGGTTATGGGTGCGCGATGGCTACCCGACAGAGACCGGCGAGCCTCGTCAACCGGAGAGGACGAACTACCCTGTGCCTTCATACGACTCAAAGCTCGTGATTCCATTTCGTGAGCTGAAGGAGATCGCCAAGGAGCATCGCAAGGAGGGTGCGAAAGAAGTTGAAATCCTGGACGCCCGATCTCAGGGCCGCTGGGCGGGAACTGACCCTGAGCCGCGCCCCGGTCTATCCTCTGGACATATCCCTGGATCAATGAGTCTCCCGTTTCAGGAATTGCTGGATCCTGAGACCAAGACATACCTTCCTCCAGACCAATTACGAAAGATTTTCGAGTCGCGCGATATTGATGAGACCAAGTCTATCATCAGCTCCTGCGGTACCGGCGTGACAGCTACTATAGTCGAGACGGCGCTGGGGCTGGCCGAATACGGTGACCCTAGTATTCGAAGAGTATACGATGGAAGCTGGACGTAAGTGATCTTTCCTCAACGCGGCTTTTCATTTACTTAACCCATGCACAGGGAATGGGCTCAGCGTGTTAGACCAACGGATGGATTGATTAAGAAGGCAACCTAAGCAGATAGCAGCGCTGATCTGCCTCACTTGCCGCTTGTTCTTACCTCTTTATATGACGCGGTGGTTTGTTGAAGTAATGCATGTTCAGTTTCGCGCATAGGTTGAGCGGTTATCCATCTTATAGAGTGTAGTCCTGAGTAACCTACTAGGTGTTTTAGATTTTCTGAGCAGCGAGATCAATTGCTAAGCGAAATAAATTGTTAAACCTAACAAAGATGTTTACAAAGAAAGGACTATAAATACTTCCGGGCTTTCTTTGTAACGAGTAACAAGATGCTTAGTAAGAGGCAACAGGAAGGCCCGCGAGTTGATCCGGTACTCCTTCGGTGGCTTTCAATGTCCCATCACTTCGGCCGCACCCTACGTCAGCCGGAAACACAAGATGCTGCCGATGAGAATTCTTCATGAACTAGGATCCGACTGTAAGTGCATTGAAGTTTGGCCTCGTTCGTCGATGGACGCAGCCGCTTATGCTGAAATTCCAACCCGCTACGCTTCCCCCACATTCCTGATCTCTCCGCCGACAACGATCCACAACCTCTCTCAAGCTTCGGCTGACCCAACGTTGTAGTCGCAGTTTCTAGAACAGGCTACTTGGAGTAGGGCGTCTGCGCCTACAGCGGCCTCGATCGATCACACAAGCGCCTGCGTTTGCCGACTACCGCCACTGAAGCGAACACCATGTCGGCCGCACGCAAGGTCTTCCACTGTGCCGTGGATGAAACGGCATTAACGACGAACATCAGCGAGATAAAAAAATGGGCCACCAACGGAGCTATCACTCTCATCGTTCCTCTTTACAGTAAGGCCGTTTGGATTTGACCCCTGCCTGCCGCGTCATCCGCTCACTCCCTTTCCAGCACTTGAGCGCCTTCATGCATTGAAGAAAGCCGGATCCCAGGTCGCCATCAACGCTCGAGAGGCAGTGCGGTTTCTTGACCGCGCAACCTCGGACAAAGGCAACGCTGCTTCTGAACGAGTTATATTGCAGGGCCCGATGGAACAGTTTGAAGACTGGAGTGAGGCGGAGAAGTTCTTTTTACCGGAATTTGAGGAGGAACCAGAAGCTGCCGGGAGATTAGGCTCAGCGGACGAGCCGACTCTGCAGGACAGGCGCGAGGAGAAGGACAGTGACCGCAGGAAGAGCAATGGTGCTACGGACGACCTATCACGGATGCTCCTCAGCAAGCTGAATTTCAAGAAGGACCCGGATGCCGCCTCGGCTACATCTACTGGCACTCATAGTGGCCCCGCCTCCCGGCCGTCCTCCAGGAGCTCGCGAACAAGTCCAGACTGTGTGTATATCAATGCCACGAATGGAGACGAGTCGAAGGATTACAAGAGCAACGGACACCGCCGCACCGCCTCTGGGTGTACTATCCCCGTTGTGCCGCCCGTCTTACGGCCTTTGTCTTAGCGCACTTCTTTGGAAACTACACAAAAGTCCCGATGCATCTAATGCTGCTAAGGCTCCTATCCTAGTTACCAACGATCCGTACTACGCAAATTTGGGCACAAAAATTTGGTATTGCTGTCAAGAACATCCATCAGTTGCGGACTTCCATTCAATACGAGGAAAGGGAATATAAAAACCGATGCAAATACGTCGAGAAAACTCAAAACAATGAGCCGAAACCCTTGCTCTCCTACGAAGACGAAAGTGATGAGGACGAGCTAGTGTTCGTCCCCCGCGGCCGTGGCAAAGGCGTATCGAAAAGTGGTGGCTCCCGTGGAAGCAACAATCGCAAGACTTCAACCACTGCCAAACCCGTCGCGCCATCTCTGGAGAGTACGATAGAAATTCCAACCCAACCAATCGACCCCAACTCGTTCAGCCGGTCGCTGGGCGTGCCCTCGAAGCAGCATGCCACGGTCGATTTGAGTACCCAGGCCGGCGCCTCACGTGGCTTCGCAGGCGCCTCGCGGAACAATGGAAACAACCGGCGCGGAACGTCTCGTGGCCAAACTCGTGGCGGCAGCCGTGGCCGTGGCAAGCTATGGGTTCCTTGATCTTACGATGGTGGTCCGTCGACCGTTATGATGCGACGGACTGACAATCAATACAACTACGCGATTGACCGAATGGTTGCCTTATGAAGCAGAAAAAAAAAGGTTGTATCTGCCTAGCCCGACTCAGTTCTCTGTCAGTTTCCTTTATAGGTAAGACATATGGGTTTTGAGCGGATGACCATGGATGCAAGAGCCGGAGGATGGAGGTGTCAAATACGGTACTTATTCCACCTCGGGATTCGACTACGGAGAATTGTGACATGGCCTAGATGGGTTCAGATTGAGTTCAGGTCAGGTCCAGTCCAGGCGTCCACTTTGCGTTCCTATGATCGCTCATATCATGTCATGCCTTTACTCCTTTACTTTCCGTTTATCATGGAGGAAACGGGGCTGCTGTTTCATCTGCCGCGTGGGTAGAACCCCGTGTCCCGACCAGATCAGCATGCTTTGCAAGAGGTAGGCTATTCAACATGCTACTCTTAGTTAGTTACCAGCATACATCTCTGCCAAGACAGGTGTGCTGGACCGTCCTTCTTTTATTGTCCCGCGTTGATTTTGTCGGCATCACCAGACTGAGACTGGATGTCAGTTACCTTACTTAGCTCATTGAATACTTCACATATCTAGAACTCCCATATGAGTAATCCTCTTAACAAAGTGTAGGTAGGTCGGTTTACCCCGCGATGATCCCGTGGGACAGTCCAATCACTTGACCCGGCCACTCGCTTCCCCTCATGGCCGCGACAACCATGCCGTGACGATGAGACTGCACTAGATCGTACCTTGAGATCGTACATATATCCCGACCTGTCTCACCTCCCTTACTCTCTACGCTTAATCCATCCAAAGTGAACTGAGAAACATACTGAACTCCATTTTATCTGTACCAACAAAATCTATTCATTTCCAACCTATCTCCCTACAACAATGTCCACCTCATTCGAAACTCCCTCCAACGGCACGCCCGCAATCGACACAACCTCCCTCGCTACCTCCCCGCTCGAACGCCGCGACTCCCTTGAGAAACACCTCCTGACTCGTCCCGACCCGAAAGACCTCAAGGATAGGCATATCCTGCTCGATACGAATGTTGCTCCGTACGTCCAACGCTTATCTGTACTATCTCCCTGTATCTGGGTGGTACGCTGGTTGTACAATTATGCTAATCACGTTGGCGGATTATCCAGATCCATCCAAGCAATGCGCCAGAAGCTTGATCGCCAGCAGCTGTCGGATAATTTGAAGAAGAGCCTGGAGCATCGGCCAGAGAGGGAAGAATTGGTTGAGCGTGCGTATCCCTGTTCCTATCTCCATTGCCTTGGGCTTCTTCATTCTATTCTCCCCTGAGTTTCGTCAGACTAGTTCCGCTTGTAACACTAGGCATGTGCTGACAGTTGAGCTGGGATACGTAGGCCATATCCTCCCCGCTGACGAACAGGCGCCTGTTAATCAGTGATCACCTGACAAACAAGGGCCAGCGTCTCGCTGGGATAAATTATCATGAAGCAGGATAGATACATCGTCTCTATCCTTGATGAAATAAGTTTACGTCATCTATACTTAGGCTGCTGGGACGGCTTGACCTTGGTTGACAAGGAACGAATTGGGACAGGAGCAAAGTTGCTGGATAACTTAAGTGTTTCATTTTATCATATCTCGTGCTTTTTCCTCAAACGTATTGGAAATTATTGAATGTACCAATTTGGTACACATATATTATCATAACTCATGCCATATATCTTGCCATACCACTGACTTCAGATTTTCCTTCGAAGAAGACAAGCGAAATGAAAAGGTCTCGATCAGTAAACATCCATTTCTACCGGCCCCGACAAATCTGGCTTCCACCCCTTCGGCCTCTCACTCCCTCTCACGAGAATCCCATACGCCGCACGCTCAACCTTTTCCACACTACTACACATGATCTCCGTCTTCTTCCCCCAGTCTCGCATAATCTGATAATCATGGCGGCGCGGGATCGTAACACCCTCAAACTCAGCCCTTATCTCACGCAGGTCACGCACAACACCCGCCTGCGCAGGAGGCAGTCTAGGCAAACCGTCGCCATTTTCATCATTCTCAGTATGATTTCCGGCGGAGAGCGACGTAACGGCAAATCGCATGAGCTCGCCTGTTAGATCAAAAAGGCCCATCACATAGTCATCTTCCGTGACTAGGATATCCGGAGGCAAATGTGATGTAACTTGCTCGCGGGTTATGAGGGTCTGAGTCTCGAGATAGTGTTTGAAGGAGAGGGCTTCGATGAATTCTTGGATTCCGCCGCTGAGGTTGCGCAGGTAGCGGTAGTTATTGAGACCCTGTGTTTCTGGGACAGCCGAGAGGAAGAGGTCATTTATCTGGGTGAAGCGGGATTGGACGTCTTTGAGAATTGATGGCGGAATGGGGGCGCCGGCCGTTCGGACTCTGGAATGGCTGTGGTTAGGACTCTGCAGTGTTTGCCTGTTCGATCAGTGTGGAGTGAGACGGACCGTTGGAGAGAGAAGATACTGAGATGACCCGTATTAGCTTGTTAGTAAATGAAAAGAGGATATAAATCGCGGCGTACATTTTTTTGCTAAGTGCTGTAATATCACGACTTATCTTGATCAGCCGCTCACGACGGTCGTGGTGTTGATCTAGCTCGTCGCGGAAGCCCTCGAACATTGAGAGGACGTCGAAAGAGGCTGATTCTACCATTGTCGTTGATGGAAACCGCTGTGACTTGCCGTCGTTGTGGAGGGGTAAGCCTTCCCAGGAGCGCTTGGTCCCGGCCGAGGAATTGTCGGTTTTATTCTCCATGTGTGGTGTTGAGAAGGGAGTTTGAGTTGTTCTTGAAGATGTCATTCGGCGGGCCTAACCCGATTAGGACTATCTGATAAGATAAGGCGCAGGTGGAGGAGCAATGTCGTGAGGCTTTATATATGGAAATTTTGATCCAGCTTGCAAGAGGAAATAAAAATACTGACGCACTTGTATATTTTGATGAGTAAGAACAATAGCAGAAAGTATGCCCTAAGCTACTGTCCAAGGAATTTGTACTTCAGCGGCGCATCACTACGCTTTAAGCCCTTAATAGTAACAAACTGCTCATCGCCCGGCACGATGTCAATAGCACTGTCGCTGACTCGGACATTGTCTCGTTCCTCAAAGACCAAGCATTTGACTGGCTTCCTGGCGCTCAATTCAAGTACCTGCTCGCTTTCGGTCTTGGAAATCCTCGTAATCTCTAGTCCTCGGTCAGAGAGATCAAGGTACTTGAACGGCTGCGGCCAATCAACATCTCTAGCCACAAGCTCGCCATCCACCCAGAGTCTGGCAGCAAGGACATGCGGCTCGTCGACTGCGTGATCGATGACTCCGTCCAAGATGTTAGTAGTGCCATTGGGTACAATGGTGACATTCTCGCGGACGATAGACTCGTGAATAGCAAGACCAGTCTTGATGGATATAAACCTAAGTTCGACCTTTCCGATCACCTCCTTCAGCAGACTGCTGACGACCCATAGCTCGTACTTGCTAGTCTTAGGCGGTTGTGCGTGGGAGACACTCCAATCGTGGTGCTCCCGGCGCACACCAATGGCAAGCGGCTTCAAAACACGGCTGACGGCATAGAACGCAGGTTTGGGGCGCAGAAAGTAGTCTACAATGGCCCAGGAGATGGTTGGCCAGCAGTCGTTCAATTGCCAGAGCAGTGCACCTCCACAATGTCTCTCATCTCCCCACTGGCGGCGCCATCCGCGGTAACCAAACATCATCGTTTCTGCTTGGACGACTTGTGTAAGGTAAATATAGGTCTTCTTCGGTTAGCATTCTGAGTCGCCAATAGCGGGCATAAATACTGACTTCTAAGTCTGTTGCCGTTCGTAGATTCTCAACGAGGTACGTGGCAATCCTCCGCTCGTGACCGTCTGCCTTATTGTGGAAATCCAGGACGTGTGACTGGGGGTATTTGTCGGCTTCATTTGTGACGAAGTGGTCGATGGTGGACATGTGAGGGAACGCTTCCATTCCGAACTCGCTGTTAAAGCGGCCGCCAAGAGTATCGAAGATTTGGTATTTCTCCTGTGTACCGTGCCATACTGGTAGATTCTGTTAGTTGGCAGCATCGAATTGGTACAGGTCGGTACCTACCATTCCACTGATGCATATCCCCTACGGTCGGGTCAGAAGTGATTTTGCCATCGCCCCACGGGCTGCCAGGATGGTAATATGCCGATGGAATTATTTTTTGGACGGCCTTTGGTAGAAGATGCTCGTAGATATAGCGGGCCGGGAAATCCGTCTTGAGCCAACTCTCCGGATCCTTGTCTGCATAATTGTAAGTGAGCCCTTGCTGCTCCTGTACCTGATAGTCCTCGTTGTTTCCAACCCAGATAACGATGGAAGGGTGGTGGCGCAATCTCCGCAGGTTATATTCGGCCTCTTTTTCGATCGACTCAAGAATCTCAGGCCACGTCGGATAGTTACCGCAGCCGAACATAAAATCTTGCCATACCATTACACCGACCTCATCACAGGCCTGGTAGAAGCTCTCATCCTCGTAGATGCCGCCACCCCAAACACTATAAGTGTCAAACGAAGCCAACATACTTCAAATAACAGAATTCACGTACCGAATCATCACCTGATGGCCGACAGCCATTAACTCGATCCATTTGCGATAACGATCGGGTGTGATATTGGTCAGAAGACTATCAGCGGGAATCCAACATGCACCGCCGCAGAAAATATCAACACCGTTAATGCGGAAGAAGAAGGATTTTCCATGCTTGTCCGGCCGCTGGATGACCTCCGCAGTCCGAATGCCAAACTTTTTCGAGACCTGATGGGCTTGTTCTTCTTCCTTTTCCAGAGACACCGAGATCTCATATAAAGTTTGGTCTCCGTATCCATTCGGCCACCAAAGCGACGGTTCTTGAACATCGAACGTCGTCTTAGCGACATTGCCGTCCAGAGTAGCTACCTCTTTGCCGATCTGCTGCCCTTGAAGGCTCAACGTAAAAGTAGCTTTGTACGAGTTGCCGGTCCCTTGGGTCTCAACCTCTGCGGCAGCGGTAATGCGAGCCTTGGAGTGGTCCTCGGCTAGGTGCACCTCTGTCCAGAGATCTGAAATTTTCGCGGAATAAACTTCAAGTCGCACTTCTTTCCAAATGCCTGCTGTCATCAGGACTGGCCCCCAGTCCCAACCCCAATGATACTGAGCTTTTCTGACGCTCAATCTCGCAGTGTCTCCATTGAAACCAACCCATTTATGATCTGGGTGCTGCTTTCGAAGTTCTCGAGCACGAAGTAAGGCACAATCGAAATCAATCTCGAGTGTATGCTCGCCTTCCACATCTAGGGCTTTTGTGATATCCACCCGGTGAGCAAGAAACATGTTATCGCTCTCTAGAATGACCTGGCCATCGAGTTTGACCTTGGCGAAAGTATCCAGTCCGTCAAAGACTAAAAAGATTGAAGATCCAGCAGGAACGGTTGGCTTCTGGAAGACGTTTCGGTAGGTCCATGACTTCTCGTTGACCCATCTTGCACTCAATTCGTTGAGGCCAATGAACGGATCATCTAATCTGTACGCGAAAGGACCATATTAACAATTGAGATAACATCGGCTGTAGAGCTACTCACTTGCCATTTGCCTGTAAGTCTTGATGGACGACAGAAGGAACAGTGGGAACCGACAACCAGGCATCTGGGGACTGATCACCGCTGTCCTTAAAGCTCCAACCCTCTGAAAGAACGTGTTGTGTGAAGGCACCCATCTTCAGAGATATGCTCGCTGCGGTGACTCCGTCGACTGAACTGTGGCAAAGACAGCAGCTGGTTTCGAAGGGGGTTCAAAACATTCTTAACTGCCGACGGCTGCCATTTATCCTGTGGGTAGCTCCGCGTCCGAGAGCCAGTCATTCTGAGCATCGTAACCACCGTCCCCTCTTCTGCTTTGATAGTCCTTTGGAGTCGAGAGCTAGACGGAGGAGAGCCCGTGCCTCAGGTGCGCGCTTTACCCGTTTAGGAGGGCCTTGGGGAGGGACCTCCGTGGCATATCTGGTTAAGACTGGACTCGGCTCTTTCTCCGCCTGGGGCACTCCCCAAACCTCCTAAGGCCGCCTCTTTTGCGAGTTCATCTGAGAAATTCGAACTCCACACTGCATTGTGAAGAGTACAGACCCTCTCCAAATTTTCTGAGGCTGTGGAGTCCACATATCGTGGAGCAGTAAACAATATGGGAACATGCCTCCTATCTTCTGTCAACTTTTCAAAATTGGTTCAAGCCCAACCTCTCCCCGCGTGAAGGGACGGTTTGGGAACGGGTTTCGCTCCGTCAAGCTCTAGCAATCATTCATCTTATGATGAGTAGGTAAGCAAGCGCTTTGCCATCAGTGTAGTAGGATAAAGGCTTGCTTTCGAGTCTTGAATCCCAGCTGTTTCAGCAGAACCTTCCGGAAACTCGAGTGCCGCATTTCCCATGTCCATGTCGGCTCCTCTAACAAGTTACCAGCCTCAAAATGATCCCTGCAATCGTTCTTGAAGAAACGGTTGAATTGAGACTGGCATCTATAATTCATCATCACTTGGCATATTTGGTCTACCTATCGGAGCAACCTTCAGGTTATTTCAGGCTTTATGGTCTTACGTTCCGCGGTTGCTGTGGAGCTATGGATCGATAACTAGCATTGCCTATTCGCTGCCTCAGCCCAGAATGATTCAAGGGTGAATTAAAGGGACACCCTCAACCGAAGACGACGAAGGATTGGGGCTGGAAGCCCGGAACCTGCCTTTGACAGGCACACTCGGCATTCTTCTCTCACAATGATTCGACGGCCAGCTTTAGCCGGGGTCAATTCTATGGATTACCCCTCGTCGCTTAAAACGACACAAGGACATTTGCGCCACTAGATACCGACTGGTCTGACAATCTAACGCTTAACGGCAAGATCCTACGGGTTGATTCGAGAACGCCAACCACTCATCTTCGAAAAGCTGGAGGTTCTGTGACAGGCGTCGTAGACGTCGTCCTTCATGAGGGATCTTCCGATCCTCGTCAGGCAATCAAGCAACTCAGGCACCCTCTGCGACCTACGCATGATAGTGCAATGTGTACAAGTTACAGGATGTTCGTCGGTTCATATAGGCCAATAAGCATCTGAATTTCACTCTGAACAATTGCAGGTCGACAGGTTGGAGAATGAGCATTCCAAACAAGGCAACTCGCGATCACGGTCTTCGCAAGAAGCGATAGCGCCACTGTCTTCTTGTGCTCTGCTGTCCTCGGTTCGTCCCGTCTCACAGCGAGGCCCGATGCTTCCGACGGGAGTAATTTATCCACAACAGGCAAGCTCCTGCCGATCGATAGTGAAGTCTATGGCGTTTTCAGTGATTAGTGGAATCAGGCCTTTAGGTTTCGCGGACGAGTATAGAGAGCCACGCTATTCTTTCGCCGAGTCCCTGCGATATCAGCCTAAAGACCACGAGACACCATCATCACAGGTCAGCCACGACACCAGACCACGTTCCATTGGCCTCTTTCCTCAAGGATGCGAGGCTCATTGGCCGCAGCGTGTTCTGACAACCTTCGTTCGGCTACAGGCAAGTGTCCGAGCGCCTAGAGATCAGAGTTCAGTTCGCAATTCCCAACAAAACGATTTGCAGTATCCCTCGTGATGAAGGCTGGGCATTTTCTGAAAATAATGAGCTAAGATTGACAGCCGCCCTACGTGCATTCTTTAGCCACCGAGGAGCGTACCGAATGACACGACGCATGTATCCAGGCCTTCGTCTCGCTTGTCAGAGGGGTACAGATGGTGGCAGGCCGGAAACCCCCTTTTGCGCCCTCGCTTAAGCCATCCAGTCATTTGTTGCCATCCTCTCTCAGCCCACACATCCACCAAATCTCATTCTTATACAAGGACGAGAACGTTCACTAGGTCTCAAGACGATCCTTAATTTCCTCAACCAAGTGGGTGTATGGGATATGCAGTGTGAACCGACTACTGCAGGCCTAACATCCATAATTGTGATCTAGTTGCGCAAGCTGGCGGTCCACACTATGCATAGAGTCTCCTGCACATATTCTCCAGATCTTGGAGAGGGAAATAATCGCGCAGAGGCTTGGAATGATACGCTAGTTGTAAGTTCCATTCGCCACCCCCAGAGTCCCTGCGACTATCAGACCCTGAGGAGCTGCTCCAAAGACGGCAGCGGCAGCGAGGATCAGACCCGAACGATCATGCCGCTGTCGTACTGAATGCGCTGCAAGTATAACAGATGCCTCCCTCTGGCTGTACTCGGATGGCGCCGCTTTTTGATCCTTTTCCTATCCCGAGTGGTAAATTGGTCGAATCACATAAACGCCTTATGACTGGCCAATCTCTAAATGTCTTGGCCTCAATCTGATGCAAATAATCTTAAAGCAAGGACAGGATGGCGGCGGTCAGAAGGGCCGGACAAGCGGCAACACCTTACGACTAGTAATAGCTGCAGTGCTAAGGCACACTGCACACTGCCGGCAGCACCGACGCATCCCAGTAATAATACCGTGATATAAGGATCGCATCAGGAATCCCTGTCTGTCGCTTCCAAATTACCATGATCATGGGCCATTTGGGTTCTTGGTGCATGAGATGGGGTAGCCTCTGGTAGGGCTATTGTCGGATGCGGGATAATCGCCGGCTTTGGTAGTCTTTGACTAGGACGGGAGTTTGAGACCCATGCTGCATGATTAATGATTGCGGGGAAGAAATGAATCAGCGCGCATGCGTAAGAGACTGAGAAGACACCTCGGAGGTGCTAACGATCTCCAGGAACTAGGCTGACACGACGTGACCTGACTTGACCTGACTTGACCTGCCCTGGCCGTTGACTGGCAATCTGGAAGAATCAGCACAAGTCGTATTCTTATTATCCGGCCTGCCTTGTAGAAGACTCCGTACTCATTCTTGGAATCCTGTCCCCATCCCTCTTCAGCCCAGCGCCACCAACCGAGTGCTAGTGCTCCTCCCCTCTCTAGTCTTTAGCCTTGTTCCCCGCCTTTTCCAGGGTTGTTCTTTTCCTTCTGTGGTGCTTTGCTTTTTCTACATCCATACCACTCTTCTCGCCCCTATATCATGTCTCTCACCTAGACAACCAAGATTTGCGACTCTGTGCCCCTGCCCTGGTTGACTTCACGTCCGTCTCCTTGCCAGATCCCGTTGTCTTTTCGCTAGCAATGTTCCACACCTTCGAGGGCTTCGAGAATCCAGCCGCCTCGGCCCCCGCCCGTGCAGGACGAGAACGCCAGTCTTCAATCGGGCGTCGCGTTACCACTCTTCGTGCTTGTACCTCTTGTCGTCATCGCAAAATCAAATGCGATGGTGAAAAGCCGTGTGAAGCATGTAGGTGGTATAAGAAAGCCGATCTTTGCCATTATTCGGATCCCCGTCCCTCGCGAAGGTAGGTGGTAATTTTCCGCCTTCGTGCCTCGGCTCCGCAGCTAACCAGAATGCCTGGACAGACATGTCGAGAAACTGTCAACGACCTTGGATGAGTACCGAACCGTACTGGAGAAGCTGTTTCCTGGCGCATCGCCGGAAGCCTTGGCTAATTTGCCGCGCGAGAAACTGCTCGAAACACTAGCTCAGCCCCAGGCGCAGCCTCCAAGTACTGGAGCCCGCCAGATATCGCCAGCAACGTCCACCTCCCACGAGGCGCACGTCTCCCCGATATCGACCGAGGATGGAAATCTGGAGTCGCTACAGGCCATGCCAGAAGAATCGAATGACCCCCGCAATCTCAGCAGCGAGATCACGAATACAATATCCGATGATGTCAATGCGTTGTCGCTTTCCACAAGAGGCCCGTCCTCGTACCTCGGTGTCTCGTCCATAAACGCGGTTCTCAAAACAATCGTGTGGCTGGATCCAGGGTCCGCTGCATATTTTGCCAGTACGCCCCCAAGCGCTCCTCGTCGAGGCTCGGTAGCAGACCTCTCTTCGTCGGAGGGGCAGTCTTGGGCTGCCCATGACCAGCCCGGTACTCCTCCGCAAGTTCATCTACAAGTGCCAGAATCTCAACTCCTGGATGCTTACTTTACCTATGTCCAGCCCTTGACACCAATTCTGGACGAGCAGTCCTTTCGCGAAACATACGCTGCTGGACACCGAAAAGATGACCGGTGGTATTGCTTGCTGAATATCGTCCTCGCGATGGGCAGTATCTGCGCCTCAACCTGCGACGATATTTCACATAAGATATATTACTCCCGGTGTAGGGCGTACTTGGACCTGGAGTCGCTCGCGTCACTGCACCTGGAAACCGTGCAGACGCTTGGTATTCTAGGGGGCTGGTACCTGCATTACGTTGCCCAACCGAATCTAGCGTACTCACTTATGGGCGCCGCTCTTCGCATGGCTGCCACTATGGGTTTGCATAGAGAATTCGCCGACCAATCCGATACATCGAACAAGCAGAAAATGGCACAACTTGATCTCAGACGACGGGTATGGTGGACACTGTTTCTTATGGATTGCTGGGGAGGCGTGACTTTGGGACGGCCAACAATGGGCCGATTCAGTCCCGCGATTACGGTCAAGCTTCCTCACTATAGGGAATCGGTACGTGACTCATTACAAAGGCTCCTCCGCCATTTACTGACAAGAGTAGGGGAATGTACTTGATATTCTTCCGCTTCTCGAGAACGTTCGATTTTGCAAGATCAGCAATCAGATACAAGACGCGCTAGCAGTGTCTCCATTGACCAAATACAGTGAAATACTCCACTTCGATACTCAATTGGTTGAGTGGTACAACAGCCTCCCATATATCCTTAAAGACCATGAACCATGCCCGGAAGGAATCGCAAACACCCGCGAAGTCACGAAATGGCGATATCATGTCCAACGCATACTCCTCTACCGTCCCACACTATTGAGCTATGCCATGCGGCGGGTTCCGTATATTGCTCTACGATCCGAGGAGCGGACGGCGATCGAAAGGTGCAGAGAAATTGCCGAAACCGCCATCAGAGACATCTCGGCAACTGCAAAGACCCCTCAGATGTCTGGGTGGAACGCCGTGTGGTTCCTCTTCCAAAGCACCATGGTTCCCCTTCTAGGGCTGTTCATCAACGACAATACAGTGACAGATCCCCGGGCTACTACAGAGGCGTGCCAAGCGCAGGTCCAAGACGCTTTACTTGTGTTTGCGCGTCTTCAGCAAGCAAGTCCGACGGCAAGGAAAACCCTCGACGCAGTTTCACGGATATTTGAGGCCAGCAAACGTGGTCCCGGCATAGCTGCCGAAACCAACAGCATCAACAGCGCTAATCTCTCCCCAACTTCGCGCGAGGCTGGTGTTCTTAACACACCCGGAATCTTACCCTCTCACAACGATGGACGAGGATTTGCAGTTACTCACGACAGCTCGTTCACCGATCCATTCGCCCCTTCAACCATGGATGACCCTAACGGTCAATATCTCTGGGACTTCCTTAGCTGGAGCGATACCAACATAGTCCCAATGGCAGACGTGGAAAATATCAACGACGGCGGCCTGCTAGGCTCCGATGACAAGCATTTCAAGTATACGAATACCAGCTTCTTTGGCAACCAGCTAACTGAACCGCCTTTTTTCACTAATTCATCTATTCCATATTATTCGTGATCAGGCTTATGTGGATACCATATCTTTTTATTTTGACAACCGCTTGGCTTCCCTACTTCTCATGTAATACCCCTTCGTCTCACGAGGCGTAAACCCTCGCTTTGATATATATATATATTGTTTTTTGTTTCTATACCCGGACTACTATGTCCGCTATTTCAGTTGGTCTTCTGAAACCTACTATAAAAGCCAATAGCAATCCATTCCTGTGGTCTTTGACCAGACATCATGATGATGAACAGTCTGTCATATCGCCAGCTGCAGTAGAACTATACCCGATATTGCATCGATTGGGGAACGCTGATCAGCCATGATTGCTGAGTCATCAATAGTTTGAAGATGCCAAGATACCCCGAGTTTCCTGCATTTCTAACAACTACACGACGGCAATACCCGACCCCTGTTTGAGTGAAACTTTGGGCGCGAATGTCTAAATGTGCTCATTTAATATTTAAGGAAGCTTCTTCGCTAGTGATTGGATTTCCCAACTGCTGAACCCGCTTGTTACCAATTCAGGCGGGCAGTGGGACAAGTCTCAGATGACTGACCCGGTCCATCAAAATCACCAAAAGGCTTATTTACAAGAAAAATTCAATTTGAAAACAATGGAATCACTCTTCAAAAGACCATTCATGGTCTACGGCTTGGCTGCTGGCCTCCGCACAGTTCTTCTCTTTTACGGGGCCTGGCAAGATGCCCACTCAGCTGTCAAATACACAGATATCGACTACATGGTCTTCACTGACGCCTCGCGCTACGTATCTCAAGGGGACTCCCCTTACGCCCGAGACACTTACCGCTACACACCATTGCTAGCGTGGATGCTCCTCCCCACGACCTGGGCCATCCCAGGATTCTTCTCCTTTGGCAAGGCACTCTTCGCGCTGTCCGATGTTGTGGCAGGCTGGCTTGTCGCGAAATCGCTGACCCTAACGCATGGGATGAGCGCGGAGCGTGCGTTAAAGTATGCCAGCTTCTGGCTACTGAACCCCATGGTTGCAAATATCAGTACCCGTGGGAGCTCGGAAGGGTTACTGGGGGTGCTAGTTGTTGCGCTGCTCTGGGCTGTCCTGAATCGCAGGATTTACCTTGGAGGTGTGCTTTTAGGGATTGGTGTACATTTCAAGATCTATCCATTCATTTACGGAATGTCTATTCTTTGGTGGTTGGATGAGAAGGAGTTCACGACCAACAAGGCTCAATCGGAAAGTCGGGAGGTCAAACCCAAATTCAAAGACACCCCTGTCGGCATCTTCATCTCGCAGATCCTGTCGTTCATCACCCCGTGTCGTATTCGGCTCACCCTAATCTCGCTGCTCACATTTGTGGCCCTAAACGCGGCAATGTACCTGCACTACGGCACTCCGTTTCTTCAACACACCTACCTGCACCATCTTACGCGCATTGACCACCGGCATAATTTCTCGCCTTATAGCACACTACTCTACCTCACTGCTGCTTCTTCAGCCGGTGCCGTGGGCCATGACGCGGGGGGTCCTAGCGGGAGCTTCGAGTCTCTTGCCTTTATCCCGCAGTTACTCATCTCTGTTGTTGTCATTCCGCTCGTTCTAGGGAAGAAGGATCTACCAGGGACAATGCTTGCACAGACGTTTGCGTTCGTGACCTTCAACAAAGTTTGTACGAGCCAGGTAAGTTCTTGCTTTTTTGAGCTCCCTCGCAGCGCATGGCCACCCCACGCAATTCCAAAATAATCTAGCTGACGCAAAAACAGTACTTCCTCTGGTATTTGATCTTCCTCCCCTTCTACCTCCCCACCTCATCTCTCCTCCGAAACCCGCGGCTCGGGATAGCAGTCGCTGCACTGTGGATTCTTGGCCAGGTACGCTTGCTCCGAGTCTTCCTGCTACTGACTTCGCAACATCATAAATGTGCATTAGGTCCTCTGGCTAACCTTACAACGAATGCTCAGGCCCTCTGGCTGCAACAAGGCTACCTGCTCGAATTTCTGGGCATATCGAGCTTCTTGCCCGGATTGTTCCTTGCGAGCTTGGGTTTTTTTGCGGTGAATGCTTGGATTTTAGGCGTTATTGTGGCCGATGTTGGGGGTCTGAATCTGGAGTCGGGCAATGAGAAGCGGAGGGTGAAATAGGGTATTGACTGCTCGCTGCTGGGGCCGTTAAACGTGGGCTTATGGAGAAGAGGGGAATTCATTACGTCATATGTACGGGTCCGGATTGGGGGTGAAGTCAAAAGGGCTTCGGCAGGGCAACACTTATGTCTACGTAAATAGATAGATGTATATAATTTAAATAGATGGAAGAAATGACCTCAGTTTAAAGAACTTCAGCCTTTTACTAACTTACATTGACCTGTGAATTAGCTGAACAAGCAGATGATCTGGTATCTGATATCAAATCTCCATTCGTATGTATCATGTCATAGCCTGATGCTGAGTGAGGATATTCTCACAGAAATGGGATGGGAGGAGAAAGATGGGGAAAACAAACAAACGTAATATGGTATCTTATAGCCCTACACAAAAGAAGGCGATCCTTGCAATGACAACCGTGAAAGACATGAAATAATGCGTTAACGCTCAGACTGCTTTATCTTTGCTCTTCCTGCATAGTCTCAGTGTTTCGGCACATCAGCAATAATTCTATACGTGGATGCATGAATGCTCAACGGTCTTGTGCGCGGGTATATTGCGCCCACGATCTGATTGTTGTTCCCATATTGCGGGGAGATGCCGTCAGTGAGTTTGACGAATTGCGCCTCTGGACGAGCCTCATGGAGGGCCTCGAGGATGGGTTCGTTCCAGAGACCCGTGGCCTTGGTGCCAATGAGCTGGAAGTACGGGTTGAGTGGAGGGCAAGCGGAGTCAAGGTCAATGAAGCGGATGCGCATGTACTCTAACTTCTGGTGAATTTGGAGGCCGTTAATGGATGCTACGACGAGTTCCTCGAAGGCGCGTATGAAGTTTAGGTTTGTGATGCCGGAGAAGTCGTCAAGGAAGGGGAGGGCCGGGTAGAGTTTTCTGTCACGGCAGCATGTTTTCACGACTAAGTCGAGGGATTTGAGCTTTGACTTCTGGCTCTTATCGGGCCGGATCGCCATGGAGTTCTTCGTGGACTCGAAGAGACATGCGCAAACTTTGCCGGTAAATGTAAGAGATTCAAGGCGTGGGGCTACTTCTCCGAGGAGACGACAGAGATGTGGTGGATTGACACCATCACCGAGCCAGCGGTTCTGTGAGTTGTCTTTGCTGTAGAAGCCTTCGAGGCTTATATTTACGTGAAGCAGTGACGAAGGTAGGCGACGGAAAATGCTGGCGATGGTCTCATAGCCTTCAATCTTTGGCTTGGCATACGAGCAATGCCACTCGCGGACTTTTGGTAGTGCCTGAGATAAAGTGATCCAGTGTTGGTGGTCCCGCATAATGTTCCAGGCTCCCCGCATAACGAAGGTCTGGATATCTGGGAGTATTGGAAGCCGTTGAAGGCCTGTACGTCCTGTCGGATCTGTTTTGAAATGGCGTACCATTGGGGGTTTTTTGCAATGACCTCCTTCCAAAGTAAGCATACGAGCCCCCCGGAATACAGTCTGCACATGGAGAAACATCTCTTCTAACGTAGCATTGTGGCTTGCGTAGTAATATTTGTAGTCAGCCACGGGGTTGGAATGCGGATCGTCCCATGCCATTGTAGCTTGAAGAGCTGCCATATCCGTCAATCCTGCATTTTCATCATTCAATCTTCGTGGAAGCTGACGGGAGGCGTTCTTTATCGCTCGTTGGCCCCAAACAGGTATCCATATCTCCACATGACGAACGTAGGTCGCCAGATGAGGATGCGCACGAAACCAGCGTGCACTCTCCTCCAGCTCATCTGCGGTACCTTTAAGTTTGACTATGACAACGGAGTTAAGCACGGGAAACAGACGGCAAGGATAAGGCTACTCACTGTGTCTGTAAATCCGATCTTGCACAAGAATTCTCCACACAGGCGAGATCAGAGCCAGGTTCGAAAGAGCTTTCCGCCTCGGATGCCTCAACGATTTGTGCCAACTCTGCGCAGATGATTTCCCACTAGCCCCAGTAATGGTCGCTGTGCGCTCACCGAACAAAAAGTCGAGGATGGTCTCGTGAATTTCAACTGGAAGGTGTTCGAAACGAACTTTCGACTCGCATACTGACAGTGGCTCGGCTGACTGCACATCCTCCATCTCGGTATCCACTGGCGACTGGGGCGATCCCGGGGAGTCCGGACCCACGGGAACGGTGAGGGATCCCTCATGGCTCGAGATTCCAGCGCTTGTACTTCGATTTGATTTTGAGCATGAGACGGTATTCGAAATCGAAGTAGCTCTCGCGAAAGCATTCACTGAAACGGGTCGAGGGGGCGGGATTGTAGAGATTATGAAAGGAGAAGAAGACGGAAGTAAATCGGCGGTCATGATTTGCGGGAAAGTTATGGTGACCTAAACACGCCAGGCAAAGGCTATATCGTCAATCGTTAAAGATGGAGGGAAATGGCTATGGGGAAACCCAAGTTAGCAAGCCGGAAACGAGCGAGAAGACGAGGAGAAAGAAGCCGTAAAAACAAATGCAGAAGAAGAAAAGAATCGAGAACATGACGCTAAACGTACTGAAGGCGGAGCTGGACTGTCGTACAAAGCAGTGGAGGTGAAAGAAGCACAAGGGACGCAGATATATCTGACGAGGAATGACCACAAGAATAAGCAAGTCGAATTACGCTCTGCCAGCGTGCTCCATGGCGCCAGGTGGGGATGATGCTGCGTTGGAAGCGTCTGGTGTTGGTTGACGGAGGTGAAGACCAGGAATTAGGCAGTCAGGCAGCGTCGGGACAGCAAGTGGTGATGCGATCGTGCAGGTGGCGATAAGAATCAATGATAACAGAGAGATCGGGATGGGGTTTATTCAATGCAGCAGTCGTTGGTGGGCTATAGAGGAGAAAGAGGGGGAGAGAGCATTGGAAACGAGATTCGAAGATTTGGGAAAGCCATGAATTCGGTCAGATGATTTCACGCCGTGATGCCATCGTCCAAGCCCAGAGTGAAGTGTATTTATAGCAGCCCCCTTGTTCGAGATTCATTCCGACGCCTTCAATTTGGTATCACTTTAATAATGGAATTGCTCCCATTTGAAACTAGCTGTCAGAACCCGTCGCCTGCAGCCATACATTGGAGGATCGAATATTCGGGATCGTTGAAAGAATTCCTGCCAGCCGATCTCAATCTCTGACGAACTTCCAATCAGGAGTACTTTGTATACATTTATAACCTTCTCACCATACATCTAGCGACTGTCTACCGCTTGGCGCACTATTCGACCGACAAGCCAGACGCCCTTTACTCCATACATATTTGGTCACCGTAAAAAAAGAACATACAAGAAGTAAAATGCAGGAATCATCGCCTGCGACGAAACCGGAACTTGAGCTCGTCATCACTACTATCTGAATCTTGCTCCTCACGAGCACGTTTCTGACTTTTCCGCGTCGTCGTTGTTGTCGTCGTTGTCGACTTCTCAAACTCACTTTGTGCGACTGTTTGTGGCTGCCATGGCTCGCTGTCTGGCGCCTGACTGACCTCGCGGTCTCGCTGGCTTTCTTGTGGGCTCCGGTTTGAGGAGCGACTGGTGTTCGCCCAGTAGTTATCCCCAGAACCAAAGTCCTCCCGTGGCACTTCCTCCAAGGGAACGATGACGGTCTGTAGAGGAATCCGATGGCGCTGTGGATCGCGGCGGCGCTCGCCCTTTCGGATGAACTTCTTAAAGTTTTTTCGTCCATTCCACCGCTCATCCCATCGATCGTTGTCATGGTCTGCCGGCTTGGCTGGGATTTCCAACTCTTCCACGATGGCAAGTCCTCTTAGTTTCTCCACGTCCACATCTTGGAGAGAGTTTTGAAGTGATTCTTCCTCCTGTTGCAGTCGCTGACGAGCAGCATCCTCTTCTGCCTCTCGGTGCTGCCGCGCTGCCTCTAAGACATCGAGCTTTTGACGCTTAGGCCGAGGGCCTTCCTCCCGTTTAGCATGGGAGCTGGACTCTTCCAGATTTCGCTGGGAGGTTTCACCCCGCCGGCGTTTCATTGCAGTAGCTCCGGGTAGCAAACTCGAGACGAGGTCTTCTTCCTCCTGGAAGCTGTCAGGTTGCTGAGATGGTTCGCCTGAAGCAGCATCTATCGACATCGGCTGCAGATCCTCTGTAGGTTCATCCACCTCTGGGGTGTAGACCGGTATGGAATTGATGTCGAACCCGTCGTCGAAGACTTTCGTTTTGGTGACATACTTGTGCACACGAGAACTCTTGACTTTCTTCGGCGGTTGACTAGCCTCTTCAGGCTGTTGGGACTCGCCAACAACTTGTACATTCGAAGGGGGTTGGATGGATGCAAGCTCAGGCGATGGCTCTTGCACTATTTCATGACGGAGGGGCCGGCATAAAATGGAGGCATCATTGTTCAAGATTGCATTGAGAAACTCATTCTGCTGAATAACCCGTTGGTCAGTCATGAGTGCAACCTCATTACACAGCTGGACCGGCCAGTCTTGATTTCCTGTTTTTGATTTGAATCGTACAAGCACTACTCCACCATCATAATTTCTTTCAGATCCAATGCCTCTCTCGCCGGCGGCGTTTTTCATAAATTGTACGACCTCCTCCGGGGTAGTCACACCCTCTTTCACATCAAGACATAGCGCTTTCCCGTGTCCATTAGTGATTGGGTCCGTAAGGAGCTGATGCTGGGACTTGTCGCAGAAAACAAAGGTATACCCTTCAAAGACATTGGCTCGATTCGGGTTGGGTGCGAATGCCTCATCTGAGCCGTCGAAGACTTCTTTCCCAGGAGGCGGAAGGAACTCTTTCGCGTTGGGCCACGCAGCGTCAAAATCGGCCTCCAATGGAGACAGACTTTCCATATTCTCCAGATCACTCGGGGTGGACGCGTAATCTAGGGCATCGATGAAAGAGTAGTCCACCATGTATGTGCCATTCACCAGCGCTTGTAGTCCCTTCGCGGTATTTCGCTTAGTCTGGACGACATGGGTTGTCACATTGACGAGGTATTCCTCGATGGTCTTGATATCCAAGCCTTCCAAGCGATCACGAAAGCGGGCGAGGGCATTTTTATTGCTTTCCTTGGAAGAGAAGGAAAAGCTAAGAACCTTTGGCTCCCATTTTATGCTAAGCATCGTCCAACAATAAGCACTGAGCTCAGTATTTTCGACATGCACTCACCGCAAAGGATGACGCGATTTTCCCAAGTATATTATATGCTCCTCCCCGGTCAGTTTCCTGCTGCCACCTTTTATCTTTTCACCATCGATTATTGTGCCGGCCTTCGATTTCTCGTCGGTAACGAGGATTTCAGATCTTTTCTTCGTTCTCGACTAAACGCAATGGGTCAGAGGGGAACTAACAACCCATGATTAGGTATGCGTACCCCATCACCTGCCTGGACTTGCGATACCTCGATCGTCAAGTGTTTGCGGGAGACCGACGCATCTGGTACCGCTTCTCGGACTATATTTGGTTACAGTCGTTAGTGAGGTTCGTTACCATTTAGGAACATAAAAGCCATCATACCGCCCTCCGTCTTGACACGACCAAAGAGATACTTCTTTCCTGGTCGCAGCCACAAGCGCTTGCCTTCCAACCGTTAGATCTTAGAAATTTACGATGAACAGGCATAATCACCACCGAGGAAGTCTCCCTCCGTGTCGAGGATCCACATGAGGGGCACAGTCAGCGCAATAAGGACCTAACATGACTTGAGTTGGATGAGCGTCAACGGATGTCCGGCACGTGCAGCACCGCGATGAAAAACGCGTAGCCACGTGATTTGTTGCCTACCCGTAATGCTGCCTAGTTTGGAGATCAACGAGCATCAGCCGCGAAAATTCTCTTTCATTATAACTGCGACAATGTTTCATGGAGGAGGAAAGAATCAGTAAGGGTGAACAGCCCATAATAAAAGGCTACGAGTCTCCTAGTGTCGATGAGAGTCTTAAATATCAGCTGTTGGGGCCTTCCTTGATAAAGGCGGGCCAGGACTCGGTTGACCAGAGAAAGGTGAGGGGAAAAGGCTTCTCGTCTTCTCGCAGTTAAACTAATCGTGGAGGTCTCTGAAATCATTTATAATGCCTCTAAAGGCTCCAAGTTTTTCAACCATGAGCAAATCCGCGATAATGTCCTCACAGAGAAGATACAGCGGATTCTGAAGGAAAAGACGCGCCTTGAGAGTCTGAACCTCTCTGTCGACTTACGCTTAGCGGACCAGGTCTTTGCTGAGATAGAGTCCACCAGAGACCTCTCGCAGTATGTGGTTCACGTAGACTGCGATGCGTTCTTTGCTGCGGTTGAAGAGCTGGATAGACCGGAGCTGAAAACTGTACCCATGGCTGTTGGAAAGGGCGTTCTGACGACTTGCAACTATGAGGCTAGGAAGTTTGGCTGCCGAAGCGGCATGGCATCCTTTGTCGCTAAGAAGTTGTGTCCCCAGTTAATTTGCCTGCCGCAAAACTACGAAAAGTATACGGCGAAAGCTCAAGAAATCCGCGCCATACTTGCACAATATGACCCTCAGTTCGAGAGTGCGAGCATTGATGAAGCCTATTTGAACATTACCGCTTACTGCCGCGAAAAGCAGCTTGATCCAGATGAGGCTGTCAGTCGCATGCGTGCCGAGATTCTAGAGAAGACCAAGATCTCTGTCTCTGCCGGAATTGCAGCAAATGCGAAAATTGCAAAAATCTGCTCGAATCGCAATAAACCAAATGGCCAGTTCCGTGTTCCAAACGAGAAGAATGCTATCATGGAATTCATGAGAGATCTTCCTATGCGCAAAATTAATGGCGTGGGCAGAGTGTTCGAGCGGGAACTCGACTCAATCGGCATCAAAACATGCGGCGACATTTTCCCACAACGTGCCTATTTGGCTAAGCTATTCGGTGAAAAGGCTCTTCACTTTTTAGCGCAGTGCTATCTCGGAGTAGGCAGGACAAAAATTCAACCAGCTGAAAGCTACGAGCGCAAAAGCGTCGGCACCGAGAGGACATTTCATGAGATCAGTAAACGAGAAGAGTTCAGAGAGAAACTCTGGTCCTGTGCTCAAGAACTAGAGAAGGACCTGTCACGTACTCAATTTATGGGTCGTACACTGGTTCTTAAGGTCAAGTTGGCTACTTTCGAGGTGTTAACCCGGCAATATCAGCCCGCAAGGGCCGTGTCTACGGCCAAAGATCTCTTTACATCTGCCCTTCCGATGTTAGAGAAACTCGAGAAGGAGATTCCCAATATGAAGCTCCGTCTGCTCGGTATTCGATGTACCAACCTTGTGAGCACCAAGAAATTCGACATGAATTTCTTCGGTGCCGCTGCGCGGAGACAACCTGTGCCAGATACTGCAATCGAGTCTCCCGTGGAACAAGAAATAAATGCAGAAGAAGCCTTCGAGAAGGCGGCCCGCGAGGAGCTCCAGAGCGATATGCAGGCTCTAGAAAGGCTCAGTCAAGAAACACCCGAAGCTGGAGGTGACCAGATTGAGATAAGCCCAACGCCGACCACCGCCGGTAAACTACTGGCTCAACCGGAGTATTGGGACTGCCCTATTTGTTCAATGCCTCAAATCGCGGACGATAGGAAGTTTAATGACCATGTGGACTACTGTTTATCGAAGCAAACGATCAAAGAGGCTATCCAGGATGATTCGCCGCAACTGCAGCCGCAAGCTCAACCAGCACCACACAGCACACGAAAGCGAAAGACTGCTTCTCGAGACAGCGTAGACCCGCGACAGAAACGTCTTTTCTTCACTTAAACGAAAATCTTCTTTTTTTGCTACTCAAAACCAGCCAAGGCCGCTACCACATGGCTTCGCTTGGGCACCACGCCTATGCTTGGCCGCTTTGAATGCGCTTCAGCTATGTGAAACTCTAGGTATAACAGCGAATCTGATCCCGTAAAGTCTGTTTCAACAACTTTTCTCGTCGACCAAAGCGCTCTATATCAAATATGTTACGGCGTCACCTAGAAGGACCCACTGCGGGCTAACTCCTTACGTCTGGATTCTAACCGGAGGTCCAGCACATGCTATATGAGCAAGGACGGTGGAATCGTGATTGTATCTGACGGCCTACCCATATCATGCAACTCAATGTATGCACCTTCGTCTCTCAAGGATCAGGACAGCCCATGCCAGATTGGCCTGGTCTCTCACCCAATTACTGGGACTCTCGTTGATAAGTATCGGTTATTCTACCTTTTTTGGATTCCAATGGATAGACAAACTAGGTTCTACTTAATGCACGGCAGCTTCTATGCGCTATGCATATGTTTTTTTAGTTTTGGGCAGATATAATTGTAGAATGCTGTTCAGAATAAGTTCACTTCTCCAGTTGTTGATCAGCCCATAGAGGCGGGGCATATACGGAGTAGAATGATCTAACAACCGGAGTATCGGCTCAGCTGAAGCGAGAATTCCCGGTAACTCAAGATATTAGGGGTTTATAGAACTAAACCACTGCCAGATGGGATTTCTAGCATTCGTATACCCATTCAAGAGCAGTTACTGAACCCCTTTGGAATGCTATTTCAGTTGCGGTGAAAAACAGACTAGACCTAATTTGGCGGGGATAAACATCTCGGTCGGCGTGGTATTTGACGGCAAAATAGTTAGTTTCCACGCTGCGTCCTCGTCCAAAAATCTTCATCACGACCATCAGGCGACTCCCTCTGCGTCTTCCTCCCTACTCGAAATATATCAGGGGTGGTCTCGCCTGGATCAAACCTACGCTGTCGGCTGGCTGGTGCCACCATGCTCGCAGATCCTCGAAGAGTGCCGCAATGCCATAACAGCTCTCCCTTCTGTCTGCCCCTCGAATCTAGCAGCTATGACTTACGATAAACAACACAATGGCCATCTTGCCAAACCTTTTACTCCGACCCTTAGTGCAGCGTTCAGCAGAGCGAATAACAAGACCCCTTTAACCCCGAAACTCGCCAATCCTTCCGCCGTCCGCGCTCCCAAACGAGTTGCTCCCTCGGACCACTCTGCAACAACTCCGGCGAGACACGGTCCTGAGCCCTCCTATCTAAATGCGAATATCACACCCCGATCCGGCTCCAGAAATAGCAGACGTGATGGGAGCATACTTTCTCCAGGCAGTACACCGGTGCACTCTCCACAGGCCTCCGTTCAGCCGTCTCCCGCAAATGGGAACACAAGGGCATACCGGACTGAGCGCAGTCCAGTTCGAATGGGCGGGAATCATGAACCCCCAAGGACTGCAAGAGCAAAGACCTTGACCGCCGATTTGTACTCCACTTCTCGCCCTCACTCCTACACGGAATTTTCGCCTGCATCTCCCATGTTCTTCCACGCTAGTGATGCACGTTCGGTTTCGAGCTCCTCCGAGGCAGATACACGGTCAAAAGTTTCTGGGAAAGTGTCTTCGCCTGCTACTTTTGTATATGCGAATGGTCAAGAAGAAAATCAGCCTCCGGTTGAAGAGAGCTCCAGACGGCGGTCGTCAGGATTGTCGCGACCTGCAGTCGTGGCAAGGCCGACAGCTTCTCCGCGGCTTAAGTCACCCCAACCCAGCGCAGAATCTCCTCGATTCTCCGATGGTATTTCCTCGCTTGGCGCACCGCATCTTGATGACTCGCCTGAGATTCATTCGCCAGTCCACAGTCCCACATTCAGCACCGTTCGGACCGTGCCAATAATAAGCCATACGAAATCTTCAAGCCTTGACACGGCGCGCGGTACTCCTGTTCGTGAGACTTGCGGCGAGGCTCTACGACCCAGTCCCATCATTGTATCTACGTCGGATCCGCAGGTTGAAGTAAACTATAATTCCGATTCCGTCCCTCTCAGGCCACGCATTTTCAGCAATAAATCTACAAATACAGTCGATAGCCATAACGACGGGTTGCAGAGCCCAGTCAAGTCAGAGCATGGAGTGAGCAGCGGCCCAGTCCTCAGCGCGCGGGTAGAGCGTAAGATTTTGGATCTTGAAATCAGCAACTCGTCTCTTCTTGCCATCAACCGGACGCTTGAGCGCGAAATGCGGAAACAGAATGCAGAACTGCGAAGATTCCGACGACTAAGTCGCTCGGGCCGTTTATCCATGGCTCCTTCTCGCTCGGTGTCGGATACTCTATCAATCCCGAGCGAGATTAACGAAGGCGGGACTGATCTCTCATCTGGTCAATCACAAGACGAACTGTCTGAATTAAGTGACGAAGAATCCTTGCAAGATGAAAGTGAACTAGGACCTGACTCAGTAGCCGACGACGACTCGAAGCACAGAAACAAGGATGAGAAACGATTTCTCATTGACCTGGCCAAGCACCAAGAGCTTCTGGCAGACAGTCAGAAAATGAATCAAAGCCTCAAAAGATGTCTCGGATGGACAGAAGAACTCATCAAAGAAGCACAGAAGGCACTCGAATACAACGTGCTGGTTAATGATATCCAACTGGGCGGGCGAGTCCTTAGTCCTGATGAGTTGAACGATGATGGAGAAACTGGCCGCGGACTCCTAGCCACCGTCTCGTCCGAATCCGAAATTCCTAATATGGATCCTCCCGGCGAGGACTCGCTATCGACATGATTAAATGCCACTCGTTCTCCTTTCGTTTGTTAGCGATACCCTATATAGCAATATCTTCCTCGTTCAGGAGCTGCGCTTCCAGGGACTCTGCCGAAATCTCTAATATTCGCAGGACCTATTTGAGAGACGCGACCTATATACGCGCCGACAGCTTCTCAACCCTCGAGTTGTGCTTGCTTGATATCTATATACCTGTTACTGTACTGGCGCTTTTGGTTAACATTGTCCTCCAATCACAATTATCCCTTGTTATGTTTATGCGAGCGATAGATTTATGCGACTGATCACCTGTCTCTGGACTCTGCGAGATACCCAAGCGCAATAATGAATAATACGAGACCATCTATACCTTACGAGCTCAGCTATCACTTCAGCATCTAGTAATACGGGAATAAATAGTCCAATGTTATTGCTTCCTTGACAACATCAATTGACTGCCTTCAAATCTGAGCTCATCATAACTAGGCCCGGTTATGGGCATCGCGGAATTTGAGAGAAATAGTCAAAAAGTAAAACTTATATTCGAGTCCACGCTTCACGCAAACTTCGAGCCAAGGGTGGAACGCTATGCGCTGTGTGGAATAAGTGCACGGCACACCGGGCTGGCAATAGCGAAAATATATACTTTCCGTCTATAGATACATGACACGTGCCGCTACCATTAAGTTAAATTGAGTGTACGGACCAAGAGAGCGCTCTCGGGAGAGAATAACAATTCGCTACGACGAAAGATACATCCGGCATATTTATCCAAGGCACACGGGGAATAATTAAGCGGGGAGAGACTGGGCGAAAAGGGGAGAGGGTAGGTTCCGAGATGACGAGCAACTACGACGCGGCCTTCGGGCTGGAGGCTTCCAGCTCAGAGTGACCGTGCTTCTTCTTTTTCTTCTTCTCGTCCTTCGCTTTCTTTGCCGTTGCATCAGCCATGAGCTGCTCGAAGGCCATGTAATCTCCCTCGTCGTCGGGGTCACGCTCGGCCTGAAGAGAATCAGTATGAAGAATACCAGCCTAGGAAAGAGATGGCTCATACCTTAGAATAGATATTGCCGGCAATTATCATGGCATGAGCCCGCTCGATGCGCTTCTCCAACTTGATCTTCTTGTCGCCCAACACCTTATCACAGACGTCGCGAAGGACGCTTTGAATCTCGAGTTTGCTACCACGCCAGGCGGCCGCGAGAAGCTTGCCCGTTACCTTTACGGAATACTCGGCCCTCATCTCATCCGTCCAATTCTCGCCGCCCTTTTCTTCGAGTTTAGCCATCTCCTCCATGGTCAATTGTGCGTCGATGACAGTCGAGATGGTTGTCCAGGCTTCTTTTGCGAGAGTACCCTTATCCTTAAGGCGGGAGAAGAATCCGGAAATACCCAGGAACTTTTGTGACTTCAGGAAAGAGGTAGCTTTTGAAACATACGTAGCGCCAATAGCATGGAGGATCTCAATACCGAAGGACTGGATCTTCAGGTTCTCCACCTCAAGCTTAATCTTCTCCTCAAAGGCCCGAGTCACATCGGCACCCTTGTCAGTTTCCGTCCACACGCTGATCTTGTCGATAAGTTTCGTCGCCAGCATGTCGACTCGCTCTTCTCGCGCCTTTTGTCTCTCGAGTTCGAAGGCTTGGAGTCTTTCGGCCTGTTCACGTGTAAGACCGCCCTTCTTCTTCTCCTTTTTCCTGAGCTCGCGCTCCTCCTCTGTTACACCGGCGGCCTGCATTCGGATTTCCTCATCGGACTTATCCATGATAGCCTGCTGTCCCAAGCGAGGCCGAGGAGTGCTTGTACCGGAGGCGGCGGGGGACGGCGAGGCTGCGCTGGCTCTTGAGCCCGCACCTGAACTGGTGGTTTCACCTACAGACGTGCCTTCCTGCTCATTGATGTTCAGCTTCTCTTCCGTCGACGCAGCTAGATCTTCTTCCGCCTCTTCCGTTGTGATTTCCATGCGAGTCGTAAGGTCTTGCAGCAAAGATATTTCGCCGATCAGATCGTAAAACGCGTCTCCACCAAAGATCATACCAAAGAACTCGTTCGGGTCCTCTGCGATTTATTAGCGCGAGTCGTAAAGGAGAATAGTCCTCTGACCACGCACCGAAACCTTGGTCCGGGACAGCCCCTTCCTTGCCGTGGGTATCATAACGCTTGCGAAGTTCGGCATCGCTGAGGACTTGATATGCTTCTCCGATCTGGTGACGGAAATAAATCAGTACCATGTCGAGGGCTGGGCTGTTGACAGCGTACCGCTTGAAATCGCTCATGCGCGGTCTCATCGCCAGGATTCTTGTCTGCGAAATTAGTTAGACCGGGTTAACGCCATAATATCAGCCAAGAGATCACACCAGGATGAGTGACGACGGCAAGCTTTCGATATGCCTTCTTGATTTCAAGTTCTGTGGCAGTGGGCGGCACCCCAAGGGCGTCGTAATAGCTAGTATCAACAACCATTTTGAGAATGCGGCAAGACCGCCAGTTGTGATTCCGGCTGACCTCTGGACTGCAAGTGGATTGGAGTAGAGTTTAGGCTAAGAAGAAGCACCGAGACGAGATTCCTGTTATAGGAGAGGCCTGCTTCAAAAGACCGTACTATGGTTTGGGCGAGGATTATTATTTTTTTCTGCCTGGTGAAGCTTCCGAAGGGCCTTTCGTCATGGCGGGGAGACCAAGAGGACCAGCGGTAAGAGATGTCACGGTTTGTTATAGATTACGCCGAGCCCCCTATTTTCTATGGCATAAGGGCACGTGTCAGGGGTAATGAAGCGTTCCGGGGGCCGATATGATCCGGCTCTCCAAAGGACACTAAAATTAGGGAAATTTTCTTCTTTTCTCTTCCACCACTCAATTCCGCACTCCTTTCCTCTCACCTCATCTCCTCTCTCTTCTCCTGATATACCTGTCCTTTTTCTTCCCCCTCGGCCGCTGCCGATTTCTCCGACCCTGCATCTTATTGCTTTTTTCTTCCTGTGCTCTCATCACCTTGGCCGTCTTCATTACTCTCCTGCTTGCCAATCGGTCAAGAGAGCCTTATGTACATTACTTCTCTATTGTGTACTAATACGCCAATTTGCTGCTAATTTTGCCTCCTTTGGTGTTTTCTCAAATCGCCTCGCATTCTTATTTTCTCCCCTTCGTACAGCTCCTACCCCTTCACCTTCTCGTGTAATATATCCAGTTAAACACCATGGGCCTCGGCAACATCATTTACTTCGCTTTTCATCCTTCAGAATTGAGGTCGATCATCCAATGGTATGTTCAGCTTCCCAATCGTTCGGTTCAATGGCTGACAATTCCTCTTGGGGTTGGTTAGGAAAGTCTGGCATAACCCTGTTCATGAACGTAACGAGAAGAACGAGACGGAGACGCAGAAGGCCTGCTTCAAGTTTCTGGACCTCACAAGTCGGAGTTTCAGTGCTGTGATCAAGGAATTACATCCAGAGCTGCTTTTGCCGGTCTGTGTTTTCTATTTGGCACTTCGTGGGCTTGATACAATAGAGGATGATACCTCAATTCCCCTTGAAACCAAGGAACCTCTACTGCGCAACTTCAAAGACTTCCTAGAGCAAGATGGTTGGACTTTTGATGGGAACCGCCCGGAGGAGAAGGACCGTGAGCTGCTGGTTCAGTTCCACAACGTCGTTACTGAGTTCAGGAACATGAAGCCTGCCTACCAAGTCATCATCAAGGATATCACCGACAAGATGGGTAACGGTATGGCTGACTACGCGCGCAAGGCTACCTTTGAAGATGCGAGTGTAAAGACTGTCGAGGAGTACGATCTTTACTGCTATTACGTGGCTGGGTTAGTGGGTGAAGGCTTGACTCGTCTCTTTGTGGAGGCAGAGTTTGGCAACCCTGCTTTGCTGAAGCGCACACGTCTTCACAAGTCTATGGGTCTTTTCCTCCAAAAGACAAACATCATTCGTGATATCCGCGAAGATGAGGACGATGGTCGACGATTTTGGCCAAAGTCCATCTGGTCGAAGCACGTCGATAATTTTGAAGACCTGTTTAAGCCCGAGAACCGGGAGGCGGCTCTCAATTGCAATTCTGAGATGGTCCTAAACGCACTGGAACATGTCGAGGACTGTCTCTTCTACCTTGCCGGTCTGCGCGAGCAGAGTGTTTTCAACTTCTGCGCTATTCCCCAGGCCATGGCAATTGCTACATTGGAACTTTGCTTCCGTAACTACACTATGTTTGAACGGAACATCAAGATAACCAAGGGTGATGCCTGCCAGCTCATGACAGAGAGTACACAAAATCTCCGAGTTCTGTGCGACGTTTTCCGGCGCTATGTGCGACGGATACACAAGAAGAACACACCCAAGGATCCCAATTTCCTAAAAATCAGTATCGTCTGCGGCAAGGTCTGTACCCCGTCTTCTATATCTGTACCGTCACTCACTGGCACAGATTGAGAAATTTATCGAGACAATCTTCCCTTCGCAGGATGCTGATGCGGCCAAGCGTCGGGTTGAAGGCACTCTGTCGGAGGCTGAGGCTGAGAAGGCTCGACAGGATGCGGAGACACGCAAAGACGTTTTGTTTATGATGGGTCTTATGGGAGTAATGGCTTTGATAGTCACCGCTATTATGGTATATCCGTCTTCGTCTCTCTTTCACATGGATACTGACCTTTCCAGATTGCAGTGGCGTGGGCTATGGGCGCCCGGTTCGACCTTGCGTGGAAAGAGATAAGAGAGGGTAACTTCAGTCCGAAAAAGGCAGTGCAGCACGGCGAGCTCTGACCAGTATTACGATTATTTTATTACTAATTATACCCCTTCACTGGTGGCACGCCACGATGCCTTATGATAAGTACGCAGATATAATATTACTAATACCACCTACCGCAACCTGCCCCCGCTGCCAGCGTCCCTCAAACAAACTGTCCAACTAGCACGGATGTCAAATTGCAATCCAGCCTTTCTATGACTGTGGTTGTGCCGAAGAAGTGCTGATATGAAGTGGATTTATCCGACCAGTGACGTACTAGATGTGTGTCCTGCAGCTACGGCTGAGATGGCATACATCCATTGAAGATCTGGAACATCGTTCACGTATTTAACGTTCGTATCATGACTATACTACTTTTCAAATGACTTTTCTTTATCCTGTTCTTGGATAGGCGCTTGTCTTCGTAGAAAGCGATTGGCAAGGATTACAAATCGCTTTGCTTGCCTTACAAGCTTTCCTCTACATAGATCCTGGCTTTCGAAAATCAATCTACCTATTCCCTGACTCTTATCGTCAGCTCCAATTTCTGTCGTTCCGCACACATCACTCACCAGAAAATAATTTGATGGACCAACAAAGCCAGTCAGAATCTCTACCGAATATGGAACCCCTCTCTCCAGCCGATTTTCGCATCTACAACCGTCTCGCCGAACAGATGGAAAATATCGTATGTGATCAACATCCAACACCATCGTAATTCAGACTAGATTAACAGAGCTCAACAACAGCATAACGGCTTCCGCGCCACCTGGGCAGAGTTAAAAACCGCCTGCGATCCACCTCCATCCCAGTCCCAGTTCCCAACACCATCCGCACTGGCAGCAGGAAACCCGGACAGCACAGACTCAGAGATAATCCTCCTGGGCCTCTCCTTCTGCTCCGGCCTCTCAAGCCACCACTCCATCGAAGAACGCTACATCTTCCCGCTCCTCGCAGAACGGATGCCCGAGTTTGCGGCTGGCGGTGTTCTAACCGAGCAACATGAGGTTATTCATGACGGGCTTACCCGACTAGGTGCGTACTTGAGGAGCTGTGAGCGAAAATTAGACGACGATGAGGATGGATGGCGGCTAGACAGGGGTGTTCTCAGGAGGTTACTAGAAGGGGAGGACGGCAAGTTTGAGAGTGTGATTTGGGAGCATTTGGATCAGGAGGTGGAGTTGTTGAGGCCGGAGAGTTTGAGGAGGATGTGGGGGGTTGAGGATGTTAGGAGGTTTGCGATATAGGCAGCTAACAGCTACCAGTCACATCGGTGGAGGTTCAAGTAGGACTTTTTACTACTTAGCAGCCTAATCAGTCAGCGCATGATTAACTCCAACTATCGGCAAAAGCTCAAGTAGCTGTGCAGCTGGCCCTGTAGGTATAATGTGATCTACGGGGAGCGCGCGCACTGTACCAGTCCACGGGCAATCTTGTACTAAAGAAATTGCAGACGCGCAGGTAGGTACCTTGTAAGCAGATATCCCGGGTTCCTAGTGCCTGGAAATCGGAAACAACCTGACGAATCTGGTCTCGCTCTCGGTCACGCAAATCACTCATCTTTGTAGAAATGGCGTAAGCTGCGTTGAACCATACATCATACGATTGACTGATATCCAAGATAGGTGACGTCTTGTATTGCCTGCGGAATGATAGCCCTAATCAGGAATGCACGAGCACAACCCCTCCATTCCAGCCCGTCAGTCATCAGCCAAACCAGTATAGTATCCTTGTCCGGCAGCATCAAACCGCAGAGTTTAGTGATATATGTTCATCGATATTGCGCAAATCTCAGCCCAGAAGCAAGAGCTGGATTTTCACATATTTCCTCTGTATTCATGGTGCATAACGGCATGGCTGACGGCATTTGCGCTGCGTTGCTATAGGAACGAAATGCTGCTTGACCCAGTCAATGACTGGTGTCAACTGACTTCTCTTTTAATCATGACTCAAGCGACGTCTGTATGGGAAGTATGACGTGATAGCGAATGATGCGGTGCTCTGTGCACTGTTCTTCAGCTTGACAGGAGTATGCGCTACCGTAGGTGGTCGGGCTGTTAGGGCTAAGACACAGCATTCCTGACAGTGACCGGAGTGGCTCTCTTTCCAGCCCCTCAATTCTAAAGAACGAATGTCAGATTATGTCATTATCCCCCACAATGCTGTCGATAAGGGTGAGGATGAAGTAAAAATAACAACATCTGGGTGCCTGGCCAGAATCAGGTGCTAGGGTTCGAAGCTTGTGAGTCGAACCTGCATCATCGCATGCCTCGAGGGCTTCAACCTTCAACTTCACTGTCGGTCTTCTGTCGGGAAACTTATTAACAGATTCAGGGGTGTCCGCACCCAAATTTAATTATTATTGGCAAATTGATGAGCTTAATCTTAATCACCTTCTCCATGCGGCTTGGTGGGTAGGCGAACCCGGTGGTTCCAATAGTGCAGATGGAGCCCCTAACCACAACGAGTAATCCGTATACTGCACCAAACCATGACTATTAGAAGCTGTGATCCAGCTACTGGGCAAAAAAGATCCGGCTGACAGTTCATTAGAAGGGAGATCCATACCTAGCAAGTTGCCAAGGCAGGTGGACGAGATCCGGAGTCCCGGCCACGCGTATCATCCCTTTGCGGAAGTGGGAAGTGGGTTAGCAGAATTGGCGCACATAACCATTGTCCGCATGCGATCGTCAAGCGTCATCGGGGATTGAAAATGGAGAGGACGAGGGGACTGCTAATGGCTTGTCAAATATTTTAAACTGGCGTAGAGTACCGCGGGGTGGGTGCTGTAGTCCCTTTTTCGCTACTCGTCGTCCATATTCTCCCCTTTACTGGTATTGCGCCTCCGACCTTCCCGAGTCTCCTTAACAGCATTCATTCTATATTCATGATAAGAAAACACTTTGAAAATGAAGCTCTCCCTCACCTCAAGCCTTCTCACAACAACCACGCTCCTGGGCAGCGCCCTCTCCCTCCCACAGACTTCCAACCTCGTCTCACGCATCCAAGCCCGGTCTCTAAACCGGCAGTCGCATCCCCTCACTCGCCAAGATGGCGGCCACTCAGGTTCTCAAACGGGCTTCCGGATGGCCAGCACAGCCGCTGTGGCCTACAGTAACAACTGGGCCGGCGTCGTCCGCGAGGAAGCACCACCTGGAGGCCCTTACACAGCCGTCAGCGCGACATTTACCGTGCCCAAGCCGACAGCCGCGCCAAATACAGCAGGGTTGCAGGCAGGTTCGGCATGGGTAGGCATTGACGGTGACACATACAGCGGGGCGATACTGCAGACTGGCGTGGACTTTTACATAGACAACGGACGTGTGTACAACGATGCGTGGTTCGAGTGGTTCCCTGATTATGCGTATGACTTCAACTTGGCCATCAACACGGGGGATGTGATTGTGGCCAAGGTCGAGGCGCTTTCGCCGAGCAATGGGGTGGCTATTATCGAGAATAAGAACACTGGGCAGACGGCGACACAGACGATCAGTGCGCCCAAGGCTGATGCGACGTTGAAAGGGGTGAATGCGGATTGGATTGTCGAGGATTTCCAGTCTGGCGATAAAGTCGTTGCCCTCGCCGACTTTGAACAGGTCACGTTCACGGGGTGTGAGGCGAAGGCACAGAATGGAGATTCATTGGGGTTGGACGGTTCAACTATCATTGAACTCAAACAGAACAATAAGGTGCTCACTGAGGTGACGGTGAAGGGTAATAATGAGCTTACTGTTGCCAGTAAGATGTAAGATGCTCTGTATATAAAGCTTTTCCCGTGTCGTTGCGTTTTGGTTTGGCGTCGGCGTTATATCTGGGGAATTTTTCGGGGAATCTTTTTCTTATAATTTGGGACGGTCAGGCATGAGAGGCATGAGAGGCATATAAAACAGTACGATGATCAAACTGCACCTATCGAGGCATTCTGAAATACCGCCGAAAGGTCTTCAGGGACAAAAATTATGCGCTTTTGACCTGCCAACTGCATCCCGACGATCTACAGCCTCGTGTGAAGACTCCGTACAAGTGTATACAGAGTACGTGCAAGTAACCCAACCCAACCTCAACCTAAACATCACTTTCGATATATGCCCTGGAGCATATCCTTCTTTGAGTGGGCGGACTTGGACAGATGTTGGAATGATCTACTAACAAGGATACAAAACAACCACTTGTCACGAAGCATGCGATAGTAGAGAAGGGTTCCTTGACTGGGTGTCAAAGGCAAAGAACCATGCGCGGTTTGTTTCTGTTATGTCGGATGGATCGGATCGACAGATTTTGGCTTTGCACGGAGGAAGGAAACTGTACTGAAAAGCCTGTTCGTATATTGACTCTAGCAGTGACTCTTTGTGATATTTGGAGTCAATCTGTGTCACAGAGTCGGTGTGGGAATTATCCGATTGCTTTCGGTAAGCCCGGGAGACAATATCTGTGATCTTGGTTGCGGAATATGCCGTTGATCGAGGGTGCGCAGAACAGACTCAGATTGTGAGTCTAGGAGTAGTATAGCATAAGCTTACCATTCCACCCGCACTGTAGGGACACCACTGACTGTGGAGCCTCCATGATTCCATGTGTGCCGAACTGGTTTCACCCAACCAGAACTGACGTCTTCTGGATCAGATGCGGTGCGGCTTCGTCATTGGCACCGATTTTTGTTATCACGATATATTCAGTATATTCCAATCAGCTGTCAGAGCCGTATTCAACTGACAGGTTCCTTTTTGTGATAACCGTCGTTCTTTAATCGTTACACTGATTGGGATGACTTGGCAGTTTCGCCGCCAGATCGTGGCAGCTACTAGTTGGCATCATTCTCGAGGTCAATTGTAAAAAGCCAATTGCGAGAGCTACGACTGGGTGTTGTTGGTCGGCTGGGAAAACTATTGATGCATATTGCGCCTAAGCCTCTACTTTCGAACTTGAGGTGGGGCCATGATCGGGCCGTTAGAAGTTGTTGGTCCTCATCGTCTGTAACTGGTGCGGAATGAACTGTGTTAGCGCTGCTCTTTTCGTGGAGGGGCCTGCTAGTATCTGGTGGCGTCATGCGGTGGTCTAGCCGTACCAGATGTGTCAAGACACAGTGCTTTTAAATGTTTAAGAACAAGAACGGGCCCCTCTGGACTCATCTTAAGAAAGAAGGTATATTCTAGTCAATGTAGACGAATAGCCGAGAGTTTCTTGAGGCTTCGGTCGAGTCACCGAGCGTATATGTGCAAAGTTGGTGCCGCATATGAGCCCCGACTTGTCTGAACTGAACAGCGCAGGATTTGTCCATTCAGCCAAGTGTTAACGAGGGTGGCCTGCCAAGAGGTAAATAGATAGTCAGTACCGTTCAATGGCGATTTGGGTGACAACGTTGCCTTATGGGTACTTTATCAAATGGCCTCGAGGCCTCAAATGCTTGACCCGGCCTACAATATCGCGAGGCTCTCGTATATGGTTGGTCTTTGGCGGGTGCCAACATAACAGCAATCTTCTTGGATTCCATTGCTTCAAAATGACAGGGGCCTAGGGAAGCCAAGAAGCTGCAACCTCACAGCCGCATCAGCGCCCGCCACGTATTTCAGCTAGGAATTGCTAACCTGGAATCTCCCATGCTAACGTTGACTGAAAGCCGATCTAAGTGCACAGAGTTCTTTGCCATGACATGTCTCATATGCGTCAAGTCAGTTCGGCGCTTAGAAGCATATTGCTTAGTCAGCTCGTTTCAAGTATGAAGCAGCTGAGCTACCAGCAAACAATTGCAATCCGATGCGCCTTGTCCGTGTTTATGTCGGAACGCTTATGATCTGTCCAGATGCCCCATGGCTGTGGTGAAGCCACCGTCTTCCAGGGCGTCAAAGCCATGTACTGCGGAAGGTGTAGGGATGAAGGGAAAGCGAGACCCAATTTCTAGCTGATCCTTGTACAAGGTTTTTCAACTGATTGAATACCTGATGAAGCGCCCTGTTGGCTCAGCAAATTATAGGATTACTTCCATGACTGGCTGAGAGGTCTTTCTTTCGAACGCGCCGGAAGTATACTTGGGGGGAGGATCGATCCTAACTTATTATTGCGTCGAGACTAGAAACTTCTGGTATAGAGATCGGGATGATTCAACCCCAAGAATGCTGGGATTTCGCGAATAGAATATCCTTAGTTCAAAGCTCTGCGCAGTGGTGAGGGTTCAAGGCATGATTCAGAGGGCAACCTGCAACTCGCGGATTTTCAGTATGCATGATCGTGAGTTCAGCAATTGGGGTAGATTACTCGATACTCCAGGTTCACATAACGGTTGTATAGGGAATCATTTTTGAGCATTCCATAGCTGAGGTCTCCAGCTCCGCTGGCAAGAAAGAGAGGTTGGTCGAGTGAGCAGGCTGAGGCCGTAACTTACCGTTACCAAGTAAACGATCCTTATCGATAAGCTACAGTTTCTACTTGTAATCTCTAGCTCAACAAACACAACCCCGCCTTATGCCAATCGTTGAAGCAGGTGAACAACCAAGATGAAGATCCTCCTCCTTGATGGTGGCCTGGGGACAACACTCGAGTCTTACCCTTTCAATATCACCTTCACCTCCGAGACCCCTCTCTGGTCGTCGCACCTCCTGATCTCCTCCCCATCCACCCTCCAATCCGCCCACCGCGCCTTCTACGACGCTGGAGCAGACATCCTGCTGACAGCAACCTACCAGTCCAGCATTGAAGGTTTCGCAAGGACAGACGCAAGCCACACGATTAATGATGCGGGAGACTACATGCGATCTGCCATTCCGCTCGTCCGAGGCGCCATTCCCTCCTCTGCGAGGCAACGTCCACAGCAGTGTCGCGTTGCGCTGTCATTAGGCCCCTATGGTGCAACGATGTCCCCAGTTGCGGCGGAGTACACGGGGGCTTATCCGCCTGAGATGGATGGGGAGGATGCGTTGAGACAATGGCATGCGGGACGGCTGAATGTGTTTGTTGACGATCGTGAATCGTGGGACCAGGTCGACTTTGTCGCATTTGAAACACTCATCAGGGCGGACGAGGTTTGTGCTGTACGTGGAGCGATGAAGGACGTTTGCGTAGGACCTGAAATACACAGAAGGCGAAAACCCTGGTGGATATGTGGTGTCTTTCCCGCGGAGGAAGTGGACAGAACCCAGGTTAGACAGTGGGTGGATGCGGCGGTTGGACAGCGCCCGGGGCTGCCGCGACCATGGGGCATTGGGCTGAACTGTACGCGGATTGAAAACGTCGCAAAAATTGTTGCGATCATGCGCGACGAGTTGCATTGCTTGCTGAGCAGGGGCAAGGAAGATGGCTTCGTGGATGAGTGGGACGCAGCGTCGGGTAAACCATGGCTGGTGTTGTATCCGGATGGCACGAAGGGCGAGAAGTACGACCCTGTCACCAAGACATGGGTGGCGCGGGAAACGGTTGTGCGATGCCCGTGGGATGAGAGCCTTTGGGATGTGGTACAAGGGCAGTCAGAAGGGGACTGGGAGGGCATCATTGTCGGAGGGTGCTGTCGCGCCGGGCCAGCTGACATTGCGGCATTGCGTCGGAGAATTGATTCATCCCTTCACTGACCGAACCCGTAGCCGTCTAGGAGCTGGTGTCAATCTAGCGAATCTAGGGCATTGTCTGGTCTCGCTAACCAGTCTTTCATGGCACGGACCACTTGTTACAGGACGACCCCAGGCATCTGCTGATTTGACCGACCCAGGTCCAACTGGATAATCGTCAGGATGCATGGCTATACATAGTGGCGGCAGGTGGACAACCGCGACGGGCCATTGAGGCTTTTCTGTTGGTTTCTAGCTACCCAAACGCCTTAACTGATGACGTCTAGCAATTGCAATGGCAAGCCTGACTGTGGACTTGAGCAATGAGCCGAGATCACGCCCCTCGATACAGCTCCAAAGACTTCCTTTTTGAGATGGACGAAATTAACGGTCAATGTGATTTTGCCATGCGAACCTAGGTGATCCGTTGTGGCGGTCTGAAAGATCAGCAGCAGCGATTTTCTCAATCTCATACTCTGAGTAGATGCGGCGCAGTGGACTATTCTAATTATGGCAGGCGTTGGATATCCACCTCAAGGCGATCTATTTCCTACGAGTCAGCCGCAGGATTCCAAGTTGCCTTCTCCGACCTTAGTGGTCTACGCTGTACTTGACTGGGGTCATATGAACCACCAACCATGCCACGCCTCCACGCCTCCACGATCTGAATTTCTCCAGAGGGAATATGGAGACATTGACAGGGACCGAGCATAAAGTTCAAACCATTCAATCTGCGCCTTAAGCACCCTGGGATATCCTCCAATGCCCAAGGATTGCACGTGTGTTAGACTGGCACTAAAGAGACTAGTCAACCTAGATGGTGCATCCCGGCCCAACAAAACGAGGCGATGCAGCATACACAATGGAATTATTGCTCTAATCCCGTCTCCGCGATATGCGAGTCAAATAATTGCCTACATCGCATAAGACCAGGATAGGCCAACCAAGGCTCCTGCGTTGGCTCCAGACCATCCCAACGCCTATGTACGTTGGAAAACCCAACTGTCAGGGCGCAACAGGGCGGGCTGAGCGCACGGCCTATTCCCATTTCCCATCCCTTAAGTTGGCTAGTTATATGATGAGCGGCCAATGACTTAGTCGGTACAATCCCAGCGCATTGGGTCGTATATTGTTGCGCTCCTCTCGCCTTGGATTTGGAGACGCTGAGCTCTGAGCTGTAACTGATTCTGGTGTCTAGCTGCGTCAAGCGGTGAGGCCAGACAGCCCTGGTTTAAATCAGAGACAAACAATAGAGACTATCCAAATAAAAAAAAAAGCAATTTCAGCGAAACGGGCCAGCAAAACTCAAAGGTTTGCTTAATTATTTAGTCAACGTAGAGTACATAGTTTTGGTGATTGTTTATTTGTCCACGCGGTGGGAGTCGGTGTCAGGCCGTTGCGTTGATGTATACCTGCCGATAGATCACATTCACCTACTGGTCAGACTCTCTTTGCTTATAAACTGTGCACGATCCTCAGACGATCTGATTTATCAGTAGCCAACATTTCAGTTCGAATGGATTGTCTCGTCCTCGAAAAAATCCTACCCTCTCCACCAGCAGACCCAGACTAAGGCCCTGATTTCCCACACAGCCACAAGAAACACAAAGACATGAGCGTGACCGTGACTGCATCAATGGACTCTGATTCCCCTTCTCCTAATCCATCTATTTCTCCCTCTACAGACCTCTCGTTCTCCTCCTCAGTCGACCATGACCACGACCTCTCTGAAACCGACATTGACATCGACGTTGATATCGACATCGACGTCGAAATCGATACAGACGACGCAACACTCGCCAAGATACAAGCAAAAATAGCCCATATCAAGGCCCTTTATGATTCTGGGAAGCCCCTTTTCCCGCGCGCGTTACTTGCATGTCTGGATGCCCAGATTGACCGCGCCAGTGCCAATACAAATGCGAGGATCGCGAAAGAAATCACCGAAGAGAAACGGAACACTGTCACAATTCCAGATCTTGACGGCACCCCGCATACCTATAGCCTCAAAGTTCCCGCTTGGTGTGTTGACTTTGCAACAACATACCGCATTGGCTACAGCAGCATCCAGAACCTGACGTGCATTCACCCGTCTTTCCCGGAGATCTCTTTGCGCGACAGTTCCCCGGTGAGTATATGTTATACATCATCCCCGGATTATGGGGGCAAGGTCTCCTTCGAGCAGGTGGAGGAGCGGTTTAAAGAGAGTGTGAGAAGGTGGGAGGGAAGTCAGACGTGCGCCGATTTGAGGGTTGGGTTGGAGGACTTGATAAGAAGCCGAAAACTAACTAAGAAAGTGAGAAAGATCGTGTGTTTTGGACTTGGTAGTTTGAGTCTTATCGAGGAAGAGTTTTGTGTTGGCAGGGCGCATGCGCAGCATGCGGCTGTTGGGACGATGGTGGCTGTTTTCAAACAACAGACGAAAGCTGGGAATGGGATGAAGGAAATGAGTCGGGACCGGACTAAGCAGGAAGGAGACAAGAAGCTCATGACCACGGATATTGAGACGGATATAGCGGTTGCCGAAGAAGGCGAAGAGAAAGAAGACGAAGAAATCAGGTGTTACGCCCAAGACCCAGCTTACAGTGAAGCTGACTGGTCTTTGCTGCGTAGCATCGGAATCCAACCTCTCGATGATCCGAAGGGATTTTTAGAGATTGACGAAGAAACGCTGGTCTTTAGTGTCAGTCCCAACGTCCCAGTGAAGCAAATTGTCGCCGATGTGCAATGGCCTGGTGCAATGATCTGGAATACGGTGGCCGAAGAGGAGAGGGAGGCGAGGTGGGAAAAGAAGATGAGAGACGGGGAGGAGTTTTGGGTAGTGTATGTCACGCTTTTCCTTTTCCCTTCTCTCATTTTGTGCATACTTTCTAGAAGCGCGTTGAATGTGGTTGTGGGCTAATATGTTTACTGAGACAGGCCTTTCACCACAGACCCGGACTCACAGCGGGTGAGGAATATGGTACAGAGTTATACGAGCATGCCGCTGCGAGACTCAAATGAATATTTCGGTGATTTGACAGTCTATGTTCGATGATGGGTACTATCGGGGGCATGGGATAGGCATGGGATAAAGGTTCTTGTATGGTATGGTGAAGGGTTTCCTAGTCCGGTTTTTGGTGGCAGGTTGGGATGTTCCTGGTTAAACAAGGTATTAATATGCTAGAAGGTTGCGAAAGTGGCTTTTATTGATCAATTAGTCAAGGCAGTGTGCAGTTCAGTTAATCAATCATTCTTCCTGAGCGCCAGGGCCACCGCAATCGCCGTGTTGTTACAGTGGCTAATCGTGATTTGAATGTTAGTGATTCCCTGCGCGAAGGCAACTTCGTGGGCATGACCATGGAGCTGACTCGTCAGCCTCTTATAACCGTAGCATGGGAGAAGGAGGGACTAAGGTACGTACAACAACTTTAGGTATGCCACCCACTTCGAGAATCTCAATCTGGTCCATCGCAGTCCCCGCTCCAGTGGAGGTCGTTTGCAGGCTCTTGAACGCTGCCTCTTTGGCAACCCAGCGCCCAGCAAAAGAGGCGCGGGGATCCGGTGCGCTGAGACAGTAGTCACGCTCTAGCAGAGTGAAGTTGCGGCTGATGAATATGGGATTGTCGACGTTGATACTGGAGATTTCTTCCACGTCCACGCCAACTGAGGCTGAGGCTGCTGGTGACGAATGGTCAGTTGTTGCCAGCATGGCATGAAGCGCTTCATTCACCGATACTGCTGCAGATTGTGGGACAGAGATATCTTGGTGTTTGTAAGCCGTCCTAGGTGCACGCGTTATTTGGCCGTCAACGACACGACTGTTGGGATCAAGGAAAAAGTTCTGCATCGCTTCAGGGTCATTCCATGGCGGCCGGGTTTTCACCTGCACTAGATTATTCTTCATAATCCTGGAGACGAATGTGGGAGTTGCTGAGCGTTGTCGTTTCGTGGTACGGGAACGGTAGTCTTCATAATCAGAATTGGAGAGCGAGGCAAACAGATAGCGCGGCGAGACCATGATATTGATGGCGCCCTTCTGGCCGAACCCGAACGATGTGAGTAGGGTGGCTTTGATTTCGGGCACTCTTAATGATTCCATGGGGTAGACTATGTGCTCGAACTCTCGTAGCTGCTTGTCAATGTTATCTGCGTTTCGATTCCCAGGGACGATATTTTCTTGCATCATCTGGAGGCACCCATTAAGTTGCCAGGCACCAGCACCGGCTTTTGGATGTCCTGTCAATGATTTTTGGCAGACAGCCAGTAGCGGGTTTCCCATTTGGCGGCCAAGATGTCTCATCTGCGTGTTGATGACATTTCCTTCATTGACTTCGTTGGCTTTGGTCGACGTTCCGTGCATGGATACGACCTTGATATCGTCGACGGTAAGACCCCAGGTCGCCAAGCTAGCTCGGATGGGGGAAATTGATGGATCTGAAAGGCGGATATTGTTTGCCCACCGATTCTGGGCGTCACGGATTCGGAGGCTAGCAGCATTGCTTGTTTCTGAATGGTCGGGCTTTAAGGTCGTCGCCTGTTTGGGGTGTGATTTGTTGATCAATGCAACCTCTGCATCGAACACAGCGCGCCTAAAGTTCAGATCAAGCAGAGGTGATTCCTTGGCTTGACCGTTCTCACGAGCCGCCGTCAGGATGCCCTTTCCTGGAGCCGGAATAGATCGGCCAATTTGATCACTCGCCATATGGGTATATGCAACGACCCCGTAAATTGGCAACCCCATTTCTATAGCAAGTGCCGCACTCATCAGAATCTGTACACCACAACCTGCTGACTCGGCAAACCCACTCCTGGAGCTGGCGGTTGGACGAGAAATATCAGCTGGGGTTCGTCCCTTGGATAGTTCCTCCGTGCTATTGGCCGTTGCTTTGATGTTTGCGAATTCGAAGGCTAGCTCCTCACCGTAGTCATCACAGCCCCCAACAACTGCTACCTTGCATCTTCCGTTTTGTATAGCCTCACACCCTATATCGAGGGACTCGATTGCTGTAGCGCATGCGCCTACCGGCGTCTTGAGCGGACCGGTAGCTGAGAGAAGAAGCATATTCACCCAAGCGCCCATTGTATTTACAAAGTGCTCTAGAATGATGTCGCCTCTTATTTGACGGTCTAAGAAACGGTCGCGGTACATGTTCTGGATAACTTTCATCGGGCCACCCCCGGAGCCCAGGCAGTTGGCCAATTCCGAGACGTGAATGTATTGGTAAATTTCGTATGGGTCCTTGATTCCAGCAGATAGGAATGCTTCCGAGACACAGCAAAGCGCATACAGCGTAGTCACGTCCACTTGCTGTACAATTTCTTCAGGGATTCCATAGCGAGCAGGATCCCAGCCTTCCGGTATTCTCCCCGCAACGACTTGATCGAATGGAACCGCCTTAGGGATCATCAAAACTGCACCTTTCTTGATATATACTCGGCAATTATCAGAATCTGCGATAGGTAGCAATGTGACACAATCTCCATGCCGTAGTTTGAAAGCTTCAGCGGTTGATTTCGATGTTTCGAAAGGAGCTAAGTCTTCTTCCACTGCTACTTCGTGGAGAAGTTCCTTGCGAGACGGATCGTAACTGTCTAGTTTAGTTGGTTTTATCAGACGGAGACCGGCATGAGCCATAATGTGTTTATGGTACTTATGGGGCACCTCATAGTCTTGAATGGGTGTCTCTGTGTCTGCATCCACCCAGCCCACATAGGGCCGACCTTTCGCGTGTCCATCGACGTGCTTGATGAGGCCCATAATCCAGGCCATCTCAATATAGCCTTCCAGGCTGAAATCTCCCCGATGCTCAATCTCCCACCGCGTGCGAGCATTGCCCCATGGACCTAGTTCGGAGTAGCCTACAATAACTGGGATGCGGGTAAGATCGATCATTCCCTCAATATTAGGGTACCCTTCGTTCACATCCGGAAGTGGCGGAAACTGTAGGCCTAACCTGGCGTGTCTAGTTGTGGGTAAACCTGATTCGACATCGGTGCTTGCTGAACATATCATAGCCTGCTCACGCGCATCCTCCTCCGCAATTGCGATTTGTAGGATCTGCCTCTCTGATATCCTTTTTCGAGCGGCTGAGATTTCCTGTTTGATATTCCACATCGATCCTAGACCTCCGGTCAAGTCGGCATATATTGGTGTATCTTCGGCAAGGGCAGTCAAGGCAGGCGTCATCAACGCAAGAATATTGAAGGCCATTTCTGCCTGCGTGAAAGTGATGACTCCCAGTTTCTCTACCTCTTCAGCCACAGCGTTTGATGTTTGCATTATAGCTGTGCCTCTTGTCCACCCAATCACTGCTCCGCATATCGTTAAGTATTTCGACCAGTTCTCCGAGTAAAACCGGTTAAATAAAGCCTTTAAACCGATTTTGGCTTCGGAGTACAGCCCGTCTCCACCGAAGGTACCCTCGTTACAGGACATTGGCAGAACAATCATTGTTGGCCTGTTCTCAATACGCAGCCGTTCCTTTTCTTGACGCACGAAGCCGATAAGACGCAAAATGTTCACAAGCATGGCCCTTAGTGCAAGCTCTTGCCGACCTCCAAAAGCGTCAGGTTCTCCGACTTGGGGAATAGCGGCAAACGGTAAAATATAGTCCAGGTCACCGTCCGTAGGGGAATCAGGGCCATAGATATGCTGCACCAGCTGTTCGCAGTCTTGCTTGCTTGCTTGGTTGAAGGGGAAGAGGCTTAAAGAAGACCCCTTGGCGCCATATTGGCGGTACATCTGCTGGTAGAAATCTGCGCTCTGCGATATAGATCTACTCGTTGTGACGATAATGCGAGCACCGCCGCTCAACAGCCCTTGAATCACGCTCGCAGCAATTGAGCTAGGCCCAGCCCCAGTGACCAAGACTGCTTTATGGGTAAAGGTAAGGCCGGTCGTAACTCCGACATCCAACATAGCGTGGTAGATACTAGTAGCTTTAGAATCATACATCCAGTCTTGTCCGTCTTCTCGGGTCTTGATGTGAATAAACGGAGCCGAAGTATGCCCTTGGGGCCATGGAGGTCCATATGCCATAGCTTCGGGATAATGGCTGATTTGCCGTGGAAGCTCATGATATTCAAGACAACCCGCATCTGTGATTATGGTTTGAGGTCCCATAGGCGGGAGGTTGTGGACGAACAAGGGGTCGATGGAAAGTGTTTGGTTGCCCAAGGTAAAAATTTCCTCCAAGATCAGTTGAAGCTTATTCATAGGGGCACTAGAACGTGATTGTAGCCCAATCAAGTGAGCTCGAACGATTTCTGAACAGTTTGCATCCCATTTGTTTAGCAGATTCTGCAGGCGATTTTCCATATCTGGGGGGCAAGCACTCGAAGAATCCTGGCATATCTCATTCAAGAGCCGTATAAGCTCTTCGCGAGACCAGTTCCACCAAGAGTCGTATTTGCGGACTTGTTTAATATTGAACGAAGGCTTGATTCCTTTAATGAATTGTTCATCCAACTCGGTATTCAATAACCTTATCGTCTCTTCTAGTTCAGCAATGCGGGATTCCGACTCTGACATTGCCTTCTCTGAAGCGAAATAATCGACGCCGAGATAGCTTGCCAACGAGTCAAACTGCGCCCTGTAGAGCTTGGTGCGCTTATTCATCTCATCCACATCGGCTACGTTCATAACGACCGGAGCAAGAGACTCATGGCCGTCAGCAACCTGATTCGACGGCACCAGAGATATCCCTTGAAAGGCGGCATGCTTCTCTACCAAGTCGTCAAGGTAAGCTCGCGCTTCATCGGCATTTGCGAGACGCCTCGCAGGCTCCATGGTCGGCGCAAAGCAAAGAGGTATAGTGGCGTGGGATTTTGTAAGTCCCCAGCGGCTGTTCAAGTACTCTTGAATAGCACTCTGGTTAAACCCTGCTGGCATCTTGCCGGATATAAACCTCGAGATAAGTGTAGACATCGCCTTGCCGGGAATACCACTGAACTCGGGCTGAAATGACTCTGCCAAAGATGATAGAGGTTGGTCTTCGACACCTTCGGGAACACGACCGAATTCAGCCACAAGGTCGCCGGTCAGTTCGTTTTGGAGGGTGGATTTTCCTTGGCAGTTAGAAATAAGTACAGATTGGGCAATTATAGTGCATACCTCCGGATAGATCACGGATGGTCTTCTCAACTGGGACTTGATCAAATCGTCGACGAAGTTTTTGGGCCGTCATGGCGAGAATGACATGCCCTGCCTGCAGAGTGAGTTCTGCACTGGGAATGGCGCTCATAGGCAAAGCCTTAGAGGGAGATGGCGACCGTTTCGTGAGATGAGAAGGTGAAGTGGGTTCGAATTGGGGCTGTGTGGGCTGAGAAAGCGGATAAATAGCTTGGTCGTTTTGATATTGGTACAAGATCTCGGGCTGATTATCATGGTAAGAAAGGAACTCGGGGCTGTAACAACTCGCTGAAGAACGCTGATCTTTCTGGATACTGGCAGACCTTTTCGCCATTGTCGAGAGAATTGTCCGGGGCCCTATCTCGACGAATCGTTGAATGCACGGCTCGCCCCGAAAGAGCTGCTGCTGCGTTTCGACCCTGCTTGGATCAGTAGAATATAAGGGTGGGGGAGTATGGTAGCCCACCATCGCACTGGAGATGCCAACTGATATCTAAAGAGTTAAATTCTGATACCAGGGTAGGTTCACCGACTGACTTACGAAAGTAATTCAATAAAGAGCTTCAAGGCTCGGTCATTGCTTTCGGAGCCACGAGCTTTCCTGGAAGGCGCCAGGTCCGCGGTGGAGGAAATAGCCATGCTAGATTCACTCAAGCCCACTCTTGGGTTATCAAAAGAAACAGATATCAGAATACAACTCTTTTCATCGCAAAGTAAACTGCCCCCTAGCTGTATATCCTCATACGTGCTATCCGGCTCTCCGGCTCTGGTTAAGCAAGCTCTGCGTTTCTGCATAACCGTTGACCCATCGTTCATTATGCGCCAGATGCGACAGGAACTGATTCCGGTTGCATTGTAAGTCGTACAGTGTAGGACAGCCGTAAAAAACTCCGAAGGCACCAGACTCTAACCATTGTATGACAATCAAAGAATAGGGATGAGCCTAGGCGAGCCTAGGCGTGGACGCCAGTGAGACTCGGAACACGATATCTAGAACGCCATGCTATAGGCTCTGGACATGGTTAGCGTGTCGTACGTGGTAGGGGTATGGTTTCGTTCCTCGATTCATGCGCGTTAGAAAGAGCCTGATAGAGAATTCTCGAAGATCCTGCATGAAGGAGCCAGTTTGGGTTACGAAAAGTGGTACTGACCGTTGGTAAGCATTGTGATTGCGAGAAAACTGGATCTTGAGAGTTGTGTCTTCTTTTCCTTTGCCATTGCCTAGCCGAGGAGAAGTGAGGAAGAGAAAGTGAGATCGAGATCGTGTCAACATGGCCCTGGAAGAGGTGCCATCCGTTTCCCGTGACCTTGACCATTCAGCGCTCCGGGCTCTGTCTTCTGCTTCCCCTTCTTCGTTACCCTCTTCCTGCTCACGATCTACTACCAGTCTTCTATTCCAGTCCAAAGGCATTGAATTCAGGCTTTCAATTCCAGACACGTTTTTGTCGCTTGTCGAACCACATCGAAACGCCTTCCTTGCTTCGTATTCCACCCAAGGCAACACTCAGAGTCCGCTCGAGCTGGCATTGAGCTTCCTGTATTTCCTACTTGACCAGAAAGTCTCGCCGCTTGTTCTATCATCAGTCTTACGAGCATTCAACTTGGAGTTCCTTGGAAACAGGAGCGAAATACATTCCTTGATAGCAGACCTTACACCTATACCGAAGCAAAGGCAACGATGGCTAGGAATATACTACCGGTTCCTGGAAGCAAGCGACGATAAACGTGCGGAAATACCGTTGAGTTCAATCTTTCAGCATGCCAGAACCAACGAATTTCAACTAATGGCCGTGTTCGGAGGCCAAGGGGAATGCAGTCGAACCTGCCTCAACGAGTTCGCAGAACTTTACAGCTCATATGAGCCGATGCTACGTCGACTGGTTGGAGTTATTGGGCCCTGTCTCTACAATCTATCCACGAGTGACGAGTACAGCTCATACTACAGAAACCAGCCTTTGGACCTTAAAGCCTGGATTACTGATGAAAATCATGTTCCCGACCTTGGGTTTGTTGCATCAGCTCCCGTTAGTGTTCCGGTCATTGGCGCACTCAGTCTCGCTCGATATTGTGTTACCTGTCACATTACGGGATGCAATCCGGGGTTAATGAGATCTATGTTGCGGACTGCTACTGGCCATTCGCAAGGTCTGTTAGCGGCCATTGTTGTTGCTGTTTCACACTCTTGGGATAGCTTCTATCAAGCCACGGAGGAAGTCATTGAGCTTCTATTTCGCCTCGGCTGGGAGTGCCACCACGCTGCACCTTGTAGCATGGTTCCCGCAGCAAACTACGCGGACGTGGATGGAGCGAACGGGCCGTCCTACATGCTGAGCTTACGGGGCCTCAAGAGACAAGAGACTGAGGCTACGATCGACCATGTTAACGCAAGTCTACCGGAGGATAAACGGCTTTACCTGGCACTGATCAACGCGTACGATCAATTTGTGGTAGCTGGACCGGTCGCCTCTCTGCTTCGATTGGAAAGCCATTTAGTCGAAATTACTAGCAAAGATATTGACCAAAGCCGAATTCCTTTCCGAGATCGAAAACCATATATACAGCATAGCTTCCTTCCGGTCAGCACTCCGTTCCATACGCCGTACCTTACCCGAGCTGCAGCACGAGTAAAGAAACAGTTTGCTGCCCGTCCCATCCCTACACGCCGGCTGGCGATTCCTGTTTATCATACTCATACTGGCCTAGACCTGAGGAAGCAAGGGGGATGTGCACTATCCATCGCTATAGATGCCATTGCGTCTGAGCCGTGCAACTGGCCGTGCGCGGTGGCGAGCTATCATGCATCTCATATTCTTACATTTGATCGAGGCGGCCTTGCACCTTTAATAAAACGCGTGAGAGAAGGATGCGGCGTTAGAGTTGTCCAGGTCGCTGACCTCGATACGAGGGATTCTGAGATGGCAACCATGCGAGACCTGTTCGCCACGAAGCTTTTGCCCACGTCAACAAAATTACAGAGCTGGGGGCAGCAGTTTCGGCCAGGTCTGGCGTCGGGGCCGAAGATTCAGCTGGAGACACGACTGAATAGAGTACTAGGAGCACCACCAATTATGGTCGCCGGAATGACTCCTACGACGGTACACCCTGACTTCGTGGCCGCTATTATGAACGCTGGCTATCACGCAGAGCTCGCCGGAGGAGGCTACCACAATGCCTCCGCGATGGAGGCTGCTATATATGATCTTGTTTCCAGTATTCCAAAAGAGCGAGGTATCACCTGCAACCTTATATACGCCAATCCCCGGTCCATTTCGTGGCAAATAGAACTTTTGCGCCGCTTGTCAAATGGCAATGTTCGTATTGATGGCTTAACAATAGGTGCTGGTGTTCCTTCCCTCACCGTGGCAAGCGAGTATATTGAGACCTTGGGACTGCGACACATCAGCTTCAAGCCGGGGTCTGTGGCTGCAATACGAAAAGTAGTGGAAATTGCACGAGAACATCCAGATTTTCCAGTCATCTTACAATGGACAGGGGGACGCGGTGGTGGGCATCACTCGTTCGAGGATTTCCATGCCCCGATCATCGCAACATACGGAATAATTCGACAGGAGCCCAATGTCTACCTTGTTGCTGGGAGTGGCTTCGGAGATAGCGATAGTGTTTATCCTTATCTCACTGGATCTTGGTCAGTAGCAATGGGGCACCCGGCAATGCCGTTTGACGGTATATTGCTGGGCAGTCGCATGATGGTGGCGAAGGAAGCCCATACCTCACCGGCGGTCAGGAGAATCATTGCTGCTACTCCAGGTGTGTCCGACAGCGAGTGGGAGAAGACGTATTCTGGACCAGCAGGAGGGGTAATCACCGTCACGTCCGAAATGGGTGAGCCCATTCATAAGATCGCCACCCGCGGTGTTTGTCTCTGGGCAGATTTGGATAAGACTGTCTTCAGCCTCTCGCGAAGAGACAGGTTGACATATCTGGCGCAACATCGTCGCTCAATTATTCAAAGGTTAAACGCCGATTTTGCGAAACCATGGTTTGGATGTAACTCCGATGGTGAGGCGGTCGATCTAGAAGATATGACCTACCTTGAGGTTCTGAAGAGATTGACGGCACTCATGTTTGTTCCCAATAAACAGTGGATTGATGCATCCTATATTGAATTTACAATGACAATTGCTCAGCGTTGGCTCCAAAGGTTACAATTCGACTCTGAAGCTGCGGCAAGCTTGACGATCAGCCTGCTCAGAAAGGCACCAGATCGTTTTCTTGCGATATTCGCCGACGTTTGTCCGACTGCTGAAGGCGATCTTCTGAATCCCGAAGATATATCGTTCTTCCTAATGCAATGCAAGACTCCGGGGCGAAAACCGGTGAATTTTATTCCAGCCCTTGATGATGACTTTGAGTTTTACTTCAAGAAGGACTCTCTGTGGCAGGCCGAAGACGTTGATGCGGTGCTAGATCAAGACGCGGAGAGAGTGTGCATACTACATGGTCCTATTGCAGCCAGGTACTCCAAGTCCGACAGCGAACCGGCTGGATATATTCTGGACTCCATACTTAATGGAGTTGTTGCCCGTTTACGCGAAACCTCTACGGCAGAGATGCTGCTTCCCAAACTGGAAAGGGGCCATACCACGCCAGCGTCATGGTCAACGTTATCATTGACCGAAAGGGACACTAGTGAGGAAACCTCAGATACTTCTATAACTTCCTTGTCAGAACTCATAGAAAACCACTCTTTCTCTTCAGGAGGGGTCGATAGCGTTCCCAGGCCGAGTCATCCACTTTGGATGCGAGCCCTACTGGAGGATGATGTGGTATTGCAGGGGACATTGCGTCAAAAAAACCCTTTCCGAGATCTTATACAAAGTTCACCGAACACTGTTGTGAATTACAATCAGGACTCCTCAGAGTTAATGGTGACTGCGCAGGAGCCATACCACATATCGTCATTTATGAGAGCTGTTTGCCACGATGGCGTCGACATTCAAATTGATATTAGCTCACCAAAGGGGTCAGAGCCTTTGAGGCTACTCTACAAGTTCAGCGACACGAATAATATTCAGGTTAAGCGAGGTTATGGATAAGCGCAACGAGCGTATCAAGTCATTTTACAGCCTGTTATGGTTTGGCCATGACTGTGACACAAGTCAATCGCTCAATGGTGTCTTTTATGGGCCAGATATAACGCTGACAGAGGATCTATTGGACGAATATAATGCGACTATAGGCCCGGCTTATAGCGATCACCGGCAGATGGTCCCTAGCACCGATGTCCTACCAATAAGCATGGGAATAATCATAGCCTGGGACGTTATATCGCGGCCACTAATACTTCGTCAGATTGGAGGCGATCTTCTACGCTTGGTTCACCGGTCGAACACGTTTGAGTATTATTCTGATACGCGCCTCCGACTCGGTGATAGCGTGAGTAGCAGGTCGGAGGTCCAGGCGGTTTACGATGACGATGGGGGGAGGGTTGTCATAGTAGAAGCGCAGATCCTTCGGTCCCGAGTACCGGTCATGACAGTTACTTCGACTTTCCTGTTTCGTGGCTCCAAAGGCACGACTGTTCCTGCATTTCGAAGAGCAAGAGAGCAGAAATGGACTTACGACGTGACGTCCGAATTCGAAGAATCCATACTCTTGAGCAGAAATTGGTTCAGACCGTGCGATCCTTCTCTAACCCTTGTCGGGAAATCCATGATTTTCGATCTCAACAGCCTGGTCAAATACCATGACGATGGAAATATGGAGTTGCACGTCCAAGGCACTGCTATGTCTCAGACAAATGGGCAACAACAAAAACTAGCGATCGTAGATTTCAGGAACACTTGCACTGGAAATCCAGTGCTGGACTTTCTCCAGCGCAGAGGGAAACTGGCAGAACCACGCACTGAGTTTAAGATTCCTGGCTGGGCCGGAAAGTCCACCATGGATATCCAAATGCCTCCGAGCAACGAGCCGTACGCTCAACTTTCGAAAGACTTCAATCCTATTCATACGTCCCCCATATTTTCCAGTTTGGCCGGGGTTCCTGGGACACTATGTCACGGCATGTGTACCTCCGCCATTGCGGAGAGGGTCCTAGAGCATTTAGGGCTTGGAGGTGACCGCGAGAGACTCCGCCGGTTTGAGGCGAGGTTCACTGATATGGTGATGCCTCTAGAAAAGCTCGTTGTGGAGATCAAGCATACAGGAATGGTCGATGGCCGGATGTGTTTTAGCATTCTCGCCAAACGGAAAGAAACTGACGAACGAGTGCTTGAGGGTGATGCGGAAGTAGAACAGCCTAGGACAGCATATCTATTCACTGGCCAAGGAAGTCAGAGCAAAGGAATGGGCATGGACTTGTACAAGACGAGTTCAGTTGCAAAGGCTGTATGGGATGAGATTGACCAGCAACTTTACAATGCCTACGGTATGTTTTACTCAAGGTACTGGTCAATTCTTGCTAACCAATAAGGGTGGTCTGTTCTGGACATCGTGCAAAACAACCCAAAGTCCCTTACCGTACACTTTGGAGGTCCAAACGGTCGCAGGATCCGCCAAAAGTATCTCGATATTACTACAGAAGTCGTCCTTCCAAACGGAAAACGAGTCCAAAAGCCAGTATTCCCCGGACTAACACCTACATCCACATCCTACACGTTTAGGCATCCACGAGGGCTGCTCTACTCGACGCAGTTCGCCCAGCCGGCGATCCTACTATTCGAGGCCGCCGCGTTTGCCGAACTACGTGCCAAGGGCTACGTGTCACACGGTGCCGTGTATGCAGGGCATTCGCTCGGAGAATTTGGAGCCTTGTCCGCCTTGTCTCGGTCCGTTCCTACGGGGGCGTTGGTCGAGCTGGCATTCTACCGGGGCTCGGTCATGCAGGCTTCCGTGGCGAGCGACAACGACGGAGGGACAACATACGGAATGGTTGCGATGAACCCGAAGAGGGTTGGGACATGTAGGTTTCAGGCTCCCTTTGGTCGTGATGCGAGAGCTAAGATTGTAAGTCTTTACCCAAACTACGCTGGATCGCCTAGTTAGCCAGATCGCGGCCCAAAGCCAAGAACTACTCGAGATCGTAAATTTCAATATCGAGGGGGAGCAGTACGTCTGCTCCGGAACTGTAAGTCGCCTAACCTGTACGAGACTCTTCTAACAATTAAAGGCCGCGAACTTGTACGTTCTTGGAAGATTGATCGACCAATTAGCGGAGGCACCTGGCCAAGCTTGTCTGGCTGAAGAACAGAACGAACTACAGCCTATCATCGACTCGCTTCTCACCAAAGCAAAAGCGCTTCCACGTCCAATCCAACTTCAGCGCGGAAAGGCGACAGTCCCACTAGAAGGAATTGACGTACCATTCCACTCAAGCCTTCTGCGGAACACCGTTGATCGGTTTAGGCAGTGTCTCTTGCGTCCGGGGTTCTTGGTGGACAATATTGACGTGGAGCAGCTAGTGGGCAAGTACATCCCAAACGTGATGGCGAGGCCTTTTTCATTAGAGAGGGAGTATATTCAGGAGGCGTATGAGTTGACGGGAAGTCCGATTCTGAAGAAGATGCTAGCTGAGGCGTGAGCTTTGCGGACAATTCCGTAGATCAAAATGTGATTAGATTGAGATTTTGAAGTAAATTCGGGCTAGCTAAATTGATTATTATATCATATCTTTACTTCTAATATTATAGTAATGTCCGAAGCGGGGAAAAGTAACCGAACAAGCCAAGTGAATGTCGTGATCCTAGCTAAGCTCAACTAGCAGCTCTGATATATACTCCCCAAATCCGTTAGCATTCCGTCAATATCAAAATCCCAGATCCGATGGGACCTCTCCTTGACATCCTCAAATCCCTTCTCCAAGTCGCCCCCAATCTCTGGGTTAGACCACTCGTACGTTCCACAAACCTCGCGACTACTCCTGACAAGCCACTGGCTCCGCTCATACCGTACATCCGAGTACGCCTTCAGCGCCGCCGTCAACGCATCGTCTTTCGTCCTTTGCTCAGAATGAATATCTCTAATAGCTTTCTCGATCACTGTAATGAGTGCAAGCGCATCCTCAACGCCAATCCCTGCTCCTGCGCCATGGTGCGGCGAACTCGCATGGGCCGCGTCACCAGCTACACACACCAACCCTTTGCCTTTGTCTTTTCCTGAAACAACAGAAGCATAGTAAGGAGCCGGGTGATCGAAATGGTCAAAGACTGCCCATTTATCAAGCCACTCGCTGTCAACTTCTCCAAGGAGATCAATAATTTCTCTCACCGTTGGTCCCCAGCATCTAAACGCATCGACAATCTCGTCCTTACGCGCCGGCTGCGTCATGCTCCTCTCGAGCGGCCATTCGTTGGTATCCGACACAAATCCAACCACATTCATGAGTTTCTGGTTTGCAACGGGGAAGGTGAGGAGGTGTGCGTTTGGCCCGCCGTACATGTGTTGGTTCAGCGCGAGGGACTTGCCGAGTCGCGAGATGGCGAGCGGCATGGGGATCAGGGCCCGATAGGCGATTTTGTGGGTGTAATGGGGATATGAGACGGGATTGTCTACGCCGAAAAGGAGCTGGCGTACACGGGACTTTAGCCCGTCAGTGCCAATCACTGCCCGGTATGTTAGAGTCAATAGAATATAGGACGTTGCGTAGAGGGTTGGGGAGAGGGGTAGCCCTAATTAGGGCTAGACGGGGGGAAGACCAATGCATACCAATATCAGCTTCAGCACTCGAACCATCACTGAACATCATCTGCAATTTCCCTTTCTTCCCCTTCTCTTGCTCTAGTACACTATACTCCTCCAATCGCTTTCCCAGCACGACTACATCATCATTCAAGTGTTCCAGCACACCCCTCAGAAACTCCTGCCGATGACAGCCCTCAAAGCCCCTTCTCCCAGCATGCAGCCGGTACACCTTCTTGCCCACCAAGTCTTGTCCTACTTCGACATCTTCTTGGCGATGAGTGTACCCATCCACAAATTGCATATAGTTGTTTGGCCGTTCCGGATCCTCACCGTTGGCGGTTCCAACGGCAGTCGCACACTCCTCCAGCACTGGGTCAATCAGGGCGAGACATTTGCGCGCATTGGCAGTAAATGCGATTCCGGCGCCAGGAGCACGCAACGTTGCGGATTGCTCGTAGACTCTTACATTGACCGGCAGGGGAAAGGCATCTTTGCGTCTTGTGAGGCCCAGCGCGAGCACGGTACCGATTATGCCGGCGCCGATGATGGCGATGGAGATTGGCTCGTTGGTGCCGTTGACGGTTGGAGTTGACGCGGACATCCTGTCCCTGTTTCTTGCTCTGCCCCCTGGTTCTGGATGTGGTGGGATTGACTAGCTGCTGCGCTGGACTGCTAGTACGAGACTGGTTGCTTATGCCGGCTACCAGCGGCCGCTTTGTGTCTTTTGTACATTCCGGCCCGTGTCCGTGGCCTGTATCTGCATTCGATCCCATTCTTGTGTTTGCGCTTGTGCTCGAGTGAGGCCAAGTTTGCCACCAGGGTCGTATCTCAGAGAGTCTCTGCCCTACATCGTGTTCCGATCGAAACAGACGGGGGTAGATGTGTGTTCCCGTCCCGTGTACTTTGTACCTGTGCTGTATGTTTCACAGTGCAGATCTGTACAGTATCCCTAATCTCGCGCTGGAACCACCAGTTTCAGATTTAGATCCGTTTTTTATACCATCTTTCCCGTTTTTCCGATATAGTACAAACCGTTGTCGTCGTCCTACGTATTCTCTTGTCGTCCTCCTCCCTTCAAACTCCGACTCTCAGTTCAGTACTGTTCTCCATTCGTCCTCTGTAATCTGCCTTTACATCCTCATACTACCGCTCTAGCTCAAAGAAGCAAGGTCAGACCAATGGCGTCCGAAATCACCATAATGGCCATCCCTGAAGAGTCTGACGAGAGGGAAGACTTTCTTTCTGGCCTTCGAAACACGGAGCCTCAGGCACCGACAGCATCGCACTCCAGCTCATCCAAAAACAATCCGCAGGAGAAAGACAGACAGAATGAGGGCGTCCGCGATGTCGAAGACCAGTCTAACGATGGCGACTCAGCACCCGACTACCAGGCGTTCAAACTCACTGCCACCGGCCGGCTAATCTTCTGCGCGTTGGCGGTCCTCACCCTCATGGTCGCCCTGGATGGGACGAGTATCTCTGTTGCATTGCCGGTATTCTCCCTTCCAAGATGCTATTGTAGCCTTTCTTATTAAGAAATGAGTAGGAGATGGCGTCTTCCCTCCACGGTACTGCGATGCAAGCCTTCTGGAGCGGGACATCCTTCTTGCTATGCTCGACAGTCTTCCAGCCCACGACCGCCACCCTGTCCGACATCTTCGGTCGCCGGCCGATCATCCTAATCAGTCTGCTTTTTTTTCTTATTGGATCCTTAGTTGCGGGAATCGCAAATGACTTTACGCAGATCCTGGTCGGACGGTGTCTACAGGGCGTCGGAGGTGGCGGTATTGCGGTCCTTTCCGAAGTGGTCGTCACAGACCTGGTACCTCTCAGACTCAGAGGGAACTATTATGGAATTCTCTCGGCCATGTATAGTCTGGGAAGCGTGTTAGGTCCAATCTTGGGAGGCGGGTTCTCGGAGAACTATACGTGGGTGCGCTTACCTTCCCCGGTCCTATTAATCGATCCAAAGTAAGCTTGATATGCTAAAGGGTAAACACAGAGATGGATCTTTTATATCAATCTTCCCTTCATTGGTGTCTCGGCATTCCTGATCCTCTTCTTCTTTCGTCTCGAGAGGCCTTCCGGCTCGCTAAGGGCCAAACTCCGCAGAATTGATTACATTGGCACAACGCTCTTCATTTCGTCCCTTTCCTCGTTCCTAATCCCACTGACCTGGGGTGGAATAATGTACTCCTGGACCAGCTGGCACACTCTCGCCCCACTCTGCCTAGGGGTGGCAGGACTAGCCGTCTTCACGGTGTACAGTATCAAAGCAACAGACCCAATGATCCCACGCTCTGTCTTTGGGAACCGGAGCGCAGTCATCGCTTTCATAACAAGCGGTCTGCAAGGCCTCATCCTCTGGGGCGCTCTATACTACCTCCCACTGTATTACCAAGCCGTTCGCGAATTCGGGCCCATACTCACGGGCGTTGCGTTGTTCCCGCAGACATTCACTGTAGCGCCAAGCGCAATCGTCTGCGGCGTGCTTGTCACAATAACAGGACGGTATCGATGGGGGCTATGGGTCGGCTGGGCCCTTTCGATCCTTGGACTTGGGCTGTTAACACTGCTAGACCGACATACCAGTACAGTGGCTTGGATATTCCTTAATATCCCCTCTGGCTTGGGGCTAGGCTTCCTCACGGCAGCAATTGTCTGTACGGTGCAGGCTTCAGCAACAAATAAAAACTTGACCGTGGCCGTTGCAATGGTTGTGTTCTTTCGCGCATTCGGGCAAGCCGTGGGGATCGCTGTTGGCGGAGTCATTTTTCAGAACCGCATGCGTCACGAGCTGCTGAAGTACAGTGAATGGAGAACCACCGCAGAGGAACTCAGTCGCGACGCGGCAGCGCTTGTAACGGTCATTCAGGGTATGCATAGTGAAGAAGAAGCGAGCCGGAAGAATGATCTTCAGATGGCGTACACGGATAGTCTACGGATCATCTGGGCATTCATGGCGGGTATTGCAGGGGTGGGCCTGATTCTGAGTCTGTGGGTGAAGAAGTATGATCTCAATCGTGCGCTGAGGACGGAGCAGGGAGTCAAAGAGAGGTAATGAGTGGACTTTTTAAAGTGGAATCGTTGGAGTTAGGGCTAAGACCATTGCGAGGGGTCAATCTATTGCCGACACGGGTTGAGATGGGGGAGACTCTATCATAGTACTATGCAAACTAGAAACACAGGCCAAGACATTCTCTTAAGCGCTGATCAACGTATAAGAGCCGCAGGTCTTGCGAGTATGTAGATGGTATTGAATTATTGTGTAAGAGGTAGACGCTGCTCAGTTTGAATATCTATGGGTCCATTGCCCAAAGAATGCAGCCCTAAGCCAGTACCGAACCAAGATATTTCTCATATGCCATCACTATCCATAAACTCATCAAAAGGATTACTACTCCCAGACAACCACCTTCTTCTTCCACTCCGGATCCTTAGCTAACCCTTCCACCTCCCATCCCCTCAGGCAGATGACCGCATCCAGCCCTCCATCACCACTAGCTTCTTCTCCCTCTGACCCCATACTAGGGCCAAGGTACATACCCCCAGGCAACGGTCCGAATGTCGGCCTCCTTACAAATCTTGGTTTACCCAGAACCGTCCCAAAGCTGGGCACATCCACATGCGCAACGGAGCTGACACTTAGGTCCGTAAGGGGATTGAACTCTGCCGCATAGAGGATCCTAGATTTATCTTCTGTCCGAAAGAGAAGAGTCGCGTAGGCAGAGATTGCCTGCGGCTCTGTGTGCTCTCTCAGACATTTGCGGAGGAGAGAGGAAATGTGCGAGAGGGATGTGCGTGGGCAAACGAGCGTCGACAGCGGGAGACGCAGGTTCGAGGTGCGGACCATGTGGCCCATGTATGCATACCCTGGATTTAGGCCCATGGCTCTGCGGAGATCTGCGGCACGGGTCAGTTGAGTCGTTGCTCCTTCTCCTCTTGTATGGCTGTGCTCTGCGCGGATTATAGAGAGTCTCCGCCAGCAGAACGCTGTCAGGGCGTCATTAACCGAGACGCTGCTGACGCCGTCAATGAAATCGTTTGGTTGGCTCATCGCTTCGTCATGCATCTCTCGTACCGCGGCTGGGGAGAAATGCACCAGGGTCCATTTATACTCGTCCAGGATCTCCCGGGTTAACGGGGGCGGCCGATCCATCGTAAAGATACCCATCTCTTCCGGGAGGACCTGATTCTCTGGAAGAAGAGGGATAAGATTTCTCCTGTCGATATTGCCCATTGCAACTTCAGCGTCTGGTATGCTGGCCGTTGGATCATACATAAACCTCGACAGCAGATGGGCAATATAGAAGATCCCCGTAGCATCTACGATATTGTGCTGTGCGGCAAGCGTAAGAAGAAGCCCGTCGTTGATCAGAGAGGCCTGGATCTCCAACACCGGTGCAGAAGACTCTTCATAGACCCGTGGAAACGCAGGGCGGGATGGTGCCACCAGGGGACCTGGAAGCATGGCCGGGGGTGCCTTAGCGGCGTTGAGGGTTGCATAGTCTGGTAGGATAGAAGAGAGGTCTTTGACGTGTAGTATTTGTTGGACTCTGTCTGAAGAATCACCTTCAGGGAGAACAACACTGAATGTACCCGAGTGACCGGGATGGGGAACCTGGTGGACCACAGCCCCAGACAGAAAGGGGAACGTGGCCAGTAGGCGTCTGATAGAGCATTGGAGAGCCTCAAGGACTGGCTGGCGCTGGGAGTTTACCAGGGGAAAGACGAGGAGGATATGGGTATAGCTCTTCAGCAAAGGGAGCTGGCCTAGGAGGTCTTGGAAGGACATGGTTACTATACCGTGAATATGCTTGAGATCTATGGTATATAACTTACCGTTCGCTCTGCACGAAAACTACGGGATACACGAGCCTCGGCACGGGAATGTGAAACGCCCACGAGTGTCACTTATCTAGACGGGGTTGTGTACATGTAATGGCTTTAAGTAACCGATCTACACCGATTTTAGGGTGGCGTGTTAATAGTCTGCCGTAATTAGTACCGATGACTATAGCCACTAGTATCCCGCTGTAGGCTTACCAACACAGCCAAGGATTCAAGCTGAAAAGGAAAAAGGAAAAGAAATCCGAAGGCTCTTCAGATCGGTGAACTAGTGTCATGTCTTGTCCTAGGGCAGCTCAGGCAAGTGAGCGAACTGAGCGACGGGGCCTGAGAGCTGCAAGTATGCAAGTAATCTGGCCGTCAGCACTTAGCCCTCTAGCAATGAGAACAATATTCCGTGACAATCCTCATCCATCTCACGACCTCGAGGAGTCCGAGCTCCGATCAACAATGCATGGTAGTCGACACACGACCTGGTTGACCTCTGAACTCAGGGCTGCGCACAAGGGAGCCAGGCTAGAATGGCGCAGAGCTTAGACTGTCGATCATGAGGTCATGTCCGACTTGTCGTCAATCTTCACCCGAGACGTCCGGCTCTTGCTAGAAGGCAACAAGGTGTGACGCTTGTAGAACGGCAAGGATTGACTCGAAGTATACAGCGGAGGCGATCGTGGACATCATTGTCGGGATGCCCAGACTGAGATCCTTGATTATTTTGCCAGTCAAACTTGCACATTCAATAGACACCGTCGGTTAATGTTCCCTCATATTTTCTGCAGAACAAGACGATTGTCAGGCCCGCAGCGGGCGACCCCGAGTACGATGGCTTGGAATCCGAGAAGATCCACCAAGTGGCTGGCTGAGGGCTCACCGGCCACCGCGCCCTCTAAGCTCTGCGAAGGAAACGAGCTGACTCCAATTGATCAATCAGATCGGGGCGCAGTTGTCAGTGTGCTCCTATTGTTGTAGCCAAAGGGCATCTTCCTCTCCTGACTATTCCTAGTCAATGGAGAGGTTTCCTGCAATCCGAATGGTCCGGTTGAGATCTCAATGGCTCCGCTCGCCGATATGAACCGGGTCGCGGCGTCACAGCGTCACAGCATCGCATTTGCAGCATTTCAGTTGTTCCGCACCCATTGCAGCCATTGGTGACCTTCCACTACCGCTGAGGCTTCCATTTTGAACTCAGCGGGGACCCTTTCGAGGCACAGTCGCCTTGTGTTGCCGCGACAGTCTGCAGCCTGCAGCCCAGTGACCACTATCACAGCGCGGCCTGTCCGATCGGCTCCAGTACACGTTGATCAACAGCCAGCCTGTCGGTGCCCTGCTCAGTCCCCATTTGTTCCATCTTATGCATTTCTGCTTAATGCTAGCGATGATTCCCATTTATCGGATTGGCTGCTTTTTGCGAGGAAAACATGTCCTCCCAGAGCTTAGCACGATAGCTCGCGTTTCTGCTTTGTTGCCCTGGATCCCTGAAGGACCGGTCGGAAAAAGAAACGAAGCATTATTGCAGAGTTCTCCATCCGATCGGGCCTCTACCCATTGCCAATATCGCGATTTTAATGCGCACGACTCACGAGGTTGCACCCACACCCTCCAGGGTCCTCTATAAGTTTCGTGCAAGGGACCAAGTCCTTGACTCCTCGCTGCGTCTTGCAGAAAAGACGGCCCAGATGTTCAACCCCGAAATGAAGACCGAGACCCCGCCCGTCACCGTCACCTCTCGCCAGCGACCGGGTTCCGCCTGCGAGGAGTGTCGTCGACGGAAGGTCCGCTGTGACCGCCAACGACCACAGTGCCAGGTCTGCTACGAAGGCGGGCTCGACTGCAAGATCAGCACAACGAGACTTCCTCGAGGGCCGCGGAAGGGCCAGCTACGGACACTGCGAACTCGCATCGGTAGGTTGCTGAACGTGAAATCCTCCAAGACTCTAGCTGAGCGAGTAGCCGCCCTCGAGCGCTGTCTGGCCGACCGGCATCCCGAAATAGATCGGCAAATGCACTCCCTGCTAGAGGGTGCGGGGGTCGAATACGACTCGGAGGATTCCAGTCGCGGTCAAAACCTGTCGAGGGACGGCACAGAATCACCCAGAGACAGACGAGAAGGCACGAAATCCCAGTTACACGATTTTCCGCGATCGGAACTCGTCACCGAGCTCATGCGAGCTGACCTGTAAGTCCTGGCCTGTCAAGAAGTTCCCGACGACGCTGAGCAACAGTGATCAACTATACTTCGATCGCGTCCACCCGTTTGCCCCTATATTGCAGCGATGGCGATACCACGTTTGGTCCCAGCAGCAACAGAAGAGCGATGGCCAGGCTTGTCTGCAGCACGCGATGTGGACCGTCGCGGCCTCGCTTTCGGCGCAATTTCGCTCCCTCCGCGACCCCCTCTACCAAGAAACAAGACGGATGCTTGACATGCTGGACTCCCAAAACTCATACTCACGCCCAGACGCAAGCGGAGGCATTGAGCACGCGCAGGCTTGGGTCTTGGTCTGCATCTACGAATACATGCAGCTATCACAGCTGCAAGCGTGGATGAGTGCGGGCAGATGCTGTCGTCTTGTGTTGGGTATGCGATTGTACGAGTTGGATGATCCGAACAGCCCGGTGATGATGGCAAAAGACCAGGAGACATCGCTGATTGACTGGACGGGACTTGAGGAACGACGACGGACCTTTTGGATGGCCTATTCGCTCGATCGATTCATCAGTTTTCACAACGGCCTGCCCTTCACACTGAACGAACAATTAGTATGTCGCCCCAAGTCCAGATAGGTGACGGCACAACTGACCATGTAGATCGCAACCCGTCTCCCTGGCCCGGAAGAAGATTTCCAAGCTGGAAACCCCGTTGTAACCCAGTATCTCCCTGAAGCAATGACAAGGACGAGCAATGACCCCATCCAGCCCATCTCGTCTTTCAGCGAGTGTATCATTCTCGCGACAATATGCGGGCGGGCTCTCGCACATAGACAAAAGGTGGCGGTAGAGCAGCTGAGCATCACCGGCGACGTTGCGACCTTTGAAGGTTTCTGGTCGCGACATCAGTGGCTGCACGAGATGCTTAATTCCCGCATCCGAATGCTCTCGGCATGCGCCCAGGTCGATCCCATGTTGATGTTCGCTCGTATCGTCGCCCAGACCATGGTTCTTTTTCTGCATAGCGTGCTTGAGTCGATCACTTGGAAGACCGGCGATCATCTCCTAGGAATAATCGAGTATGAGCGACTGTGCGTGATGGCCGCACAAGAGGTGGTGAACCTGGTCAAGTTGCAAGGCCAGCTTGGATACTTCAAGGTGCCTTAGCCCTCCTCCATCAGTACAGCAGGCGACTAACGGCTCAGGTTCATCCATTAACACCGATTCCATTGATGATGTGTACGGAATTCTTCGCGGGACACAGCTATCTCGATGCAGGGTTCGATGGTATGCTGCAAGAGGTACTGACCTGTCTTCAGGATCTCGACCGGGTTAAAAACGCAACCCATAGTCCACGGGCCTCGATGCCAGCAGCTGCTCCTGTATAATGGCTTACCGTGGTTTCATTGCCTTTAATGTCACGTAACGACGTTGCATGGATTTGTATGGCGTTTTCAAGAAGCGATCTGGGAGGGTGTTTGGCGAAGAGAAATGGAGTTTTTGAAATACAATCAATCATTTTTCTGAAACTACAACAAAAATACTGCCTGTAGTCATGTCTATATATGTGTTAGCATTTTTCTCGGCTTCTGGCTCCTATTCTTACCAGCTGGTCAAGCCGGAGTTAGCCAATTCTTGAAAGAATACTCCGAACAATTACTCCAGCGCAGGGCAGAAGGCGGCAAACAGGAGTCCGGAGAATATTGCGGGCCCGTTTCAAGGAGCTATTCTAAAGCTGCCTGTCGTGTCTGGCTCCGTTTAAGACGTTGACAACGCCAACAATAGCTGCCGTGGAACATAGTTCCAGACAGGGCGACAACGGTGATATACCGCGTAACGCTAAGAGAAACTCCGGATGTACAGCAAAGTCTCGGTGAGAGGTGGACCTACCGAAAAACAAACCAGGACTCCAGGATTGCCATGTATGTCCGCCGTTAGGGATGATCCTTGCCATTCATAGTCCTATAAAGACATGGTTGGAGTTCCACCGCTTCATCCCCATCTCCAGTTGTAGGACGCGCAGTGCAGTGCTTACTTGCAAGCGTTGTTGATCTGTAAGCAAACAAATAAGCATGAAGCTGCTGAGAATATATGAGTATAGAGTAGCCGACAAGTTTTCGACATGAGATCCAAGCCAGTTACGGTTCAGTTCGTGGCCAGTCAGATATGGTTACGCCGGCAGCCAGCCAAGACCCTCCTGCCATTCCAGCCAGGCAGAATGCCAGTGCGACTGCTGCCATGGCAGTGAATGCCAAAGACACTGTGGAGCAAGAGCGTAACGTTGTCCTTCTATTTGGCTGCCAATGGCTCACGTTCACTGCATCCGACTTCCGCCAGCTCCGAAAAGCTGTCCTCGATAATCCTGAGCTTCACTGGATGCTCGATGTTCTAAGCGAATTGCCAGGCTATTACCGCGCTGCTGCCGGAACTAGTTGTGTCCCATCCTTGCGGGCGATCAGGGGAGAAGAGGACCTTCGGGAGTTGGAAAGATGGTTCCGATGCGATGATCTATCCACAGCCAAATTTCCACTGTGCTATACACAGCTCGCACCGTTGCTCATGATGACCCATTTTGTGCAGTATTCACAGTGGCTGAAGATGCAGCCAAATGGAAGGAACCCCGTGGTTGAAATTGTCGGATTTTGTATTGGACTCCTGAGCAGTATTGCAGTCTCTGCGACGAGGATGGGCAGCCTGAAGATGTACGGCTCTGTTGCAATGCGTTTAGCTATGTTATTAGGGGCAATGGGAGATTTACAGCAAGCTGGGGAAGAGTATACGTCTCTAGCAATTGGGTGGAAGCGTCCTGAATTAGAGGACGAGGTGGAAGGCTTGCTCGAAAAATATCCGGGGGTATGTATGGCCTTCATAGTTGCCGGCTGAACGAGCACTGACGGAACAGTCATATATTACCGTTCAATATGACGAGAACAGAGCAACAATCATGGCTCCTCGGCGAAGTGTTGCTGCCCTGCAACAAACTCTCCAGTCTGCTGGATTTTCAGCCAACGCGGTTGAATACAATGGCCGATATCACTGGCCAGGCCACGAAAAGAGCCTGACCCCATTGATTCATCTCTGCAATACTCATTCCGGTCTTCAACTACCTGACGCATCAGAGCTGCTCCACCCTCCGCGTGCAAACAGCACTGCAGAACCGGTTCGTTCGGGCTGCCTCCACGAGCTGGTCCTCCGCGCTGTCCTTGCTCAACAGTGTCTGTGGCACAAGACTTTCTCTGCCGTATACCGAGAACATCTCACCACACCCAGCTCTATAGTCGTCGAGTTCGGGCCGGAACGATGCGTGCCCCCGACACTGTTTCGCCGTCTTCCACAACGCATCGTCCACTTCGCTGATGTAGAGCTTCCGGCCACCATAAGCCGCGACCATGAGCTAGCCACGAGGCCCCCGGCAGAAACCGACATAGCCATAGTCGGTATGGCCTGCCGTGTTGCGGGCGCTGATGACCTTGACGAATTCTGGGATCTTTTGTGTTCTGGCCAGTCACAGCACCGCGAGATGCCACGAGAAAGATACGCAAACTACGAGACTCCTTGGCGCCCTGAGGCGAGTCATCGCTCATGGCTCGGTAATTTTGTCCGCGATATTGATGCCTTTGACCACAAGTTCTTCAGGAAATCACCGCGGGAAGCGATGTCACAGGATCCCCAGCAACGGCTCATGCTTCAAGTCGCCTATCAAGCGCTGGAGTCAGCAGGCTACTTTTCCCAACCATCCCCAGGAAAAGATATAGGATGCTTTATTGCAACCTGTACAGTGGACTACGAACACAACGTGAATTGCCATCCAGCTTCCGCCTATGCAGCGACAGGGCTGTTGAGAAGCTTCCTAGCCGGAAAACTCTCACATCACTTTGGGTGGCGGGGCCCCTCACTATGTGTGGATACAGCGTGTTCTGGCTCTGCTGTAGCATTGCATCATGCATGTCGGGCAATACTGAGCGGCGATTGCACGGCCGCCCTGGTGGGCGGCGCCAATGCCATCACCAGTCCTCTCGCATATGATAATCTCGCAGGGGCATCATTTCTTTCGCCTACAGGTCCGTGTAAGCCATTTGACGCGAAGGCTGACGGTTATTGTCGCGGTGAAGGCTTCGCAGCGATCTATATCAAAAAGTTATCACACGCAATTGCAGATGGAGATCAGGTCCTGGCAACTATTGCAAGTACAGCTGTGGAACAGAATGACAACTGTACACCTATTGTTGTGCCGGACACTGCTTCGTTGGCTGGTCTGTTTAAGAAGGTAACGCAGCGTGCGCATCTTCACTCAAGGGACATCAGTATCGTCGAAGCTCATGGAACAGGCACTCAAGCTGGGGATCCAGCCGAGTATGAGAGCGTGCGGGACGTGCTAGGTGGTCCAAGGAGGGTAGGGAATTTAGCTTTAGGCTCTGTAAAAGGCCTGGTCGGGCACACTGAGGGTGTATCCGGAATTATTGCCCTGTGCAAGGTCGTCCTGATGATCCTGAACGGACAGATCCCTCCTCAACCCGGGTTCCATTCTCTGAATCCACATATCAGGGCCATGCCAGACGACCATATCGAGATAGGAACAAGAGTCAAACCTTGGGAAGTTGGATTTCGCGCAGCGCTGATAAACAATTATGGAGCTTGTGGGTCTAATGCATCAATGGTCATCACACAGGGACCGCAAAAGGATGAAGTTCAAGAACGGGGTATTCACGCAGAAAATGTTGCGCTGCCGTTTCGCGTGTGCGGTTTAGACAAGGCCCGTCTGCAGGCATATGCGGCACGTTTGCGGAGGTTCCTCTCTCGCTCAGAGCGAGGCATATCTTTTGCTAATATCGCGTTCAATCTCACGCGAAAATCGAACCCGGCCCTGGAGTGCCAGTGCGTCTTCCAAACCCGATCAGAGTCGGAGCTTAAAGACATCCTGACTGGTCTGGAGGAAGGGGACAATAAATATATAATTCAAGTGAAGAAACCCAAACGCCCACTGGTGTTGTGTTTTGGAGGACAGGTAGGGAGAAGTATTGGACTCGACCGCACGTTCTATAACGCATTTCCTTTGTTCAAACATCATCTCGACTCCTGTGATGATATTCTTAAAGCGAATGGGGATTCAAGCATCTACCCTGGTATATTTGCAACGGCCCCCGTACTGGATATTGTGCAGCTCCATACGCAGCTTTTTGCATTGCAGTATGCTTGCGCTCGCAGCTGGATGGATTGTGGAGTGGAGGTCACAGCGGTTATAGGCCACAGCTTCGGCGAGCTAACAGCATTGTGTATATCTGGCGCGCTGTCTCTACCAGACGCCTTGACTCTTATCGTGCGCCGTGCTGTTCTGATCCGTGACAAATGGGGTGCTGACCCGGGTGCTATGCTCGCCGTAGAAGGAGACAGGTCTACCTTGGAGAAACACCTTGAATCGTCCTCCGCAAACATAGCATGCTTTAATGGCCCTCGAAGTTTTACCGTCGCAGGGCCTACCGCAGTTATTGACTTCCTTCAGGAAGAACTGGGGGCTGATTCCGCATTTCGACTGAAGCGCCTTGAGGTCACAAATGCTTTCCATTCCACCCTGGTGGACCCGTTGCTTCCTGCACTCGCAAGTGCCATAGATGGTTTAGCTCTTAACACCGCAACTATTCCGATCGAGCGTGCTACTGAACACCAAGCAGCAGATACAATACCGTTGAGCATCGTGGCAGACCATCTCCGTCAGCCTGTTTATTTCAATAATGCTGTACAGCGCCTCGCTGCACGTCATGGCCCTGCTATCTGGCTTGAGGCAGGCTCCAACTCCACGATTACCTCGCTAGCACGGAGAGCGCTTGGTTTGGGCGTCTCTGGCAACACTTTCCATTCGGTGAATGTAACATCCACGTCGGCATTGATGAACCTCACTGATGTCACGGTCGGGCTCTGGAGCGATAATGTGCCTTGCACATTCTGGGGTTATCACGCTCGCCAAACCAGAGAATATGCTCCCCTTTTGCTACCACCTTACCAGTTTGAAAGAACGCGACACTGGATGGAAAATAAGCCCCTTCCCTTGAAATATAACCAGGCGCAAGCGGTTATGGAAGGTAAGATGGAAGAGCCTCTTTTTTCATTTATCGGTTACGAAGACCATGCCCGTCTGTTGAGTAAATACCTCATCCATACGGACCATCCAAACTATATTGCAGCAGTCTCCGGGCATACAGCCGCGAAGACCGCCCCAATCGCACCCGCAACTCTGCTGCTTGATTATGCAATCGAGCTGCTCAGATCTCTTCCCAACAACCAAAGGAAAATACCCAGAGTGTTTGATGTCGGGAGTGATGCGCCACTACTGCTAGATTCAAACCGCGAGGTGTGGATCGAGGTTTCCGCTGAAGATGATAAAAGGACTTGGGCCTTAAGGTTTCAGAGTCAGACGAAAGGGGGTCAATCTGACTCCCGGCTTCTACATTGCACAGCACATATATCGATGCATGACGTCCGATGCTCTAGGTTACAAACCGAGTTCACACAGTACGCAAGGCTAGTCAGCCACGCCAGGTGTGCCGACCTCCTAACAGACCCAGAAGTTGATGATATCCTGCAGGGCCGAAATGTGTATCGGTCATTCGCAGAAATAGTGGAGTATTCTGAGCAGTATCAGGGTGTGAAAAGGCTAGTTGGGAAAGGTAGAGAAAGCGCCGGTCGAGTTGTCAAATCATATTCTGGGAAAACATGGGCAGATCCCTTTTTGTGTGACTCCTTCAGCCAGTGTGCTGGGTTTTGGGTGAATTGCATGACCGACAGAGCTGAAGACGAAGTTTATGTCGCGAGTGGAATTGAGCAGTGGATGCGCACGCCATTATACGCGGATATGGCGACTGCTAGGCCGGATACCTGGCATGTATGGGCTCGTCACCAGCAATCTGAGGGATTATATACAAGCGACGTCTTTGTGTTCACACCTGATGGAGAGCTGGTGGAGATGTTTCTCGGCTTGCGGTATTCGCGCGTAGCAAAAAGCCTGTTTACCCGCCTACTTCGTGGCTCCACGCTGAAAGTTGACTGCAGGACAAAAGATACTGCTAACCAGGAAAATAACTCAATAAAGGATCTGGTCAGTCGTGTTAAGGCTGTTGTGGCCGAGATCTGCGCGGTGAAGCCCAGCGAGATACAGGATGATAGTCATCTAGCCGATGCGGGCGTTGATTCGCTGATGGCAATGGAGCTTGCCCGCGAATTAGAGGTTGCCTTCAAATGCACGATAGCTTTGGAGGCGCTCGTTGAGGCAGAGACATTTCATGATCTTGTGCAAGCGGTTCAAAGTGCACTGGGAGAGACGTATGAAGACTCCAGCGTTTGCAGTGGCAACCAGTGCAGCACAACTGACGAGGCCACCGAATTCCCTAGCACTAGCTGGTCAATTACAAGTGTATCCGATACGGCAGACTTGGTACTACCGCTTGATGGCGTACTGGATGCTCTGGATGAAACCAAAGGACTGACCGATCAGTTCCTAGCGGACAATAAATGCAGTGGTCGTCTTCTCAACTTCACTCCTTTGATGGTTGAAATGTGCATTGTATTGACACTGGAAGCATTGGAGGAATTGGGGAGCAACATCCGATCTGCTCGTGCAAACGACCGCCTCCCGCGCATTGAATTTGATACGCAGCACGGCCCACTAGTTGAGTACCTATACGGGCGGCTATTGGAGGCGGGATTGATAAAACTAGACGGATCGACAGTCATTCGCACGGAGATCTGCGCTCCAACAGAATCGAGCAGTACACTTCTCCACAAGATCGAACGCGAGTACCCAGAATATGGCGGTGCAAGTAAACTCACCTTCTACACTGGCAGTAGACTTGCCTCGGTTCTGCGCGGGGAGCAGGACGGGCTGCAGCTCATCTTCGGCACAGCGGAGGGCCAGCGGCTTGTATCGTGGATGTATGGCGATGAGCCGCATAATGTGGCGGGTTACAAGCTAATGGGAGAGTTTATCCGGCGACTTGTCGACAAGCTACCTCCAGCCGCAGCCAGAGAAGGGATGACCTTGAGAATTCTCGAAATGGGTGCAGGCACAGGTGGTGGCACGAAGTGGATGCTTCCTCTGCTGGCAGCGCTTCCAGTTCCGGTAGAATATACCTTTAGCGACATATCCCCCGCATTTCTAGCTCAGGCGCGACGCAAATTTCGCGACTATCAATTTGTCCGGTATTGCGTGCATGATATCGAAAAACCGCCATCAGAGGACCTAGGAAAATACCATATCATCATGGCGAGCAATGCGGTCCATGCGACCTCAAATCTGCAGGTGTCCACGGGTAATATGCGACAGGCCCTGCGACCGGATGGCGTGTTGATGTTGCTAGAGATGACTAGGCCGGTTTTTGCGATAGACCTGGTATTCGGGTTATTTCGTGGCTGGTGGGTTTTCAACGATGGACGGACGCATGCAATTACCAACGAGCAACGGTGGAAAGACGACCTGCAAGCAGTAGGATACGGTCACGTCGATTGGACGGACGGCGAATCCAACGAGGTCGGCGTCCAGCGTGTAATTTTTGCTACTGCCGGAGGAGAGCAATATCACCCGGTCTCGCCCCAAGAGGATGCCGCAAGACTGCGGACAGTGGTGGAGTATGTTTACCAACACACCGCAGGCTTTACAATGCCAGCATTGCCGCCACGGATCAGAGCTCCAGCTAACCATGCATGCATTTTAGTCACTGGGGCCACAGGTAGCCTTGGTAGCCATTTGGTTGCGCGCCTCGTACAGCTTTCGAATGTTCAAGCTGTTATCTGCCTGAACCGGGTAAGCCGAATGGGGCCGCGGGTTCGACAAAAGGAAGCAGTGGCGGCGCGGGGCCTATCTCTTGAGTCAAAAGAAGAGACCAAACTAATGGTTATTGAGACTGACACTGCAAACGACCGTATGGGACTATCCGTTGAGCAGTGCAGGTACCTTCAAGAAAACGTAACTCACATAATTCACAATGCTTGGCCCATGAACGGTGCCGCACCGCTGTCGAAGTTCGAGGGACAGTTCCGTGCGCTGCGAAATTTGATCGATCTGGCTAGATGCATTGCCACTGCTCAACGACACCCAGTCCGATTCCAGTTCATATCTTCGATTGGTACGGTCAATGGAGGTGGAGCGCTGGAAGAACGTACGCGGATTGAACAGGTGATGAGCAACGGGTATAACGAGGCGAAGTTCGTCTGCGAGCGAATGATTCACGAGACGCTGCAGCGGTATCCGGCAGTATTCCAGGCAACAATTGTACGGCCAGGACAGATTTCTGGATCCGAGGAAACAGGGTACTGGAACACGGCCGAGCATTTTCCGGCCATGGTGAAATCGTCCCAGAGCCTTGGTGCTTTCCCTTCACTGGCGGGGCGGTTGGGATGGACGCCAGTAGATGTAGCAGCTCGTATTATCGCCGAACTGCTACTGGACGAGGGAATCCCCGAGGAAATCTATCACGTCGACCATCCTACAGGTCAGAACTGGACCACTGTCGTAGACGTGCTCGCCGAGGAGCTGGAAGCCACCGAGGTGCCGTTCAAGGATTGGATTCAGCGAGTTAGAAACCGTGGTGGCAGCAGGGAGAATCCAGCAGGGTTTATGGCAGACTGGCTGGAGACGAATTTCGAAAGGATGTCGTGTCAGGGACCGCTAGACACAAGGGTGGCAAGAAGACATTCCAAAACGTTGAGAGAGATGGGGGGAGGGGGAGGGGATGAACACGTGAGGCGGGTTGTCCGCAGTTGGAAGGAGTGCGGTTTCTTAACACAAGCACAGACCAGACAGGGCATTCCATGAGGTCAAGCTGTTGAGAGGCCGCAAAAGGCTGGAGACGAGCAATTATATCAATCAAATGAGCAACTAACTGAGTAATCTAAAGAGTAACCAAATGAGCATGGAGTTGAAAGAATTAGCATTAACATTGAGTGTACTATATATGGTATAATATAAACAAAAGAAAATGACTGAGGTCGACCGGTCGTAGTGAAGAAAATATATAAAGGATATATGTATGAAGACCCCTTCACCCACTATGCCGTTCCCGCTGGGGAAACTCTCGGGGATCCGCTACCTCGTGCGTGATCTCGATCGTCGTCTCTTGATACACTCCGTGACCCGTATAATTGACCATCTCGACATCCCCACTGTCATTTCGACCGCCCTTTACAATCTCCTCGGTAGAATCATCACGATCATCTTGGATAGTTTCATTCAACGTTTGCATTCCCTTTCGGAACCGACCTCGTTTCCTTTCACGCCCTCCAGTCGTAGACGTAACTTGCGTATGGTACGTATGTGAGCCCGAGTAGGCATAACGATTATACGGGCCGTCCGACTGGCTGAGGTCCGTATCGAGTAGCAACTGCCGCCTCGTGAGCGTGTAGACGGCCGCGTCCGCCAGACCAGACAAGGCCATAAGTGAACCAGCAGCGGCGAAGTATTGGCGGCTCGGAATGACATGACGCGCGCTGGACATTCGGCCGGCAGCCAGCGGGAGCGAGAGCAGGATGTAGGCGAAGGGGTAGATGACCATGTAGATAACGACGCGGTTGAGCCGTTTCAGGCTGTCCTGATGGTTGGGCCGCAGCTTTGCAGCGTGCACCATCCGGCGGCGCAGGTAGAAGAACATTATACCGTAGAGCACCACAGTGCCGAACTCGGCGAGGAAAATCCAGAGGTAGTGGCCCCAAAGACGCTCATTTTCATGCTCAGGACTCAGCCAACACTAACCGGGATATGCTGGTTAGTATTTGTAACGGATTTGCAACGGTAGCAGCGAGCGGGGGAGTAGAAGCAAGGGCGGGCGGGGCGGGTGAACCTACCCAGGCAGCCTCGGAAATGACAAACGTCTTGGACCCGTAAAGTCCAACAGTGATGAAACCTAGTACTAGGATGAATGCCCACAGTCCAATCACACAGGCCACGAACGCCCTGAACGATAACTGGCGGCCTCGCAGGACGACGGCACCGGTATGCATAGCAATCGCGATAACAAACAACCCGCTTCCCGGATCGGCCGTCTGGATCCACCAACCTTGCAGGATACATGCGGCGCTTGGATAGTAGACGGCGCCCTTGGTCACCCAGTGCAGGCAGAGCAGGAACGCGGTCGCCTGTTGAAGATCGACGAGCAGGAGCTGGTAGATGAGAACGACATACTGGTTGTGCGCGAGAGGTCGTTTGTAGTAGCGTTTCCAGAAGATAAAGCGGTAGGTCAAGAACAACAGGAGACTGAGTGTTGCAATGAACGAGACGAGGCCGCAGATGCCCATAGCGATGAAACCGGCCTTGGTCGAGCCGTCGAGGGTCTCGACGGTATGGGATTGTCGGGGGACGAGGTGGTGCTCGCCATCCAGGCCATGGTCGCTCCGGAGCAGCAGAATGGCTCTGTAGAGAGCAGCCATGGTTGCGGGATGCGGCGTTGTAGAGTTTAGACGGTGGCAGTCTTCAACTCACGGCGGCAAGTCAATCCCGTCCCTGGTGAAACGGCCAGTGCATGGCGTATTCTCAGTACTTAAAAAAGAAAATACACCTGATCACCGGCAAGCCTGCATTCTGGAACCGGGTACGGCGTGGCCACTTTGCACGCTTTTCGCCGCCATCGTGGGGCATTGGCGAAAGCTTAATATCGTCCAAGACCCTGTCAGTGACACTCCTCCTTGCATTAGTCCGGCGATAGTGTCACACAATAGTCAGGGCCCACAAATTCGATGGCTGCTGATACGATACCAATCGCGTGGCGACCCGCCGATCACAATCCCTCCCTCATTAGGAACCCCAACGACTCTCCACCATCCGGATCTAGACTGTGCCAGGAAGACCAGACGGACATCGTCCGGTGCGGACTGAGCTATGGACAGATGAACGAGCGAATATATGGAGACAGGCAGTGGACGCAAGAGTGTGAGAAGGACGGCCAAAAGCAAGGGGCAAGGGGGGGCGAGCTGCTGGTACTGTTGGTATGGAGGCTGTGTGTCCGTGATCGTGTATAGTTGGTACCATATCCATGGTTATTCTTCAAAATAACGTCCAGTGGCTGCGCCCCGGTCGGGGGGAAGATGGGCGTCTTGCCCTCTGCATCTGGTAACTGGCCCGTGATATCTCGATGTCGAGCTCGAGTCGAGCTCGACATCGAACTCTGGGCATGGCAAGATCAGCTTTCGCCAGGCTGCGTCTACTCCACCCGTTCCCCAGACTAGTTTCAAGGTAGTGGTAACAGACCGCTCGTCATTGGCTTAGTTGACGGTATCCCGACACGTAATCTCGAATCACCAGAGTATCGCTCGTCGAGTCTGGAGAACCATAAGTACCCATAAGTACTCTCAACGTAGAGGACCCGCCTCAGTAAAAGCAAGAATGGCATTGTCCAGGACAAGAACGCTGATTGTCGTTAATATGACTGACTCGTGAAGAGAAAACTACCAGATCTGGTTTAGTAGTCGGAATAGAGCGACTCCTAAAACCGAACAGACCACTCAGTGGGCCCAGCACGAGATGTTTTCCCTCTAATGCTATGTGGCCCCAGTACCGAGATTTACCCACGATCGCTTTGACTTGCAAATAGGAGTCTTTCTATAGTCCTCCGCGGAGTTCCTCTATCAGTGGTGCGATTGTATCGACACTAGTTCTGGATAGAAGCTGATCAGAATACGAGGGACCAGCCAACGAACAGGCGTACTTGCTTCGTACTACTTCTCACTTTTGGACATACCTCCGCGCCACTAGGCCTATACAAGCAGGTCAGTCCTCACCAAGCCTCGAAGATCCGGTTCAGGGGAAATGCCGGGAGCTTAACCTAGAGCACCGACTACTCAGAGTAGATACGAAGTATTGATGTGCTCCATAATTAGAGCTAGGCACTATGAGGAAGCTTTCGTCCGGTCGGAAAGACAAGGCGCTAGACGAAAGGAGAAGCTACTGGATAAGGCGACGGACGGTCTGACTATGGCGGAGCTTAGTGAGCTTAGTAGCCCAGTTGGGTTGTAGTAGGATGCCCCTAACCTACTTGTAGCCCTACCTATACAGTCCGGTTAGCCAGCCTGGCCATTAGTTGCATACTACGAGTCAGGCGGAATTGGGCTAAATACAGTGGCTAAATAAGCAGACTAAACTAGCGGACTAAATGCAGGTTTACTGCTCTGAGTAAATGCAGACCAGACGATGTATACAGGACCCGTCCTTCGCTGAGCCCCTCGCTGAGCCCCTCGCCACAGCTGATTGCGCACTGCCCTACTCGTGCCCTAAGCCACGATAGGAGCCTGGCTGCCAGAGCGCAGCGACCCTCTCGGACCGTAGACCTCGGACCGATAATCGGAAGAATCTTATCCCTGACTGAATGCTGACTGTCAAAGTTTATTGAAATCGGAGCCCCGCAAGGACCAATGGACGAGATCTGAGCTTGCGTGGTGCTGCATATGCTGCATATCTGGAGATTAGAATTAGCTATAGTTTCCCGCAAAGCATACCTTTACGGTGATAGCAACGAACCTTGCAAAAAATTAGCCATCGCCTTGCGAGTCATAAAATCATCACCCTCACTAGACCCCTCAACCATGGTTCCGGGACTCCGCCTGTCACAGACCATCTCCAGCTAGATCAGATCTGCAGTCAACGCTCACACGAACATCGCACGTCGCCATCGCCAAGGACATTAGGATTTGCTTGTCCATCTTGGCCAACGGCTTCTGCTCCGTTTTACCGAGAATCAAGGTTTTCTATCCCGCTCTAGGAAAATTCTATAAGCAAAGAAAGTCAGCGTTGTAATAACGCACCTGCCGGCGTACCCTACTCTCTAGCTCAGACCTTTGGGGAAGTGCCCCTCAATATACTCCGTTGAGCGGGGACACGGGATCAGGGAGCCGGAGAAGCTCCTGAAAAGGATAAGAGCGAGGCAGATTGCGAAGATGCGGCGTTGCCAGTGGCAAACGGGGTCGGATGCAGTGATTTACGCGCTCGGAGTGTTTGGCGCGTCTAAGCTGCGCTAAGTCAGCATGCCTTTGTATACCTTTGTAGTTGCATATGCGATAAATCAAGACATTCAACATACTAATGTTGACTAAGTGTAGTGACCTTTCTAGTCGGCAACCATGTTGGGACTTTATTTGCTGGGCACATGCTCTCTCAACCATGATAAAAACCCCTGGCCAGTTCTGCCAGGTCGGACCTATATATAACTGCTTGTCCAAGACCGACTTTTACTGACATGATCATTTACTTGTGATACGAATATATCATGTTGAGCCTCGTGTCACGTGCCACGTGATCTGTATGGCATGATCTCTGGCCCCTGGCCTGATCCCTCGAGGAGTTGTACATTGAAGAAGTGACAACTATCGTCATCAAGATAGAGAATCAATCGTCATATGGCATCCTATCCTTAGTAGGCTACGTTCGTGTAGTTGATGCAGCTTCCTTCTACCCTTTCCCCTTTGAGCATTCATAACAACTTGATATGGCATATGACCAAGGCTAGTTGTCATGCTGCGTAGATAGGGGAACTATAACTGAATGATAGGGCTTGCGGTATTTCTGGATATTCCTAGAGCCTATCCCTTCTATTTCCCCAGGAAATACGACGTTTGCAAGGCGCTCGGATCAATGTTTATGCGGACAGCTGGCCTGGACAGCTACTGGCGAGACGCATAGTCAATATAATGGAGCACGTCTTATTCGCTAGTATACCACTGAAGAATAGACAAAACAGAACGAATGCTTGAGGAGCTAGTAAGCTCATAAACTTTGGAAGTCTATACATGGTGGCCCGCCGCTGGACAGCTTCGATTGGTATCTGTTGGCTCTGGAGGTGGTTACTGACGTCGATTTGGTCAGGTAATTTTATATCTGTAATGAGCGATTGCATTGAAGGTCTTAATCTCCTAACTACGATCTGTATAGGCTATTTATGTCTTTTCAAAGGCTTCAAAAGAATGTTCTCGAAATCGGTAGATAGTTCAGGTTGTATAGTCAGATGTGACCTGTCATATAGGCGATGTAATGTATCAAATGAGCGGACGAGCGAGGTGCTGTATGTTGATTAGCAAGGAGAGGCCATCTCCGGTCGACAGTATCATCCGGCGGAGCTGATCTGAGCAGGCTGTGATGCCTGAGGAGCCGGATGTCTGCCTGAGAGGCTGTTTATCTCTGGCGGGTTCAGTGTCGGCCACGACAAGAGTCTTTGTTTTTTTTTTGTTAATAATAATCTAAGGGAGCAATATGCTTGTTTTAGATATAGCCTGCTGTTTGTACACTAAAAGTTGGATGAGAAGAAAGTGTATTTAGTGCGCAGCTAGAAACGGGGTTTACGTTAAGAAAGCATATGCTTGTACAAAGTCTCGTAAACCCAGTTTTGATGGAGAGGGTACGTTTTATGAGGTGCCCATAACAATAGAGCTATTAGCGGGAGTCTATAAATGCATGTGGAAGCTCTTAGAGGCATGCGGAGAGCAGTTAAATCTACTAGAATTAGTACTATAAGCATGTTTGGAAAATATTAGGTAGCTTCAGAAGAAAGGGCTGTCTTCTGTACAGGAATAAAAGCAAGATAGGTGCTGAAGAGATACATTAGTATAGTGCAAGCTGGAGTGCAAGATTGAGTCTGGGAACGCAAACTGGTATTTCTCCCACTAATCATGACTCATGCTATGAGTGAGTCCTGATTGATTGGGCATTAGGCTGCGGTCTACCTAGTAGCCTCTGTCCTTAGTTCGAAGGGTGGCTGGGACTAAACTGACCGTAGTGTACCCTTGCATCCCACATGTTTGCGCTTGGAGAATAATTCCATTCCAATGGCTTCAGCCCTAACTCGGCACTCCAGTATAATAATGTGATCTATTGGCCAGGGATGAGCTAGTCAACGTGTATTCTCCATATCATCAGTCCTACCAATTGCGCATTCTAAATTTTAGAAAGGCATGAACAAGTATCTAGCCGCAGGACTCTAGTTACATTTATCTTGTCCTTGTAGACACCTTGGAAAGTGTTATGAATATGGCTTAGCGCTTGGAGTTGGAGTAATTGCTTGGAGTTGGAGTAGTTGATACTCCAATATTAAGGGGCTATATAAGATGACACGTGTATCTCCCATCTTTCTGTTCTGTAACTAAGTCCATGAGCTCGCTCCCTCAGACAATGATCACTTAGTTCTCTCTATTCTATGCCAACTTCCTCTGACCAACTGTGGATTTCACTACAGAAAGCAATAAACCTGTGATGTGTATACTCCGTGTTCTTACAAGCAATTCGCTGTTTAATCGGCCCTTTTACGATAGCATAATCTCACCTAAGCCCGTATCGCCTCTCACTAGCGGGCTTTGTAGCCTATAGGATTTGCCTGCTTTAATATCTCCAAGCTGGCATCACCGCGCTTCGGGCTGATCACGGACTGGCTGCACTGAATTATATGATAGGAGTATGCCTGCCGTTTCATATAAATATGTCCTGCAGATCCCCGGACTGCAGATCCCCACACTTTTCAGTCTCACTGGCAGCTGGGTTCTCCACACTGCCCCGGCTTTTTACCGGAACGATGGGGCATCGGGGAGTCAGCGTATCAAGAGCAAGAGACGGCATAGATGAAGAGATCGACACCCGTGCGAGGTGGTATGCCAAGTAATTGTATAATCCTGAGGCGCGGCTGCTGAGCCAAGGAACGTGATTGGAGACGGCGATCATGGGCGAGATGGTATAAAAAGGTATGAACATCCTGCATCAAAGTTTATCTGATTAACATACACTCGTTACGGTCTTGTTTAGAAGTATTTGGTATTGATAGCTTTTGCTGGAATCATGAAGCTAGCCAGCACCCTGGCGGGACTGCTGCTCCCCCTCATATCGACCGTCTCAGCAGCGGACGTCGATGCCTGGAAATCTCGCAACATCTACTTCGCCCTGACGGATCGTGTTGCTCGTGGGAGCGACGATACAGGTGGTGATGCCTGCGATGATCTCAGCACCTACTGCGGCGGAACTTTCAAAGGGTTAGAGGGCAAGCTCGACTACATCAAGGGAATGGGCTTTGATGCGATCTGGATCACTCCCGTTGTTGCTAGTCAGTTCAAACGCCCACAGACTATTTATATGTGGCATTACCAAACTGACCACGTCTATAGATCATGACGGCGGGTATCACGGATACTGGGCAAAGGATCTGTACAGCATCAACGAGAACTATGGCACCGCGGACGATCTCAAAAGCCTAGTCAGTGCTGCTCATGAAAAGGTACTTACCCGCAGTTGGTGTTTTATTCGAGTGCAATATACTCAAGAACCATGTTTTGAATAGGGCATATATATTATGGCAGACGTGGTCGCTAACCACATGGGAAGCCCCATCAGCGACAACCAACCTGAGTCTCTGAGCCAGGAGAGCGCATACCATTCCGCTTGTACGATCGACTACTCAAGTCAGGAGAGCATAGAAACCTGCCGCATCGCAGATGATCTGCCCGATGTCAATACGGAGAGCGAGGAGATCCGCACTCTCTTCAAGGAATGGATCACCTGGCTCGTGAAAGAATACGAATTTGACGGCCTGCGCATCGATACCGTCAAGCATGTCGAGAAGGACTTCTGGTCCGACTTCTCGTCCGCTGCTGGGGTCTACACCATTGGCGAAGTTTTCGACGGCGACCCAGATTACCTCGCCGGATACGCAAACACCATGGACGGTCTGCTTAACTACGCAGTCTACTACCCCGTGAACAACTTCTACCAGCAGGCCGGTTCTGCACAGGATATCGTCGACATGCATGACAAGATCGATAGCTCCTTCCCCGATCCAAGCGCCCTCGGCACATTCATAGACAACCACGACAATGCACGCTGGCTGAGTAATAAGGACGACAAGTCTCTCCTGAAGAACGCACTCGCCTATGTGATTCTCGCCAGGGGAATTCCCATCGTCTACTACGGGACAGAACAGGGCTACGCGGGTGGCAATGATCCCGAGAACCGCGAAGACCTCTGGCGCAGCAACTTCGATACCGATGCCGACCTGTACAAGGCAATCTCCCTACTCTCAGCAGCCCGATCAGCTGCTGGCGGGCTCGGGGACAATGACCATGTCCATCTGCACGTTGCGGAATCGGCATATGCGTGGAGCAGAGCAGAGGGAAAACTCGTTGTTGTCACGTCCAACAGTGGATCTGGGTCCGAGAATGAGATCTGCTTCGACTCCAAGACGCCCAACGGGTCCTGGGAGAACATCTTCGGAGAGGGAACTATCAGCGCCGATGACAGCGGACAGATCTGTGTCTCGATTACCAACGGCGAGCCGGCCGTCCTGGTTGCGCAGTCTTAGGAGATTGTCTAAATTTCTTGGACTTGAAAGCGCCTCAGCAGGAATGAGCGGAAGATGTTACTTATCGAAGGGCTATAAGCTGTATATACGGATTCTTGGTAAATAGAAATTTTGACCTGAGACATGTTTTACAATGTGATTTAGACGAGTTTTAGGTCGTCCGTAGTGGACTAAGATATAGAACGACTTGCGCGATAAAGGTGCAATACCTACACCTGGATAAATGGCCTTTTATCATATTACAGCTTTGACAGAACAGAGAGGCAATGCAGTCTAATAATATACTTAGATCCCACCTTACCTATGAGGTATCGATGCGCTTTCTCTCAAGAGCACTACGCTTACGAACTGTTTAAACACGCAGCACTTTGTGATAGAACATATATCAGAACTATCTAGTGTAAATGAGCATCGTCTAGCTTACCATTTACAGATTGAGGTCATGATGCCTTACTGCAATACCTGGTGTTAGGATAGGATGATTACTTATGTACATATAATCAGTGATTCTTTATACGAACATTTGTCGTCCGGTGCCTGACTGCAGAAGTCAGAATAGGATAAGGGAACCCTAAACGAGACTGACGTAAATCGATTGGCAGCCTAAAAGGGCTGAGGGATACATTAAATTATGCATCAACCATTAATCCTGCGATGTATTTGTTTAAGCAAACCCGATGATTTAACGCCTGAAATATAACAATTCAGTGCGTTTCAAACCCCATCAGAAGGGTATGGCGACTGTTCGAGGCCTGCGTTCTGCTTAGAACAGATTCATCACTCTATGGCCAACGGTTTCCTTTCGCCGTGGTCACTGCTCTTCCTTTTCGTGATAATGCTGATTAACGGAGAACACCTCAGCAGGAGTGCTGTAAGCTTCCTCGCTTCAAGGCGCTTCTCAATAGGACATCCAGCTCGGTGTACATGCATCCTTTAGATTCCGCCACTCTAAGAATACCCGAGTCAGGCAAAGGAACCTGTACCGGGCCCAGAAAGTCTTAGTTTGCCCCTCTAGTTTCCAACGTGGATTGAGCATGTAAGGTGAAATGACGGCATTGACAATACTGAGGACATTTAGACACTGCGTGCCTGGCAGAGACATCTGTTCTTGTAGGTGGTGACAGTGAGGTTTTCGGCAGCTATGGGTGAGATTCAAATCGAGTGAATGGCATTAGCATACTCTGATCTGCCCTGAACTTTGCTCAACCTTGTAGCACTCTCACCGAGACAGCCATCTACAGGATCAATATAACCTCATCCCGACGCTCCAGACGAGCAGCTGATCCCAAGACTAGACGGCGTATTCGCACAAAGGACCTTACCACCCCCCGAAGGGGCTTTTACAGAATAGTCAACAACGGAGACATCGCACTTGCCGTCTTCCCCGCAGTTAAGGTTTCCTGTTACTGGGTCATATTTACTGCTTGTCGTGCCGCTGAATCCTTCAAAGGCAATTCCGGAAAACACTGCGTCCCCCGGATTGGTCTCGCAGTACTCCTCGTCCTCGCCATAGCAGCTCTGGATCTGGATCGCGTAGTCGCAGTTTTGAATAGTGATATCCTTCCAGGTCACGTTCGTCACAGTGCTGAGGCCATGATCCCCGCCACTCGGGTACGTTTTGATTCCCGCCGCTTTGGTAGACGAGATCATGGTCGCTCCCTCCACCCGGACGTTCTGCACGATGTCGTCGCTGCTCTTGCCCAAGGAGCCGACAGACAGACCATGGGATCCCGTGCAGGTGATGTCGGTGACCGTCAAGTAGTTGCAGCCGGGTTTAAACGCAACACAATCGTCGTTATTGGACACGGTTGTGCCACTGATGGTTACGTAGGTGCTCTCACCGATATCGAATCCGTCTGTGTTCTTGGGTAAATTCTCCGATTTCGAGGTCGCATCTAACCTCATATCTGAGAAGACTGCGTTTGTGGTCCCGCCCTTGACGGAGACGAAGACATTGGGAGCATTCTTCAGCCGAAAGTTGGAGACTTTGATATCCCCACCTCCTGTTATATACAAGGGCGTCGGACGGTCATAGCTTGAGTCCTCTGCAAAGCGGTCATACCTGGCCATCACGGTTAGTTTATAGATTGAGTTCGAATATAGAGAACGGAAAACGGGGAGAATACGCATTTTGGCCGTTTCCATCAATAACGCCGGATCCCGTGAGTGAGCGTATCGTCAACCCATCGATATTCTTTACATTGATCATCGCCGTCCTGCCATTCCAGTAGTCAGTGTCGCTGGCAAACTTGAGGAGGCCCTCTACTTGAAGCTCGCAGCCGGAGCAGCCGGCGAGGTCCAGCACGCTATTCAAGTAGTATGTTGAGTCCTCGGGGAAGACGATAGTTCCGCCATCTCCGCACGCCGAGATCGACTTGACAATAGCTGGGACGTCGTCGATACTCGACGAGCCCCCGGCTTTTGGCGTGCAGACTGCTCGAGCCTGCAGCGTCCGAGAAGGGCCAGCCCAGCTTGCTCCGAAGAGAGAGAAAGAGAGAAATGCGGCTTTCCCAAAAGTCATACTGCGAATGGATGAGTCGCACTCAGAATGGCATTGGTCCTGTATATAAACAGCTCGTCATTGACCGTCTCGAGGCTTTCCACATGCAAGCACCTGTTGGCCAATTTAGCCTAAACCCTGCAGATTCCCCGCAAAGCGTGGAATCCGGGGAAATTGGAGTTACTACAATAGTTCCCATTTGAGGAATTAGAATTCCTGCAAGGAGTAGATTAATTGTCTGGTTAGGTGGCTTGTCCATCCAACCCGCGTTATTCCTCAAATCAAGCCCTCCAGGAACTGATTCAGAATATTACCATACTGCAGGAAACCCCAATACAACGTCAGAGAATATGTGCTTTGATGGCTTCAATACGAGAGGCCCAATACTGAGGGTAGGTATACTGGTGTAGACTCAGTATACAATATACGAAACTTTTTACACTACTCCGTATATCTATCCCATCTAGCCCTGTGGATGCTGACTATACTGTGACTCTTGTTATTAGCTAAGTTTTACTTCATGAGACAAGATATAACTGGATTGTTTCATGATAACAATCCCATGTTAATAGAAATGGGTCACTGTCAATCACCGATTGCTCTTTGCTGTATTAATTTTCCTAAATTTAGTATACAGTGTCTCATTCTTAGGGTGGCATGACGCTGTTTCGTTCTGTATCAGACATATTTCAGCTGGATATATTATCTCCTAGTCCCGGAGAAACTCTGCAGCATTTAATCCAGAAAAGAGCCGGTGGCTAAGAGACGGGCTTCAGTGGACTTTTAATCCTCATCTTTCCCGTCTACGCAGCACAGTGTCCAGATCCCGCTGGCAATACTCGACATGCGCGTTCAATCATACTTGTCGCTCTTCAGCCTTGTTGGCGCAGCTCTCTGCGCGCCTCGTGAGCACTTCAAGCGCACTGCCAGAACGTCTGCTCCGGCCGGCTGTCTCACCGTTGGAGGAAGCGGGACCTACTCGACGATCGGCGCTGCGTTTGCAGCTTTGGGCTCATCCTCGTCTGAGGCCTGCATCTACATATCAGCCGGGACCTACAAGGAGCAATTGACCTTCCAATACGCTGGGCCGTTGACCCTCTATGGCGAAACCACGGACACGAGCAGTTACAAGAAGAACACCGTCACGATAACCCATACGATTTCCTCACCTGAAGCAGGGTCCCTTGTTGCGAGTGCGACTGTCAATGCGGCCATGGATAACTTTACCATGTACAACATCAATGTTGTGAATGGGTACGGGAAGGGGGCTCAGGCTGTCGCGTAAGGATTTTTTCATTTGCACTTCATTTTCATCTCCAACTTCCAATTTCATACGATTTTACTTATTTTATTTTTATTCTAACGAATGTATCACACTGCTGCTGACGCCTACTTTTGCAGACTGGCTGCCAGCGGAGAACGCCAGGGTTACTATGGCTGCCAATTCCTTGGGTATCAAGATACGCTGTACGCACGCGTGGGCGTGCAGTACTACTCCAACTGCTATATTGAGGGTACCGGCCTCTTAATTCTTTTTCTACTCTCCGGGAACAGCACTGAACATCTACAGGGGCCGTAGACTACATATTCGGCGACGCAAGCGCCTGGTTCGGCGAATGCGACATCGTCTCCAACGGTGCAGGCTACATCACCGCCATGTCGCGCGAGACAGCCTCCGATCCGGCCTGGTATTGCTTCGACCACTGCAATATCTACGGAAAATCGGGGCTGGACTTGACCGGCGATGTATACCTCGGACGGCCGTGGCGCGTCCTCGCGCGGGTCATCTATCAGAACTCGGAGCTGAGTGATATCATCAACGCGGCTGGATGGACGACTATGGCAGAAGGAGCCACGCCACTGTACTACGAGATCGGGAATACGGGTGACGGGGCAGACACGTCCAAAAGGCTGTATCTTAGCGAGATCAGTGCGGCTGTCACCAAGGCTACGGTGCTGGGGAGCGACTGGACGGACTGGCTTGACTGGAGCTATTGAGATGAGTCTAAGAATGATTGCGTGTAAGATGAATGCATCCTGCAAGAAAGTGAGATAACTAAGCCACGGGAAACTGTCTGGATGCCGTAATTACCCCGTTCAATGGCGTTGAGGATCATTCCCGAGACTCTGTCCCACTGTTTTGTAGGAGCGTCACGATATGTCGTCAAAGCCAGAGGCTCTTACATCTAGGTAGCGTCTGCCAGCCCTACGATGGTCCGGTACAAAGCATGGTGGTATACACTATCGGCTCTCTGACATTATGGCTTTATCAACGCAAGGTTACCATTCAAATGTGAATACAGGTCGAGTCAGTTCAAGGGGTAATGCAGACATAAATCAGATATTCGCTTGATGAATTTCCTGTAAGTGAACCGCCGAAGCTTCAAAATTGCTTTAGTTCTGTAAGGCAAGAATGACAGGACCCCTGGTAGTACCACAGATTAGAGAGACAAGGGCGAAGATCCTGTTTCCACCTGGCGCAAAGTCCAGGTTGAGGGACTGATTCCGCTATACAACGAGGGCTTGCAATTGGATGGACGTGATCCTGCTCTATATTTTAACCACGGTTAGTGGATGCTTGCGGTTGGAATAGTGTAGACAGTAGAATGGCGGGTAGGTAACGGAGGACACCTTCGCAATATCCACGGGTCTGAGTCCTCTGAATACTTAAACTGAATATCTAAGGCTTCTATAAGGTCTGCAAAACAGCAAACGCCCTTATATGTCTAATCCATGGCGTTCGCCAGGCTCGGGACTGGAGTGGAGGAATATATGGGTTCCTCCACCTTGCCGATAACAAATTTACTGGTCTTATTCTAGCTCAATAGTCCTCAAAACGCAACCTAGGCATACGTAAGCAGTGTGAGCTCTTCCCCAGGGGTTCACATGCGGGGAGCTAGGCGAATTCTCGACCGATAGGGTTAGGTCACATTGTCCCCCGCAGGCTGATATGTGGAGGAATTCTCCGACAAGGATGACTGTCTGTACCTGTCGTATTCCCTCCCCTCCCTGTCCCGATAATCATATATCCAAGCGTGCTGGTCATTATCTCTCCACGTTCGGGCCTGTGTTCACCATGGATACACCACAATCTGTCTCGGAAAGCAGCCCGACGCATCGCAACCTATACCAGTGCGGAACATGCTCTCAATCGTATGCCCGGATTGACCACCTCCGGCGCCATGTGCTTTCCCGTACGTATTCTCGTTGCTTGCAGGCACTTCATCGAGGTATAATGTGGCTGACGCTATCTTGAGACACCCAAGAAAAGCCCCATCAGTGTACCGTGTGTAGCAAGCGGTTCGGCAGAATGTAACGTCTCCCCATGGAGCTGACCTCTCTATTCCTGTTCACACTGAGTATAGTGACCTGCTCCGGCGGCATTCTGCGCTGCACTCTAGCCCGGGCAATAAGCAGGCTTTGAGAAGACGCCATCACGGCGGCAAGCCGCATATAGCACCCCGGGCATCCCAGGCATGCAGTGCCTGCGCGGACGATCACCTCAAGTGCGACGAAGACAAACCCTGCGCTAGATGTCGACGACGGAATATTGAGTGCGTGGCTCCGCCCAAGTCTACCCAGAACTGCGCACAGCTTCTGCCACCTAACGCAGACGAGCAAGCCGCTCGGGGGGCAAGCAATTGTGTTTCTGAATCTGAACGCCCTGTCGAGGCGGGTGAAGAAGGTGCTGGGGAGACTCACTCCCTCGTCACTCCTCCGGTGGATATGCCGACCAGCCAGGCCTGGCCCCAGGAGGTGAGCGAGTTCCATCCAATGGAGCCAGAGGAGGCACCGAGTCGCATTCACCCTGACTTCATCTCCCAGGAGCTCAGAGACGAGCTGGCGGCCGCGTCTCTGTTCACTGAGCCGCCCAGTGGCGTACGCACGCCCCGTGGATTGATCACGTTTGCCCTACCGACGGACCTCGACCTGAACATGGTCGACCTTGGATTTCTGGAATCTTACAATAGCCATATCCCCTTTGAGTTCGATGGACAGGCTCCTAGCGTGCCTCTAGCAGAGTCCCCATTCGAGGCTCGAGCAAGGGAAGCAGAAGAAGGCACCCGCGGAGGCACGCGGTCAATACAACACCTGCGATGGCGCTTTGTCCCAGCTCCTCAGGACCATGGCTACTGCGAGCATGAGAATCTCCTCTTGCCCACCGACGCGAGAACCTCCACCATGACTCCTCAAGAGATCGATGAGGCAAACAGCAGTCCCTGTGCGACGGAACCGAGTCTCGACCTCTCTTCCCGCGACAAGATCCTTGGGATCGTTCTCAGCCAGATGAAACACCCCATCTCTGCAGTTCTGTCGTCCTTCCCCTCGGTGCAGCTGCTGGACAGCCTCATTCGCTACTACCTTACTGCCCCGTTTTCCTCAGCGCATTCTTGGATCCACCGGGGAACCTTCAATCCCCAGAAGCTGTGTCCAGAACTCCTCCTCGCTATGGCCGCAGCCGGCGCTGTATTGACCCCGGATCCCGCTCTGCGGAAACTGGGATTCGCCATGCAGGAAGTCGTACGCCTGCAGCTCCCCTCAGTCTTCGAAGGGAATAACACGACCATCCGTGACCTCCACCTCCATCAAGCGTACTTGCTCTATCTCGAAATTGGACTATGGAGCGGTAACAGCCGCAAGATTGAGATTTCAGAAGCATTTCGTCAGCCGCTGGTTACTATGGTGCGCCGGGGAGGTATGTTCCATCACTCTGCCTATGCGCCTCTGCCGACGCAACTGGACGAGGCTGGCCACAGCTTAAGCGAGGCATGGCACGCCTGGGCGTACAAAGAAGCATACAAGCGACTAGTATACCGTCTCTTTCGGCTCGAAGCCCAGGTCTCGATGGCCCTCCTTACTGCACCGCTAATCACTTACGCGGAAATGTCTCTGCCCCTTCCGGCTCCATCATCGCTATGGGATGCCAGGTCTGCCTTGCAGTGGAAGGAAGCATGCAATGCATTGTCAGCGTCCGCGTCATCATCGGCCAATGCCCGTATTCCGACCCTCGGCGAGTGCGTCGCTGACTTCGAATTCCTAGAATCGAGCCGCCGCATCGCGGACATCCGTCTGACCTGTGGAGCAGTCATTCATTCAATCTGGGGACTGGTATGGGAGTTTCGGCAGCTGAGCTCCTTGCTAGCTGCGGGGTCGCGGTACTGGGACGGTGACCTCCTCATGGCGTCCCGACATAGCCAGCTTCGGCGGATCCTTGACTGTTTCCGGATGGCGCATGGGGCCGAGGCTCCGGTGCAGCTGCACTTGGTTCTGATGCACATGTATGTGTCCGTAGAGGAGGTAGAAGTCCTGGCTACATCCGAGGATCCCAGTCGAGCACTCGCATTGGACCAACCTGCCTCTGCTTTGCGGGAGTGGGTTGGCAGCGAGCAGGCGCGGCACGCTATATGGCACGCGGGCCAAGTCGTCCGGGCAATAAGAATGCTTCCTTTGCAAACGTTGCGAGATCTTATGGCGATTGCCCTATACCATGCTAGTTTGACGCTGTGGGCCTACGGCATAGTATATTTGCGCGTGATCTGTCCAGATAGACAATTAGCGGTCGCTCCGGCTCTGGGCATAAATATATGGCTTGACGGTCTAGAAACTGAGGATGTACATCGCTATATTGCCTTGCAGCGTGGAGTACCGGTCCTCCAGAGCCCTGGCGACGCCAGAGAGGCCGTCCGCATTGAGGACCCGACTGCAGTATTGACGATGATGATTGAAATTATGCAGCACAATCATTACCACGAAGTCTTTACGCAGACGCCCCCGTTGGTGGCGAACCTGATCCATCTTCTACGGAGGCTACGGGATGTCAGCAAGTAACAAGTGGTGCTGGTATCTGGATGTAGAGGTTCCGAATTGAACTGAGATCGTCTACTCTAATTTGTAGCCGTATAAACTCGTATGACCTATCTGACAGTCTTTTGACACAGGAAACAGTGTGCAGCGAAAATTCCGCATCTGTGACTCACTACGCTTACGCTGTTATAGACCTTGAAACAGCCAATACCTCGACTTGTCCGCAGCATCTTATCCAAGTACAGGAAAGTGCACAAGTAGAACCAAAAGAAAAGAGCAAAGCCCGTATCGTAAAGACCACGTTCTGAAAAGCCAGTCTTGGTCATATGATTAGCCTCAGTTCATCGTCTACCGAGCGACTTGCTCTCAGTTGCACCCCAATGAGGCAGCGTTGACTCGCATCCTTCACGTGGTAATGACAGCCAGTTGAACAGACACTAAAAGTAGCTGATGTCACGGAATATAACCGAAACACCACTGTCAGTCCAATATCCTTACCATGTTTAAGTGGATAATGATTCATACAACAAATCAAAGGACCCCAATACGCGCTTTGGAATCTTGGGTGTCAGGGCATCAGGAATTACTCAGATCTTGAAAGAGAACAGATTACTCGGTGTATATACATGCGGCTTACTATCCGCATCTGAGCCCTAGTAACCGTGGTCCCTGGTATGACTGGATGTCCTGATATCGGCTCCAGAGCCCGCAACTGTACATAATTAAGGCACAGTATCTCAGACATAGAAGCAGAAAAGCGCTCATTTGAGCCATACATGACTCATAGTCCTGGTTCGGGCGAGTTGTAGTCTCCTACACCGGGTGGGGGTATCGGGTAAGAGGGGGGTGAGGGGGAGGTGGTCCCGAACAGGCCCTAACCCGACAGCAAGGGCATCCGAAGGCTAACGGCTTATCCCACCAAGGTTGACTGCCTCATAATAGTAAAGGGGTTACATTTTAAAGTGTTCCTGTTTTCAGACGTAATAATCCCCGCTTCTCCCTAATCCCCGTGCAGCAGTCGTATCTCCCACGTCCGCGCGTGACAGTCAATGAATCTTCGCAATGGCAGTCCCTAATGAAACATCCATCACGCGGGAGACAGCAACTGTTCCCCCCCTGAGGATACTGGTAGTTGGTGGTGGCATCGGGGGCTTAACGGCCGCAATCGCCCTCCGGAAGCAGGGCCATCATATCCAGGTCTGTTGTTTCGATAGTCACTGTACATTCCACGGGAAACCCTCTGACAGGCACAGATCTTCGAGCAGTCTCGACTGGCTGTCGAAACTGGCGCGGCACTCCATCTCGCTCCTAATGCAAACGGGATTCTGAAGCGGTTGGGCATTGACGCGCAGCAATTCGGGGCGAATTTGATGGAGAGGGTAAGAGTGTTGTCCATGGCCCCAATGATCCCAGGCCTTGATGGTGATACTAAGAGAGCTGATTCCTTTCAGCTAGTGGAGTATACCTCACTCGGGAAAGTCGAGCGAGCAATCGACCTGGCCGAGCCTAACAAGAGATGGCAGCATGTGAGTAAGCAAGCGCCGAGTTGAGAGCAATTACTTTGTACTCACCACAAATCTAGCAATGGCTGCTAGCTCACCGTGTCGATCTGCATAATCAGCTCAAGCAAATTGCCATGAGCCCAGATGGCGTGTACGAAGCCATCCCCTTTCGAACCGGAAGCCGCGTAGTGCAGGTCGACCCCGCGACAGCCACCCTTACTCTAGAGGATGGCAGCCAGTTCCACGGCGACATTCTGGTTGGCGCAGACGGCGTCCACTCAGTTACGCGTCGTGCTGTTCCTGGAGGAAATGTCAAGGCTGCCTGTTGTGGTCGAAGTGCCTTTCGGTTTCTCGTACCGAAGCAGGCTGCCTTGGACGACCCTGAGACTGCAGCGTTGGTCGAACGGCCCGGTGAATTATGTATCTGGTATGGAACGGACCGTCGCATTGTGATGTATCCCACCTCGCACAACAATGTCCTGAATTTCGTGCTCATCCATCCCTCAGTGGAGTCGATCTCCGCTGAAGAGGCAGACGAGGGCTGGGGTCACTCAGGAAATTTGCAGCGAATGCTCCAGATCTTCTCCAGCTTCGACTTGACAGTGCTTAAGCTGCTGGCTAAAGCTGACCCCAAGACTGTCCGGGTTTGGAAACTGCTAGACATGGAGGAGATTCCGCGGTGGTACGAGGCACGGTTAGCTCTACTAGGCGATGCAGCCCACCCTTTCCTGCCACATCAGGGCCAGGGAGCTGGCGTGGCTATTGAAGACGCTGCCTCTCTGGCAGTTGTGCTTCCTCTAGGGACCCCGGTGGAAGAGATTCCAGAGCGTCTTCGACTTTATGACGAGATACGCCATGAACGTGCCACTCGGATCCAGCAGTTCTCTCGGCTGGCCGGCCAGGACCGGACAGACGGTCAGTCCACCGCCGATAGTAAGTCATTCTCTCTTTCTCTCAATTTTTTTTTCTTTTAAGCAGCTCTGTACTCAGAAACGGCTAGTGTACGGATTCACCAACTACAACTTCGGCCATGATGAATGGGACAACTCGACACAGAGACTCCGCGAATGGTCATGGAATCGCATCCCCAACCCCTATTGGCGCATGCCTATTGCGTTTGGGCCCATGCCTGGCCCTCGCCAGAACCATCTGGGCCTGCCTCGCAATGGAACCAAGTCCACATTTACGACAGCCTCCATTAAGTTCAAAACGTCACGCACAGTTCTGCAGAATCTGTTCCCCCCCGGCCGTCGTGGGTGGCGTTTCAGCGCGCCAGATACTGTAGCATATGCTTCTTTTTCCAAAACCACGTTGAACAAGATGGAATGGCTTGGCGGCTCAGGGTACTCTCACATAGGCTTGTATGTTCATGGGGTAGAATACGTCAAGCAGGACGGCACCGTGATCCGAGGCTCCTACCTGCCCATCCTGTTCGAGTCCTTGACAGACCCCATTGTATCTGGAAGAGAAGAGCTGGGCGCACCCAAGCTTTACACCTCGGTGGATATCTACCGGCGAGCGAGCTCCTACCGTATCCGCACGGGATGGCAGGGAGCCCTCTGGGGCCATTTCCTACTCGAGGACCTTATCGAGGTCGATCCAGCATCGACCCCTGGCGGCTTCAGCGGAGAGGCTGACGAGGGTATTTTGGCTTATAAGTATATCCCCAAGACCGGCGCCGCAAATAAAAATCAGGCAGCCGAAGAGTATGCCGTCTTCGACCCCTTCTCAGAGGCTATGCCGGTTCCCCGTCCGCACCGGGTGTGGACATCCTCCAAGGCTAGCTTCCAGATCGATCCGTTGAATTGGGAGCAATTGCCTACGCTTCATCATGTGATATCAAGACTCGCGGAGCTGCCGGTGTACGAAATCGTGAGTGCGAGAGTGGTCGAGGGTGAAGGTGTTCCGGACGTTTCTGGGATGACGCCTATTGAGTAGAGTGCCGGTGTACCTAACATGTACTTTATGATCACATAAATGTCCAAATGCTGCTGTCACAGATACATAGCGATGTCCGGTCGAGCCTAACCGTCTATCATGCGACAGTCGCCGCTGGTGACGGTGATGCAGGCGGTAGGGCTTTCGCCCTCTGTGACTGAGGCGATGAGTATATCAGCAAATATACGGGTAGAAGATTTGCATTTAAATCGTCAGGGTGAAAATATAAGAGTAAATGATATGCGTCTGGCAGAAGGCGAAAATTATACAACAGTATGTATGTGTCGTAAGTCATCAATAGCAGTGTCTGTTCAGCCGCCGGTATGCCGACATTCAGGCGCCTCCAAAATTAAGACGTAAGAAACCCTGAAACCTCGCACTCAAGCTGGATGCAGGACTCAGTGGAGAAGCTGAATGGACTTCGCGAGGGGAATTCCTGGACAGCATTGTTATTCAAAATATCATGTCTGCGGCAGGGGGTCGTCTGTGGTCAAGGGGTGCTTGAATGAGAGGTGCCCTGAGGTAAGGCCCACAGGGATTGAAAAATTTTCAAAGAGTTACTTGAGATGAGGAGATGTTCCTGGAAGTTATATCTATGGATGCGTATAATGGGATCTTCATTGGAGGAGATCTAACGATGAATTATCTCCAGGCAAGGCTAATCGAAGGTATTTGAGATCGAACAACAAGGGCTGATGAGTGAATTATGAGTAATTAGTACATGGTAGTGAGACTGGAAAAATGCTACTTGGTATAGTTTGAAATGTTGATCCCTTCTCTTTGGCTGTAAGTTACTGAATTTCTGCATACTTAGCCAAGAATGTTCAGCCCTAAAAGCTCAACCTATCCACGAGTTAACACTGCACCATATACGGATAAACGAATGAGCTTTCTGGCTCTCAAATTAATGATACCCGCATGAGAATCCTCCATGCGTTTGTCTACAGTGGCCCTACTACGGCACGAAAACACGTCCTAAAGTGGGTACCACGAACGGCTTCGAAGGGAGTCTTGAGTAATGAAATACTAATTCAGCAGCTGCTATGTACAGAAGAAGAGAGTATGTCCAGCTCTTATATACAGCGCATACTCTAGCAATATATCGAATCGCATCGCATCATTAATCCTGTCAGCAACCAGTGCCAATTCCGCCGCGGTTTAGGATTTCCTAGTGTGGATATCCGTCTAGCATCCAAGGTTGATGGCTGTGCAAGTGATAAGTTAGCATGATTCGGCATAGCAATGGAGGTTGAAGGAGGAATAACATACCGTTAGCATAGAGCGCATACGAGTCAGCATTGTTAAGCGCATCGTCAGTATCCAAGGCTGTCGCAGCATCATACCCATAGCCCAGATCATCAGTACCGGGGGAGTAGACGCCCGGAGCGTGAGTGAACTCGTGAAGAGTGGTAGTTGCCTGATCCTGGTCATAGCAGGTGTCTGCAAGAGCAGGGAGTTCGGAGTAGTAGATATCACAGTTGGCAATAAGGTCCTGTGAAGGCAGGGTGTAGGCAAGGACATTCTGCTCACAGTAACCCAGGGTGTCGGTGCAGTAGTAGGTGGTGGAACCGCCAGAGGTGGAACCGGCCTCCTCTGCAACGGCCTTGAGGCGAGCAGCAACGGTCTCGCGGGTGGAGCTGGAGTCATCCTTGAAGAAAGTGGTGAAGGCTTCGCCACCCTCGCTGGCGGCGCTAGCAGCCTTGTTGGCCAGCGAGACTGCGTTCTGCAGAGCAGTCTCGAGCGCAGCGCCGCGATCGCCTGAGCAGCCGGAGAGCTCAGTGCGCTTAACCTTGGAGCCGACGGTCCCAATCTTGGAGGCTTCGGCGCCGTCGACCTCAATAGTCAGCTCGTTGGAGGTGTAGGGGATGCGGCCTTTAATGGACCTGTCCTTCACCAGGGGGACGGTGCCCTGGGAGCGGATGGTAATGGGTCCGCCAGAAGAGAGGTCGGCAGTGGTGGCAATGTCGAATTCATCCTCGAAGGATGCACCAGGGGCAAGCGAAGTCAGGACCTTGTCAGAGAGGTTGCTGCTTTGCACGCGATACTTGATACCCTCGAACTTGACCTCATCGTCTGCAAATTGTCAATATGCTTTAGCTTACTGCAGGAAGAAAGGATGGGATGGAGCATACTGTCGCGGAAGAGAGAGACTTTCTTGACAGGAGAGGCATCTTTGAAGAAGTTCAGGTGCATGAAGGTAACCTCCTGGCTACCGGTGTTCTGCACAACAGCCTTGATGCGAGTGTTGTCAACCTGGGAGAGGGTGACCTGAAGCCCAGTGGTGCTGGTCCTGATGTCGACCGGAGAGGCACTGGCAGCCTGGAGCACAGCCAGAAGAGCAGCGGGGGCAATGAACTTCATGATGAACTAGATAGATGACTGAGTAACTGGGACTGACTGCTTGGAGGATGAACGATATGAGAAGCCATTCGATGGGTTTACACAGAGCCTTTATAGTCCTGACCCCTCGTTAGCCCATCCCGTCCATCCCATCACGACTCCTATCTGTCAACATCTACATCGAACAATGATCTGCAAGCAGCAGCCAACCACGGCCAGAGAATGAGGTTGAACGTGAAGCCTCGGCGGATACCGAAGCAGAAGGTAGTATTCTGCCGTCGTTTCGCATCGCTAAGCGCATTGTTGTTGTGACAATATAGGTAGCTTTTCGGTTCCTGTCCAGTCGCAAGCCCTAGGCGAGGTGTCATAGCCACGCCGATCAGGGCAAATTGACACGGCTCGGTCTGAACCGCGTTCATCTTTGCAACCCTTCAGCACTGGCAGGATCGGTGAAGGATCAGGGCGTCCCTGCACAGGCAATGCACGGGACCTTTCAAACGTTATCAGAGACAAAGTGGTGGCAGCGTGGGCCGCCGATTGGCCTGGAAAATCTGCGATAGTGAGACTTCGCGTGGACATCATTGCACTAAGAACACACTAGAACCTTGTCGGCAGAGGGGTGTAGCATTGGCCCGGAAGAAGGATTGGGCTTATCGTCTGCAGATCGTCGCCGTTGGAGGTAATATGAAGGCGTCCACAAGAGGCTCAAGAGATTCGCCAACTACCAGCCCACCAGATACCTAAGCAACTTCATCAGTTGCCCTAGATCCACCTTTTGTAGGAAGCCATGTCACTTCTGCAAGCTATCACCACCAAGCATTGCCTTTGTCAACGGACACTGACGCCTAAGCAGCCACAATGCTTACCTGTCTTTACCCCGACATTTAATCAAAGGACCAGCAGGTGGCGTCAGGGTTGATGCTCTTAGAAATGCAACCCAAGACGCTTGAAGCGAGTTGAATCTGCTCTAGCGCCAGCAACATCCCCCGGAGTGATCGTGTGATTCGCCCGGCCCTGAGATTGGGCGCTCAGTGGCTGCGGAGCTTTGCAGATCTTCGCGGATGTGCCTAGACTTAGTCTAGTCACCACTCTCGAGCGGATGGTGCAAGAGGGCCAGATTTCAGAAATAATATAATCCCAGTAATGTCGGAGGTTCCCGATAACCCTGCCAGGCCTTCTGACCGGAGATCATATATACCTGCAGGCGACTAAAAACATCGAGGGCTATTGACATACTGCTAATAAAGAGACACAGGAAGAACCTGGAACCATACTGCATCAAGTCACCTCCATTCGCGGTACGAGCGCGATAACTTTGGCTCCTCTCACCGGGATGTGAGTCGCTTATCTTCCCCCGGTGCCGATCAAGTGCCCTACGTCGTCTACTACTCCGACACTATCCGTGATAGGTGTGCGGTTTACACTTAAATTGATCTGCAAACAAACAATGAGCTAGGGTTCGTATACCGGGCTAGATTTATTATTTCCAGGCGGGGGTTTCAGAGATAGCAAGTAACATGGCGGCTAGAGTACTATCCTTTCATCTTAGCCGGCCCTGGGCACCAGGACCGCGACGTAAGTCAACTTTATTATACCTAATGTGTAAGAATCTATTAGCAATACATGTGCATTCCTGAGATATCTCGACGAAGGGCTTGCAGGATGCGGGAAAAGATCAACAGCTCTTACGGCCGATGCAGTTTCTGTGCCCGAGTAGGACCGTATCCCCCAAGGACCGTAGCCAACCGTTCCAGTGACGGATTAGACGACCGCCGAGCTGTATACAGCTTGATAGACAGGATCTTGAGTAATTCGACGATCACAACGAATATTGCGCGGCTATCAGTTCTGGCTTCTGCGCATCGTACATCAGGTGCGCAGAATTAATAGACCTATATCCTTATCCCGCGGCATCCGAGGTCTCCATCTTTTTTCTAAGCTGAGTAATTTAGACGGTCACTTTTTGTATCTGGTATTGAATGATAGAACCGACTGATCACGCTTCCCAAGTTGGGGGACTCGGTCCCTCCGCGGCTTTCGGGGTCACCTAGATAGTGGCTGGGATCATATTATGCACTTCTTCCTGTTAACTATCGTTGAATCGCGCGTTAAGGCGTAGCTAGCTTAATCGAAGTGAGTATGGACGAGAATGCTGAATGTCTGTGTAGGGTACATTACTAAACCCGGGCGGCCAGTTATTGTGCTACTAACATCTTTTTATCGTTTCCACCGATTTTCTAGTAAGATCAGGAAGTATGCATTCTATAGAGAGTACCAGGGTGCAAACTATGGCCCATCTTGATTTGGTGGCTCATGGGGGCACTAACAGATCCGATCTATGCTGGAGTCTCCTACAGTGAGAAATAGGGATGAGCCATTTAGAAATCTTAGACAGGACTAACCAGCAATACTGATGGTATACAAATGGTCTCTAGTCGATAGCCAACGCAATTTACAGTCGCAATTGAGTAGACGATCATGACACCTCACTATCAGGCCTGCGGCATGCGGCCGCCCACAAAGTCATCCTTGCCCTCTTCGGCATGACCGGTCTCTGCTTGCCATCACTTGGCTGTTTGTAATCTAGCTGACTACTCGAAAACCAAGTGACATGTAGCGGTGCGAGAGTGCTCTGCTGTTGCGTCCAGCCAGATCAGAACCTCCTGGCTCCGCGCCGTCTTTTGCAGTGACTATACTAAAGAGCGCGCCAGTCCTAAAGTGAATACTGGTACAACAATCCTTGTATCGATGATAGGACATGATACTGAAATGTGATGGCTTCCTTGATGGTTTCTCTCAGTACCAAGAGCAAAGATGTAGTAGTGTTTTCCCTTCCCAAGAACCCTTTTCTTTGCGGCCTCGACTAGTCAGTGGTAAACAACTAGGATGCGCTGGGTCTGTGAGCGAGATCGCTTTAGTAGACATTACTTTGACCTGAAGAATATCTCTATGCTTGCGCAATTAATTTTGAGATGGGGCGGACTATCCTAGCGTACCTTAACATATACTTGCAGCATCATTTCTGATAGCTCAGCGCGCTCTATTGGAGCCCCAGTGCCAAAACAGCAGAAGATGTATATAGCCCCTGTAACTAATTGATGGGCATCGCTTCACTTAGGCTCAGATGTGGGAGGTTTGGGTGAAATAATAAACCATCAACCCCAGCACGCCACGATCCGATACCCCCCAACACGCGTCCAAGGGCACTAAGAGTCCTTCGATGCTTCTCGCACGATATATAATAGTTCTTTCGACGATTACTAAAGACCGCACTGATTAATGATGCAGGGGGCAGCGGCGGCGATATTCTCAGGCACCCATATACAGAATTAAGACCAATTACATGACCACAAGACCCTGAATCCTGGACGAGACAGAATCACGGATAACCCTAGAAAAGGATCCGGCTACGGCACTAATCCATATGTGATTGGTAGTTGTAACAAGCCCACTGGATTAGTGCGTTTTCCTATGCAGATCAAAGCCCCGTAATCGTTGGGATAGACTGCCATGGTAGGGCTGCGGCTACTTCAGCTTTGATGGCACTTTCTTGTTAACCATGTGCGAGGAGTTAATTGCCGTCGGGATATGGTGTTCAATCTTTGGAAGACAGCAATATAAGGATTATATATCATATTCGCTGGAGGATTTAATGCCAAACGTGGATCCCTCTTCGTAAAATCTCACCACGAGACTATACTTTAAAAGAGGACAGAAAACAAACATATTCAGAACCACATAGCCAAACAATTACCTTGAGCTACATTCTCAATGGCCGCATTTCTCTTCTCGAGACCGCAGCAAGCCAATCCTCTGCCAGATCATGGTCAACTGCCAGACACCCCAGACCGAGATTATCTGCCTGGCCGCTACGCCTGTTATGACTCTCAGGACGCAGATCCCTCCTTCTCAGAGTCTGAAGAAGTATGCCTTGAATCTCGCGTCTACGAAAAGTTCAAGATGGGCTTTTTTGACGTCTGCTGCGAATCCGTGGAACCCGTGACTTCGTGCTCAAGCTCCAGAAGCTTCCTCAGTACTGACAGGCAATCACGATCGGAGACGCAATAATTATTATCCGAGGCCTATCTTGATGGTTTCAAAGGCAACACCGATTCTGTATCTCATCTTAGATATAACTAGGACAACTCAGCCATTCATTCCGTTGATAAGAAACTCTTCATTAAATTGAACTAGGATTCGCTCTCTTTGATTATTGTTTGGGACCCCAAGCCCCTACAGTACTGACAGGCAATTACTGTGGAAGAGATGGATAGTTCTCACATTGGGTGGCCGGAATGGTGGTTGCAGGTGACCTGAGGTCGCAAATTTGGTCCGTTGAGTTGTGGCTGCTTATGTATACGCCGGAATGGCCTGCCTATCTAAACAACTAGCTTACTAAATAAAGACTAATCGAGGTCGAACCCCAGGGCAGGCGGTACTGAAGGGCAGTATGCCCCGACAATTAAGATCAGAGACGCAATAATTATTATCCGAAGCCTATCGTGATGGTTTCAAAGGGAACACCGATTTTGTATCTTTATCTTAGATATAGCTATGACAACTCAGCCATTCATTTTGTTGAGATGAGACTCCTCATTGAATAGAACTAGGATCTGCTCTCTTTGATCATTGTCTGGCCCCCAAACCCCTACAGTACACTACTTATTCACCTCCCTTGCGCTTTTGGTGGCCGGGTCTCCCCTCTAATACAGTGTTCCTCTGGGACTTCACTGACAATGCGCTTATAGAGAATATCCCTTGATTGCGGAAAGCCTCAATGCTGGTCATGTTGGAAGATCGTGATCTCTTTTTTTCACTGTTTGTCGTTCTTGCTTTTTCGTAATCATTCGGCTCCTCTTGGTCTGTACATACTACGCTATACTCGGCGCGGTACCGGCCTTGGAAGGACTTCGCCATGACGAACGAAGCAATCCAGCTCCTAGACCTCGAGCACCGGGATGGCATCACCGGCACGTATTACTCTGCGTGCTCTCCCCTACACACCGGTTTTCGGCCCTTATGGCGCCCACCATTGGCTCGCCATCGAGCCTCTGCCCCTCAATCTGCCCGGCAAGGTCGAGACCGCGCATCTCGCGCTGGGTCGAGTCCCTGGTCGAGATGTGTATGAGTGGGCTCGACGTCAGCAGCGCAACCTCCCTGAAACACGGGGCGGCAACTGAGATGGAAGTCTGCCTGCGTAGTCTCTGGCTCGCACCCTGCGTCTAACTCGCAGCGCAACCATTGGCGCGGACCATTACTTCCGTCTCAGCGCGATTTCATTGCGGTAATGCCGCAGGCTACAGTTTCACATGCAGGTAATATCAAGCTAGGTGTCAACGACATCTTCCGGTATCCCTTCCTGAATGGGATGGCCCTGGCAGCAGTGACGGCGACCTCTGAATGCGTCTGCGAGGAGCACCGTCTTTGTCAACCTACAACCTTGAACAAGGGCAAGGGCATGGGAAGGGGCGGGCTCGACCTCCGTAGATTTTTCGATATATATACCATTTCGGCACGCCCGCCGCGAAAGTGGTTGGGGGTGTGGTTCACGCATCATACCAACAATCAGGGGACCTGGTTGGGGCAATTCCCCACGTTGGGATACAATTGCATTTGTTATCCCATTTTCTGGACGCTGAAGCCGCACCTCGTTCAGCTATCCATCTAGGCCTTTATAAGACTGAGACTGTAGGATTTTAAATAAGAATATGGCAGTAATACAATAATAGAGAACATCTCTAGGACTCATGATTTCGCTGTTTTTGAACACATGCTTTGTAAACGGCTTTGTGACTAGGTAACTTAAAAGCTCAACGCGGCCGCACTGTGGTTTCACGGTTGTCTCGTTTTCGTATATTATATCATGAGCCTCGGGATTCGGATTTACACATCTTAACACGAGGGCTCGATCACTTAATCCTCACTAGCGTATTAAAGTGCGCATGTGTCTCTGTTGTTGGTCCAGAGCATCTGGGACCCGAGGCCCTATATGCAGGGACTAAACCACTGAGCAACCGCTCGAGTCAAACAGTTAATCAAGATTAATGAACCCGAACACCATATATACTTATTCTCACGTCATTGAGGGGTATTCATATGCTCGGCATGATGTTAGCAGACTGGCTTCTGCAGTAGAATTCCCATGATTCGTTTATCGCGTAGAGAAGGGTCACTACGAGCGGTTATAACCGAAGTATTTGGGAATGTTTCAATTTGTCTGAAGCCAGAAGATCAAGGAACTAATTTATTTTACATAAGATGAGCTTCTTCAGTGCCCTAGATAGTCCAACTGTTACCAACAAAAACTCCTTAAAGAAACAGCTTCACTGGTTAGCAGTTCTCATTGGTCCTCTTGACCATCCCTAGCAGCGCCTCTACAAGGGCTGGAAATTGTCGATACTCTCCAGGTGCTCAGCATCGCCCGCTGCCAGAGGGTCTTGTCGTTCCAGCTCTCTGATCATCTGTATGTGCCTCTCGCTTCTCGGCTCGATTCGGAAATCAAACTTAGTCGGATACGTGAGGAGGCCTGGCTTTGGCTTAACGTCGATCTCAATCTCTTTGCCGTCACTGCTCACTGCCTTCTTGAAGTTAAAGACTGCCAATGATTGCGCAATATTCAAGAAGAGGCTTGAGTCCGCGAAGAACCGGCCAGGGCAGATTCTTCGACCATAACCAAAGGCCTCAGTCATAGGAGTGGGTTCGTTTCGTGGCTCAAGGAAACGGTCTGGGTCGAATATTTCCGGGTTGTCATACACTTCTGGATCATGTAGGAACCACCAGACTGCCGGGAGGAGGTATGCGCCCTTGGGGATATAAAGGCCGTTGTATTCAAAACCCTCAGTAGCTGTGTGAGGGAAGCCCATGGGTGCAATTGGCCACCATCTCAGCGCCTCTAGGACTAACGCGTTGATATATGGCAGCTTTTCGCGGTCTTTAAAGCCTGGCAGGCGGTTTCCGACTACGCGGTCGATCTCTTCCTGAGCCTTGCGCTGCACATCGGGAAACAGGATCATGGCTAGGGTGAACGTAGTAAGAGTAATAACTGTGGTATCCGCCGCAGCACCGTATAGACTGGCTGCTGACCAAATGATTGCCTGTTCGTCTTCGTGATCCAACTCGGACTGCTCTCCCTTTAGCAGCTGCACGAGCTTTGAGACGTACGATGGCTTGTAAGTCAAGGCTGCCATCTGAGACTGGACAAATCGGTACGGGATATATGCTGCTGCTTGAATAGACTTTCTCCACTTCCGCGCCGTCTTTTTGAATGGTGCACCTGGAAGATATTGGAGAGCAGGAATAATATCTACCGCCCATGCCATGGGAACCGCGGCGAGGGAGAACTCGGTCATCATTCTGTCGATCAAGTCGACCAACGGATCAGGCTTATGGTAATCGACGGCATAGTCATAGGCCATTTTCAACACGGTGGCGCCAGCAGTGCTAATTTAGTGCCGCATGCCGTTAGCTGACAATCGCCAAACTCAAGAGCCATCCAGCGGAACTCACGTCTTGAAATGTTCCAGCCATTTTTCAGGCTCGTTCAGAGCGCGTACAAGCTGTCGTTTTACTTCAAGCTCTTGGGCAGCACTGAATTGTGACGCAGAAACTTTGGTGCCGAGTTCTTGATGTAGGAATTTGCGGCAGCGCCGGAACCTTGCATTATAGTCTTGACAAACAACAATAGACTCATAGCCACACAGCTTGTTTGCCATAACCATTGTAGGCCGGCCTGAGGTCCTTCCTGAAGTCTGCTCCAGGAGCTCATGTGCAGCTTTCTTATCATGAATAATGACGAGCGTCATACCCAGAAGGGTAACAGAAGAAATACCACCATAGCGGTCCTTATGGTGTATCCAATGCTGGTACTCTGGTTTGCCATCAGGAGGAAAATCTTTCAGGTTACCCACGATAGGCAGCGGCTTGGGGCCGGGAGGGAGCGGCAGCCGCTGCGCGCTCCGTGTTGAATGCTGGTATATCAGGTAGCAGATGAGAGTGCCGATCCCCCATAAGATCAACGACGCGATCGCCATCTTAGTTGAATCGGGTGTCAAGATCAACAGAAAGTAAGTCATGCAGGACAAATGTTTACTCGAGAAAGGTCGAGGACGGAGGCCATTGCCCCTGCAGATGTGGCCCCTTTTCACTGGTCTTACCCGCAATATCTTAGAGTTCGGCCGCAGCTTTAATCCTGGCACTTAATCCTGGCAAGCCTCTCAGATAATCCGATGACTCCGGGCGCCAACATCCTTCCTGGTGTCTTGACATTATGCAGCTTCCGCAATGCGTGCAATCGCGTTCAAAGAACAGGACAAGGGTTGCATTAGCGGCGAGTACATGCCCTCACCGGTGGCGCGGTCCTAGCCCCTTCTTTTGGCCCCCTCCTCCCCTCTTCACCTTCTCCATCTCAACAGATATAACCGATTGAATCCAGTGACATTGTTGAATATTCGAATTTGACCTTTTTTGACACACCCAGGTCCGAGAGGACCATCCCAATCACCCGCCATGGCCAACATGCCAACCGAGGATGAGATCGCGTGGATGCAGGCGCACATCAACGACTCAACGGTTCCAGACATTATCGCCTGCTGCTCAATCTGCGGTGCTGCCTCAGTCATCATCTTGACGCTGCGCATCTGGTCGCGGCTGCAAACGCGCCGTCAGCTCGTTCTCAGCGACAATTTGGTCATTAGCTCAGTGGTGAGTATTATGCTCTTGACAAGCAACAAAGGGTCATCGCTGAGAGCTATTCCGTCCAGGTGTTTTTTATAGCTTTTTGTACTGTCTTCGCCTTGTCAACACGTTACGGCGCTGGAAGACAGATAATTCTAATTACTGACCCCGCTGACATGCGTATGCTAGCAATTGTACGCCGGCTCCAAACCATTAGAAATCCTTTTATGGTATTACTTTGAGAGCTGACATACGCGGCTCCACCAGCTTAATATCCTGAATCCTATCCTCTATGGCGTGGCCACCGCATTCGTCAAGTGGAGTATTCTTGCCCTGTACATCGCCATCTTCCCGCAGAAGAACTTCCAGTACTGGGTTTATTTCCTCTGCGTGATCAACTGTCTCAATGCTGTCGCAATTGTTCTTGTTAGTTGCCTGCAATGTCGCCCTCTCGAAGCACTGTGGAACCAAGCAGTGGGAGGCACATGCATCGACTTCAGCATTTTCAGCCTCTTCAATACGTCCTTCAACCTGGTTTTGGATGTGGCCATACTAGTATCGCCTATCAAGCTTGTCATGAACCTCAACCTGAGTCAACGAAAGAAAATATTGTTGGCACTTAACTTCGGGTTGGGCGGAGGGTCAGTCCCCTATCCACTGTTCCATTAATCCCTTGGGGTAAATACACCATTACGGCCTCGATGCTAACCTAACAACTCCAGCGCCTGTGTCGTCGCAGCCATCCGACTTCCCTTTGCTAGACGCGTGGGCGGTACATCCAACCCAAGCTGTAGGTTATGCCGGCCCCGAGTATATCTGATCTTAGCGATCATTGTGTTGGCAGTTAACTGACTCCTCCTGACAGGGGACATGATTCCAGGAGGCCTATGCTGCGTCGTCGAGGTCGCCGTGGCCCTTCTTTGCGCATCGCTACCAGTCTATCGACCCCTGTTTGCGCGCATGGTGTCCAGTCATTCGACCACGGGCAACTCCCAGCAGCCGGGACGCTCCCGCGACGCCAGCGACTACATCCATAGCGGTGGTCAGGTGAGCACACGGATTACAGCGAGCAAGCGTCATTCATCCCATCGAGGGGGTATCAACATCACTGAGAACATCAGCATGAAGACACATGCATACGTGAATGGCAGGTGGGCACCAATGCCGGACGACGACGATGAGGCGTATCTGGTGCCAGGGACAAAAGGATCGCGCTCGACAACACCTAGCAATAGCCATGTGTAGTATATCATGCGAGAAAGAAAAGAAAGGTACTGTTTCTGAATCCACTCTACATTCCTGCCCCGTACCGAAATCGTACGACCAGAGACGGGCATTTCCCCGATTGATCACCGCAGGTGATTGGTTGGAAGAGGGGTCGGCCCGCTGTGGGTCTGGCGGATCCTCGGAAGCACAGGCCAATCGGCGGGTGGGACGCCCCTCCTTCAGTCAAAAGGCTAATATAGCGGGAGATGAGTTGGAAGAAAGTGAGCTCTTAGCTCCTTCAGGCTGGGATCATCGGGCGAATCCGGATCATGGTAGTTTTATTGAAAGTGTTTTAAATGAATCCCAGGGGCCAAATTGCATGCAAGTGTCTCTAAAAGGTCTGGGAAACAACCAATTGGGTTTGGCTCGCACCTACGTAGGATTTCTTTTATCTGCAGGGTTGCATCTGCAGACAGGGGATGATGTTGGCCGTCAGCTTGTACTATTGCGTTGTTGGACTGTTCCAGCCAACAAGACCTCTTCACAGGAAGTCCAACTATCAAATTTCCAGCAATTGTACTTCACTCTGGTGGGCTTTTTGTTTTGTTCGGGACCTTGGGAATACATGAAGGGAGCAAGTTAGTCAGTGTCATGGTTGCAGGTCTGGATTGGGTGTTTCTATATTGCGGTTTTTACGTCGGCCAGGAGAGACCAGTACCACAAGGCACCAGAATACTCAGCGGTTGCTAAACATGGCCAGATTACCTGACAGGAAACGACTCGACTGGTCCGCAGGATCTCGGCCTAACGTGTTCTGTTTTTGGAGAGTCTGGCTTATCTCCACCTCAGAATGCCTTGATCGAGGCCAGGCTTCCAGGACGGCCGACAAGAGGTGACTGCCAAATCTAATAATACAAGAACCTGCTGATGCTGCTGCTGAGATGTTTCCCCTGCACCCCAGTCAACGTCCCAGCATTTTCCTGCGAGATTCAATCCGACATCAAGTTCAACTAATTCACGTACGTTGAATTGCGGCTCAATGGTAGGCTCAGTGGTTGAGGCGCACCGGCAATCGGTTGGGTGTCTCCGAAACCTGTCACAGCTTCTTGCCTGGGCATCTAATACCAGCGGGGGCCTGATATTTTATTCTCGAGAGGATGACGTGCTCACGTCCACTCGTATCTCGTACGCTGAGCTTCTTGCAGATGCAGGCGAGAAGGCTCGTTTAATCGGCCAGATTACAGGCCTCTCGTCTGAATCGATCATTCTGTTGCATTTTGACACTCAGCGAGAGGTCATCGAGTGGTTCTGGGCTGCGACACTTGCTGGCTATCTGCCAGCCATCTCTACTCCCTTTGTAGACGATACAGCACGGCGCAAAGCCCACTTGCTACACCTGCACGCACAGCTTAATCAGCCGGTTGTGCTCACAAGCAAGCGACTAGTCCCTGAATTTCTCGGACTCGAGGAGCTCAGACTACATGATGTTGAGTCTCTCCTGTCATCTGCCGCTAAAGACGGCCTTATCCAGTATCTCGGGGTCCAGAAACTGGCTGAGGACGTGGCAGTCCTCATGTTGACTTCGGGGAGCACGGGAAGTGCGAAGGCAGTACCTCTGCGTCACGGTCAGCTTCTCACGGCTATCCAGGGAAAGTCTACTCATCATGGCACATTACCGGGCGATGTCTTTTACAACTGGGTCGGTCTGGACCACGTTGCTAGTTTGACCGAGATTCATCTACATGCATGTATGACACTCCCAGCGCATCGTCCTCTGATACGGCCACTGTTCGCGATCTGATAAACACATTCTTAGTGATACTTGGCAGCGATCAAGTCCATACTGCGGCATCAGAGCTCCTCCGCAATTCACTGCAGTTTGTTCGATTGCTGGACACTCACAAAGTGGCCTACACATTTGCGCCCAACTTCTTTCTAACCAAGGTGCTTGACAGCTTGAGGGAAAACCCAACGTTCACGGCAGACCTGTCGAGCCTTAAGGCTCTGATTTCCGGCGGGGAGTCTAATGTGGTTGTGACCTGCGACAAGCTCACGAGGGAACTTCGCCGTCGAGGTGTCCAAGCCGAAGTGATTCGTCCCGGCTTCGGGATGACCGAGACATGTGCAGGATCCATCTACTCTCGGGCTTGCCCATCGTATGATATCAGGCAGTCCCTTGAATTTGCGAGTCTTGGGTCCTGCATCCCCGGCATGCACATGCGTATTATGAGCATCACAGAGCCCGGAAAGCTAGCTGCACCCGGCGAGTCTGGAGAGCTCCAAGTCGCAGGTCCGGTCGTATTTGACCACTACTACAACGATGAGACGGCGACCAGAAACGCCTTCACGCCGGATGGCTGGTTCATAACTGGGGATTTGGGCTGGATCGACGATGCCGGCAACTTGAACCTGGCTGGTCGGACCAAAGACACCATCATCGTCAATGGTGTCAAATGGAGCTCGACCGAGCTAGAAGCGGCTATTGAGGAGGAAGCGGTTTCTGGCCTGGTGCGTTCGTTCACAGTAGTTGTGCCGACCCGCCCTCCTGGCTCGGCCACTGAGGAAATTGCTGTCGTCTACTCGCCGGCGTACGCCCCCGAGGACTATCACGCGAGATATGAGACCGCGCAGGTCATTTCCAAGACAGTCTCACTGCTGACAGGCACAAAGCCTGCGCGCCTTATCCCCCTGCCTCAGTCACTTCTGGAGAAGTCGTCGCTTGGTAAAATATCGCACAGCAAGGTGCGTGCTGCACTCGAGAGCGGCGAGTACGCGTCGATTGAGCGCGCAGACCAGTTGATTCTGGCGCAATACCGCCAGTTCAAGTGGCGCCCTGCAAAGTCTGACAGTGAAAGAGCTGTGCAGAAAGCCTTGGTTGAGTTTCTGCAAGTGCCTGCTGAGGGGATTAATATGGATGATTCTATTTACGACTTGGGTGTGAGCTCGTTGAATCTGATATTGCTGAGGTCTACGCTTCAGAGGATGCTAGACCCCAAGATCGATATCCCATTGTCTATCATATTGAATAAGTGAGATCCCACATTCCCTTCAAAGACCAAATACAAACTGTTCGTTAATGGCTCCGCAGTCCGACCCCTGGAGCAATCGCAAGGTCGATTGACTCATCCCGCTCTAGTTTAGCTGGATACAATGCGATCGTGCCACTGCAGCAACACAGACACGGTGGTACACCGTTGTTCTGCATCCACCCTGGAAGCGGCGAAGTTCTGGTATTCGTTGCCCTTGCTGCACACTTCCCGACGCGGCCCGTGTACGCGCTGCGTACTCGAGGTTATGGCTCAAACGAGCAATTATTCGGCTCCATCGAGGAAACTGTGGAGACGTATGCAACACAGATTCGCCAAGTTCAGCCGCATGGTCCGTATGCAATCGCAGGGTACTCCTTGGGATCCACACTGGCCTTTGAAGTAGCCAAAGTGCTGGAAGCGCAGGGAGAGGAGGTCAAATTTCTGGCGAGCATTGACTATCCGCCGCATATTGCCCACTACGTGCGCGACTTGAATTGGACCGACGTGCTGCTACATATTGCCTTCTTTCTTGAGCTTATTGACGAGAAGACCATGGTCGAAGTCACACCTTACCTGCACACGCTCGACCGACAGACTGCACTGACACACATCCTGAATATAGGCGATGCTGAGCGGGCGAGAGCCCTAGCCATCGACACCAAGCATCTGGGGCTCATTAGCGATATCGCCGAGAACTTCCGCGTCAACGTCAAGACGTATAAGCCCCAAGGAAAAGTGCAGCATCTGGACGTCTTCGTGGCAGACCCGCCTACCTATGCAGCCCGCGATCGAAAGGATTGGAGAGAGAACAAGCTTGGGCGCTGGGTCGACTTTTGTGAGACAAAAGTCGAGTTCCATGATTGCCCTGGTATTCACGCCAAGATGCTTAACAGGGAGCATATTGCCGGCTTTGCAAAGGTCTTCAAGGCAGCGATGCGGCGCAGGGGCGTTTAGATTTTCTTCCGTTTCTATATCATTTACCAGTTATTAAGAGCGCTCTATATACCTCGCAATCATTCAAGTCATCGTAGGTAGCAACGTGCAAACGCGCAGGTTCAGTGCTCTGTTTGTCTATTGAGAACTGAGAGTTCCCGCTGAAGTTTTAGGGTAGATAGGGTTGCTTATTACGTTTGCTGGGACTTCCGCAGAAGGGATTTTTTTCAAGACTTCAGTTTGCTGGCTTTGTCTAGGACGTTGTGGCTTCTTAGTATGTGTGCTATTCCTGCCATGATTATCTGTCTTGCCCTATATTTATAATTTTAGATGCTCTTCAGTTTGCTAACCTTTGCTGCAAGTCGTTCTCGATTGATTTCTTCCACAGTAACTGAGATGATCGGCTCAATGATCATCTCGTTTGGTGCGTAGCTATTGGAACGGCATTCTTCCGTATCAAGACCTGGCCCAGATATTGTGGTTGACCCCGGTGATTCTGTTAGTACTGTTGGTCACAGTGCTATCCCAGACCGTCAAGATAGTGTCTTTGTCAGACATTGTCTGCTTTGGGAGATATTAAGACCCAACTGTCAAGAACGTTTTGAAGCACGTCATTGACGAAATCTACACGAACTTCAGTTGCGCTTTTGGTCAAAGTACCTCGATTTTGCCAACTGGGATTGTGCTTGACAACTTAAATCAATTCACACTATGCATCATCACCAGTCATGGATCTCTTTCATTGACTTTTAACGTCGTTCCTCGACTTAGAATAGAGATTTAGGACAGGCGCGCTCAGTAGCAAAAGGCGCGGCTCGTGGAATGATTCAGCTAACTAATGATCAAGGAACGATCAAGGGAAGGGACCAATACTTAGTGGTATAACATCAATATTGCTGATTCTAAACACCCCACAGTTAATGCTAGTATGAAAACACATTCCGTCTTCCTAATTACCTAGTCTGAAGCAAATAATAGCTCAGTAACCTGTATACAAACCATCTGCTTAAAGAATTGTCTTTACGCGATGAGGCACTGTATGGCATAGATTTCGAAGAGTTCTCTTATTAATCACATGCCAGGTCCCATAGCTGCTTTGATAAGCAGCTGTAGGGTGATTTCTGTGTCTAGAGTCCTCTACAACCCTGGACGAAGCTTATAAATATTTGCTTTTATATGCGCCTATAGATACTTGATAGGATTTAAACCCCGTGGATCTAGCAGCCATACCATGGCCTCTACACCCATATCTTGCAAAAGGCTGTATATTATAGGCTCTCTATATAGCCCTATTATTTATAGTGGATATCCCCCAGGCCTAGTGTTGCCATGCCCATATGCCTGGCTCGCAGGATGATGCCCAGGCTGACCCAGGTGGTCTGCCGTCGGGCAGAATATTAAATGATATCATTGGTAAGTTCTTATTGTTATCTGTACTCAGAGTATTCCTGAAATGCTCACATGTAGTGAGTCTGGTTCTCAATGAGTCTAGACTATTTTAACCTGGAATTTTGAGCCACGTCCAGAGCGTCAACCAATAATATTCCATGAAGCATTTCTAGATCTTGAAGCAGGACTGATCTTTAGAAGCGCGACAGTCTGCTGACCTAATTTCACGAACTGTATCTATGGCTACTGACCGCCAGTAGTCTAAATTGACAGTTATAAGAGCTTCTGCGTCTGGATACGCTCGACCTGATGAGACACGTCTTTCAAACCTGTCCTCGCTTCTTCAGACAATTTCCTCGAAAAAGAAAATTTGTACCCAGACACCAGTGAGATTATCCATTCTGGAAACTATGAAGCCCGGTATTACTGATGGTTATATGATAGAGATGTCCTGACCCAACTCCGCTTCTAGTACAGTTGGGTCTGCCCTGGATTATGAGAGATTCGAGTTTGGGGCATATCGAACAACGAGGACTAGCTTTAGGTATGCGGCAGGTTTAAATTTATGGTGGTCATTGTCGCTAAAACCCTTTTCGATTGGAGTATTGCATGGATCGTTGGCGGTTTTTTGTCGCGCAAGGAGCGCTATTATGGATGGCCAGCCCTAATCGGGCCATTGAACTCACCCAGGTATCTAGATGGTTTCTTAGCATAACGAAGTAACGGATCTTTGGATGCTGAAGACGCAATAAAATACGGGTATGATTCGTCTTCTACCATTCAGAATACTCCATCTCTGTGAGATCCTATGGCGGTTTATATATATTCATGGACATACTAAAGCTCTTGCGGATTTGGAGCGCTTCCTCTGGTGACAGATCTCTCTTTAAATTCTTGATCCGCTCAGATACCGCGAACAAAATGCTGCATCTTTCGTCACCCCGTGCTCAATTAGGAATTAAATATGCTCTTGAGCTTCTAAGCTACGATCGATACCATTTTAGAGATTACAGTAATAACAGATTAACCTTGGGGATGCATGCTTAGCACTTGCATCTTGGACATTCAGTCTCAAGCGTAAGCTAGTCTTTGCTATCAAGCATTCCATAAGCAATGAACATATAATGTAACCTTTATTCCTCATCCACCTGTCTAGCAATCATCTCTCGCACTGATCTGGGTTTTTGTTCTAAGAAATATCCTGAGCGCGAACTACTTGGCTCGCAGGAACTCACTCCGTTGTTTATCCAGGGTCCTCAGTAGCAACGAAAGTCAGATTTAAGCGAGATTTTGCAAGCCTGTTAACACTGTCCTCAGCACTTGCGCAGATACTTCATACCATAAAGCCCAGAAAGTAATGGCCTAATAATCCCTTGAATAGTGTTTCACAGGCACTAGTCATGACCCACAAACCCTGATTCAAAGCTAAAATATAAAGTGTACCCTGCTAACACCCATATATTGACAATCTAGATATGTCCAGCAGTCCAGGGAGTGATTTTAGCCACGGTATTTTCTGATCATGGAAGCTTAGACGCGTGAAGGATCCGGTCTAGGTTTCAAGAGTATGAAACTCAATATTGGACGCAACGCCCTCGCCAGCAAACAAATAAAAATTATATTAAAAAGAACTCTTGCTAGCCCGTTACCTACAATCTAAAATGAAGGCCACGCGTCCCCATTCATTTCACTGGGCCTTCTTTTCCCCCTCATTCTCGGGACCTCCGTCTTCACGAAGGCCTTACTAGAAGGAAAGGTAGATACGGCTCCACTTACCCAGGTTTGCAATGTCGCTGCATTTGCTAGCTAGATTGTGTGGACTGGCGTGCAAATTCTGTATAGACCGTATCTATAAATACCAACCTGGAATGGTTTGCTGGTGGGGCCCAGAACTATAGGTACGAAGAAAATTCAAGTATAGTTCACCACAAAGCTGTCTTGACACCATGACAGTCCAACCACTCCTACTTCTGGCCCTGAGCTCCCTCGCGATAGGCGTAGTCTCCATCGTGGACCCTTGCGATTTCGCTGATATCGCAGCGGATGCCGGGGACAATGCCATAATGGCCGATTACATCACCGACAACGGCGGCCCCATGTACCTGGACTATAATATCACCGGGCCTTACTACTACGCCGACGCCGACGTGCAACTGGTCCATGAAACCTTGTCCGTCGACGCGAACGACACCAGCGTGCTCGTTGCTACAGACAGTGCCAATGTGAATCTATCCCACGTCGAGGTGATCAAGACAGGATACTGCACCTGGCTGACCCAGGCGAGCTTCTTCGGCGTCAACGCCGCAATCAATATTGCCAATGGCTCTACGGCATATATCGAGGACAGCAACATTACAGTCCACAATGGAGCAGCCAACATCTTTGCCTACGGTACTGGAACAGTCGTTTATGTTAGCAACACCGATCTCTACAGCTCCGGCCCCGTCGCGCACGGTCTCTACGCTGCCGGCAACGGGACAATCTACGCGTCCAATGTCCGCCATTACTCTGGCGGAAATCGCTGCTCCTCCTTCTCCGGCGACACTCCCGCTGGATATGTGTACGTGGACGACGCGGTTGCGCACACGGCGGGAGTGGGCAGTGCCATCTTCTATGCCTTGGGCGAGGTATACGGGACCGACGTCGTGGGACTGGCCGAGAACGCCCCCGTCCTCTTCAGCGATGGAGCACAAAAAGCGGTTTTCAAGAACGTCGACTTCACTGCCGGCCTGCTCGCAGGGACTGTCATGTTCTCGTCTGCCGAGCGACAGAGCGGAGCGTCGATTTCCTTCGAAGACTCCCGGTTGACAACATTGAAGGAGGACATGGCCGCGCTCTGGTTCGGCAACGTCGTTGCCAGCGCTCGCCTGGTCGCTACGAATATCAGCTCTGCCTCGGGGATTCTTGTCCTGGCCAATGCCTCTCAGGTCACCCAGGCGTTCAACCACTTCGCTGGCGTCGAGGAGAACCCCTCGATCAAGCCTGCTGAAGTGGCAGTCTCCGTGGCTGAGTCGGCCCTGGAGGGAGATATTGTAGCGTACAATAAAAGCTCTATTTCCTGGAATCTTACAGAGCACTCGAGCTGGACCGGGTCTGCGTACTCGGCCACTGGGGCTGCCCGTTTCGATGTCTCTCTTGACGAAACCTCCACCTGGACGCTTACGCGGAACGTGAGTCTGCACAATTTCGCCAATGTAGTCCCAGATCATGGGAACATTCGTTCTCGAGGATTCAGTATTCACTATAACGCCTCGGCAGCTGGCAGCAAGTGGCTCAAATCTAAAACTGTGGCCCTGCCGGGAGGTGGCCATCTTAGGCCGTACCCTCAGTAGCGGTTTGGGCCCGGATGGGAAGTATTATGTGTATTCCCCGATCTTCTTAGTCAATCAAGAAAACTGCACTCTTGTTGCATAGTTACGCTATGCTATTAGAATGACTATCTTTCTTCACCATTTGTCCCCGTCACGTATGGTGTTAGCCTGACTTCTGGCCATTGTAGACAATCTACAACGAATCCATATTCCTTACTGTTATGTCAATGTAGAAGCCAAATATAGCTAAAACCTTGGCAGTCCTGCGCTTTCCTGCCGCGTAGTTGAGTACTATATAATACTATATCACAGACATGCAGAAACACTCCACCCCGCCGGACCCATGCTTGCCCCTATTCCCGACAGGACTTGACACTCACCTAGACCAAACCCTTTGATACCTTTCTTTTGCTCTGGTCAGTGAATTCCGGGACATCCCCCACTTCCCCGCACTCCACCCCGGGTTCTCCATCATCCCGGCGGGTGTCTGAGGTCTAGACACGCTAAACTGAAGTCGACAACTCTCAAGCAGCCACAGCCCGTCGCTTGCGTACCCCTATCAGCCACCTTTCCCATGGGTTTCCGAGGACGACTCTCAAATCCGATCAGGGTCTTTATAGGTTCCAGGAGATCCGTGGCCTAGCACCAATTCTCTTCCTCCTTCTCCGGAACGCTCTCCCGTCTATCCCTTGCATCTAGTCCTAAGTAGCCCACCACCATGGCTGATACCAATATGAAGACCTCGCCTGAGGAAGAGATGGTCGAGCACGTTGAGAGCTCGAGATGCGCAAAGCCGTTCCATCTGCACAGTCTCGGCCATGTACGTCTTCGCCACGAGCACACCAACGAGATTATCTTGATACCGGCTCCGTCACTCGATCCGAACGATCCTCTAAGATGGTAAGCAATATACCTCTTCTGCTTTGCTCCCAGGAACGTCACAGCTACTGAGACGCCTCTTAGGTCCACCCCGTACAAGATCTATATCGCCACCCTTGTTTCGCTCGCGATGGTCATGTGTAACTTCATGGCTGCCGGGCCGACAGTGGCGATGGTTCAGATAGCCACCGAGTTCAGAGAAGGGGGCGGCACCACACTGAACGACTGGGTTAGCCGGGCCTCATACTTCTTCAACAACAGCGCGCTCATGCAGGGGGTCTCGACGCTGTTCTGGGTGCCGCTTCTCAACAAGTATGGTCGACGGCCGATCTACATCGGCTCGTTCATTCTGTATTTCTTCATGATCCTTGGAGCAGGACTCGCAAAGACCTATGCGGGCGAGATCACCACGCGGACCGTCTTGGGTATCGGGGCGGGTGCAGGCGAGTGTCTGGCCCCAGTCACTATCTCTGACGTGTTCTATCTGCATCAGCGAGGTTACGGCATGGCGTAAGTGCTTGGTAGAAAGAAAGGCAGAAGAAAGAGAAATTTCTGACTGGTACTGGTAGGATTTACAACGCCGCCCTGAGTGCGGGTGTTGCCTTTGGCATCATCATCGCAGGTCTCGTCACCATCAACCACGACTGGAGGGCCATTTATTTCGTCGGCTGTGCCCTCGTTGGAGCGCTCACCCTCGTTACATTCCTCTTCTTCCCAGAGACCGCCTACAGGCGCGTCGGCAATCCACTGGTTGAACAGTCTCTGGACCTCCAAAAACAGTCAGATCCTCACAGCGCCAGCTTAGAATGCGCCTCCGTCCCACGGATTCCGCCCAAGAAGACTTACCTCCACAATCTACGGCTCTGGTCGGGTGAAACGTACACGGAGGAGTCCTTTTGGCGGATGTTCATCCGTCCGTTTGGACTCATCCTCGTCCCGCCTGTCTTCTGGGCGACCATCGTCATGTCAGTGACCATTGGATTCCTAGTGGCTGTGGTCTCAAACTTTGCCACGGCATTCAGCACCACCTACGGCTTTGAAGCGTGGCAGTCTGGCCTCTGTTTCATATCCGGCATGTTGGGCTGCTTCTTAGGGACCTTTGCCGGCGGTCCCTTCTCGGACTGGGTGGCAGACTACTTCACCAGACGGAACGGGGGCATTCGCGAACCTGAAATGCGGTTGCCGGCGATTATCCCCAGTGTTATTGCTGCGCCGCTATCTCTTGTTCTGTACGGCTGCGGCATCGCCAATGCGTGGCATTGGATGGTGCCTACCGTCGGCCTAGGCTTATGTACGTTGACCGTGCCTCTGTTTCGTCATTCTTAGACTCTACTAACAGCGATTATAGTATCCTTTGCCATCACCCAAGGAACCAACGTCTCCTTCGTCTACTGTATTGACTCCTTCCGCCCCGTCGCGGGTGAGGTGACAGTTACGCAGCTGGCTTTCAAAGGTGAGCAGTTTCATCCCATCATCCTTCCCTCAATTTGTCAGTGAACTGATGAATAGCAGCGTGCTTTGGATTCCTCCTCTCCTTCTACACTAACCCTTGGATAAACGAATCTGGTTATGAGGCTGCGTTTGGCGCTATGGCGGGCATCTCAGGGGGTTGTCTCCTGTTCTTCATCCCGCTCTTTTTCTGGGGCAAGTCCATCCGACAGGCTGCTACCAAGTGGCCATTCCTACAGTTTGTGTTCTGGAAGGATGATCGGGAAGTTGGGGAATAGCCGTCCCGACGCTGACCAGTACGATTTGTTACCTTGGTACGATTAGGTCGTGTGACACATTTTAGTGTCTGAATGAAGCTTAGTTCTTGTCTGCTAGAGACAATAGCGAGTCCAGTTAACGAATAGCATAGAAGGTAAAAAGGGCCTTGAGTAGTAAGGGTAGCTAAAGGGGGCTGATTTCGCTGAGTGAACCAGACGGAGACTTTGTTATAGCACGTTAAGGATCATTCCCATGGTCTAGGCCCGACTTTGGGATCTTAGAACCGTTCGATCCCCCTACCTTTAGCTCCATCACTCTCCACTTTCCGCATTTCGGCTCCACCCAGATGTTGGAGTTTGAGGGGTTGAGTGCTCGAGGGGACGTGGGACTGGCCTTGTGAAGACTGGTAGAGGTCAGAGCCTGACCTTTAATAACCAAGCGTCTTCCAATCTGTGCAACTCGATACTATGCAGGCGCGTTTGACTTCTTCCTCTATACAAAGGTCATACACTCGAACTATTACATTTGATCATACAGCAATGCAGATCGTCTGGCGCGGCTCGGCCGATCCGGCCGTCTACGAAGAAGCGCGCGTGGGCCGGGTGTTTAACAACCGCCGTCCTGATCGATACCCAATCGCGGTCGTCAAGGCCAGCTGCACCGCAGATATAGTGGCAGCAGTCAAGCTCGCCAAGGAGAGGAATTGCCGCGTTGCCGTACGCTCTGGTGGCCATTCCTGGGCTGGGTGGAGTGTCCGCGACGAGTCCATCCTCGTCGACCTGGGTAACTACAAGTACCTCGGGGTGGACGCGGAAAGGTGCATAGCTTCTGCATCGCCTAGCATGACGGGCAAAGAGATCAATGGACGGCTCATCCATGAGTACGGGCTGATGTTCCCCGGGGGCCATTGTCCGGATGTTGGATTGGGAGGCTTTCTGCTCCAGGGAGGCATGGGATGGAATTGTCGGGTAGGTCATCTCTGGATCTCTTTGAAATCAATTGAAAGTAGTTCAGTCAACTAACCCGAGGTGTAGGGCTGGGGCTGGGCATGTGAGCGAGTGAAGGCCATCGATGTCGTGACGGCAGAGGGCGAACTGCTGCACTGTGACGAGAGTCAGAACGAGGAGCTGTACTGGGCAGCGAGGGGGTCGGGGCCAGGTATCAATCACATCCCAAAAGCCCTCCCCTTTCACTGCCGGACGATGGGCTCATGACCGATCTTCTTCTCGCAATCTGCAGGCTTTCCCGGCATCGTCACACGATTCCATTTCGAAATCCTCCCGTATCCGAAGCATGGATTCCGCTCATCTGGCTACGTCTATCCGATCAGCAAGTACCATGAAGCGTTCAGTTGGGTCCTTGCAATAACCCCCGACTTTGACCGCGATACCGAGATCACCGTGGTAAGCATGTACCCAGAAGGCAGCGAGCAGATATGCCTCTTCATCCTCCTAGTGACTCTCAAACACACCCCATCGGAGGCAGAGGCAGCCCTCGCTCCAGCCCAGCAGTCGCGTCCTCCTGGTGCAATCGAGGAGTGGTTCTGCCGGGAAGATAGTCTGGAGAACCAGTATACCAACCAAGCCAAGGCCAACCCTAAGGGCCACCGCTACTGCGCAGAGAACGCCTACCTGCAGAACGAAGCCGATGTCCCCAGCGTGCTCGAAGAGGCTTTCACCACACTCCCCCATCGCAAAGCCTTCGCGCTCTGGTACGCAATGAATCCATGCAGTCGCCGCCAGCTGCCCGATATGGCGTTGAGCATGCAATCGGATCATTATTTTGCTCTATATACAGTCTGGGAGGAAGAGGAAGATGACGCGCGGTGCATGGCCTGGGTGAAGAACGTCATGAAGAGGGTGCAGCGGCACTCTGTGGGGGCGTATTTGGGTGATTCTGATTTCCAGGAACGACAGACAAGATACTGGGCTGAAAGTAATGGGCGCCGGTTAATGGATATCCGTCGTAGATGGGACCCTACAGGCAGGATCTGCGGATATCTGGACCACGGCGATGCTTCGGGACCGCGGGGGTTAGAAAACGTTCATGAATGGGAAGTAGAGGTGCCGGCATCCCAGCTATAGTATAGTATATTTCATTATTATAAATACACGACGACTACAGACCCAGTTTGGATATATCTGATCGTGCCTCCATGAACTAGCATATCATCCCATATAACTAAACCTTGGAAATATGGCTACTTAGTATCATTGTCCAAAGTGACGACAAGAATTATCTATGTCCAATTGCCCAGAAAAAAAATATAGAAATTTAGAATATTTGAAAAGGGTAATCGGGAAAGTGGAGGACTGTCGGGTAGTCTCCTTGAGTCCCGCGCGGGGGCATGGAGGAGATATCTACGCATCCTTAGACTGGCTCACGTATCTTTGAGGTCTCAATTTGGAATCTACCGCTGCTTACACAGTTATATCGTATATACTGAGACTGGCCACTCGCGTCAGTCTTGCCATATCCACTAAAATTTACTTTCACCATGCCCATCACAGTGAAGTCGCTCCAGGGCAAAGTCGCCATAGTCAGTGGCTCCTCCTCCGGCATCGGAGCAGCCATTGTGCGTGAGCTCTCCTCTAGAGGCGCCAACACGGTCGTCAACTATCCCTTCTCAAATCTTCATGATGAAGCAGCCACACTGGTCTCCTCTCTCCCTTCGCCTGCAATTGCTGTAGAGGCCGATATGTCGCGCGTCGATGCCCCTCAGAAGCTAGTCGATGCAGCAGTCACTCAATGGGGCCGAATCGATATCGTGGTGAACAGCGTTGCACTGGCCGTGAACAAGCCGTTTGAAGAGCAAAGCCTGGATGATTGGGACTTGCTCATTAACGTCAATGGACGCGGAACGTTTCTATTGACGCAAGCGAGCCTGAAACATTTGACCAGGGGGACGGGGCGGATTGTGAATATCGCAAGCATCTCGGCTCGCGGGCCTCCGCCGAATCAGACAATCTACGCGGGCACCAAGGGGATGGTGGACTCGTTCACTAAATGCTGGTTTGTTGCTCCTGCTCTTGGTGACTACGTATGCTCCGTGCACTGATCATTCAGTACGGAACAGGGCCAAAGAGCTTCCTCCCAAGTATGGATGTACCGTCAACGCAGTCAGCCCCGGTCCTACAGCAACCGAGGGCTTCGCAGCAGCAAGCGAAGAGCAGATGAAGATCCTCCAGCCGATCATCGATCAGACGCCGGTGGCGCCACGAATGGCGCAGCCCGACGAGATTGCGTACGCGGTAGCTTTCCTGTGTGAGGAGCGAGCGCGATGGATTAATGGGGCGCACTTGGTTGCGTCCGGAGGGTTGTTTATAGACTGACACCTTAGTTACTATAGATATCAACCCAGTTATAACAAACTAGAAATCAAGAGGACCAGGAGATGTCAGTATTCTTCTTTCTAGGTTCAGTTTCGCCATTGTATAGGCGACTCCGTTGGCACTAAAAGAGTTGCATCGGCCAGAACGGCTGGCACCAAGGCTGCATACTGCTAGGCACTGGCGTTCGCTTGGATGATGGCTTGACCTGGGTTGCTCAGCCGGGCACATAGGGCACCCTAGCTCCGTAACTGTCCTAGTACGCACAGCGTCAATTAGGCCTAGTTATTTGGGTCTTCACATTGTCCAGAATGCCATCTCCTCTGCTCACCTATCTTGACACCCTTAAGCGCCTTATCACTGTTTTTATTTCGAAACTTGAATACTAGGACATTCTTTTCTCATTCCCAACCAAGTCTTGGATATTACCACCGCGATTTTAAGCCGCATTATCTGAAAATCAATATAAAATCTGACAGAAATGAAACTCGTAGAGAAACTGGATCTGCTTTTCTCCAAATCTTGTAATTCGACGTGGCCGTGCAATATTGAAGCCAGGGACCATAAGTTCATAGCCAGCACGAGACTAAGGGGGACCCTCATTCAACCTTAACCATGATCCCTCTCACGGTTCTATCTCTGGGAAAGAAGAATCCCGCATGACAATAGTGCGTGTGTAGCTCGAAAAGACGACGATGTACAGTAGCTATTCATGACCGGTGAACCTTGCGCGTTCCTGAGGAGCCCGAGCTCCAGCCCTGCGTAATGGTCTTGATTGCCTGGCTGTCCAAGACGCGGTTTGCCAATTTCTTCGCGTCGTGATATAACCTTTGCAGTGGCCACAACCCCCATGGCAAATCCTGTTTCATCAAAATTGTAGATATCATCAACTACAATGCCATATTGCATTCGGGCCTCCTGTAACTGGTCAAAATAGGCCTTGATAACTTTTGGATTCTCACATTCTGCCCGCTTGTAGCTGACTTTTCGCGCAAAGCAGGATTACAAGTCCTTATGGCGTTTAACAAAGTTGCCAACCCAATTTACACCTACTGGTGTACATCTCGTAGGATCAGCCTCCCGAAGAAGTAGATCTGCCATCTCCTTGACTTGAGCATGTTTTGGGGGCGCTCTACGGCTATCAAGTGATTGTATCCATCGTACTGATGCCTCCTGGGTTTCAGATGGCTTATTGCTATTTGCGCGTTGTTCTTTGCGATAGTGGCATCCTCGTAGTCGGCCACGGAGAGTTGACTCTGGGACATCGAAAACTGCTGCTGCTCGACGAATACTAGGTATTTTTTTTTCAGGGCTCAAATTGCAAGTGTAATCTTCCCTCTTGCTCAGCCGAATTTTGACGCGATTGAGCGATCTTTGGAGTCATGGTGACAGAGTGAATAAATTCAGTATGAAAGATTGAGCGGGGTCGCGGCTTGCTTGTGGATTATGTACGTTATGCTGGTAGTTATGACTAAGCATCGAGCACAGCTTCACTCAAGCAATTTAACGCCCAACCACCAGCAAATACCAGAGAAGCGAGTACCCTGGGGTTAATCTCAAGGTTCTGTTACCCAGTCTGGTGTGCATATAAGGCTGATTCTGTGGCCACTGGTTTCAATGTATACGCGAGGGCAGTAAGGGAACTTTTTAGGCGGTTAGGGCTATGAGGTAACTCTTTCACCCAATCTAGTGACAGGTTTGATTAGTTTCAGTCTGTCTTGGAGCAATTTGAGCCTTATTTCCGAGCAGACTTTGCCAAGAACAGTCCTGGCTGCTAAACCATGTTTACATTAGCAATAGACCTATTTCACCTCTGTGAACACCTAACACGTCGTCCTCTGGTGCTAGAGTGGCTGACTATCCAGATAGCCCAGACTGTATTTGCCCCAGAAAAGTGCGTGCACTCTTAGAGAAAGAGTGCTTAGGTTTATATTACTGCAACAAGATGGTGAATGAGTGGAATTTGGGGGTCCATCTCTATTATGGAAACAGGTAGATTCTCTTACCATTCCGTAATACCCATTGTAATACCATGGGAAAGCCAAGAAGATAAGCAGATGAGAAACAACTCTCACATACTGAAACTGTAATAGCTGTTCTACTCATATGGTGGTATGACTCTTGTAGAACGAACAAAGCTACCGCGACGGGCCAGTCTGTTACTTGCAGGAACGAGCGGTCCAAAGAGCCTAGGCTGACTATCGAATGTTAAGAGAAAAGATGAATGCAGCCGCTCTCTGTCGAGTGATCCTGCCACTAGCTAGCTCAGACAGTGAGCCTAACATTTGTCAAACGGTCTCAACTTAAGACTGAGATAGAATGGGCTGAATCTGCAGGAACCAATCCGAGTGCCCTAGTCTCACCGAGCGGCTGACAATTTCTTCACGGAACCAGCAGTGGCTTATGTGGGGGAGGCATTTTCATTGAGCAATCTGCGTTAATGGCTAGACGCGGCAATTCACGTCTGGGCCGGCATGGCACAACGACAGGGAGCGGACATTTGCCGGGATATACCAAGACCTCTCAGAACATGTCACTTGTGGGGGAAGTCTGGGGAATCCGCAATATACCGTCTTGGGTCGTGTCGCCATAGGCTACTAGTGCAGGCTTTTCCAGCCGACTAACTAGGGTTGCCCCTTCAATCCACTCTTGGCCGGGCAGAACCGGCCAATTCCGAAAGCGCGTTTCCAGTGGCTTGTAAGGGGTTGAAGAGCGCTTTGCTTACTATGACCATGAAGTCCCATCGAGTGATTCCTTGCAGGCTTTTCTGCAGCCACATCCCATCTACCGAAAGTTGCCAAAAGTCACATGGGCGCCGTGGCCGAAACTGAATGGGCCAAGAGGGAAACATACTATATTCATAAGGCATGATAGGTGTAATAGTCCGCATGGCTGATGCCAACTTCCGTAGGTCCGCGATTCGCTGGAGGTCAAGAACCAGCTGAGGTCACTGGGTCTCCAGCAGAGGTATATAATCAGCCTGCGCGCCATGGTGAACTTTAGAAATTGCCTCGCACAAGAACAGACAGTCGACAGTCAAACGGGCTCTGATCAAATCTGCTTCTCAGCTTACCAAAATGCGACTGCTCGCGTTGACCAGCGCGCTGGCCTTACTCGGCAAAGCCGTGCATGGATTGGATGCGGATGGATGGCGCAGCCAGTCGATCTATTTCCTCCTGACGGACCGATTCGCTCGCACGGACGGATCGACGACCGCTGCCTGTGATCTGGCTCAACGGGTACCGACGATCTTCCTTTGCCTGGGTCGCATGGGCTGACGATCTCCAGAGATACTGCGGCGGCAGCTGGCAGGGCATCATCAACCAGGTCAGACCAGACTCTCTCCAGATTTTGAAGTATCCCCACTGAGTAAATATGTTAGCTTGATTATATCCAAGACATGGGATTCACTGCCATCTGGATTACACCTATCACCGAGCAGATTCCCGATGTCACCGCTGTTGGAACGGGCTTCCATGGCTACTGGCAGAAGAACATGTAAATTGACGTCTCCGTCTCTTCTGAACGGCTGGCTCTAACTGGTGGAATATAGATACGGTGTCGACACCAACCTGGGCACAGCCGACGATATCAGGGCTCTGTCGGAGGCGCTCCATGATCGGGGCATGTATCTCATGCTGGATGTTGTTGCGAACCACATGGTAGGTTGATAAAGCGCAAAGTCAATAAATATAAAAGAAAACAAATAAAATAGGCCTTCGGAATCGCCATACTGACCCTTATGTGCACAGTCTTATGGCGGCCCCGGCGGATCAACTGACTTCAGCATATTTACCCCGTTCGACTCGGCGTCCTACTTCCATTCGTACTGCGCAATCAACAACTATGACAATCAGTGGCAGGTTGAGAACTGCTTCCTGGGGGACGATACCGTCTCCTTGACTGATCTGAACACCCAGAGCTCCGAGGTACGCGACATCTGGTATGACTGGATCGAGGACATCGTTGCCAATTACTCTGGTAAGCCCCTGCCCACTGGCCCGTCTTAATATTCAAGGCTGACCCATGCGCAGTGGATGGGCTCCGCATTGATACCGTCAAGCACGTTGAGAAGGATTTCTGGCCGGGTTATATTGATGCCGCTGGGGTCTACAGCGTTGGTGAAATCTTCCATGGGGACCCGGCGTATACCTGCCCTTACCAGGATTATATGGACGGGGTCATGAACTACCCCATGTGAGTCAAGCTCGCACCAGCAGATAGCCTGCCCACTCACAGTGCCAGATATTACCCCCTTCTGAATGCGTTCAAGTCCTCGAGCGGGAGCATGTCGGATCTCTATAACATGATCAACACAGTCGCCTCAAATTGTCGGGATCCTACACTGCTTGGAAACTTTATCGAGAACCATGACAATCCTCGATTCCCCAAGTACGTAGAAGAGGATGTGATATCTCCACATAAGGCTATATCTAACCCATGCATTGCAACAGCTATACTCCGGATATGAGTCGGGCCAAGAACGTCCTCGCGTTCCTCTTCTTGACCGACGGAATCCCTATTGTTTATGCGGGCCAGGAGCAACACTATTCAGGCAGCAATGATCCCTATAACCGGGAGCCGGTTTGGTGGTCCTCCTACTCGACCAGCTCAGAGCTATACAAGTTCATCGCGACCACTAACAAGATCCGAAAACTGGCCATTTCCAAAGATTCCAGTTATCTCACTTCCCGGGTGCGTTCCCTCCCTTCTTCCCACGGTGCCTCCCAGGTACCAGTTGTTAGACTGATCCAGTACTAACGCCGCGGCAAAAGAATACTCCTTTTTACAGCGATAGCAACTATATCGCCATGCGCAAGGGCTCTGGGGGCTCTCAGGTCCTCACTCTCCTCAACAATATCGGCACCAGTATCGGTTCCTATACATTCGACCTGTATGATCATGGATACAACAGCGGCGCCAACCTAGTGGAACTGTACACATGCTCCTCTGTCCAGGTCGGCTCCAACGGCGCAATCAGTATCCCAATGACATCTGGCCTCCCCCGCGTCCTTGTTCCAGCAGCTTGGGTTTCTGGCAGCGGGCTGTGCGGCTTGACGAACCCTACAAGTAAGACGACCACTGCAACGACTACCTCGACCACGACATGTGCCTCGGCCACAGCGACAGCAATCACTGTTGTATTTCAGGAACGGGTGCAGACCGCATACGGTGAAAACGTCTTCTTGGCTGGGTCGATCTCTCAGCTCGGCAACTGGGATACCACCGAGGCAGTTGCTCTGTCCGCGGCCCAGTATACCGCTACGGACCCCCTGTGGACTGTGGCCATTGAGCTGCCTGTGGGGACCTCGTTCGAATTCAAGTTCCTCAAGAAACGGCAGGATGGATCGATCGTCTGGGAGAGTAATCCGAATCGGTCTGCTAAAGTGAACGAGGGATGTGCTAGGACCACGCAGACAATAAGCACTTCCTGGAGGTAGTTTGAACGGCAAGCTAGGTCAGGAATGCAGCAGGGCGTGAATATGCGCTGACGGAACGGTGTGGCCAGATATATATAAGATACGAATTCCAGTGTCTCCTTTGTTACTTACATTTAGCTTCTATACACTAGCGAATCTCTTATTCCCGACTACATTAAACACCAAGGCCAATATAGCCCATTTAAATCACACTTAATAGATCTGTGACTGTAGGTTGTCATTCTATCTTCCCGCAAGTTTCGGATTGCGACTGGAATTCGCCGCGAGCACAAGCTGTGGTGCCCCAAGAGTACGCTTCGTTGTCACATACTGAAGGAAACACTATATTACAGTTGGTCAAGGTAGGTGTCGATATGATGATGATAATATATATTAGCCTGTATTCGAGAACTCATCAAGCGATGAAGCCCTCCTTTGGGAATGGGCTGCCTTTTTGACCATAGGAAGGGAGGAATCTCCGTGTCTCAGGAGCTAGATCATGAAACAGCAAGCAAATTTTTCCTTGTACCATCTTTAGGTCATGGAATGGATAGTTACGGGAGGTATCGGGCTTCTGTTCTGATGTATTCAGATGTTCTACACTATACTGGAAGGATAACCACTGAGTTCTCGTCACGTATGCTGCGATAAGTAGTAACTGGGGCGTTTCACTGCAGCCAATGCCCTATGTTCAAGGCTATGCGTCTTCTTTTCTCAGACTGCAGAAATAGTCGCGAGGACGGGGTAGGAGTACGTCACACCTTTCCTTGTCAAATCCTCATATCCCTGGGCCTGTGGACTGCCTGAGGCTTCAGAGTGCTGAGCTATATCAGTCAGCATCTTCTCTATTCTATCCTAATATGACATAGGTTCCAGACAGGTAATAACACTGCAGTGACTTCGGAAGAATGTTAAGGCTACAGGGCTTGGGGCCCCTCGGATGGATAGCTTCGGTCAGGCTCAGTGGCGGGCAGAAAGTGAATGGCAACGGTCATTGCTGGTATTATGATCTTAGGAAAGACTTTATACGAACAAAAGAATGCATTGCAAGATCCATAATTTTAATACTGAAGAATCACCGCTACCCATCAGTCCTCAAGCTACTCCTTTCCGCTTCTGCATATATACAGGATGAGAGAACATAAGCATAAACATTCATAAACATGCTCAACCCCAAGCCGGAACAAATCCAAATCAAGAGCATTAACGCATCATACTCTCCCCTTCAGGGAGTTCATATCCCCTTTCTGAACCGCTAGTGGTGGAAATCCTTCGTGTTAAACGGCTCAAAGTCCGTGACAATATTGCTGTATGTTCCCTTGAACTTCCAGTCATGTGTCACTGCCCTAGTTCCCATAGTTCTGCCCTTGATCTTGATATCCCTCTTAGCGCTCGATCCCGACATGGGAACCGTCTCCGAGTTCTCCAAATGTCGGTCACAGGTTCCACCAGGGACAATCTGATCGCCCGCCTTGTCCTTGACCAGGGTATACTGGTTCTGGATCTTCGCATACTCAGCCTGCACGCCAGGGAACCCACCGGGAACGTTCTTGTCGTAGATGGCAACGACGGTGTTTTGCGCGACGTTCTCGACCTGGTTAGACCGCGCGTAATTGTCGGGAACGTTGGAGTCGGCGTTGTACGCGTCCAGCCACTCCTGGCTTGAAGATAGCGCTCCGCTCCCATAAGCGCCGAGGAGGTCCAGACTATGTCCTGTCTCGTGCAGCGCAACATCGAGGTTCTGGCTTGTTGTTCCAGAGAAGCAGATATTGCCGTTGCTGTTGAACGCCCAGTTGTCACCCGGGATGGTGAGGACATGGCGCACCCAGCTACGCATCCTGACGGGAATCCGCCCGAACGTATCGACCAGTGTCTCGAAGCTATCCGCCGAGTCCTTGTGGCGACAGAAGCTCCATCCATCTTGGCAGTCGTCGAAGAAAATATCCCAGACTTCAAAATCGGTGGGGTTGAGACCTTGGCTTTCTGCGATGCTCTTGCAGTCTGCAGGCATGAGGCCGTCTTCCCACTTTCCCCAGTAGGGGCCGCCGTTGGACGGGAGGTTTGCTACATTGCCGGCGAGGAGATAGTCGAGGTTGTCAGTTAACGCGGGCTTCGAGAGTGTGTCGGCGTGGACAGGGGAGAGGGTAGCCAGAGCTGCGGCCAGAAGGAAGGATCTGCGGATTGGCATATTGATGGACAGTATATGGAGAAAGCAATATCTGGTAGAGACTAAATCTATGGGATAATGACTCGGAGGTGGATCTGGTGATCTGATCTGCTCTGACAATAGAGTCAAATGGCAGAGGGCAGGTGGTTTATATACCCCAGGAGCGAGATTATCTCCGCCATTTTAGACAATATCAGATCAGTCCACGGATCAGATTCAGCATCACCAAGCAGAGCTACTCTCCGATCCATCCGTCCTCTAAGCCCCAGTCTTCCTGAAGACTTGGAAGTCCTAGCCAAGCCACGCCTCAATAACATCCCGCGTCGCCAACCGTTTTCGCCCCCAAGCTGCAGGACGCCTTTAATCTTAACCCGTCCCATTAGGGTTAGGGCTGCAACCTGCCTCCACAGCGCTGCGCCAATCCTTCAGGAACAGCACCTAGGGTCGAAATACGGCCCAATCATGCGTGGCCCTTTTTGCACCCACTCAGGCTAGTAGCTATTGACTAGTCTAGGGCCCTACTCTCATAAAGGTCGTTGACTCCGTCCCATATAATTTTAGTCGGGGCGCAGCGATTGAGCTCTGCCAGCTGAAACAATGCAAGGTTACAGGGTAGCATTTTGAATCAAGGTTGACTGCAAGGCTGATTTATCCTTGGTGAACAGACAAGTAGGTGTTATTGCCAGAGGAGGAGCAGATCTACGTCTTGAGGAGTATTGGGTCCCATTGACGCTGCAGTATCCAGACTGCATATTTCCGTAGCTTCAGTACATTAGCAGTTGAAGTACAGCCCCAGTGGGAATAGACAATTACCTGAGCAATTGTTAGGCAGGCCGCATTCGGGGCTTAGATGTACCAGCACCCAAAGTAGGCCCGCTGATATTAACCAGACATAGTACTCGCGGGTATGGTACCACCACTGCTACTATAATTGGGATCACTTGTCCTGGTTGGTACATACGGTCAGGCAGAGAAACAGGGCTTCTCGACGTGCTCAAGTACGTAGCTTCGCTGCTCAGAGGTAGATGGAAACAGCGTTCTGAAGCACGTCTGCAACTCTACCGGATCTATAGACACCCGCCTTGTATCAGATACCATGCACGGGAGACCCAGGAAAGCGAATAAGCAAACAGAAAAAATTTCTATCCATTAGGGTTATTGGAGCCGTTCCCGTATAAATACAGATCCTACTCAGCTGTGATCAACTCTGAGCCCTGTTTAGCCGAGCAAGAGTCATGTTCCTGTTGACCAACGAAGATGTGAAGACGACACGACAAGCCTGCTGCTAAGACTCCAACAAAACACAAGAATAACCTGGCTGTAGCCAGAGCGGCTGAACTGAAAGACCCGTAGCTTTTCCCATTAGATATTGATAGTGTAGTTTCATTGGCCAGTTGCTCCTCAGCCGCTTCGTTCCCACTCTCTGTTCCCACTGCCCGCTTCTGAATCGCTGCAGCGTTTAAACTGACAGGGCTGAGCTGCTGGGAGGAAACGATCTAGGGATCAGGTAGGCATGCTCAGGTATGCTCAAGCCTTTATTAGGCCTCTATATCCTCTACGACGGTTCGTCTATACCCACATCATCATATCTTAGCGTCACCATACTGTCTCTGCATATACACCTATCACCTCATCCTCCTCTCTCCAATCCTGCTTTTAACCTGTTTTATCTCAACTCTCAACCACTATGCACTCCTCTACCCTCCTACTCGGCCTGGCCATCCTCACCGGCTCTGTCACCTTTGCAGCCGACCAAGTCGTGTCCATGTACATACCGGGCAATGACGACGGTCAGCCGCTCGCTGGAAAGATCGTCGGGTCGGTATGATTTTTATCTCCTCCCACCGACCCGCAACAAGTGGCCGACCCGGCTAACCTCCTACACCTCAGGATTCAAACAGAACCAGTTATTCTGTCACCTGCGCTGACTCCGTCACAACAACCTGCAATGTCGACAGCGGCGTGACAATCATCCAGGCCCCCAGCACTGTGACAGTCCTCGTCACTGAAACAGGACAGTAAGGCACCCGTCCACTCACCAACACCTCTTTGAATCCCAGCCAACCAATGCTAATATCCATTTCTTGCTTCAGCACCGGCAGCGTTCTCTGCACACACAACGCCAAAACGGGAACGTGCTCGCTCGGTATGGACGGCGAGTTCTTTGCCACGAGCACCGAACCTGTTCTTTCGTATGAAGTCACCATCACCGAAACAGAGACCGGTTCGCCGTCGACTTCGAAATCTCCGGTTAGTTCTGCCTTGGCTACACCCACGACCCTGGGCAGTTGCGACGCCACCGAGGATGCAGACGCGACCTCAGGGACAGATGCACAGGAGACGGATGGGCCTGATAACGGGGCTATATCTGGGCAACCATTCGGTGCTGCTGCGGTTGCCATGGTTATTGGGGTTTCTGCTGCTATGTTCTGCCTCTAATCAGTTAATGATTTGTGATAAAAAGCAGTACTTTCTGAAGGGCTAGAAAGATAGATATCTGGAGAGAAGAAATAGACGAAATAGACAGAGCCAGAATCAAGAGCGGCTTACGGTGTCAATCTGGTGCATCGTCGCGGCACGCTGGCAGGGTGCTAAGAATGTCCCGGAAGCCTCCAGAAAGAAGACATCTGAAGACATGGGGCAGGATGTGCAAGCGTCTTCATCAATCATGGCTCAACCCAGCTTTTAAAAGGATCTATGACAGTATCATGATACTTTCCGCAAGCTTTGCAGCAAGCCATTTCCAGGAAGGCACAGTTGACAGATCATCGTAGATCTGGCACAATGCAACAAGACGAAACGCCTAGGTTGCCGTCTTTGAGCAAATCAGAATACCGTCATGTCAAGCAATGCCGTGAGGCCAGGAAACTCGCATTCTTAAACAGTCGTCCCAGCATGAACTGAATATTTCCACTTTATGGCCGATAGAAGTCCCCCTTTGAGTGCCGGGACGAAAGCGTCAAACGACCAGGCCCAGAAGAACAGAAACGCCATCAACAGTGGATTAGGCCAGACATTCAGTTGTAGATTTGAGTTGCAGTCCGTTGTTCCAACAGCATCGTGAATGCCGATGTCCAGACCTTGGCTCGGTTTGCCTAGAACATTGGCGTCAATAGTTACTCCTCACGTGACGCCGTATAGGAGCAGCCAGAAGACAGCGACAGCAGGCTTACCTAGAGCTGTTTCTAGCAATAATCCATGTCAGAGGTAAATGGAGATCAAGCGTAAGCCAGTCCCGGCTCCTCCTCCGCCTGTTGAGTACGGTGTCCGGCGTCCGTTGACGCCAAATCCGCCACCATACTCGCCTTATCTCGCGTATTCTCCCTACTCCTCAGCTTCTCCTCACTCTCCTCACTTTCCCCCTCCACCTCCCCGTTTCACGCCCTCGCCCTCACCCTCGCCATCTCCTTCTCCCACATGCTCTCTTCAACCGCCTCACTCTCTCCCACGATACCGAAGTCAGCCCAATCTTCGCGTCACTACGCCTCTGAGCCCGCAGCCTACGAATCCTCCATCTCTCCCGCGCGCCGAAACAACCGTTCCCACCGGCTCTGAAAAGTCCAGTTTCTATGCTGATGCCCGCCATTTCCTCGGTGGGCTCATCCAACATCCCTCTGAATCGACAAAGCATTACTCCATCCTCCGCCATTCCCACGGCATCGTCTTTTACCGCGGTCCAACTACCTCCGTCACCGTCTCTATCTTCGCTGATACTCCGCTCCCCGCCGACAGATCGCTCTGGTTACAATGCAAAGGATGGACCGGGAAGACGGGAATGCGTGCAAAAGCCCTTTTTCGCATGCATGATGACTGGGTGAATGCTACACCGACGGTTGCGGTCCGTGCTGACCAAGTCGACCCGAATAAAGAGCGCGCGTGGCAGCGGGATATCGCCAAGTTCTACAAGAAAGCTTCGAAACGCGTGCAGACCCATCGGCTGCGGGAGACGGTCGTTGCGCGAATACCGCCAGATGCCGAAGACGGGTATTTCCAGCTTATACTGTGTCATGGGGAGAAAAAGGTTCTATGTCGGAGTCCTGTTTTCCGCATTCTGTCTGCGTCGATGGACCCAAGTTCTCTCCGGGGCGCGAGTCTGACGACCATGCCTCTTGAACTCGGTGCTCTTGTTGCCGGGACGTACGCGCAAGTAGCGGCGTCCAGAGTTGTAGCTCCTGTGACCGCGGTAGCGGAGACCGTCACTGCGCGCTACCGGCCTGGCTGGCTCGGGGAGACTGCCATTCAGACAGCCTACGAAGCCCTCAAGCCGGACCACGGGAATGCTCCCGATCCAGCTGCACCACCATCCATAGAAAATGGCCCCCAACCGCCATACCCACTTGACTTCGTTGCACGACCATCCCAATCCCATGACCCCTGTCGAATCCCGGTCAAAGTCCCTTCTGATATTCAAGACAAGCTCCGTGGCTACTTCTTCGGTTGGGCTCGCACCAGCCCCGACATCTGGCAGATGATTATTCTCTCAGTTCGACTCTGGGATGGCTCTCAACAAGCAGGCCCAGTCTCTCTCTCACAGACCACCCGCAAAGTCTCGGTCCTCCGGCTTCTTCACGAACCGATGCCAAATCCGCCATCCACACTTCCCGTCCGCATCCTCGGCTTTCTTCATCCAGATATCCCACCACCTTCTCCACGCACCGAAAACGACCTTGCTGCCGCACGTCAAGCAGCTGCAGATGCAGCTGCACTGGCGGAGCAGTACGACACAGAGTACGTGCAGGCGCTTCTGGATCATCCCCTGTGGGGTCCCGAGGCGGCAGATCGTCGCGGCTGGTTTGATCGGACCAAGGACGGGGCGGGAAATGTTCTTGCGCGAGGGCAAAAGATGATTGAGCGAGTTGGAGTGAGGACTGGCGTTGAACGAGAGGGCATGGGCGGGTATTATATTGTGAGGGGCTGAATGTTGTACATTAGTATACCATCATATAAATCAATAAAAGGTATAATGTTTATTCAGGTCTGAATGGACCACACGTAGAGGATGTGCATCAGCCGTGTTAGATCTGTCCCTCCGGCTGTGCCATGCAGTCTCGGCCTCACCTCGCTCTCAGTCTCCCAACTCCGAACAATCAGCACCCAACTGAGCAGTTGTGCATGCAAAACCCCCAATCCTCCAAAGGTCTTCGTACATGGCAAACAAAGGAAACACAAGTTCAGCCTCCTGAGAGATAAGCAATTTGAGCCTCGGACGCATGACGATAACTGCATTTTGAGCCTTGTGGTGGAATATGCAATCAAAACATGCGTTATGGGAAATCAGCCCGACCCTTCCACACCGGATAACAACGCAAGCACCCTAGGACCTCTTTTATGTGCAGAGCGAACCCGATGCAACAGATTTATCCAGAATGCAAGGGAGCTCCTGAACACTGCGAGTCTGTTTTCAGCATTCTGGCAGTCTTTCCGGGATCCAGCCAAGTTCTTTAAAACGATCTATAAGAGAGGCGACCTGGGATTGAGTGGGACCTAGACTATTGTCTACTGCTGAAGCGGATACCACATTAGCTTGTTGCTACTAGCTAAAAGGAAAGCTGACGGCACACCTTTAAAAGCATTCTTCGAGGATTTGTTTGCGGAATGATCATTGCGGTGATGGTCAACGCTAAGAAGCGGTGTCATCTTGGGGTTCATTTGGCCTGATCCATAACTCCCAAAGAAGGAAGATGTAGAAGACCTTGACGAAGAATAAGGAGCGGGCTCGAGACTGTGATAGAAGGTGGTACGGGAGGTGTTTGCGGGGTGGAAGGCAATAATTAATGAAGATTTAGTAAGGCGACGGCAGACAATAACACAAACGCCAGCCCACCTCTGAACCCAACCCACGAGACAACTGCCGGCTTACGAGAGCTTCCACCTACTGTCTCCTTCTTCTCTTCTAGTCTCCTCTTACAGCCTGAGGGACTCGCTTTGCCGATGGTAAGAGCGAGTTTCAACCGGGTCTTGATCTCACGCGCTGAGGAATCCAGCTCCAACGCGAACGCCTGCAGTCTCTTCGAATCATGGCTTTTACCCGACAGCGGACTTCGATACTCTATTAAACCGCTCAGAGTCAGACCACCGACAAGTTTCCAATCCAGCCGGTCTTCTCTTGGTCTTGCTCCATCCTTTCCAAAATCTGTGCTTTGACTATTGCGGACAGCCTCCATTCGCACGGCTACGAGCCTTTCATTAGCAACACCTCTTCCGCCCACGCCGTTCAGCAAGACAAGTCTCACGAGCTTGTTGTAACTGCGAACTTATCAGCTACATTAGTGCCTGTCTACCGATCTTGCAGCAGGAAGTGGGCACTTTGCTCTAATCCTGCTTCTAAGCTTCTCGGTGTCTAGTGCGTACTTCCTGCCCTCCAGCATTGTGTCCTACCTTGGGGGTATGTCAAATTCTTGAAAACGAACAGCTGTTGCTGGGCCTACAGACTTACTTTCCGGGACCGGCCATGATTGCTAATGCGGTCATGTGGTCAGAGGTTTCTTTTGCCCTTAAATGTGATCGCTACAGACGGAGTCGAACCTCTTGTGGCATTTTCATGAATAAAAGAATATCTCTCATTTTATGGGCGCAAAGAGAGATTAACGAGAATGGCGCCTTGAGATGGACCGCGTTGTCTCACTTGCTGGACGTTGCGATCTTATACTACTACCGTCGTGTCTCCAAAACACACTGGACTTTCTTACCGAATTGGACACGCCACTATCTTGCGTTTATTGCTCGTTGATGATTGGGAAACTTAAACCCTTGAACAATTCAAGGGGATCCTTTCTCTACACTTGTTTGAGGACTGAGGCCATTCATTTCTGCAGGGAGCTCCGAAGCTCAGGCTGTATAGTACCCGGCATTCAAAACTATGCTTGTGTTCCAATGCCTGATCCTCTTTGATAAGGAGAGCATTTACGAGAATCAGTGGAGTGTAGGAAATCACGTCTATGTCAACGCTTTGTCCGCACTGTTTGAGACTTACCTCGCCCTGTAGGAAACAGTCGAGCCGCTAATGAGTTTATGACAACACTAAGTCCAAGTTCTAGCGGCAAAGCTCAATGCTACAGTCTCTTTCATTTACGAGTTTGCTAGGTGGCCCAGTAAGTCCAATCTTAATTGCCATATTCCTGCTCTACCGCCATATTCAAAAGGCTGAGCTTTCTCTAGGTGTCGTCAACAATTTTGAAATATGCCCTATGCCCTAGGAAAGGTAAAGTTTGGTACCTGAGCATCCACAACAGACTATTCGTTCAAAGAGCGTCAGCTCTCTGTCGGGTTTACCGTCGACGCACTCTCTTCTGCTCTTCAATTTTCAGTCACAATAAGGAGCAATATGACTTCGGACTATCCGATATACTGAATGGACTAGCGGGTGCCGAGGAAAGATGAGAACTCCCACTGGAGCTTTCGAGGTATAATCTGCGGGTTGCTTTTGCAGACAGGTAACGATTCGCGCAGAACAGGAGGAGCGTAACGTATGATGAGGGACCTAGTGGTACAACTCATCGCATACATATGTCAGGGATCGACTTGTTCGCCTGTACCATCTCCCCCGGTGGGGTTACCAAACTCTCCACTGGCCGCGATTCTGGCCACCAAATTAAGCTTATTTTGTTCCTGGTTGCGCTTGATCAGCCTGCTTCGACCATACCATTGATTTTAGCCCCGCTATTCGCTTCCGAACGAATTCCTCAGCTTCCCCAGATCTGGCCCCTATCGGAGTGGAGCAAAGGCCATACTTACACCACCTCCCCGCAGCATTCTAGGCTTTATGTGATGAAGACCACTTGATGACTATCCAATTACTTTGACTGCTCCGCGGCTCGAATTTTTCACGACAATCCTCCGGAGAGGCCGATTATGGTGGATCCATGTTTGCTGAGGTGGACAAATGAAACCTGTCGATGGTGGTGTCCGTCATCTGAAATCCTAGAAGTTGCTAGATTGCAAAATCACCTCAGGTTACCACACGGCTAGTATAAAGCCCTCGGCCTTCCAGTCGTAAGTGTTGGATCTTCTTCTTCCTTGATTCACCCATCCTTCAGCTGCTTCATCGGAATACATCGAAAGTAACTTCTACTAATCACTTACTGTATCGATTCCACTATGCCTCTCCTCTTCAACGGTAACCACCGCTCTTCGCTCTCGGAGAACGAGATACCCGTCTGGGATCTCAGGACCAGCTCTTCCGAGGTCCCGGACGATGTCCAGTACCTCAAGTACGTCAATGGCTCGCCCTCCCAGCTGGAGCAGGACAATCGTAACTCTGTGAATCGGAGGGATATCCTGCCTGGAGGCAAATACCGCGGTATGTGTGTTCTTTTCATGAAATGACTACCTATATCTGTCCGAAGCTGACACGACATCTAGGTATCGCCAAGCTCTTTTTGCGCTTTGAGAACAGTGAGGCAGACACCTGGGTCGTTGCCACAGGCTTCTGTGTCAGAGATGATCTCGTCGCAACCGCTGGCCACTCCGTCTACAACTGGGAGTATGAGCTCGGCGAGCTGACCGAAGCTAAGGTGTATCTTGGGTACACCGGAAAGCAAAACATTGACAACCCCGAGGTCGAGTTCCGCTTTGGCAAGCGAGTTGCCACAACCCCCGAGTGGATGGAGAAGGGCGGTCGTCGCGAGGCTAACCTCGCCTTCATCAAGCTGAACAAGCCGTTTAGGGAGGTTACACCGTATGACTACCGGGATACACCGGAAAGCGACATGATGAACATCGGCGTTGTGGGCTTTGCCGGTGACCTCAAGAAGAACGGCGAGCCTGGTGCAACCCTGTACGAGTGCTTCCAAGACACGAAGTGGAGTCTAGACAAGTCCAGGTGGCAGATGCTCGAGTATCAAATTGATCCATATGGAGGTAGGCTATTAAGAGCGCCTTGACAAAGCCTACGCATCTAACAAGTCCAGGCATGTCCGGTGCTCCAGTTCTCGACGAAGACATGAACTGCATTGGCGTCCACACCTACGGCGGGGAGAGGAACTGCGCCACCGTCGTGGGCCACCACGGGCATTCCTTCGAGCCCTACTTTGACGCTCTCGACTCCCGCACCGAGCGTCGGCGCGGAGGAAGGCAGCCCCAGCGCCGCGGCCGCGGTGGCATCGACGAAGAGCAAGACCTGGTCTGTCAAATCCTCAGACTCATTCGGGACTTCCCCGATCCCATCCCACGAGATATTCTGTCGCCCGACACACGTCTCTCCCTCGGCCAGCTCGGCGTGCGCGCAGGTGCAGTCGCAAACATTGCCCTTAGTGCTGCAGCCAACGCTGTCACTGAGGACGTCGATACATCCGACAAGAATTTTGAATTTGAGCGCGACCAAGCCTTTGACAACATAACCCAGCGCGCCATCCTTGCCGAAGCGGCCCTTGCAGCCGTCCAGCAAATGAGCACTCGATTGCGCCAGAGTGAGCACGTCTTCAACACCATCACCCAAGTCGTGATCGACCTCCTCCCAACCATCCAGCAGGCCGGCTCAACTGTCATCAATTCCGCCCAGGAGCCCATCCTCCGTCTCGCCCTCGACGAAATCAAGAACGGCGGGAAGCGCTCTGGTCGCTCCGAGTCCATCCCCTCGCTCCGCCAATCCCGCGGTGCCGCCAGCAGACGCGGCCTCAGCGGCCGCAAGGCTCAATTCGTCGATGCCCTATCCGAAGGCGCACGAGACGAACGCACCGAGCGATTCGTCAGCAACATCGCCTCGGACGGCCTCTCCGACGACGCTGAGATCAAATGGGATAATCTCAACATCTCCAAGCACCTCCAGTCCACCTCATCCATCATCGAGGCCGGTAAGAAGCAGCCGTCCGTGGTCGGCCCACTTCTTGTCTCTAAGGGCCAAAAGCGGCAGCATGGCCATGGCGTCCACCCCCAGCACCAAATTAACCTGCATAACCTGCACGAATTGATGGAGATGGACCTGCAAGACGACGAATTCCCGCTGTCAATCGAGTGCCTCCCACTCAGGGCTGTTGTCGCCGAGGCAGCGCTCCAGGCTATTATCCGTATCCAGCAGCGGGATCTCGAGGACGAGGGCCTCTTCGACACTATGCGCGAAGTGATCCGCAAGCACGGCCCAACAATCGTCAAGATCGCACCCGCGGTGATCCGCAAGGTTGCGCCCGTGTTCACGGCTATCGCGACCGAGGGCGAGGAATACGCTGTCGAAAAGGGTCGAGGCGAATATGGCTACAGCGGCAAGTACGCCACCAAGTATGGCGCTCGTCGCGAGGGGAGTCCTCAGCGGTACAGCCTCACCACTAAGGCGAAGGGTCTTGCGAAGAGCAAGCTTGCAGGCACTGCTGCTGGCATTTCCTCGGCTGAGAGGCAGTTCTTGCAGGCTTTCTAAGACTCAGCGGCTCATCTACGTGTACTAGGTATGGAATGCGTATAAGAACATGCGTCACGGACAGGTTGGAGTCGCTCGTTAATGTGGTTGGACTTTGGTGTTATTGGGTGCATAATAAAACCAAAAATTTTTAAAAAGGTATCAGAAAAAAGTATCCCCAAAAAGTGCATCTGAACATCTCTATCTGTCGATCTAGTTTCGGTTTAGCTTTACATCAGAAGCATCAGAATGGAATAAGTTCTACGTTTATCTTGCTTGTCTTTGAATCAGTTACAAACTCTTCAACAGTATTTAGCCCAACTATTAAGTCTCCTCAATCATCCGCTCCACATTTGTCGCGATTACGAAAACCGGCTAACTTCTCGATTCATACTATAATCCTTCCTCGATAATTTGATTGTAGACGTTCAACTTCTCCCTTTCTGCTATTTGCCAGATCCACGTCCTGGATCTCCCACCAAATTGCACCGCTCTAACCTGGCTTGGCAACGAAATGCCAATCTGAACCATTCCAGATGCACTGCCAAGCCTTCAACAACCCTAGAAGCACGAATCTGGGAAATCAAAGTCACCCAATGAGCGTTGAAACAAACCACAAAAGGAGCTGGTCCAATTTCTGCAAGGACATTTCTGGACTCCAAGTCCACACCCGCTTGGTGTATCTCCGTTACCGGTAAACCCCCCTAAAATGGAAATGGGTCCTGCTGAAGAAATTCTGAACTGGTGAGAGTGGAACAGCGGAAGTCGCCGATTCGCCGGACGTCAAATTGAGGCTGCCTCTCCTGTCGGATAGTGTTAAATGAGATTTAGTCAAGATTCACACCAGCTTCGAAATTTGAATTCTTAACTTTCAATTCGTTATCCTATCACCGTATATTTATTTTTAATAGGGATTCACCTATTTTCTTCAGTGTAGGGCAAGTCGAGCGGAGTTGAGCGGCGGCTCCAGGGACAAGATTGAATGGTTTGTCCGGTGAGAGATCTGGAAAATCGGTGACTCACGGGATGGTTTGTGTGAGATTTCGTTCGAAAGCTCTACGAATACGGAGCGCGGGTCAGTGAATGGAGATCTGGATATGTGGAGATTCTCGAGAGAAAAATTAACTATTTACACCTGAACCGTCGTCTGCTCAGCAGCGACCGCTATGCAACATATCGCGGATTAGCATTATGCATAGACCGCTCGTAGAGCGTCAAATCATCTTCATTTCGAAATCAAATTAAACTCCATGACTAGTTTTCTTCCTTCTTCTTCTCATCGGAGATACGCGGAACCGGAACATCGGGGTCGTCGGCATCAAGAGCGTTCATAGCATCTTCTTGGGCATTAAGCGGGTGGTAGATGATGTAGAAGAGAATACCGGTAACAAACGATGCGATGGCCAACCCAACGAACATCCACATAATAGCAGGGTCAAATGCAGCGGGCGTCAAGGCCTCGGCAAGGGCAGAGCCAAAGGCATTAGTCAAGAGGTACATAGACTGCACGAAAGACTTCATGGATGGCGGCGCCTTTGTGTATGCGTACTCCAGACCAGAAACCGACGCGAAGATCTCAGAAATACCGATGAAGAAGTAGGCGGGCGTCTGGATAGCAATGTGGACGTTGTTGCCTGAGGTCGAACCATCGGAACCAATGGAAGCATCACAAAGAGGCTGCTCGTAACAGGGGCCAGCCGAGTAGATTAAATGCTGAACGATAGCAGCGTACATCATGGCCAGGGAAGCAACAACGAAGCCGAGCGAGATACGGGAGATTGGGCGGAACCGGATGCGCATGCGACGTAGAACGGGGTATACCAGGGATTCCAGAACGGGGATGAACACAATGATGGAAATCGGATCAAAGTTTTGCATCAAGTCGTTAGGGATGCCGTGCCCCTGCATCTGAGCAGCCTGACTGACAAAGTTGCTCGAGAACTGACCATAGACGACCCAGTAGATCGGATAGAAGGCGAAGACGCGGCAAGCGACAAGGGCGCGCTTCAGCTCGTCGACAAAGTGATCGTCCCAGGGCAGGTTGGTTCTGCCTCCACCGTTTGCAGCCTGCCATGTAGGCTTGGGTGCATCCATGTTGCGGTTGACAACCATGATCCAGAGAGCTTTGAATGCGTCGGTAATGACAGACCCTTGTGGAGGACGGACAACATAGTACTTGCGTCCCAAGACGATAACGGCCGTGCCAACGGCGAACATGCAAAGGCACAGCAGGTAAGCCGACCAGAATCCCGTGTACTTTTCCATGTAAGGGGTAGCCAGCAGCGAAAGCGAACCGATGTTGATGCAGCCGTAGAAGATCATGTAAATGCGTTGAATCGTAAGCGCCGGGTCGATGATGACTTTTTCGCCCTTTTTGGTAGTTGAGACAGCCATTTTCTTGCGCTTGTACTGGTCCGCAATCTTAGGGGAATCAGCGGTGAACCGGTTAGAGAAACCTGTAGGCTGACTTACCAATGGAGCAACGTTACTCTTGATTCCACCGGTGCCCAAACCGATAATGAGAATGGCAACGATAAAGCCTCCAAGCCCAGCTCCATGTTCAAGGGCGGTTGGAATCGACGTGCAGACGAGGATCAGCAGACCAACGAGGTAGACGCCGCAAAAGAGGACGATGGTCTTGTATTTGCCGAGATACTGGTCGGCAATGATCGCACCAATGATAGGTGTCACTAGATCCCAACGTTAATTCGTTCCTAAGCTCGAGCCGGGCCGGAAGACGAACCGTAACACCAGAACTGGAAGAAGGTAACCAATCCGGTAGCTCCCTGGTGCCCCATACCGAGCGCACCAGGGGGTTGCGCACCACCGTTATAGGGACGCTGAACGTAGTTTTGGAATAATCCAGACATGCCATAGTATGTGAAACGCTCACACAGCTCGACAATAGCAACTAGCCAAGCGGAAAGTGGAAGGTTTTCGGCAACATGACGCAGAGTCTTGTTCTCGTGGTCGTTCGGTTCTTCCCCGTCGGGAGTGTCAGTAAGGGCTTTCTCAGACTGGCCGACAACTTTATCCTGTCCAGCCACAGGACCAGTTGTAACGGGAGTATCGGTAGCGAGAGCCGGGCTTTGACAGGTCAGCAAAATAACGACCTAGCTAAGTGGAAAGAACACAAATGGAAAGAACACAAATGGAAAGAACACAAATGGAAAGAACACAAATGGAAAGAGCGCAAGTGGAAAGAAATGTCTGGAGGAAATAAAGGCTCGAAAACGAGAAGGGTAAAGCGACATCGTGGAAGAACACAAGATACACGCGTAGAGTGCACGGTGGAGGGAAATTCGATCGGACGGGGAAACTCACAGGGTGGCCTCGATACCATGCTCTACGGCAGCCATGATTAGAGGACGGCAAGGGAAATCCTCGTCGGACAGAATGGGCTTGACTTGTCGCAGAAGGTAAAAAAGGCAGCCGCGACGGAGGCGAGTCGCACCATATTATACTCAAGGCCAGGTCGCGTGCGAGCAAAGCGGGCCCGGCTGTCTTATCTCCAAGAAAAATCACCAAACGGCGTTCTGTGAAAAAGGCCATCCAAATGGGGCAGCAACCACGGATGTAACCCCAGGTTCAGACAAGCGAGTCAAGCCTTTCTCGGCTGTCTTGTCTCTCTAGTAAATGGGACTGGGTCGGTGGCGCAACGTCCGGAGTTCACCGGCCTCAACCTTTTTTGCCATCGCCTCAATCGCACACCACCTCGAAACGTCAGTTCCAAGTCTGTCCAACGCCGACCTTAGCACAAACAGCAATACCCAGGAGTAGTTATCGCCCAGCTCTCTATCGTCCAGGATTCCAGCGCAATAATTCATGGTGTCCATGCGAGACTGCGACCGAGGCCAACCGCAAGCGGAACGTCTTAGGTAACATAAACGTTTTCGCTAGGTAGGGGCCCGGATAAGATCTCGTTCAGAGACGAGATAAGGACGGATCGCGTGCCGTGAAAGCTCAATTCCCATATTGATGAATATGGGGCGTAGCGACAACCCGGTCCTCGATAGCGAGTCGACTCCTCGAGAATAGATCCTGCCCCCACTCAGTGTATCCCGAGGTCGACACTGCGACGGAAGGTCGCATAACTGTCCTCCGGACTAGGTCCCCGCGTGCTAGATACACGATGTGACCCCGTAAGCTTCTCCCAAACTCCAACACCAATTTCGTCGTAGAGAGGTCGGATGGTGACCCCAACCCAATTCTCCACGTCCAACGGAGCTGAAATCAGGATTCTGGGGTTCTGAGTTTGACAAGTGGCCCTACCCACTGTGAACGGCGTTACCCCATGGGAAGTCAGAACGATCGGTGGTTGTTGTTGGCCAGGGCGAGTCAATCGCTTCCTTTCTCGAAATCGGGGATCGGTTCGTGCATCGTGATACACCTTGTCTAACCGTCGGAGGAAATTCGAGACAGCGCTTCGAGCCGTCAGCGGCGTCAGGGATCATCCATCCATCGTCGAAAGAGGCGAGGCCAATGATAAGAGACCCCGGTCCTGTGCAACTGACCGAGTCAGTGCTTATCATTATCCAACAAGACGGTCAGAGGACGGTCAAGACGCGATCCTTGCCCGCCCAAGACAGCCGCGATCGGGCAAGTCGCATGACACTGATGCTCCGGTATCGGTCGCTGGGATCAAGACGCAGCAGGGTGGTACAAGGACAATAATGAACAACATGATGACTTCACTCACTTTGGAGGTTCAAGCACAGAAATTCTGACGGCTAAAGAACGGATGCTGACCCCTTTGGAAATGATTGCCAGTCTGTGAGAGACAAACAGGAGGCAAGCTCACGTGCAGAGACACGGCATCGGGCAGCAGCAGTTCTGACCGACTCTCACCTTTGGAGAATCAAGAATGAAAGTCGCCAGGCCGGGTGGGAGTCACCCTTCTTATCAAACCCGCGTGTCGTACAGTTTAGCTCTCCGAACACGCCTCCAAGAGCCGCTAACCAGCACCCAAGGTCTTGGGACCTTGGTCGTCTGCCATTCACGCCAATCAAGCCTTCTGGGCATCTTGGCTCCAATCCCGGCGCGCGAATCGGCACTCGAAAAGGAGGATATGAGAGTTGGAGGTTAGAAACTGGAAAGAAGGAGCCGGCGAGGATGGGAAATGATAAATTATTCATGATCAGGACCCAGAGCCAAAAGCATTCAATCCGCTCCAGCTAGATACTACGCCTAGGGTGCAAAATCTGCTGTCCAGCTAGGAATACATACTTCGCATGAACACTATGCAGGTCTACTAGTAGTCCACGCTTACCTTTAATGGGAGCAACAGCTGCCAATGACTCTCCAGGCGATTCAAAGCACGACAGCTCAGAGAGACGGCCTAGCCCAACAGAGACCCCGACATTCCGAGATCGGCTCTGCACAAGAGCCTCAATAACCAAACCGTTTGACGCCGTCAGCAGATTTCAGCTGCCATGAGCTGTCATAGATTCTTAGCACTTGGTTTTACAATTGCTGGTGCTCTGGAGTTGGGACCATCATCCGCGGTAGTTGACGGCCGAAGTCGGAGCACAAGAGTTGATACGGCACATGTTGGGTCGATGCTCGAATAGGAATAGCTTCATCCTATGGATCGCTAGCATATATATAGATATGCCTGCGAAGCGAGTAGTGACTCCCTCCAGATGAAATGGTTATTATGCGCGAATAGACCGGCTAGGAAGGGCTGAACGGGCCGTTCAGCTTCTCGATACTCAGCGGATCAATTCAGAAACGTTCAAGCTATTATGATTGTCCTTCAGCCTGAAAAGTTATTGCGAGCGTAAATATCAACGGATGTGAATGCTCTTTGCAGCAGCTAGTCACCGGCCTGGTGAGATAATGATTCCAGAAGCGGCAGCTGCTCGTCGACTCGAGCCGCCAACTCCAGATGGAACACAGTTCACCTGGTCTTTTCCTTGCTCTCTCTCTCTCTGATAACTCACCCCGATACCAATTGTTATCTCATCTCTCAACGAGACTATCTGTACTAGTACCTATCGCTCACCATGGTAAATGGATTGATATCTGTCTGATGAGAGCCGGAGCCAAGGACTAACCGGCACCTACCTCACAGTCAGCCCACTGGTACTTCGGTACCACGCACGGCAGCGGCGTATCGGTTGAATCTTCTGGAAGAAGGACAATCATCACTCTTCCAAATCATATGACGATCGTGGCTAGGGGATCGGTGGTGAGTACGAGATTCGTGCTATGGAAACACCGCACTATCACAGCCTTCGTTAACCCAAACCGATCGTCTTTTAGTCCTTTACCTCGACTTCCAACCGTAACCCCCCGGGTCGTCGGGGTCCTGCGCACGCTGATGCGGAGTACCATCGTCATGGGCAGCGGCGACATAGAAGTGGTAGAGGACGACCCTGGCCTGGGCGAGGGCGCGGACGTGGACGCAGGGAGCGATACAACAGAACTGGCAGACATGACGGACAGCAGCGAGGAGAGTTAAGCACAAATGCACCCGGGTTGGAGGATAGGATTACGCTTCCGAACGGTCACGCAAGTGCTCTCGCAATCACCAATGCAAACACCACCAACAAGTATGCTACGCCTTATGAAGATACGATCACCACCAATCACGACCACTATGCTACATTTCCTAGCACAAACGCGGAGTCGATGACCGTCGGCCAGATTGGCAGCGCAGCGTACGAAAATGCAAATACAAGTGGGATAACTGCCGGCCTTCACGCTATTTCAATCTCAAAAGCCACAGTTGCTGACAGAGCACGCGCCACTACTACCGACGGTCTTTCTCACGACCCAGCGCATATTATTTGTCCAAAGAACGAGGTAGACGACGCTTTGATGTCCTGGGATGAGACATCTGTCAACGAGACCACGGTGGGAACTATCAGGTCGGGGAGCACGATGACGAGTATCATTTGCTAAGTCCTAATAGCTGCAGCGAACTAAGGACGACTACATCTCGGCTTCCAGTTCGTGAGCTGGTCACGAGCAATGATCCGGGCGCTGTCAATGGCTTTGTTGACGGAGACCGGGAAGTGCATCGGCCGCTGATTGCGGACAATGCGAGCGATACAAGTACGCTTTGAAAATATACAGGGGAACAGTTCCAAACAAGCTTCTCAACATAGATTGGCATCATGGCTTCCTTCAGCTGGGATTATTAGTAACCTTCTTTTCTTGATAGCGCAGTCTAGCAATGCACACGATGGCAATCTCCGTATCCTTCAACTTCGATTAATACATAGATCCGGTCTTATTCAGACAAACATCCTGATAATAGCGCCCCGAGGCCAGCCTTCGCGAGTTCTTCCATTTTGCAATTCTATCCGTTTCTCCGGTCATCTTCATCCTCCTCAGCATCTCTCAAAGTCTCTACATCCCGATACTCGATTTTCTTGACCTTCCTTTCCCCCTTAATGCGGACAACCTTCAACTCCCTACAAAGATCGACCCGTCTGCCCGTAAGGATGGGCTCTCTGATTTTCTTCGGATATAAAACTGACACATTCTTCATACAGTGACTGAGGTAAAACCCCGCATCGACGCAGTTATCTTTGAAGTTGATGCATTTGAGACGCTTCGGGTCGAACCAGTGCAAGAAGGGGTCTGCGTCGACGACGACCCCCGTGAGGATCAATGTCCGGATAGACAGACGGTTTCGGGTACTTCCAGATGCCATCGCGCGGATCTTGGCTTTCTCAATACACATCTTATCGAGGTACTCGGCGACTCCAACAGTGCGGAGGAGGGTGCCGTAGCCTGTTCCGCTGGATGTTTAGATTCTAATGTTAGCTCTACCCTCTCCTTCCTAAGGACAACCTTTGTGTGCTGTGCTTCTCCCTTCTGTTCTTGGATTGGGACCAAGATGTTCTAAGATGTTTTAGGGCTGGGCTTGGTTGAGAATGTGCTTACTGGTAAACAGGTTCAGCGTAGGTAGTTTTATTCAGACGCCAACCTCCCTTGATGTAAGGCCATTTGTAGCCGCGGCGGAGACGTGGCTGTAGAGCCATGCCGATTTCAAGCTCCTCGAGATCGGTGTTGAGCCATGCTGCTTGGAAGATGTACATCTGATAAGACTGCATCATCCCCGTGATTTTTAGGATCCGCAGGTTACGGAATGTGCAGAGGGGGGCCATTTCGTCTATGGGGAGAACGGAGGGTTCTTCGTGATCGTCTTTGTTTTCACCTTCTGCGGGAGGGCCCGTCTTATGTTTCTCCTCCAACACGTTTGTGTCCGTCTGGGTGGGTTGTTCCGATGGGACTGACCAGAAGACGTCCAGGCCCAGGGTACGGCGGTCCTTAAGGAGAGCACCCCAGAGGGCTCCGCCACGGAACTCCATGAGCGGGTTTGGGGGAGTAGCTTGATCGGGGGTAAATACTGGAATAGCCTTTCTTGGTTCGTTCGGTAAAAGGTCGAGTTCGTCTAACTCGGTCTCAATCTCATCAATGTCCTCCTTTTCTTCGTCTTTTGTTTTCCGCCTGCCGCTCAGCCTGTTAAAGGTTGATCTGATCATTGAGCTTGAACGGCGAACGTCAGCCGTGACGCTGGACGATCGTGCGCGGATGTTGGAGCGAGATCGTGATCGTGAGCGTCTGCTCAGTCCCAGTTCTAGAACACGAGACGGCGGATACAGTGTTGAGCCGCTGCGAGCGGTTGTTGAGTTCGCGCTTTGGTTGAGGGCATCACTCATGCTAAACCTTCGGCTTCTCCTCTGGGGCACGGCCTCAACTGCCTCCTCTGGATTCACGACGGTGGTGACAACGGACGGGGCCCGAAATGTCTGCGCCTGCTCTGGTCCGATGTTGAAGGGGAATCTGGTGTGAAGGCTCTGGTCGTGAGCTAGACAGAAAACAGTCAGTACTGCCGTCCAAGCCGAATGGCACTCATGCCATGATAGTAATTAGAGGCTTGCCTGTTTCAATTCTGTCGTTGGTATCTCTGTTCCACCTCTCGGCGTCTTTCCAAAACTCCTCGCCTAAGAGAGTGGCCTTCCAGTGAGCTGGGAAGTCATCAATGTCGTTCACTTTTGAGTCCATTGTGTTCTATGTCGGCTCGGCGATGATAATGAAACGATCAGGAAGTAGAGATCATCTCGAGAGGATAGAGAAGAAAGATGGCTGATAACTGTTGAGAAACACAAGAAAGAACTACACACCTCTCACTTCAGGCCGCCGAAATACAAGCTAGTTCATACATTTGTTAAGTAAATCCGGTCTACTTTCAGTAACAACCAAATTGAATATACTGTAGAGGCCATTTCGGATTCCCTGAGAAGTGTCATAGAGTTCCAGCAGCCGACGCCTACCTATAGCTGGTTGTTCATGGTCTTACCGAGTATCATTGATGTCAAGCAGTGTCAAAATACATGCCAAATCTCTTTGGCCGTTAATAGAATACAGGGCCACAGTTACGAGTAATTAAATCCTTCTGCGAAACCTAGAGCTCAAATCTTGACACATCTCCCTCGACAACAGCAAGTCCTACCAATCCTTTACGCAGCAGCTGAGGAATATCCTGGTGCACCTTCTGCTGCACCATGTCCTTACTCTTCCCAGCAATTAGGAATACTATCAGGACAATCTCGACAATGATAGTAGTTCGGGAGTAGGCAATGTTGTGTGCCACTAGGGAGGCTTCTGTGTCTCAGTTACCACACTCTATCTGAGATGGAAGATGGTACAAAAGTCGAAGAGATGTGGAAGTACGGCGTTATGTCAGGCTTAGGCAACGTAGAAAAATGGCTTACTTTTCAAAGGCCAAAGAATATATATTTTTGTGATGGGCGGTATGGACATACACCAGGTAAACACAAGCACCAACTGGACTCTAACCGGAGACAACTCAGTACAAGATTTATGACGAATTATGTTCATACGTAGTAGAGTATTTTCGCACGTTATTTTACTTAGACCACTTAATCGCATTGGATGGCCTACGCGTAATAATCGCCAATTAGCGTCAGCTCCTCGGGAAGCCCTCACCATCTTGCTTGTTACGAAATCCGAAATATAATGTTGCTAGATCTCCCTTTGGAAGGGTATGGAAGTACTACGTATACTGATAGTAGATTGACACTGAGTACTGATATAGATTACTGGATTCATGATCCCGCCTTCGCTTTTGTGATGTGAACTCGCAGCGCTTTGCTTTCTTCAGCCCCATAAATAGAACTCCAATATAAGTGGTATAGACTCGTCAAAAATAAAGCATGAAAAAGGTAAAAAGCTGGTGTCTACTAGCAAAGTCATCATCAGCGAATCGAGAGGGTTTCGCGGGTGTGGACATCGGTAGATCCGTTCCTCGTGATTCAACCCATTCATCAGTCACGCCCATGTTAAAAGGTTGCTCCGTAATTTCATGTCTTGAAGCGATTCAGAACTCATGATTCATGAAAGCACCGTCTGCCGCATTTCTTAAACAGTGTATTTGGCCTTGGCTCTTGTGCTGCCACTGTGGGCGCTATCCGTGTGTCCCGAGAATTCAACACTGTCATTTGGACCAAGACGGAGTACTTCCTTGAAGCGGCGGCCGATTGACTCAAGCACTTCCTTACCCTGAGCGGGTGTGCGTCCGCTCTTGTCACCGGGAAGGGTTTTGCCAACAGTCCGTGTCCAGAGACCGACACGGTAAAAACCCTTACGCACGTTCACAACGACACCCATGACTTCATTATCGCCATCATTCTCGAGGGTTTCGCCGATGGCCGCCAGCTGTGCGTGCAGCCAAAGATCATCAATAGGGACCGATCGCTTATCCTTGAACGAGAATGACCACTTGCCGCCGTGCTTGTTCTGCGGGTCTTCCCACTCGGGGCGAACACCTTTCTTGAAAAGGTGGTAGTCTGCCTTAAGGCCTAGTTCAGAGGTCGGAGTTATGTTGTTCTAAGCAAAGAGAGCCATTAGGGAGACGCGAGTTTGGAAAATCAGACAGAATCGACATACATAAATGCCCCAGAATTCCTCTACAGAGTTGAAGGTCACAACCTCCTTCAGCAGATCGTTCCAGTTGTCGCCCTAATATAAGCCAACGTAAGCGAAAGACTTTGCGCGGTCGGAGGGAGGCGCGCTCTACCTTTCCACTAGGAGGCTTTGTGAACCAAAGAGTCCATTCGTGCATCAGGGGATGCTTTACGTTGAAGTTCTCTGGGTCGTGGAAGACCGTGACGATGTCGCCGTTGGCCTTCTCGGTCTTCTCTTCAACTGCAACGGCAGGAGGGGCCGTGTTCTCGTTCGTCACCGGGGGAGCATTCTCTGCGACGGCGGCCATATTGACTGAATGAAGATGAAACTGCGGGTATTTCGAAATGCGATGGCTTTCGAGCGGTGAGTTTGCCTTGAGAGTAAATGGGCGTTGAAGGCGAGCGGTTTCGGTGGGGGAGAGGAAAATTTGTGTTGTGACGGCCGTTAGGGAAGGAGCAGTCCAGATGAAGATGAGAGGAAGGAGGCCGTGAACGCGCAAAGCCACAGGGAAGTTGAACAACTGCTCCAGGCAGAAAACACGATATGGATATGTTAGTGTTAGGACACTGCAGTTATGGTGAGGTTTCTTCCGATCCTTTTTTGAAGATTGCCGCAGCTGTTCCGCTTTTCCTTTTTGGGCGGCTCACTTGATCAGGAATCTTATTGGCTGCTTAAAAAACCCTAAGAACATGGAGAAGCTGGAGTAACTAATAGGTGGAAAGTAAAGGCCAGGAGTCTTCTTATGGGAGGAAAAGGAACTTGAAGTAAAGATTTTAAAGAATAAATAGTTCTATTATATTTTAGTAAGCCCTGGTCTATAGCGGTAATCTGAAAAGCCATGAGAAATCTATCAAGCTCGCTTTTCCCACAGCTCTAGTCGAGCATCCCTCTAGCAGGAACAATTAAACCACCCACCGAGATCCAAAAGGGGTGAAGCGAGAAGTAAAGAGAAGAAAGAAAGCATCCGCATATGCCCAAGCCAAGGCACGGCGGTATAAAGGGTATCACCAAGCATAATCCTCCAAGACGAAGTAGTCAGACTATTTACCGCCGCTGTTAATCACGCTCAGAACGCAGTTCCAACCTGATGGACAAGTCAGCAATGTTGGGTGAGACGGAGAAGAACGGTAAGTACCCAAGCTTATAACATTGACTACGAGCACACGCAGCTCCAGGGGCACAAAAGCAAAGTTAATGCCCTGGACTAAAGGCCAAACCGCGAGATTAGCTTTGTAGCCTGGGACGAAACTCTGCTTCCACTTCGCCACAGGATCTGTGCCTTCCATGATGGCCATTGACGACAGGAAGAAGGTAAGATGAGCCGGCGCAAAGAGACATTGATCAGCCGCTACACGAGCAATAATTGTTGCTTTCGGATTATTTAAAGCGATGTTGCGCTGCAAAAACCGAAACCAAAGCGTGGCGACCGGTCCAAAGACAGCTTGATCGGCGTTAGCTAAAAACATGTAATATGACGAGCGAACAGGAACAGATCGACATGATGTAATAACACAGTATTAACTCACCACCACCGTAAAAAGTCATACGCCCTGTTCTGGCGAAATCATGCTTCTCGAGGCCTCTGCGCTCAACTGCCTGCTGCGCTAAAGCATCACCAGCGCCGAAAAGCACCTTAAAGGGGCAAGGGGTTAGCTACAGTTTCCAGCAGCATTGAAAACGAAAGAGAAAGTAAGGTTGGCGGCTGTCAGGTCATTATAAGGACATACAGCGCTGGTAACACTGGCTGTGAGAATGGGCTGCTTTGCGAGCTTAGCCTGGTACCTGGGGAGCGATAAGCATGGTTATTAGGGTCCAGAAGCCATTGAGTTACCGGGGTCACAAACCACCGTAACATTTTTCTGATTTTGCTGATTGCTGGGATCAGTTTAGAATAGTCGGGAAGAGAGATTTTTGAGAGTGTCAGAGAAAGAAATGTCAAGCTGGCAGAATTCCGCTATTAGTAAATTGAACCCCAAGACAGACGATAAGAGTCCTCAGCATCAGCATGACCTGCGAAACAAAAGCAAAACTGGCAACGACCGACACTACTGGCCGCAAATGCGATTATTGGAGCGGGACGCGCCTCGACACGGTAATCCGCCCCATCACATGACGAGCCCCCTGGTGCTGGCCCGTGCGCCGGCGGGGCTAGAGCGGATTTCCTAAAGTAGATACATTGTTAGGGCTTAGGGTCCGCTGCAGTAGGGCCGGGTCTCGCTTACGGAGTAGCGCACCCGCCCGCGAATTTTCGTTGGGTGCCAAAGGGTGTGGATAGCGAGCGAACAGAAATCGAAGGTCGCAACCTCGACGTCGACAACACCTCCAACGACACCCTCCCGCCCGGTTACCGTTTATACTCCGGCACATTTATATTCAAAATGGCTGACGCTGCTCCCCGTGGACGTGGAGGATTCGGCTCTCGCGGAGACCGTGGTGGTGACCGCCGTGGACGCGGCCGTGGCCGTGGTCGTCGCGGAGGAAAGACTGAGGAGAAGGAATGGCAGGTTAGTTGGATCACTCGTTTGGCCCATGAAGTGCTCGGATACGGGGATATGTCACTAACAAGTGATGGCAGCCTGTGACCAAGCTCGGCCGTCTCGTCAAGGCCGGCAAGATTACCAGCATGGAGCAGATCTACCTCCACTCTCTGCCCGTTAAGGAGTACCAGATCGTGGACTTCTTCCTGCCCAAGCTCAAGGATGAGGTTATGAAGGTACGGATACGAATTCTTTTGCGGAACGGATTGCGCCGATGGACGTGGAATTAGAGGATGGACGATACGTGCCACAGAGTGGATTGGAATACAGGAATATACAGCAACAGGCGCTGACTGCCGCGTTATAGATCAAACCCGTCCAGAAGCAGACCCGTGCCGGTCAGCGTACCCGTTTCAAGGCCGTCGTCGTCATTGGTGACTCTGAGGGCCACATTGGTCTCGGAATCAAGACCTCCAAGGAAGTCGCTACTGCCATCCGTGCCGCCATCATCATCGCCAAGCTCGCTGTTCTCCCCGTTCGTCGCGGTTACTGGGGTACCAACCTCGGTGAGCCTCACTCTCTGCCCGTCAAGCAGAGCGCCAAGTGTGGTTCCGTCTCCGTCCGAGTATGTTTCGCACTCCCACTCCCTTTTTCCCTGTTACTTACATACCTAGCTTATCCCCGCTCCCCGTGGTACCGGCCTTGTTGCCTCTCCCGCTGTCAAGCGTCTCCTTCAGCTCGCTGGTGTCCAGGATGCCTACACCTCCTCTTCCGGCTCCACCAAGACCCTCGAGAACACCCTCAAGGCTACCTTCCTTGCCGTCGTCAACACCTACGGCTTCCTTACCCCCAACCTCTGGACCGAGACCAAGCTCACCCGCAGCCCTCTGGAGGAATTCAGCGACGTTCTGCGCCAGGGCAAGAAGTATTAAAAGTGCGATGATGGGAATTTTACTTGCATGACTTCGTTTTTCTGATTCCACTATTTCCTAAGGGTTCAATTTTGGCTGGGAGAACGGACTTTTAGAACGCCTGCTATGCGACTGACGGTGTCCACGAATGTAATTATCATGGGAAGGAAGGAAAAGCAGCGGAGTGAATAAGAGATACTTCTACCAGTCATTCGTATTTCTGTCTAGATATAACTTGACCCTAGTAATGCGGACACTGACATGCAGGACAACCTCCGACCCCATCCGGAATAAGCAAGCACCCGCATATTTAACTTCTTCAACTCTGCAAATTCGCATGTCCGACCTCGCCCGCAATCCCACATCAACTTCGGACTCCCGGCGGCATCTCTAGCTGAAGTTTGACTCCGCCTAGAATCGTCATTGCATGATGTTCCGTCAACAAGATTTCGGTTAGATAGGCTGGACCAGGCTCAACTAGAGGCTACCTAGTAGATATAACTAGGAACCAGGTATTGATCAGATATCATACTAGGGTTCTCGCAGCTTCAAAATCAGGTGCTCAATGGCAGATCTCAGAGTTTGAATAATAATATTATTCATGCGAAGACACTAACCCATCTGATCTGCCGTCATCCTTTCCAACAAACCATAACTGATCACTCAAGTGTTGCGCTCAGGGGATTGTAACAATCTCTACCTAGTGGACAGGTGCTGCTTCCTTGTCAAGCATTGTCGCTTAGTTAAGCTGGATTTTAGCCCCAGTATAGTGCTACTCACATGCACCCAACTTCTACTGGTAAATGACTGATTATTATGTCATTAGTACATGAAATGATGGCGGCCCAATGCTGTAGACGAAGTTGCTTCCAGCAGGAGGTAATGTTAGTCCTTGTACACGCTCGACCAGAATCTTTTAGGTCTATACTTCATCATCCAATCCTCGAGTCTCAATGATCTGCAAGTGTCAGCAATTAGCGCGGAGCCAAAACTTCGGGTAAGTTCACGATTGTCTTGCCAGTGGGTAACGAACTAGCATGATCATGGTTTTGAGATTATAATCTCAGCTTCGCTTTCTTCAGATGTGGAACAGCCAGTGTCCTACGGCCCATCTTGATGACAGCTCCGGACTATATTTTCGGGCTTAGGACATAAGGGGTCGTGATGGATGCTTCAGCCAGTTCTCCACAGGCATTTCTCCGTAGTATATCCGAGACTTGATAGAGCGGTGGTACAATATTTAAAGCCCTGGACTCGCCTCCCAAACAATCCACTAGACAATCCTCAAGAACATTATTGCAAGTACGGATATCACGATGGTCAAAACACTCCCTTTTGCTGATATCCATGTTCCATCTCCCGGCTTCGGGGCTATGGGTCTGAGTTTCGGGTTGGGCTCAAACCTCAGCTTGGAAGAGGCAGAGCCCGTGCTGCTGAAGGCCATCGAGCTGGGATGTACATTCTGGGATACCGCTGTAAGCTGACTCGAGTCACTGAAACTAGGACGGATTCTGATCGGAAGGGAAGGTTGTTTACCAAGCCGGTATAAACGAGAAGCTTCTTGGCGCATTCATCAAAAAGCATAACGTTCGCGATAAAGTGTTTGGTAAAATCCCCTCTTTTTTTGCGAATTGAGGCTTCTCTCTATGTACCAAGTTAACACCAACACCAGTCGCCTCTAAGTGTGGCTTCGATGTCTTTGGCAAGGGCGGCGTCACCAACTCTGCTACCCATATTAAGGAGTACATCGAGGGAACCATTAAACGCCTTGATTTCACGCCTGATCTCTACTATCTCCACCGGATTGACCCTAGTACGCCATAGACCGGAATAAATGGCCATTGAAGCACTCATCTAACCATAATGTAACAGATACGCCCCTCGAAGAGTCAATCCCGGCCCTGGATGAGATCCGCAAGGCCGGAAAGACCAAGTACATTGGCCTCTCTGAATGCTCAGCTGCGACCCTGCGAAAGGCGAACTCAAGTATGCACCCCTCAAACGTCCCACCTTGGCTTCTTGGTGCTGACTGGTTTGTGATAGTCGCCAGAATCGACGCCATACAAGCTGAATACTCCACCTTCGAAACCATCCATGAAACAGACGGTCTTATCGACACAGCAAAGGAGCTAGGCATCGCCTACATTGCCTACAGTCCGCTAGGCCACGGCTGGCTCGTCGATAACTTCGACTACAAGACACCTGACGATTTTGCGCCGGATGATTTCCGACGGAGGAGTACGTTACGAAACACCTAATCCCGACACCTGCCCAAAAGGAACTCATCAACTAACGGATAAACTTGTGTAGGCCCCAAGTTTCAAGGCGAGAACTTCTACAAAAACCGTGCCATAGTCGAGGAGACCAAGAAGCTTGCGCTGAAGAAGGGTGTCTCGATCTCGCAGATTGCGCTTGCTTGGGTCGCCGCGCAGGGGATGATTGCAATTCCGGGGACGACCAAGGCGAAGCGTTTAGAAGAGAACTGGGCCTCCAGGGAGATTGAGTTTAGTGGGGAAGAGTGGAAGGAGATGAGGAGGATTATTGACGCTGCAAAACCTGCGGGCAATCGGTATGGGCCGGAGCACCAGGCTTTGGTGGGGCATTGATATGTTTATTCCTGTGCTAGTTGGTTACATCTTGGAATGATAGTTGATTTGATGGTTGCATAGAACTATAAAATAGATTATTCAAAGGCTGGCACGGTAACTATCGATCTACGGCACGGCAAACTAGATAAGATGCTGACATTGGTGGGGGCTTGTTTCAGAAATTGGCCTTATAGCATCCGCAACACTGAACTCGTTCTCTAACCATAAACACCATCATATTTGGCTGAACATGTCGCTTTTCTGGTCACGATGTCATGTTGAGACAAGTTGTTTCTCCGAGTTTGGCAAGACGATCTACAATCTCTTCGATAACTTCCCTTTTCTGTAGTCCGTCAATCCATCGAGTTGGTATCGCCTCCAGTCCATAGAATGCGCCCGCTAAGCCCCCATAGACGGCACCCACGGTATCCGCATCCCAGCCCAAGTTCACGGCTTTAAGAGCTCCACCCTCGAGGGTCGACGTGCTGAAGAACGACCACAGCGCAGCCTCAAGCGTGGATATCACGTACCCCGAAGAGTCAATGTCGCGTTCCGCCTTGGCTTGCCAGTCCTGAAGACCGGCATAGCGACCAAGCCGCTGTTCTAACTTCCTATCTTTGAATCTCGTGGCAGCTACCTCTGCAGCAAGATCCTCTTTACTGGCACCGTTCATGGCGCACATAATGAGCTTTGTGTAGATCATACAGCACTCAGCGCATGTTGGATACGGATGGGTGACATCTGAAGAAGCGGCGGCCTGATACAGGGCGTCTTTCATGTTATTGAAGTATACAAGGCCGATTGGCGAAACGCGCATAAGAGAGCCGTTTCCACAATAATTCTGTCCAGATCAGTCCCGGAAATAGTACAACATCATGGTAGAATAGTACCTCATGCTTCAGGGCCTTGTCAATTTCAGGTTGGCCACCTTCGCGCCCCGCGAGGTCGTCGATTGTGGTAATCGAGAATCGGTCGAAGTACCGCTGCCATATTTTAAGCGCCTTCGATGTAGCGTTGCCGATATCAAAACACTCATCCGTAGCAGAAAGGTAGCCATGATCGTGCCAGTTTATATAATTTCGGATCGCTGCTTGGGAGTCGAAAACACCACCAGAATCAATCAGGGACTTGGCTAGACACAAAGTCATGGATGTGTCGTCCGACCATGTCCTGCAGGGTTAGTTGGTTTCTCTTCTTCCTCAAATATTGAGATGGCCATGGGGTGCTCACCCAGGGGGAACGTCAAAGTTGAAGTTGTGCTGGTAATCAGTTACTGGCTCGAACGACCCCCGGGGCTGGAACTCCACTGGCCCTCCGAGCGCATCAACTACTGCCACCCCATAAATAGACCCCTTGATTCTTGATTCAACAGTTGGTGTTCTCATCTTAGCTTCATCCGATAGAAAATACTCAGAGACCTTACGGTAGACGGCATGTTGTCAGCCTATTCATAGAAATTAGAGGCCCTAACAGCCAAGCACAGCCTCCTCTCAGCCTTGCACCCACCAGCACAAAGAGTGATCAGTAGTGGACCAAGTCTATTCAAGGATCAACACCTGAACAAATGAGCAGAATTTTATCCTAGCTTGACAAATTTAGTAGAGTTCGCCATGTCATTTTAAGTAATCATCCTTGACAGTAGTAAGTTGAACACTATTATATGAATATACTAATACAATAATTTTTTAAGTGTGCATATCACTGCCTAATAAGGTACAGATATGCATATGCATATGGGCTATGTTGTGATGCGCTCAGGCACGCCTTGCCAAGGATATATGGGACGCAATAGCCAATAAATCCCTTGCATGATGTGAAGAAATGTTGTAAAAGTCAAAGACCGGAACTTTATGTCAGTATATCACATGACTACTTTGTTGTAGTTGCTATGGGAGTTGTATGGAGAACGTAGAAGATTATTTGTACAGCTAGGTAACAATGTATTTAGCTGCATACCAAAATTTACCCACATGAGAGGATAGGTCATTTAAGACACTTAATACTACAATCTCTAGCTTCCCATCTCTGCGAGCTATACAAATTGTTCTCTCACAGCCCTTTGACAGCACCACCTTGTTCGCAGTAAACTCTAAAAAATCCTGGACACGTCTGATATCTTGGCTGTGCTTTTTCTTGTGAGGCTCAACTGTGGACCATGACTAGTCGCCATACTACTTGGACGCGGCTGTTGGATCCAGGTTAGGTAAGAAGGCGCAGGGCTCGCTGGAGGGCTTGGACGGGGTTGCTTGGACGGTCAACCGTTCCATAAAATGTCGGAGCATGGGTTCCTCCCCTGTCCTTGGGGTGCCCGGTCTGCACAGTCTTAGTCAGCATCTCATTAGTATTTAGCCTAGCTTCCTTGTGCATCCGCACCCCTGAATACTAGACTCCTCCATGCTTCCACAGGTTATGAGCCCTTTATGCTGGGGAGAATTCAGTTTCTTGCTGGATATAAATATGCAGAATTGATTCTCGAAGCTCTGAGCAACATGCTATCTGTTTCTTTACCCCCTCCCTGTCCGAGGGGGGGTAGCATCCTTCAACGTGGCTTTAACCCCTGGATTGGGACCACGTAGGCATTTTAATATGCCGATTAAGAGCCTCACGAGGCATCAAAAACAACCTTGGAAGGCCAGTACTGCTTATTATATAGTATGTACTAGGCAAGGATGTCTCCTTACTGTTGAAATACACCATCACAGTAAGTATAAAGGTGTATATAGTCTACAGAGCTGTAATTCCTGATGGTTGCTCTAGACTTTTACTTCCTATGGGAAGATTGAGAGCTTTCTACTATAGAGGCTTATATATTGGCTCCAAGCCAGTCTTCTAGCAGCCATGTTGCTGCAATTTACACCTTCTTACCTAGAGATAGTGTGTTTTCCCAGGCTCTGGGCTGAGGCCTATCCTGATCAAACTCATGCTAAGGAAGTCCTTTCTTGTTATTATTGCTATACAGAATAACTTCCGATACCCATGGGATAACCTGACAAGCCCCTGCTATTACCAAAGGGGAGATTTTAACATGACATTCACTGGTCTTGTCTATCAACTACCATTGTTCGAGCCTCCAAATTCAACCAGCCAACGAGCCAGAATCGACCGTGCCGACGAGCCAGAATCGACCGAGCCTACAAGCCAGTATTGCCGTGCCGTACGAGCCTGAATCAATGCAGCCAACAAACCATGATATCATCACAAGCCAGCCAGTTCTATATTGCAAGACCCCTACCTTTCGACCGAGATACCTGTAGGAAGGACACAAGGGATATTATATTACATTGGACATGGGAAAAGGGATATAGATCCTTTGAGACTATATTAAGGCCTTTACAAACTATATGGGATATTCAGCATGTACCTAGCTTTCCTTTTGATGCTTCCTTGCGCCTGCGCAGCCCGAGGGGGGGTGTCGGAGCATGGGTTCCTCCCCTGTCCTTGGGGTGCCCGGTCTGCACAGTCTTAGTCAGCATCTCATTAGTATTTAGCCTAGCTTCCTTGTGCATCCGCACCCCTGAATACTAGACTCCTCCATGCTTCCACATAAAATCCTGGTCACCTGACGTCTTGTCACCCTGGCGACATGTGACAACTAAATTATGCTACTGATTAAACTATATGAATACTTAACTAAAATTAGTATTTGAACACTGTACAGGACAAGCTTTCTATAATAATAGCCTTGGTATGCACCATGTTGGGGGTCTTGGAGTATCTTTCCAAGTTTCTCGAGCTCACTTTCGTCCAAACCGCATGAGCTCACCACTTGCCTGCAGACCGTGTGTATGAATAAGGCATCCCACGTACTCCATTGGTCTTTATGTCATTCTTCTGCGTTGGCCAGGGGTGCATTGGCTGCAGTTTTCCCGTGACTTCCTTGGCAAGGAGTAGCTGAGCGTATCAAATAGAGGCCATGAGAAAGTCCCTGCCTTACTAAGGCATCAAGATAACCTTTGCACACTTTGCAGCGCCACGAGCGGGTTGTAGGTGATTTTAAATTGGAAAGAAAATCCTTTCAAACGTGTGTTCTCTAGTTTTGATGTTGTCAGATAATAATTGTTGTTCTTTGTTGAAAAAGGAGGTGATCGTCGGAGACTTGCAAGTTTGCTTGGGAGTCGAGAAGCTCATCAGCTCATTTCCCCCTGAAGGATAAGGCAACTGTACAAGAAACAACGGATTAAATTGCGGGATTCTCAAATCTCCATCATCAAGCGATTTGATAATAATAGCGACAAGGCTCTATAGAGTGGATTGGTGGATTGGTGGAAGCACAGCAGCACGACCTCCAGCTGCGCGCCACTTCGTGCTCAGCCTCTGTCTCACCCGTCATCAGTCCCTATTCAGAGTAGTCACTGCTGTCGTCAGGAGCTGAATTTCTTCCACTTCCTCCCCTCGTTTTCATTTCCCCCGTTTTCGCAGGCTATCCACCCTTTTTCCAATCCCTTTCATTGTTTCATCACCTAGTTGAGCCTCATTTCTTCGTGTCCGCTCCTGTCACCCGTCGCATTCCGCCCGGGTCGCTGTTTCGCGCACCCTCCGTTTGTCCCTCTCTCCGCGGTTCCGATCCAGAGCTCTCGCGCATACTACACTCTTGTCGTCTTCGGTTTTTTGCTTTTTAGCAAACAATCTTGCGATTCTCAGCACTAAGTCCCTAGTTAAATTGATTCATTGATTCCATTATATCTTCACGATGAGTGTATGTCCGCCGGCCTAATGCGCCCCTGGAAAACTCCCTCTGTAGCGCCGCTTAGGCGCCCTGTCGACAACCTGCTAATCTACCTCAATAGTACGGACAAAGTTACAACCAATATCCGGCGTACGGAGAGCAGCAGTCCAATCCCTATGCCAACAGCCAGGGCTACGGCCAGAACCACTATGGTAACCAAGATGTTGGTAAGCGCGCCGCCTCTCTACGTGGAATTCTACTACACAGACTAACCACGCTGAACGTTCAGAGATGAACCCCGTGCAGCACCCCGTGGATCCCAATTCGCTATTCAATGACGTTCAGAAGATCAAAGAGGGCATTGCCACCCTTCGTAACCTAAGAGAGAATCGACTTGCCGTCGCCCAGAACGCCCTGCTCGAGTCGAACTCTCCGAGGGAAGACGACACTGCTCGCCAGGCTTTGAATGAAATTCAGGATGAAATCTCGATTGGTTATCAGAAGCTAAATGATGACATTGCGAGGGTCAAGAAGACGCCCGGATCTGCCACTGTCCAATCCCAGCTCGAAGTTCAGGGCCGTGCTATTCGCAACGAATTTGAACAATTCCAAAAGAGTCAGGTGTCCTTTCAAAAACGACTGAAGGAGCAGGTGCGTCGACGTGTCCAGCTGAATAACACTGAGGCTTCTCCTGAAGAAATCGATCAAACTGTGGAAGCTGTGCTGGCTGGCAGGGAACAAACCTTCCAGGTAAGAAATCCGTGAGTGGCGTACTACAATCTATGCTCACTCATCCTCAGGTTGCAGGTGCCAGACTAAAGAGAGGCCACGATGTACGGGATGCCGTAGCCGCGCGTTCTGAGGAAATCAGATCGATTGAAGCGAAGCTTGTGGAAGTGAGCAATCTGGTCACTACAATGGCCCAAATGATCGAACAGCAAGCACCAGCTGTAGAACAGATCGATCAGGGTGCAGAGAACGTTGCTCGGGATCTTGGGAACGCGAACACTCAGCTGGGGCAAGCTGTTGAAAGTGCGCGCAAGGCCCGGAGGTGGAAATGGTACGCCTTGATCATCGTTAGTAAGTTTCGCCGCTTCGACGCTTCGACGCCTATTTTAGCAAGTCTAACAAGCCACCAAGTCATTATCATTGCCATTATTGTGGCTATTGCCGTTGCTGTTACGCAGACGAGATAAAGGAAAAAAGATCTCTTGGCTGGGTTTACGCCTCAGTAAGCCTATGGTCAAAAATATCCTTCCGTTTGTTATCTCCATTGTTCGATTAGTTGTCCTACCGCCTTGTTCGAAACGAATTTGCCCCTAAGTTCTGGGCCTGGTCTGGCGATTATCCGAGTTGGGCTGCCGTGGGAGTCTGTCTGCACGCAGGGTAAGCCGACCCTAGGCTCCCGCCTCGTTCTGTTTCTTCCTTTTGTTATGTTATCTGGCTATACCACGTCTCGCCCTGTTCCGTCCTGTCGTTGTTCGAAAAGCACTCAATCAAAACCGTTGTCTGACAATGACCTACTGATGATCATGTACAGTTGCATCTATGAGGCGGCTTGACGGTTCCTGTCGCTGCTCATTGGTTAAGATGCGCATGTTATTGTCGCTGTATATATTAGACTCTTCGCTTGGTTTCCCTTGGCGCTAGAATTTACGTGATAGTCATCACCTAATAATCTTAATATCTTTTTGTTACTGGGTATATATAATCTAATCCACGTTAACAGCTCCATATCACTGCCCTTGTCTTTCCTTCTCCCTTTGCTCCTCCTCCGGTGTTTTTGTCTTCAACTGTAGCGCATGAATCCCACCCTCCCGACTCATCTCCTCTTTCAACAAAGCGTACACCATCCGATGTCTCGCCGGCTGCATCTTCGACTGGAACGCGGATGATGTGATCGTTACACTGGACTAATCAGCACTGGGTCACCGTCGCCAGGAGGTATATATGTACTGGAAATGCGTCTCTTTCGACGTCGATCCTTGCATTGGCGCATGATGCGCGTGGAGATGCGAGTCATTGCGGATTATTAAAGTGGATGGGGAAAATGCCGCAGTTATCTAGTACATAGTACATAATTCATCAGCAATCGACTATGGCGTCTGATAGAGAGGTTGTAGAGGCAGAAAAAAGTGGTACCTTCTCTCTCATGAGATCTTCCATGGGTGTAGCTGATGAGGACATCCTTGGGATGGTTGTTGAGAAGAGGCGGCGGGAGACCAGGCCAAGACGGACGAGACCAGGCATTTATATTCTATATGAGGAGAGAAAAGGTGAAAATGGGAAGGAAGATTGTATGGTTGCTACTGGACGAGGTCGATTCAATGCAGTTTTGAGAGTCATCCGATTTGATCGGGAACGGATTGGAGAGAGCTTCGTCGCCCTTTTCGGAATGGTCGGTTCGTCCCCAGGCTCTCAAGTAGCCTTCTCAAAATCCAGGTCGTTCTTCGTGCTGGCCTACTCTACGGAGTACGACGATCTGTCTACATTCTTCTGGATTGAAGGTATCTTGAGGTCGTTAGCCTCAACCGCAGTTTTATCTGATCGCACTCGCAGCTTAGGAATCCCAGCTTCATGACATCAACGGGTCTTTTAATCCACCGCAGGGACATGCCAATCGTACCTTGATCGCGTCGCTCAATGCACCAACGCACATTAATCTCCGCCTCGAGGGGCCTTATCTCTCGCCGCGCTTCTGCAGCATCCTTCAACTGCACATCGTGCCCAACGTTCTTTGGCTTCGCTGTCCGCCGATCCCTCGCAACACTTCCGAACCTCCCTCTTTTCCGTGCGCTGAAAAACCACGACCCCGCTCGTCTCGCAGTTGTACATAACCCGTCCTTCCGATCATTTACGTACGGGAACCTTGTCGCAGATGTAGTCAAAGCACAGGATCAGCTGTGGAATTCATCTGGCCGTGGACGAGATGGGCTTCGGGGTGAACGAATCGCATTTCTGGCGGAGAATAGCTACGACTACGTAGGTAATGTTTCTCTTGGTTGCCTTGGTTGCCTTGGGTGCTTAACGACTTGCGCATTTGCTAATAACGGATGGACCGTACAGTGATCTTGCTTTCTATACTTGCGAGCGATGCCATTGCAGTCCCTCTGTCGACTGGGTTTCCAATTCACGAGTTGAAGTATATCATGAATAACTCCCAGGCCGGAATGTTGGTTGCTACGGAGCGGTATGCGGATATGGCGGAGAAGATTATGGAAGGAGAGTTGGATCGACAGCCTATTCTTGACATGCGTGGGAAGATTAGAACCGGTAGCTCCGATGTTGGGGCTGTAGAGTTGGAAGGTCTCGATGGGAACAGTGGTGGGATGATGCTTTATACGTCTGGGACAACGAACAGGCCGGTACGACTCCTGGCGGATCTAGCGGATGGTTAGTGACTAACATATTGCGACCAGAAAGGTGTGGTGATCCCGCAGTCTGCGCTCGCGTCGCAGGCGGCGTCGTTGCTAGAAGCATGGAAGTATAGCCCGGGTGACAGGCTCCTACATCTCCTTCCCCTGCATCATATCCATGGAACAGTGAACGCAATTATAACGCCAGTCCTATCTGGGTCCTCGATCGAGTTTATGTTCCCATTTAATCCCACCGCGGTGTGGAACCGTCTCGCCGAGCCATTTCTACCAGAGGGAACAAAAGACAAAATCACATTCCTCAACGCTGTGCCAACGATTTACAACAGACTCCTATCAACCTTTCCCACTCTTTCACCTCAGGTTCAGTCGGCATCCAAAGTCGCCATTTCCCCCGAACATCTCCGGCTCAACATCTCCGGCTCCGCGGCGCTCCCAACACCTACTAAAAAGGCCTGGCAGGATCTCAGCAACGGTAACGTCTTGCTTGAACGCTATGGGATGACAGAGGTCGGGATGGCGCTTAGTTGCGGACTTGACTTTACAGACCGCGTTGACGGCAGCGTTGGCTGGCCTCTACCATCCGTTGAAGTCCGACTCGTTGACACCGACACAAACAAGGTCATCCAACCTGGCGAGGAAATTGATGGTAGTGGCCGCGCTCGCGAGGGAGAAATCCAGCTTCGCGGCCCTACCATCTTCCGCGAGTACTGGGGCAACGAGAAAGCGACGCAAGAAACGTTTGCCCCAGACGCCGACGGTAAGGGACCCTGGTTCAAAACAGGCGATGTCGCAACCCGCCGCTCTGTGGAGACCGCTGGGCTAGGGAAGAGCGGTGAATGGGCTAAGGGCCCAATGTATTTCATTCAGGGTCGACGCAGCGTCGACATCATCAAGGTCGGCGGGGAAAAGGTCAGCGCGCTGGAGGTTGAGCGGGAATTGCTTTCGCTGTATGTCCATCAAGTTTTGCCCTCTTCTCTACAAGAACTAATTGAGGTTACCAGGCCGCAAATCGCTGAAGCAGCCGTCGTCGGTCTCCCTTCTGAGCAATGGGGCCAAAAAGTCGTGGCCATTGTCGTCCTTAATTCTGAGGTTGCTGCGAGGACAGGCCGGAATGGGAAGTCCTGGGGGGTCCTCGATATGCGGTGGGCGTTGAAGGACCGCCTTGCAGCGTATAAGTTGCCGTCTGAGATGAAGGTTTTGGAGGGGGCGATTCCAAGGAATGCAATGGGAAAGGGTACAGTTCTTCTACTCACATCCTTTACTTCTTTAGTCCCCTGCTAACATCGGTTTTGCCGTAGTCAATAAGAAGATGCTTGTTAAAGAGGTTTTTGGTGTTTAAAGTGGTGGTTGAGACGTAGGGCTGATCCGTCCTATCGTCTGTATACTACGCTTCAGCAACTGTACAATATATATAGACCTCCCATTTATCTTTACATGAGCCGACAAAAATAGGATAGACAGTGTGTAATTAGAACTTTACTCCGCACAACCTCACCCCTCTACAATGACATGGTTTAACCAGCTAAGACGCCTGGAAAGTACTGCCAATATCACCCCACTTCAAATCTTCAAAGACAACCCTTGTCCACGGCGTATGCTCCTCAATAAATTCCGGTGCGCCCTCGGTGGCATTACAGGGTCCTGCATCCCCACCGTCGAGCCACTGCATGTAGCCACCCGCATCATTCCAGATACTCATGGCGAGGACCATCCCACGGCCAAGCGCCCTTCCCATCCCTTCCATTCCTCCGTATGAGTCGAACCATGACGCGGTAGAGGCGCAGAGGGAATCGGTCAGCGAGTCTGCACCAGACGAGACAACTGCGTTCTCGATGACCTGCCCGTTTTGGATATATAGCCGTCTAATCTCGGTTAAAGCACCTGTACTTGTTCCGTCATCCGTCAGGAACTGTGTCACGACCGTGAAGGGCTCTTTAGTGTCGACTTCAAACCCTTGGCCACGGCCGTAGTACTCTGTATTTCCCAGAGCATACGGGTTAAAGCCGCATCCCCACTTATCGCAGATGCCGTCATTCTCGCCCGCGCTATCGCACTCATCTTCGGAGGCGCATTCGTATACCCCTCTTCCCTCAGTTTCCTCCGGCTCATATAAACAAGCATGAGGCGTGAACCCCGTACTCCGCGAATTAGCCTCCCAGATGTCCATCTCGTTGCAGCAGGCTCCGTAGCCGTTGATGTTTCCCTCGCCGTTGATCCAGGGATTCACATAACATTGGGCATCGCAGTAGCCTGTGCCATAGGAGGCTCCGGCGGGGTTGAGCGCGCTGCGCCCGCCGGAGGGAGACATTTCGGAGAGATATAGCGCGCCGTTCATCCCGCATGGGAGCGCGGAGACGTTGACAGTGAAGGTAAATTCTTGGGCGAGCAGGGACAAGGCTCGATACTCCTGCTCATCAGGGTCGGACTCATCAACGAGATAGACCCTCGGTGAAACAGAGGAGAGCGCCCCGTTCACGTTTCGGTATTGAGTGAGTGTCAACCGCGACCCATGGGTTTCGACTCCGTGCGCAGCATAGTCAGTTATGCCGTCGATGACGCAGTTGTCTGCGCAAGTCTGCTTGTCTGGGCATAGAGCAGGGTTTAGCCCATTTGAGGTGGTGCAGGAGACACTGGGGTTGGATGCATCGTGGATGGGGTGCGTGGCGGCATCGAGCACCACAGAGGTATTCTGCTCTGTACAGCCGTTGGCGGAAGTACAGTGGTAGGTAGTAAGACGTGGCCGGATTTCTGGCGTCCCAATCTGTTGGGCTGAGATTGTTGTGGCAAGAAGGCTGAGAGATAGTAACAGAGCCATTTTGAGATGTCTTTGAAGGCGGATATGAGCCAGCAGGATGAGAAGAATTGACTCAACTTATACTCCTCCAGGGACGTTGAGTCTCCACGAAGTATGCCGTTCCATACATGGACCGGCCCGGTGGCCGTCTCCAAAGAGCATGGCTAGTGCTTCATGAGTATTCTTCAGCGCATACAAAGTTTGTTAGTCTGAAACGGCCAAGTATTGATCTTCAGGGCCGAGATGAAGATGCGGGGAGGCCAGGATAATTCTCAGTTTCCTCTCCGTGTCGAATATGGAAGTGCCACGAATTTTGTTTCGGGTAAAATCATCTCCTGAGAATAGCTGAATTGTTGGATGCTCAAGCAGACGATATTACTAGTACGTTGGCTATATGAGTCTTTACCTTCACAGGCGCTACCTCGTAGACCCTTCTTTTCCCAATCCCCATCCCCTCGCAAACCGAGTTTCTCCTCAGGATCAACCCTTCATATGCCTTCATATCGCAAGTGATCACTCTGTCCGGCTAATGTCTCCCCTATCTCCCCAACACCACACAGATAGACGCATGAACCACCGAGCACTTTCAGCATGAATTTCCTACGCCGCCGCTGCATCGTCGCCGCGAGCACGCAACCCAATTACAGATTCTGCCCCGTATTCATTCCCTGCTTATCATGAATTGCGCTGCTGTCGCTCTCCGTGGGGTTGTGAAGTCGCATGCGTGAAGCGTGCTATATGGTGAAGGTGGAAGTAACGGCTGCAGATCCTCGCTAAAGACCACGTCTAACTGATGCCGCCCGGAGATTATCCTGGTAGGAGAGCCGCAGCAGAGGCGGCGATAGCATCTAACATGAGGGCTCTCCGGGACGCTGAGGTAATACGCTTAGCGGTAGGGGACTCGCCGTCTTAAACTGTGCGGTTCAGCTCGACGGCGAAGTGCACACTCGAGCAGTAGAGCCCCGTAAGAGAAGTTGAGAGAAGTTGAGACGTTGGCAATCTAGACAAGACCGGGGTTCGCGTACTTGGTAGCGCCGGGGTAGGATTTGTATGCCTCTGCGTCAATGGGGCATAAGAAATCAGGGCAGCCAAGAATGAGTTTTGAATGGGCGTCGATTGGGGCTGAATTAGGTAAGAAAAGATAAATATATATAGTGGTGAAATAATGATGAGTGTGCGTCTGTTGGCACCTTGTCTGGCTGGTGATCCCGAATTGGATAGCTAGGTAGGAAGGTGACGGGTTTAAAGCCTTAGAGAAGGGTAGGATCACCAGTGAGGGCACAGTCATTTATTCATGTATGTCATGTGTCCCTTGCTATCTGTTCAAAATCGTAAGTATGGACGATTTATATGCAATATGCCCAGAGTGAGCGGCCACTCACGGTCACCACATGCCTCCAAACACTGCTCTTGGCCAACTACCCCGACTTCTCTGGCAAATCCCTATACGGATTCTTGGGATCGTTCAACTCCTCCTCCGCACTTTGAATGGTCTTTATGGCCTTACAAGGGCTACCCACTGCAACCGAAAACGGCGGGATATCCTTCGTAACCACACTCCCCGCCCCAATTGTGCACCCTTCTCCAATCCTCACGCCAGGCAGAATAATCACATTTCCCCCAATCCAGCAATCATCTCCAATAAACACGGGGTGACCAAACTCGACGAACTTGCGTCGGGATAGGATGGATGTGTCGTGGCCTGCCGTGTAAATGGATACGTTAGGACCAAGCTGCACGCGGTCGCCAATGACGATTAGGCTCGTGTCCAGGGCCGTAAAGCTAGCCATTACAGTTAGCTCGACTAGATATAGCTAGGAGGCGAAGACAATAGGGAAGAGACATACTTGAAATTCACAAAGCATTCCTTCCCAATTACAATATTGCACCCATAGTCTGGCCAAAATGGAGGCTCGACAAAGGTGCCTTCTCCAACCCGCCCAACAACATTCTTTAACAACTCGAACCGGCGTTCCCCAATCTCCTCCCAGGAGACGGCCTTTGTGTCGAGATTGTTGTAATCACTTGCCACGCCCCGGCAGCGGTGCCGTGCTGCGGCAAGAGTGGGAAGCAGGGGATTGTACCTGGCGATGATATATTAGCACATTGATTCGCATGAACCTGTGTCGGCCGGATAGTGAGGTACATCATTCCCGAAATCATCTTTTCGTAATCCTCACACATGGGGATGTGGTCCAGCCCGCGTGCAATCTCGATAATCTCCGGCCTTTTCGCTGGGGCGGCCATTGTGCTACACTGAGTGTGGGGTATGAATGGGTTTGGAGTTGGACTTGAATTAGGAGTCTGAATCGGAGTCAGTATTTAGTTCGCTCAGTCATGGGTATCTAATAGGTATGGATTACAAAGACTTAAGATAGGAAGGTCTTGATGTCTGGAATTGACTCGCGTAATATCAAGGCGAGGTTGAATGTCATTGTTGAAGATCCTCTGCGCCCAACTTGGAATATAGGCTTGGGCTAAGATGAGACTATACCAGTTTAGGCTAGTTCAGGCGCTGTCAGCCAATAATTCGCTGTGTCTATAGTACGCGATCTTCTCCCATTTATCGAGTCTGTAGCATTGAGTGAGGGTAGGGATTGGCTTGACGAGACATATCTGCGCAATTTAGTCCCAATAGTCTCTTCAATGCCTACATGATCTGCTATCATTCCATCGGTCCCTTGCGGATTTGCTGTACCTTTATTCCTCAGAAGTAAATCTTGGCCCAGGAATCGAACTCAGGTGAATGGCGAGCCAAAGGGATTGCTCTTCACTTGCCTCACAGTTCATGGTGTAGACAATGGCGAAACACTAAGAGCCCCAATATAGGTCTTACTGGTTCACATACGGACAGGTATATGTGGAAAAGGACAGTCTGAGCAAATGAGGGTTGAAGTTTATGGAGGAGTGTCAACGACGTGAGACACTCTGGGCTCCACTCAGAGCCTGGAAGCCACGCTGCATAGTGGCAGAATGGATGGAAAAGATGTGAAAGACAAATAACGACGAGTCTCCGGGCCACTCACGTTAAACTCCGATATCCCATATAATAGAATCACCACGCAACCATAATACTCCTCGTTTTCCACGGGCCATTCACTCCTTCAGGCTTCATATAAAGCACAGCCTGTGTCGGATTGGCCTTGATTTCCTTCAGCTGAACAACTTCATACACCCTTGCCAATGGGCCGATGTCCTTTTCGCTCGTCGGTGGCTCCGGACACTGACTTTCCTCAACTTCGACAACGACTTTCGTAACCTGCGCACAAAGTCGTGCATTCCACATTCCTTCGCGCTTGGAGTGTTGGAAGAGAATATTGAGGGCGCGCCGGCGGAGGAAGGGGTTGCGGCAGCGGACGGCGGCGTAGTACATGGGTGCGATTATTCCGCCCTCTAGTGAGAAGGCTGATTCAGCGTCTTTCACTCTTGCTTTCTCCGCGCCTCGCGTGGGCGAGGAAAGGCGAAGGATTTCTTCCGCGTTGGATATAAGCGACTCGAAATCCGCGGTGAAATTATCGTGTCCGTTTTCGTCTCGGTCCAACGCGACACAGACCCATAGCAAGGCAGCCTGGTAATATATACGCAGTAAAAGGGAGGCGCGGAGGTCTGACTGTTGGATTTCCAGCCCGTGTCTGTCGAGGAGTTTATCGTGGGACCATCGCCAAGACAGCAGTTCCTCACAAATCTGGTCGCGTTCTGCTTCGAACTGGGCCTGTACCACCGGCGGTCGTTCTTCGCGCAAGATGCCGACGGAGCGGATGAAGCGGAGGGCCTTTGTCATCAGACGATCGAGATGGGACCTTGCTTCGGTCAGGTCAGTAAAGATGTGTCCATTTCTGGTGCCTGGTGAGTCCACGTTTATTGGGACCAGCAGGCGGCCCATGAAGGATGCTTGAAGGTTAAGTCGAAGGAAAAGGTCGCGGAGTTGTTGATACAGCTCGCTGGTACAACCAGAACCAATTGATGTTAATTGCTCATGCTTGTGGATAATTCGTAGTCCTGCCTCTATATGATCTAGTGCTTCTTTCCGGTTTTCTCGTAACATCTCCAGGCAGATAAACAGACAACATGTCGTCAACGCCAAATTGATACTCCCTCCTTGACTGTGTGCAGTGAGAGACTTGACCAGAGTCTGGATTGACTTGTTATACTCCTCCAGCACGAACTGCTCTGTCGGCGCTGACCCATTTACCGTCAGAACCGCGCTCCCAGCTACTGCACTAAGCTGGAACCGTTCATGGAGCGCGCCGATAGCAGTCATAGCATGTCTCACGCTGGGCTCGTGCTCCGCAAACTGTGGTATAAGGTACGACCAGAGCTTGCTATCATAGAATCCTGCAAACGCATGCGAGGTCCGCGTGTAGAAGAAGTCGATATAGCGCCTCTCTGTTCTCGTTCCTTGCCGTAGAACGAGTCGATGGTCCGCCCCAAGAGTGTCTCGATTAAGTGGCTTCTGACGCTCGGCAATGCGCGCGCGAAGTTGAGTTTGCGAGGCGTTATCGTACCCGTCGCATTTGCGGCCGGATTTTTGGCATTGGTTGCAGAAGGGCTTGACCTCGTCGCATTTCACATGTCGGATTCTAAGCATGGCTTAGTACTCTTGTTTTCGGCGATATAGATGGCCAGGATCGTACTTGCAAGTGATACAGCCATTGCGTGATCGAGGTCGCGTTATAGTCCTGGTTGTAGACATTCTTGTATCCTTCTTTGCAGAGCAAAGGCGCAAAAAGAATGGAAAATTGATGTATTCCAAGCTTTATCTTCAGCTCGTATGCTGCGCAAGGAGTAGGTATTAATATGATTTGGTTTTAGTTTCGGCCCCGACACGCAATCTCGTGGCTGAGCCGCAGGGCCTGGCTTCTCCAGCAAATCGCCCTTCGTGCCTCGTTTCTTGGAAATGCTGGGGGCCTAGCCAGGATTCTCAATCAGTCAGAGTGCAAATAACGTGGTCAGGGAAACGTGATCGACCGTTGATGAAGGAAGTCTAGCCCAGCCACAGTGCAAGGCTAGTTAAACTTCCTTGGCGGTCGGTGGCCCTAATCCATCAATCTTAGAAAATGTGCTAAAGGAGCGCCAGCAAAGAACCGCATATATAGAGGAAATGGGTATGACACAGCCAGTATACCTGAATTAGTCCGGCTACCCATTACCACGCCACAGACCCTGTCGAGACCAGCGGGGACATGCGTTATTTCCTCGACTACCGCAATGACTCGTTATGAAGACATCAGGCGGCTTTAGGGTCGACGATGAAGTGAAACCTTTCTCCCGCCCCAGTGATCCCAGCCCATGCTACTGATGCCCGCTATAGTACCAAGAGGAGCACCAAGAGAAACACCAGGAGGAACACCAAACACCTGTTCCTACTGCTGCCTTTGTGACTTGAAGAATCTAGCAGATTGCTGTGGGGCGGCTTCATTGCTAGGAGGATGATCTGTTCAATGCGTCTGGACTCTGAATCTGTAAACACAACCGCTGGATTGGCACTAAAACATCGTGCCCCGACAATGCTTCCGGCTCAGGTCTAGTAAACGGGTCGCCGCTGTACGCCTATTTGCGTCCTTTCTTCCAAAGACAGTATAGCAGCAGTATTGCAAGACACCTTAGAAGCTCGAGTTGATGATGAAAGGCGACGTCGTGGGTCAACGTCCTCTATATTTACTCGCTAGCGTATTCAACCACGGGTTAGTCGATTCACGGCGCCAAAAAAGATAACACATGGTAGAATTGAATTACCTTGCGCTCACGCGTCGACATTGGCTTTAGCTGCCGATCTCCGAAGCTTTAGGCGCTGTCGGTTCGGAGTATCTTCCAAGGCAGCCAGTGGCTCACCTCAGCCGCAGCGAAGGAAATTCGTCAGAGAGTCGGGATTCGTTGACAGATGGCTGACGCCAAGGCCGACTCCCGGACTTATCGACATCGACAGTATCTCCGGCTGAGTAGGTAGTCCCCTGGTCAGCATGAATAGCACAGGGATCATCTATAAAGGTCGATTGCCTCTGATTATCGACTTCACTCCTACCTGATGCGAGAAATACAAGATAGCGAGAAATACAAGATACTTGAAGCGAAATGCGTCTTATCCTCACTGGTGCCACAGGCGTTGTCGGCTCCGCAGCCCTCAACCACATCCTCAGCCTCCCTGCGGGCGAGATTTCAGCGCTGTACATCATCAGCCGCAGTCCAGTGCCGGCCGCAGAAAACAAACCCAATGTCACTGTCATCCAGCACACGAACTATAACGAGTACCCGCAGGAGCTGTTGGACAAGCTGAAGGGGGCGGATGGGTGTATCTGGGCGCAGGGAATATCGCAGACGTTGGTTACGAAGGAGTGAGCTATACCCTTCACGAATATTGAGCTACAGTGCGGTCTAACATCGCACAGGGAGTATATCAAAATCACGCTAGACTACCCTCTTGCCGCAGCAAAGGCATTCTCGACATTATCTGACTCGTTCAATTTCGTCTATGTCTCTGGAGAGGGTGTACGTTCAGCCCTTCGTTACCCAAGTCATTCTAGCAAGCCAATTAACGCGGATAACAGGCGACCCAAACCCCGGGCATGTTCACACCCCTCTTCGGCCGCGTGAAAGGTCAAGCCGAAACTGCTCTGCTCAATCTCTCCACAAAGTATCCCAGCCTCAAACCGTTCTGCGTGCGTCCGGCCTACGTGGACACGGCGAACGACCCTGAGACTCTCAAAGCTAGACTGCGACGGCCAGATCAGCAATCTTTCAAGGCTAAATCAATACATGCAATCTTTGGCCCGCTAATGCGAAATGTGCTCACAAAGAGCGATTCGCCGACAGAGCACCTAGGGAAGTTCTTGACAGACCTTGCGAAAGGTGATGGGAAGCCTTTGTCTGGTGAGGGAGTTGCCGGGGGTGGAAGGATCATCCCAAACGTCGTTTTCCGGCGGGTTGCTGGGATCTAGGTCATTTGATTCGATTTATCTTCAAGCGGTCACTTATGCATACCATATATAGTTAAGTCTGAGCGTTTCTGGGTAGGAGTTGGATTGGGGCGTGATAGGTCGGCATGAAACACACATAGAGGCATTGCTAGTACACAAATTGTTGGTAATAATTCTTCAAGCAAGGACTACTCCGGCTTATCTTCTTCATTTGACAAAGCGTGTTCTAAACAGCCGTCGACGTAGCGACCGCCTCATAAATACCTGACTATACAATTCACGAAGAGGCCAGAAGTCCGGGATTAGAACTATAGGAATACTCCAAGCCTCTGTAAGTAGGATAGACGAGCTTGGACATCAGCTTTTGGTGAGTTGGGTGGAATACGAATGTCTTGCCCGTTCAACAAAAAAAAAAAGGAATTTTCATGGCCTCACTTGTAGCTTACCAAGCAGATGGTTCTTATAAATTTCCTAGATGGCTTCTACGTTATCTTGCAAGAGGATAATCAGGTGTAGGACGAGGGTCGGAGTAAAGGTATTTTGGTCACTCTTAGTTCATCGTAGCCTGATCTAGCAACATATTTGTGTATTAGCCTGTAACTACACACGTAATCAAGTCTGCGCAGAAACTCTCAAACAATCTTCCTTGAGCGCGGAATTCCATTCGTCGACTTCCTTCTCCGGAAGGCTGTCTTGCTATTTATAATTTTGGAGCAGGTGTCGAACTAAATGACTATAGGAGGTTAACTGGCTTGTCTCAAGCATGATTGGGCCACTCGTAGCTAGCAAGAAAAGGCGGCGAATAAGGTGAACTATACAAAAATAGAATAAGAAAGAAACATGTATAGAAGTAGTACTTAGAACGTACCAGTTAGATGATGTTCTCAACGTCAAACCTTGATAGACCGTCTTGGCCTTCCCTGACGCCTGAGACTGGTAAAACGCCCGACAGGCAGCCGCTAATGCGCCCTGAGGGCGTGGAGCTGTTCAGATAGAGGACCTGAAAACTCCGTAGCCGTGTGAATTAATTTTTTTTTTTTTTTTTTTTTTTTTTTTTTTTTTTTTTTTTTTTTTTTTTTTTTTTTTTTTTTTTTTTTTTTTTTTTTTTTTTTTTTTTTTTTTGGAAAAATTAACCCCCTTTTTGGGGGGGGAAAAACCCCAAACCCAAAAAAAATCGGGGTTTTTTTCCCCCCCCCCCCCTCTTACCAAAAAAAAAATTTCCCCTCACCCCCCCCAGCGGGGGGTTCTTCCCCCCCCCAATTTTTTTCCCCCCGAAAACAAAAAAAATGGGGCTTTTTCCAAAAATTCAAAGCCCGGGTTTTGTTTAAAAATGGGCCCGGAAAAACTTTTAAAAGGGGGGCGGCCCCCCACCCTTTTTTTGGGGGAAATTTTTCCAGGACCGCATTTTTCCCCGGGGTTTTATTTCAAAAAAACCCCACCTGGGTTCGGGGTGTCCATTCCCAAAAAAAACAAGTGGAAAATTCCCGCCCCCCCTTCCAAGGGGGGGACCAAAAAATGGTTTC